>NC_139150.1:109196880-109938227 GCF_964270905.1 Leucopleurus acutus
AATTTAACAAGACAGTTCAGTAGTCTATTTTTACCATAAATCTATCTGGAGCAGAATGTTGATAACCTCAAGGTTAACATATATTCATTAGCATTTTTTTTTTTTTTTACTAAATCAGAGAACAACATAATCCAAACAGTCTTATCCTTTTTCAGAACCTAAAAAAAAAAGTCATGGACTACCTTTTGAACTTTTTCCCTTCAGTTTCTCATAACCGCCTTAGTTCCCATGAGTAAAGTACATTCTTAAAGCTATAAAGTGTGAGAACATTATCCTGGAAGCAAAATGTTATTGTTAAACTACCAAATATATTTTAACACTGACTACTTTATAACTTTTATAACTTTGAAGATACACCAAAAACAATTTAAAAACACATGTCTCCTTTAACTTTAGCTTTTACAACTTAAAAATCAACTAAAACTGTACTAAGAGGGGAAGAGGTAGCGACTTTTCTGAAAATTCTTATGACCAGCTCTTGTTAAAATGTAATTTTTTTGTGTTTGAGCAAAGTGATTTCCTGTGTATTTTCCTACTCATCCTGATTCACTTTGCTAATAAAATGGGAAAGTATAGTTGCCATTACTCTTTACATCCTAACCTTAAATGCTAATGGTTCGCTGTAAATTTTTCTATATAACTTCAGATCTTAAAAGCCATTTTAATTTTTTTGTTGTTCTTAAATGATGGTTTGGACCTGGAAAGTTAAGAACAATTAATACCTTCTGTGTAGAATTTAATTAGCTTGAGTTGTATAATAGTATCTTTTACATGTGTCAAAATATTACAGTTAAAGAATGTGTATCGAATAGTTCTTCTTTGCCATGAGGAAGGAAGTAAAGAAATAAGTTTGGGGCTCCCCTGGTAGCGCAGTGGTTAAGAATCTGCCTGCCAACGCAGGGGACATGGGTTTGAGCCCTGGTCCGGGAAGATCCCACATGGTGCAGAGCAACTAAGTCTGTGCACCACAACTACTGAGCCTGAGCTCTAGAGCCTGTGTGCCACAACTACTGAGCCCTCATGCCACAACTACTGAAGCCCGCGCACTTACAGCTCGTGCTCCACAACGGGAGAAGCCACCGCAATGAGAAGCCCATGCACCGCAACCAAGAGTAGCCCCCGCTACTCATTGTTTGAGCTCGACATTATACTAAATTCATATCAACCACGTATAAACAGTCCATCCAACAAGTCAATGTATTTATTTATCTGAAATTCTAGGTTGGAGGTTATTAATCCTGTTGGAACCATTTGAAGATAGGGCTCTTTAAAGTGACTCCACGGGACTACTGTCAACGTCCTCTGGTGACTATCATCTATCTGAGACAGAAACATCCCTTCTTTCTCCTTTTCTGTCCCCCCTTCATCGCCGATGCTCTTTCTTTACCTTGAGCCTCGTTTCTCTCCTGGACCCTATGGGGTTCCCTAACCAGTACCCCTCCCTCCAGCTTTGTCCTCTTCTACTTCCCCTCTAAAACACCACCAGGGTAATCTTCAGAAAACGGAATTCTGGTCCCCACGGCTTATTTCAGTGATGAAATCACATGGGAATAAATCATATAAAAATAAAACTTACAAATGGAGAGTGAGGCTGGGAGTCATGGGGGGTGAGTGCTCAGAGCCCCTGGGGTTCCTCTTAGAACTTCCATGCTTCCTACCGAAGCCCTCCAGTAAGTTCTGGAACCTCCGAAAGTTCCGTGGTGCCAAGTTTGAGGACCAGCGCCCTGGGCCAAACTTCCCTGCACAGGGGGAGAAACCAAGCTTAGAGGCTGAGCTACTTGCCCCCAGGAACCCTGGCGGGGGCCCCCTCCACCACTGCTATCAGGAAGGAAAGGATGGGGAAGTACTCTGGAGTGGCAGGGTGCTTGGATGGTGGCCTCGGTCTCGGACGACTTGCTCTCCTTCTCCAGCATGGCCACTCCAGTTGTTTGGCTCCCAGATGTGCAAATTGAGGGTTTCAGCCAGTGCTACCCCAGAGCTGACCTTGCACCCTTGGCATCCAGGTAGCCAGCTCACCTTTGCAATCTCATTGGCTCCACTGTGGACATTTTAAGTGACATCAGAGAAGACATATGAGCACTGGAACCATTTACTTAACGTGCTCTGTTGGGGACGATCAGGGCTCACAGAGTGGGCGGTGTGGCTAAGGACAAAGCAGACAATATAGATGTGAAATGGCCATTCTCCATGACTGCCAGTTTGATCTCTTGCTGGGTGAGGTGGAAGAGGCTTTCCAGGTTGCAGGTGCATCTCCAGTTGGTATAAAGCAGCTGAACAGCTCCCTGGGGATGGAGGTCTGGCTTGACAGTCAGGCCAGAACCACCAGCACTAACTCATGCCTCTTTGAACTCATCCTGTGTTTTGTCCGCATGAACATCGAAATCATCTTCTGAGACACACAAAGGGTGTTGGCTTTGGAGCCGTTAAACCCCTCTAATATTGACAACATTTCCTCAGACAGGTCTAGACAGTTGTTCCTCAGCATACATACCTGGGCTTTGTGGGCAGACGTCCTGTGGGATGGTCGGGGGTGGAGGGGAGGCGGTGAGGCAGTCACGAGCCCCAGCTGCATCTGCTTCACACACACCGGGGCTGCCCACGCTGGCCTGAGCCCCAATGTCTGATTCTCATCCCCTTCTGGACTGGAATGGCTGCATGGCCACAGCTGTTTCCTCCTCCTTCTTGGTGAGATTTCTGGGCTCTGCCATGTCTACGGTTCCCTTTACCCATCACACCGATGAGCCAGCAAATGCCCTTTCCTGCTTAAGCCGGTTTAAGTTAAGCCATCTTTGCAGGAGATGCAGGATGCTGGGGCTGCTCTCCAAGCACCTTCCAGCGGACGTATTCGCAGGGAGGGCTACCTTCTGCGTGAACAGCCAACCCTTCAGGAAGCCACCATCTTTCTAGCCAGTAATCCAAGTACAGTATACCAAATTTATGTTTTCTTTCATGGCTTGTGCATTTTGAGTTGACAACTATTTCCCCAAAGATCATCTCCTTTGCCAGTGTTCCCCCAGTGTTCGCATGCGTATTTTTAATGCAGACTTAGCTCGTGGGTGACGCCGGCGCTGTGGCTCAAAGACCTCTCCATTTCTATTTCCATATTTGTGTCTTTAACCTACCTGTAAGTGATCGAGTGGTGTAAAATAAGGCTCTAAGTTAATCCACCGCCCCCCCCCCGCCCTGTTGACACCCAGGTATTCCTAGAACTATTTACTGACTAATCCATCCTTTTCCCACTAGTCAGCAATGCAGTATTTGTCATACTCCTTATTCTATGTAGAGTCCAGTAGGAGGCTCTCTACCCTGCTCCAATAGCCTATTTGTCTGCCCTGCACTATTGCAACTGCCTGACAATTGTAATTACTGTTATATTACTATAGTTTTAGAATAATTTCAAGTATCTTATAGGAAACCTCTTTAAAAAAAATAAAGGAATGTTTAAAGCAAAAATAATGACAATGTTTTGTGGAGCTATAACATACGTAGAAGTAAAATGCTTAACAAAAAAGGCTTCAGGGGGAATGGAAATATAATGTTACGATGCTCTTATACTATACTTGAAGTGGTGTAATATTACTTGAAGGTAGCCCGTGGTAGGTTAAAGATGTATACTGCAAACCTGTAGCAACCACCCGCGTTATAAATATAAGATATATTGTACTTAATAAGCCAAGAAAAGAGATAAAATAGAAATACAAAAAATACTCAATTAATGCAAAATAATGCATAGAAAGAGGTTAAAAAAAGAACTAAGGCCAAACAGGAAAAAGGAAAACAAATAAGATGGTAGATTTAAACCCAACCACGTCCATAATCAAATTAAATGTAAATGATCTAAACACTCCAGAGATTTTCTGATCGGATGAAAGAGCAAGGCTGAAGTATACATTATCTTCAGGAAACCCACTTCAAATACAGACACAGATATATTAAAAATAAAAAGATTGGGAGTAATACCATAATAATACTTCCTGAAAGAAAGCTGGAGTGGCTATATTAACGTCAGACAAAGTAGATTTCAGAAGAGAGAAATTATTTGAGATAAAGAGGGCCATTTCATAATGTTAAAGGAGTCAATTTATCATGAGGAAATAATAGTCCAAAATGTTTATGCATCTAATAACAGATTCAAATTACATGACGGAACTCAAAAAAAGAATCAGAATTTTTTGTGGCTTCCAAACTACAATCATAGCTGGAAATTTCAACACCCCTCTTTCAACAACTAATAAGTTGATCACTGGATGTTATTAAAATTTAAAACTTCTGCTCTTTAAAAGTACACAGTGAGGGAAATGAATGGGAAGTCAGAGAGTGGGAGAAAATCTTTGCAACACGTGTATTCAACAAGGGACTCTTTCAACTCAATAGGAAGACAAACAACCCAGATCACAAAATAGGGAAGAGCACTGAACAAACCTTCACCAAAGCAGATACACAGATAGCAAATAAGGACATGATGCTCAACACGCTAGAGAAATGTAAACTTACACCACCATGAGATACCATTATACACTGTCACCTCCTATTCACTATTCACTGGTGAGGCACAGAGTCCCACCGTAGGGTGACGGGGATGGCTGAACACAGGACAGGTGAGATCCCTGAACAGTTTATAAGTTACAGGTACTCACCACCTGTGGGAGGACAATGCTACAGGCCAAGCAGGGCCATGTGGGAGTTGCACTTGGGCACAGTGGCCAGCTGGGGGCTGTAAGAAGCATGCTTTGTAGCATTATGAGGGTGAGGTGACCCCTGGTTGCTGCAGGAAGATGTGATTGGTTTCTTTGAATAACTCTGTGGCTGGCATGGAACTAAAAGCAGCCACTCAGGGACAAGCAGGAACTGTGCCTGCCCCCCCCCCGCTGATAAGGAGGTTCGTTTGGCTAGAGAACCTTTTCCGCGGCAGCAGAATGGGGAGGGGAGCTTGTGGTGGGGCCGTGTGAGACCCTCCCAATCTTACCAGGTGTCAAGGCAGAACATAATGTTAAGCCTTAACTTTCCACCTTTCACCCCACACACCCATTCAGAGACTGACAAAACCAAGTGTGGGCGAGCATGCAGAGCAAGTGGAACTCTCAGATGACTGCTGGGAAAATTAACAGAGCACAGCCGCTTTGGAAAACAGTGTAGCAGCAGCTCCTCGTAGAGTTAAACATAACCTGTCACATGACCCAGCCATTCCATTGCTAGGTATTTACTATTTACCCAAGAGAAGCAAAAGTGTATGTTCAGATAGACTTGCATCCTAATGTCCACGGCAGCTTTCTTCATAACATTCCCAAACCAGAAATAACCCAATGTCCATCAACTGATGAGTCATAAAGAAATTGTGGTATTTCCACATAATGAAATATGGCTCAGCAATATAAAGGGATGAACTAATACAACGTGGGTGAATCTCAAAAGGAAGATACTGTAGAGATTACATTTACATGAAATTTTAGAAATGGCAACCTTAAAATGACAGCATGTAAATCAGTGGTTGTTAAGGGGCCAGGGATGGAGCGGGGGGACTGGCTGCAGAGGGGACAGTTCAAGATCTTGATTCAGGAGGTCTTCACATGAACTTATGTATTTGTAAAAACTCACTGAATTATGCATGTAAACTGGTGAATTTATTGTATGTAAATTATTCCACAGTAAGGCTGAGGGAAAAACAGGAGGAAAAAACCCTCAAGGCCTTAGGTTCCTACTGTCAGCAAACCACCTCAGGGCAGCTGCAAGCTTAATACTTGGAATTCTCCTTTCTCTTCTTTGGGTCCTTAGGAATTTCTTTTTAATTTCTTATGATAAGTATTTAGTGTATTTCCTCCAGAATATTTGATGATTTGTTGCAGGAGTTCTTAAAATTTTTTAATAGCCTGTCTGCTGTATTGCTGCAAGCAAAAATCTCATTTTCTGTAAAAATTCGCTGGCTTTTAGTGCTTTAAATGAGACCTAGGTAGTTTTATGCAAACTTTTAAAAACGTGGTAGTTCCTAAAAATTGCTCACCTTTATTAGGAGAAACTCCCTGTATTAAGGCTCAAAATTATTATTGCTTAAAGTACGGGAAATTATGTTATAAGTTACCAACTTAGAAATTAATGCTACATATTTTTTTCCACATTTAAATATATTACCAGATAGAGCAATGTGATCTAACATCTAAATAAAGAGTTGATATTAATGAAATTAATTTAGGATGTCGGATTTAGAAATCAGTAAAAGTTGCCTCCAATTTCATATTATATAAATACGGGGGGGAGCGGTTAGGGGGGTCTTAAAGCGTTCATGTAACAAACCACAAAATGAATTCAGAATGTCCTACGTAGCAGGTGTTGTGCTGGGGATGGAGGACACATCAGTAAACAAAACTCACATCCCTTCTCACGTGAAACATAGCAGGGAGGAGAGACCCCATGCAGTAACTGCAAGTAAGGGCTTTAATAATGTACAAATTGAAATGCAGGGGAATTACAGGGTGCTTTAACAGTATGCCATAGGGAGTCTAAAACATGCTGGGGAATTAGGGGATGTGACCGGAAGGAAGTTATGTTTGATCTGAAAGCTGTGGGATGAGAAGAAGTAAGCTAGACCTGGTGCAGAGGGCAGGAGACAGAGAGGTGGGTAAGGAGCATTTCAAGTGGATGGAACAGAATGGATAAGGTCGTGGAAAGGCCAGCACAGTATGTGAAGAGGTAAAGTAGAGGAGAACACAGTGATTCCAGAAAGTTGCAAATTTGAGAAAAGAATAATGGAATACCGAGAAGCTTTCAACTTTTAAACACTCATTAAAGTCTTCAACTGTGGTGTTTAGTTTTCTAGTCTGAACATCAACAGACTACCACTTAACAGAATTTGAAAACACAAATGAGATCCTAGACTAGTAAGAGGACACGGTAAAGTTGATGAACTCCTAGCGGCTTGCACCTTCCTTTCCTCTCCTCTCCTCAGGCCCGATCCATCTATTGAGACTGCTTCCTAAATATGTTTCTTAAATCTAAATCTGCATCTTGCTCCTCTCTCATTTTAACACGTCTCAAATTGGGCTGTACTTAATAATTTTTTTCTTTTTTTAAGCATTTGTAAGGGACTTCCCTGGCGTTCCAGTGGTTAGCACTCGGCACTCTCATCACTGCCAGGGGCCCAGCCTCAATCACTGGTTGGGGAACTAAGATCCAGCAAGACACGCGGCGCGGCCGAAAAAAAAAAATTCGTAAGACCATATATCACTGAATATAAATTTATGTGCAAAATATAGATCGCTAATAATCACTTTCCATGATTTCAAAAAGGTGACTCTGTGACATAATACTGAAAAGTTTCTATGTATGCAGAAGGAGATTGCCCATTATACTTTGAGCAACATAATTAAGGTAAAAAACTAGGAATTTCTCAGCATACATGCAGGTATTTCAGACAGAAGATACTGGTATGTCCCACACATGCTTAGTGAGGGACCACAGCTGATGAGACACCAAACATTAATTTGTATAAAGTTTACACCTAATTTTAGAGAAAGGATGTTTTAACTCATAGTTATATATAGTTATATGTTATAGTTATATGTAATTCAACTGAGTTTTAAAAAATCATTTCAATGAATGCATTCAAAAGCCTAAAGCCATCCAAACGGGAAAATGTCCAAGATATTGAACACGGACTATAAAACGTCATGTTTAGATGAAAGCAACTCAGAAGAATCTGAATTTAAGGCTCAGACCAAATATTGATTATGATAATGAAGCAAGAGCTTTGTAAATGTAAGTTAGAGTTCCTCAAATGAAAGGTCGCTACAAATTACTTTGGGTTCTCAGTGCAATGCAGAATTTGACTCAGTAGGTCAGGAGAGAGGCTGAAGATTTTGTATTTCTAATAAGATTGTAGATCCAGGACTAATTGGGCAAAGTATTAAACTAAACATTAGCGTGGTATCATCCCCCATCCCCCAATGCAGATACCAAATCGGACAGTCCTTAAATTGGACTTATTGAGCTTCTGATGTAAGACAGCCTTCAAGGGAAAAAATACATTCTCCCAAACCCCATTATGTCCCTCCATCTCTTCTGCCATCATAATTGGAGTCCCGCTTCCCACGTTTCTTAGATTACTGCAGTAGTCTCCTAAATGGTTACTCTCCCTCTAGGCCTGCCACCTCTCATTCATTCTCCATACCGAAGCGTTAAATCAAATCCTTCAAAAACCCAACTCTGGTTGATATTCTGCTGGGGCCTGGGTAAACTGATCTTCAGCCACTGTACCGCCGCCTCCCACACCGCATGTGTGTGGCCTCCCACACACACTCCGCATGTCGGCCCTAGTGGACTTCGTCCCAGCGGCCTTCCTCTCCGGCCTTTGATTTTTTTTCATGCTAGGCCTTCTGCTTTACCCCTTCTTCCCTGGCTACCCGCCCCCATCACTCATCCTTCAGGACTCAGGTTAACGCCGTTTCCTCTACCCCAGATTTCTCAGATGCATGACAGTTCCCTTTTAGAACTTACTAGACACTGTTACTGCTTATCTGTCTCTCCTGCTCAGCTGTTAGTTGAGGAGAACAGGTATCATGCTTATACCTGTACTCTGCTTATGGCCAGTGCCTGGAACACTAACTGGCACCTAGTAAACACTTGAAGCGTCATTGTAAATGTATTCATCAGCATACATATAAGGTATGATAACCTTTGTCTAGAACGTATACTGATTGTATCTTTCCTCTGTCAACACATTCCTTCCATAGAAAGGATGTAGCAGGACTGACCAGACCACAGCTTCAACCTGATAAAATCTTACTTATCAGGAAACCTTGATTATAATTTATAATTTCATTATAATTTGATATTAATTTGGTCACCAGATAAATATTAACTACCACTTACTTTGAACAAATGCTAGGCACTAAGGGAAATAAACATTGGAAGAAAGATTGAAAACCAAAACCCTCAAAAACAGAAGTAATGGATATTAACTTCATATAAACAAGTAAGAGCTATGTAATTGGTGTAAAAATAAGAAATATAAACAAGGTACTATAAAGCAGCAAAGAGAGAATATAATTTGGCTTCTGTAATTGTGAAAAGTCTTTCCAAGGAAGGTACAGTGTCTTAGAGGATAAGCAGAAATTTTCCAGATGGAAGGGGAAGTCACTCTCAGCAAAAGAAAGTGTGCAAAAGCACGATTTAAGAGAGGCCAATTCACAGAGACAATCAAGACACGTCTTTGAGGATTTCAACACCAAACGAATTGAAGAGCTCTGCCCCATGATTTAATAAGTCGATTACACTCCAAGTACACAGCAATTTAAGTGAACCGAAGGATTATATCTACAAATTAGGACTTACTAGGCGCCAGTTAGTGTTCCAAAATATTCAGCCTTCCTATCACTCTAATATCCACCTTTCAACCTTCCTGGGTAACTAAAATTATGATTCTCTCCTTTTTCTTAACACCCATCTATAACGTATAATTCAAATAACATACATTCGGGATACTTATTGAATAAGTGCTCTGGTTCTTAATTTCAAAATGCTGAGTTGAATACTTTGCATTAAAAATGTTTTTAATCGAATAATTTCTATTAGTGATTTAGTGGACTTCAGAGAAAAATACGACATACATTCTATACAGTACCCATTCCTACATGTATTAGAAATAAATAAAAACCATGATAAAATGAGTATGGATTTTAAAAAATCCCCTCCCACCCCAATAAATCTGCACGTTCTCAGTGTCGCTACCGCTTTCTTCACTCTTTGAATGAGTAGTATAAACAACCTGACGTTTTCACTAGGGGAACCTTGGGATTATTAAAAAGTAAAAATTAAATCTGTAATGTTATAGGAGCTCGAAAAGTGCTGTAGCTTGTAAAATTGACAAGGTTCTTTTTCTCTTTAATGCTTCTCCAAGTGCCTGTCAATGATGTAAAGCTGTGAGGAATGAGTAGCATGAAATGCAGCTCCAAAGGCTTGAAGTTCCATTTTTTAGGGAATGTATTACACGTTAAAACATTACATTACTAAGCGTTAAAGTAAAACAAATATAGAACTACTTTTTCCAACTTAATAGTCCTTGGCTTTGCCTAGAATTTTCATACGGTTGACTTTACTTCTTCTTACTTCAACTTATGCATTCTTAGTGTTTCTATTTGACCTCTGTGCAGCTGTATTCACAGCGCACAGTACAAACAGGGCCACACCGGCTGCTGATGCCTTTGTGCTCAGTATAATACATTACCTTTCATCCCACTTACGGGAGAATTAAAGGGATGGAGTTAGCGAAAATTCCAGTTAACTACGGGTTTAATTATGTAGCTCCAAATCTCTCCAGGACCCCCCTCCCTTACCTTCTCAAGACCTTCAAGTTAATCAAAAGGGGCTGGTCTGTGGTTACCAACTACTAATTACCTAAGAGGGAAATTTCTTTTCTACTATTTCTAAGAGAATTAGAATAACAAATAATTGTTCTCTCTTCAATAACTTCAGTGAAGTCAAATTTGCTTTCTTTTTCCCCAAAGATTACGTTGTCAAAGTAGTACAGTGAGATTCTTTGTAAGTATAAATGTCTGGTGGCGTTATGTGTTGATTTCATTAGTTCCTGTTTAAGTTGTTAGATAAAAGTATAAAAAAAATTTGGATTCCAAATTTCCGCTAGATAATATAAGACATCTTTTACTGTATTTTCAATAGAAACTTATACTTGGCACACTTAATGTATATCAGGAAATTTAAAATGTTTAAAATCATCTAATTGGTATATACGTACACTAACATAAAGGAAAAAGGAGAGGGAGGGGAAAAAGAGACCGTGAGAAAAGAAGACGATTTTTTCTTCTCTCTTGCACAAAAAAGAAAATTTCAAAAACACTTCTTTTTAAAATTGGAATTGAGTTTTTCAAAAGGGAAAATATGATCCTATGTTTTACAGGAAATCACGTTATCTTAATAAAAGGTAAAATACTGGCATGTAAACCACAAGGTGGTGCTACAATTCCATGCTGATGCTGAATTTTTAGAAGTTTAATGGACAAAGTAGTTTCTTTTATAATCTCGATTCATAATTTTTTACAATTGAAAAAACTAAGCTAATTGGATTCATTAATTCTAGAAATATTTACTGAAACTACTAAAGTCAAAGTTGTATGCTAACTTCAAAAGTTCATAATTTTAAAGTATGATGACTACACATGTACCTGTAGTAGAATATTAAAAATGCCTTCTTAAAAGTTATCTCTACTTAGAATTTTAACTTACTGTTAATGTTCCATAGGTGACAAATATCAAATTACATTTATATAAGCATAGGAATAAATAAGAGAATTTATCTAGTATTTTAAAATGAATTTCATTTTTCTTTTAATTTAACTTCCTCTAAGACTTTTTCTCTCTCTAGAAAGATAATATAACTTCCCATCATTTAAAAAAACAAGAAACAAAAAAACTCTCACTGTGTATCTTGTAATACAGGAATGGCCACCATCTGGGTCTGAGCTGCTGCTCTTAAAATGTGTTACAGAGTAGAGCACTAAAATACCCGGCACATTTTCACCATTGTCCAACCTGCTTTCAAATACAAAAGGAGAACCTAACTTCCTCAACGTTAACTGAAAGCGTGTTGCTGCCTTTTGACTGAGCGTGAAATAGCTGTATTTTTGTTGTATTTCAATCTCAATGAGCATATTTAACTTTTTCATTGCAAGATATTTGTCAGTACAGACGGCAAGATGGTATGTATGAGAGCCTCCTGGAGACAATATGCAAGTCCCAGGTGGAGTGTTTCCAACAGGATGTAAACCATGGTCCTCAAGCCTGTACTTGAAAAAACTACTTAGCACGCTGCCAACAAAGGTCAACACAAAAATACAGTGCTGGAATGACTTCACGCTGTAAAAGAAATGTACTGGCACCTAAGTTTTCCTAAGAATAGTAAAACTGTAAAGCGGTATAAGCACAGCACAAAAATATTTAAGTATTTATTCAACATTGAATGAAAAAGCTAATATACCAAATGGAATTCAAATTCTAATAAAAATATTACAGTATATTAAAACTGTATAGAGAACTCTATGTACAGGAGCCAAAGTCCTAGAGAGGTTCATGCAGAAAATTCTATAATTAGTGATTTGGACATTTCAGTAACTCTGCAGTTTCTTCAAACCTGGAATATAATACATAAATAATATATTAAGTAAACAACAAATTCATAGTGAGGCATAGGAACTAGGTTGCTGCAGTTATGCTTTTGAGCCTTAAATAAATTTCAGTGATTATTTATAGGTAGTTACTGTTAATAAGTATACTATGGCCAGAAGGGGAGGAAAAACAACTGGAGTCAATTATGTGTCTTTAATTCTTGAAGCATAAGTTATTTCGGCGCATCTCAATTTCCAAAAAAAAAAAAATATATATAGTCATTTAAAGTAGTAGGCTGCATGATAATCTTACACAATTTCATTTCATATTTTCTTTCAACTGTTCTTTAAAAAAATCAGGTAATTTCATATTTGTACTAGATAAAAGTATCATATTTAGTACTACCATACCAACAATTTTCTGAAAAGGACTAGCAATACTTTCACAATACTTAAAATGTCTCCGAACCATCCATCTACATACACAATTTAATATTTTGATAAAGTAGTTATTAAAAATAGATAACTTCTTGATTATCAACCAAAAACATCACTGCACTCTTTAATCTCCAATTAATTCCATTAACAATGTTTTACATCACTTGTTGGAAACAAGAACAGTGACTTATCTCACAAACACATAACTGGAGGTGGATTTATTATCCACTGGAGTCTTGAAGGAAATTCCACACCTGATTGAGAGACCTTCAAGGTTTGAAACACACATGCACATTCTTTATATATCGTAATCCAACACAATTCCCTATAGAGAAATGAATTTCTGTTGCCCCTTTCTGTTACTTACATTTTTTTCATCCTTTCCATTTTTTGGATTGTTGTTTCCTTTAATTTAAAAAGCAACAAATTTAGGCCATTTCTCAAAGTAAACCATAATCAAAGATGGACCGTGAACATATAGAACACAGTCTAAAACATTGCATTAAGTACCGTTTATTTATCACAAAGAATTTTTATGAGATTAAGATTTACAGTTTCACTGTTTTTCTTGCCCATGGCTTCTGCAACTAAATCTAATGCTTGCTTGTTCTCCTGACCTTACAGAGGAAATCACCTAAGTAGCTGCCAGTTCTTCTTACCTCAGAAATCTCTTTCAAACCACAGTAATTAATAGTTGAGGTTCTGGGAGTTGAATCGGATGATACCATACGATAACCAGAGGACAAAGGAATATTTGCTTGCCTTTCCTCTTTGCTTTTTCTATCTGTGGAGAAATTAATTTTTAGGTTACCTTTTCCTTTCATAGTAGAATCAAATATCTAAAATTTTATGTATAGAGGGAAGAAACATAAACCTCTCAATATAAAGTGCCTACTGGTATAGGTCTAGATGAGTTTTTAATATTCTTTTAGGATAATGACCTGCATATGGAGATCTGGATATTAAAAACTGGTCAATAAAGATCACAAAAAGTAACATTATCTTTATCATGATAGCAATCAATTGAATATGCAGGTTAATGTATTTTTAAATAAGCTACTGATCCGTGTATATTCTTTTCTTAAAATGGTGGCAACTATTACTAAAACTGACTATATGTACTTCCTAAAAATCAGGAAACATTCCACCCTAAGTTGATATGTATGGGAAAAAATTGCTTAAAATTCAGGTTCACAGATTTATTAAAGAACTGAACAACTTTCCATTTCCAGTATCCTGATATTATTCAACAAAATGATGGCAAGGCTTTCCTACCATCGAATTGGATATAGAACATCAGAGATAAAACAAGTTCCTGTCCAACCAATCTCATAAGCCCTATGTTTTTAGTCATGGTACACTTGGCTGCAAAAACAAGGCGAAAAAAAAAAATCAGGTACCCATTTAAACTGGTTTACATAGTTTAACTGTAAGCCTACACAGACAACCTCAATCAGGGAACAAAGCGTTAGCACGTGAGGACTCTGGTCTCTCATGGAGCCACAGTCTCTCCTGTCTCCTTCTCTTGCCTGTTTGCTCCATTCCTCTACTTACTAATGGGCATGAACTTCACCAAAAGCATTCCCAACTTAACATGATCCTCAGATCAGACTGGTGAACTGTCACTCTCAACATCAAAAGGAATTCAAACCCGCAGCTTCCAGGTAGCATGGAGAGGTAAGGTGTAATGTGTCAGGCTTCATAAATTTGACTCAACTGATCAGGGTCAGATTATACATTTTTTTGAGACTAGGTATTCAACTCATTCATAATCTATAATCCATTTCAGATAGTGGTCTATCTGCTCATCACTCTTAAGTCCTAGCATAGGACTAATGTGTTAAAAATATGTTCTGCAACCTGTTATTTAAAAAGTACTAAGCCCAAACAGGTGAAATCGAACTTGGAAAAGGCAATGTTTTGCAAACAGCAGACTTCAGTATTCTTTCAATGCATAAAAACTTGATTTCTACCATATACAGATAGATACTGGTGACAGAAGCACAGACGTTATGTTAGACAGACCGTAAGATAAAGTTCTTGCTCTCAAGGATCTTAGAGTTGAGCTTTGAAATTTGTTGAGTAATGAATGAAGGATAAATGGAAAAAAGTCAACTTTCTACCAAATCTGAAATTTGTAGTCTATAATAAATCTACTGCCAGAAGCAGCATCTCAAATAATTTTATTTAATGCATCTCAAATAATTTTATTTAATAACCTAATTATTGAACTTGTTTTCTGTGCAATGAAATTGGCATGTGCACTGAATATGTAGTGTTGAAGAGAAAACGTCAAAGCTAGTTTGCCTCTTTTCCAAAATGTCCCATCATTCAACAGCTGTGTGGCCTTTGGCAGTTATTTAATCTCTCTTCCTCATCTGTAAAATATGCGTTATAATAGCACTTATCTTGCTTTGAGAATTAAATGCTTTACTATCGCAGTTGCAACAGTGCAGGTCTGTAGTTACCACTACAATGTGTTGTTGTTAAATTGTTATACACATAGTAGCTGAAAGATTTAATGAGGTTAAACACCCACAGATTTAAAAAGTTAGCTTCATTATGAATTCTCAACTGGACAAAATATCTCTTCTGCAAATATGATTTAATTACAAACACGACAACATTTAGACCTTTGTCTTTTCAAAAAGTGTAAGAATCAAAAAAATTAAAGCTTTAACTGAAAAGCAGCTCAGAAATCTTATCCCTGCTGCTCCGTCACAATGACAACGTCAGTAGCCTAGTGAGGTTAAGTGACACGGAGAAGATTTGTCCTAATTTTAGGTCCTTCTCATTTTATCACCATCAGTGAACTGTTGAAATGCAAGAGGTCTGTAACACTTTACAGGTTACTGACAAATGTGTTTTTTTTCTCTTACATATATTATTTACATATGCAAAAGCTACTATTTAAGTTTAAATTAGAAACTTTGGAGGTCCATTTATTATTCTAAAGCACTTTGCAATTAAAAGAGTAAAACATCTCTAAAAGTTTGCAATTTTGTACACTGGAATTTATTCAACTACTACATGTAAGACTTGTAAGTTGGCTTTTCTAGCAATCCTTGACTTATAGTCTGTAAGTTTGATATTTTCTTTGTTCTTAGGAGCTTTGCAATTTCTAAAAAAATAAGGTTTGAGGATAATTAAAATGACCAAATACTATAAAAACATTTTTGTGAAAACTCCTTACCATATCACCAATTCCAGTACGCCAAGAACTTACCCGGATTGAGATTATCCATGTCGCTACTAGAAGCACAGTCTTCACTCATCTCATTAAACTCTATATATTCATCATTCTGGAATGATATGGTTTAGTATTTAGAATAAAATAAAAAGACATGTTCTCATTTTTATGCTCTTACTGCTAAGCATAAAATATATAGATGACATAATACTTACTTTTGATTATTTTATTTACAAGCAAAACATAAAATCCCTACATATAAAAAAATGATCTCTTAAATGTGGAAGGAGAGAGAAAACTTGAATCTACTAACTTTCTAGGAAGGAAAAACAGGCTAGGACCAGAAATGACATAACTGTCTCTAAAAGCTCAGCTTACAAGTTTGTCAGATTATCTTATTTGATGAAGAGAAAAGCAATAGTCACAACAACCATCACCAAACAGGGTGTTCCTAAACAGGCCTTCATCCCAACTGAACACTTCCCATTACCTAAGTATTCTCTTATTTAACATTCCAAATAAGAGACTAATAATGAACAAAGGAATTACTTTATTGTATCTTGAGATATTCTATAAATGTAAAGGAAGAAAATACCTTTTTAGATAAAAGCATTTCTGTTTCAAGAAGAGTGACACGACTTAGAAGATCAGCCCAGGTTTTTTCATTCACCATCACTTTCCCTTTCATTTTTTCTTCCAAAGATTCTAATCTACTTTCTATGCAAGTCAGTTTCTTCAGCTTTTCTTGGCATTCAGCAAGCATAGTCTGTAGTGCAATAATCTCAGGATTGACTTCTGTATCCTAAAATGATTAGAAAGATTAAAAATATTACACAGATTAAAATTCCTGTAATTCAGTGTATTCCCATTTCCACGTGTTGTTTCAATAGGTACAGCAGGCAGGAGAGCATGAGAGTTAAGAGCGCTACTTTTGGAGCAGGCACCTTGGACACTTAAACTAGCTCATGCGAGATGCCTGATGCCTCAATTTCCTTATCTAAAAAGAAAAAGATGACAAGAGTGCCAACTTCATTTGGGTCTTGTAAGATTAAATGGATTAATTTGTATAAAGCTCTTAGAACAGTATCAGTTTGTACAATAAAACTATAAGTGACTAGCTTCTTATAACTAGATCTAGCAGAAAGCTAAGAGGAAATGACCGAGAAATGAGATTGTTCCGTTTGCTATAAACGGGAAGTAAGCCTAATGGTCATCTGGTAGTTTTTTTTTTTTTTTTTTTTTTTTTGCGGTACGCGGGCCTCTCACTGTCGTGGCCTCTCCCGTTGCGGAGCACAGGCTCCGGACACGCAGGCTCAGCGGCCATGGCTCACGGGCCTAGCCGCTCCGCGGCATGTGGGATCCTCCCAGACTGGGGCACGAACCCGTGTCCCCTGCATCGGCAGGCGGACTCTCAACCACTGCGCCACCAGGGAAGCCCCATCTGGTAGTTTTTAAATGCCAACTGTATACCAAGATGTACAGAAGTCACAAGACATAGAAGACGGACAGAAAAAGAAGTTTTAACGGAAGCAGTAGAGACGAGACACTATAATGGGGTCTGTGGCAATAAAGTGATAGCAACGATATTCCGAGAGAAAGAGAGCAAAAGACAGCAAGGGCCCCAAAAGGAAACTGAAAAGGTGGTAATGCACCATTTTTTTCCATTCATCAATATGGGGAAGAGGTGATAAAGAACCTTCACTAAACAAAGTAGTATATCTCTATCTCTCATCAGATTGTCAATTCCTTGAAGTCAAGTCCTATGTCTTATTCATCTTTGTATTACCCATGACATCTCTCCTAGTACCCTAAATATAAGCAGCAAATAATATCTTTTGAATTATATTCAATAAGACTTATTGATTCTTAAGTAATGGTAACAAAGGTAACATGTCACGATCAATAATTTAAAAGGCTAGAAACGTTCCAAAGATTAGATGCGGAAATAATCACGTATATCAAAGCAAGAACTATCGGCATCTGTTAAAGAAGTCCCAGATTCTTACTTGCTGCTCACACTTAATTTCAGGAACCTGTAATTCAGGAATCTTTATTTCAGCAGCCTTTAAGTCACAAATATCAAATGCTTCATTAACATCTGTTACTGTATCTTCAGGAATGTTAGGACCATCTTCATTGTACAGGTGCCGGATCACCACAGCTTTCTTCTGCACAGAGAAAAACATGTCAGAGATGCTTCCCTGTTCTCCACAATTATTTTAAACATACACGTAGTAATTTTTCAAAAGAAACATCCAATCTTCCATTTAAGATTTACATAAGTTTAAATTACCACATATGCATATACCAAATATTACAAACTTATTATTTTAGGTGTGATGATACAATTGTGGTCATGATTTTTAAAAAGCATTCTTATATTTTACAAAAGTATTGAAATATTTATTCAATGATGTCTGGGACTTGTTTCAAATGGTTTCAGGTTTGGGAGAAAAGATGTTGGGAAAAGTGGTTACAATTAAGAAGAAACAAGATCAGCAAAGAGTTGACAAATTGCTGAATCACAGAATGGATACTTCTGTACAGGTTTGAAATGTTCCATAAGAAGAAGTTATTTTTAAAAGGTTAACACACTATTCACATGTAGGTAATCAAGAACTGGCTTTATGAGTAGGACTCATTACAATTTTTTTTTTTGTATTAAACAAACCACAAAACATAAGACTGTCAATAACAATTCAAACTAAGGGAAAGTCCTGAGAGTAAAGGCACCAGGTCAAACCGCGTTTACGTAGGACTCTTCTGCCTACTTCCTTTTCTACGGGCAATCCACGTATGAACATGAACTCAGCACATGTGACATAGAAGTCACAACTACCACCCCAGAGAAGGCACTGGGGAGGAGACAACTTGCTTCAGTATTGACTCAGTTTTTCATGTAAACAAAGGAATGCACTTACTACTCCAACTTTTCTAAACTGGAATACTTTTAATAACTATTCAAATTTCTGAGAATTAAGAATTTGATGTAATTTACAAAATTCTGATGGATAACAAAGGAAACTTTATCTTACGAAAATTAAAAAGTCTAATGTCTTCAAATTTTGTATCTTTCTTTGTTAGGACAATTTAGATCACCCCTCAGCCCCCATACTGAAATAGAAGATTGAAAAATGCATCCAGTTCTATCAACTCATACTTAGTAAGTCCTTACAGTGGACCTAATCCTGTGCTAAGCACAATGAATATAAAAAATCAGTGTAAGAAAATCCCTGTTTAGATAAATTCTAGTTGGGAAAGGATACAAGACACTTATATTCCTTTTCATATTGCCCTCATCACCTGAAGCAAAACAGGCATATTTTTTTTTAAAGTTACTGACATAAGAGCCTTTTTCTTACAGTTAAATGTCACTACTTTTTATAATAGCGTAAAGTATAAATATCTTCACAGATTCTGTTTATATAACTCATATTTTGAATTGGGGAAAAATAATTCCCTAGATTTTACTTCAGCCAAAAAATACCCACATTCCTTTATCTAATGACACATCGGTTATTCATCTGGTAGTCTATCCTTCAATCTCAAAGGGCTTGCCCAAGGTGGAAGACAGCTGAAAGTATATTTACCATTATAAAATAATATTTTGGCTTCATTTTCCCTTGGAGATGGAAAAACTATCCCTAAAGGCATTGGACTCATTCAGCCACAGGTGCTTGAGGCAGACAAGGGCAGGGAAGATATCTACCAACAAAGAGAAAATATTCAAAACACTACCCCAAAACCAGATTATAGATTTAAGGAACTGTCAATCATTGGATAATTCACAGTCCTGGTATAGAAATATGAATGTACGTAAATCATGACCTATCACTGTAAGTAAAGGGAGGGTCTTTAGGAAGATTAGATATGTAATTAAGTGCAAATGTTCATGATCGCAAGAGGCAGAATTAAAGATTAGAAATATAAAGAGAAAGGCTGTTCAGTTGTACGTTTCTACCCTCTTCTTATAACTTTAGGAATGTTCCCAGATAATATGTGATATGCACTGTTAAAAATCCTTACACTCTAATGTCTAAGCAGAATATTTTACCAGATGCAGTCAGAAAAGTGAACCTTATACGTTGGATTGACTAGGTAGGTAACTCTCAACACTACACAACGCATTCTCTTTGTATTCTCCCACCTTTCCCGAAGTCATAAACCTGCCAGTGATGTCAATGCCCACAGGTTGAGTTGATGTCTTCTCAGCGCTTGAACAAGGTTCTGACTTAGCAGAACTGATTTTTTTTCTTTGTTGTGATGGAGCCTAAAAAAAAGGTATTAAGATGTCATAAATTATGTGGGAAAGCATGATGTATATATTAAATTCCTCTATCACTTAAATTTTCATATGAAATGTGACTGCCAAATAATGCCTAGTCTAATGAGACTACACGTCTCTTGAAAATTACAAAGTGATGAAAATGTATTATGTTTGAACTATTAGTTTAGGACTAGTAGCTCCAAGTCACAAATGTGCAAAAACAAGTCACTAGTATTTAAAGCAAATATCAGGCATTGTAAGGTTACCCAGACCTGTGAATAGTGCAGTAATTGCACTATGCATTAATTTGCTGACTAGGGTATTGACTTAACATTAAAATATAGCAACTTAGCCTAAGTTAAAATCTATTAATAAAATTACCTTCTCAAGACCACTCAACTCCTTGTGCTTTTTCATCACACAATTCAAAATATCACATATAATTTGGATTTTCCATTCTGCAAATCCACATTGGAGAAACTGCTTTTTCGTCAAGATTGGTTTATAATTAAATAGATCACGAAGAAGCTGTAAAGAGGAAACAGATCAATGAAATAATTGGGAGCAATTTCTTTCAAAAATCCAAAATTATAAATGACCACCTGGTCAGGGATGTACTGCCATTTTTGAGAGGCAAGAGGGGAGGATTAAGCCATTATATATAGGGCACTAAAGAAACCTGTAGGGGTGCTGTGAGTCCTGACCAGGTAGGAGAACAGGTAGGAAACAGTTAGCTAGGGATGTATCAGAGTATAGATAGCTGTCCAGAGAAATGAAAAAATATATAAAAAGTTCAAATATCCTCATAGGTACTAAAAAAAAAAAACAAAAAACTCCTTAGCTCGCTGAACAAGATTACTATAGCAGATATCAGAAAACCACAGTTCTATTTGTTTATAGAAATCATGACTTGATTTTTAGACAAGTTGGTAGGCTACTGAGTTTCGATTTCTCATGTATAAAATGAGAGATACAGATTAAACCAGTAATTTTCAAAACCTACTCTGTGGACCCTGGGATTTCCTAGAAGTGCCTCTCAGGCTTCCATGGAAGCTTTCTGGGGTGAGAGACAAAGAAAGGGAAGATTAAACAGAGACTATATTTAAAGGCTACCATTTCATCAAACTCTACCTAAAAAAGAAAAAAATCAAGATTTGATTTGATAAATGGGCTTTACTATTTTTTTAAAAAGGTTAAGAAAACCACAGTACGTGAACAAAAATTAATGATACAAAGTAGGGTTCTGAAAAATCAAACATGAGATTAAGTTCAGGATACATATAGTACAAGTGCAGGTACTAGAGTAGATAATAAGACATGGTTTCAGACCTCAAGGAACACAAGTTGTTCCAACATAAGTTGTAGTCCCTTCTTATAAACAACTAAATTAACTCACAATTTTCTGAACCACAAACTTTACTCACTAAAACCACATTTCTCTCTAACTTCTGCCAGTATACCATATTTTACTAAAATTTGATATAAAAAAGGCAAATGATTACCAATGACAATTACCAGTCCTCATATTCATTAGAGTATGACACATACAGCAAACTTGAATTGCATCTTGATTATAACAGGGACTGCATTTACAGGAGATAAATGCATCTGAAAATACTCTGTCAACTATGTATGCGGCATATATTTGAGTTATAATAACATTAATCTTAAGAAAACCATTCAATGACTTCTAAAAGAATTATTGTTTCATAAATTCAAAGTACCTTGTAGACAGCATCTATGAAGCGTAAGTCATTCTTTGCTATGAGCTCTACATTGGAGTCCACCAGAAGTTCTGCTACATATGGTGAATATGAGGTAAGGGAATAGCTGATGATGGGCAGAGAGGCTGCTGTGTCTCCCTTTACCAAACTGTTAGGAAAAACAGAAAAAGATTTTTAATAAGCTTAATGCCACAAAGTTGGATAATCAGGGATATAAAAGAAATGCTGTCAAAAACTCATAATTTAACACAATAGCCATAATAATTAGGTGATGCACAAGACCCTTTAGAGTCCATCCCCTACTCTAAACCAGTGTAGGCAAATTAACTATGAAACAAAAACTCTTTAGTACCAACAGTCTATTTACCACAGTATTTATTGATTTTCCAAAGCTTAGCCTTACTCGATCTAGTCCATTTTCTCCTACTAATAAAGCAAATGTACGGTCTTACAGTACACAAGTAGGCTTTACGGTTTTGCAAACACTTCTCACATTACCTCACTTGCTCTTTATCACAAAGCTGCAAAGGGAAAATATTAGGAATTCTAAGTTACAGATGAGGAAAACAGGGCTGGAAAAGCTATCAACTGTGACCAGGCTGACCAGTTTACTATCTTCCCCTGACATCAGGCCCATTTGGAATCTACCTTATTAGCTTACGCTAATTCCTCCAGCCCAGAAAGGTATCCTACTCTTCTGTTATCTGTCATTCATTCTTTGTGCATCATCAGTCAAATCTCAAGCCTCCTGTGAAGCCATCTTTCTGATCCACAAGGATCTCTCTCAGAACGACTCCCCAGGTGTTCAGGATCTGACACCTGATGCTCTGCCTTGTACTGTTGTCTAACTGTCTCCACACACAGATCTTGTTTCTCAAGAAGTGCCTTCACTGATTCTCTCACAACAAGGCACAGAAAGTATTTGTTCAACTGATGTGATAATGTACTTACTTAGAACATTTGTTTTCCACAAAATTCAAACACATACATAAATCTCCCCATCCCTGCCCAATTTTTTTCAATAAGGCAGAGAACAAATATGATAAGATTATATTTTGTTTTTTGCAGGACAAACATAAATTGTTTCTCTTTTATGTTCGTGGGTAAAATTATAATTTACCCAATGAGAAAACTGCTCTAGCAACCTTGTCTCTCTGTAAGACAGTTCAAAACAGGAACTGAAAAAGTACTTTTTTAGAGCAAAATGTGTCCATTTTATCCACATTATGAATAGAAAACAGTCAGGTCTGCATTTAATACCTCTTAAGTTAAACAATCTCAAAAATCTTGGTTACCTAGTTTCTAAGGACTTAGACTAGAAACAGTAAGAGAAACAGACATTATAAATTGACAGGCCAACACGAAAAACAGCAGATGTCAGGAAAAAATTTTAAAATGGCATAAAGTATACAGAATCAAAATACGCGGAGTGTGTATCTGTACGTGTATGTGTGCATGTCGGATCGGGGAGCGCAACCTGAAGCAGCAGCAAGTAGCACTACCCGTCTCAATAAACCCTGCAGACATTACTGTCTTATAAGATAATCTAAACTTGTTCTTAATGATACTCTTGGGTCAATAAGAAAATCAAATGTTTGAATGCTGTATTCAGAAGACAGGAGAATCATCAGTATATTTTAGAATTATTCCTATCCAAAATATCTGTTAAAATGTTAATACTTAAAGTGGGAAGAAGAAAACTTGGCTACTCAAACTGACTGAGCCCCTGCCAGTCTGGATAGTAGAGATTTCCCTGTTTTCAGGAACCAGTATATGACTGGTACACACTGTGGGAGCAGACTAGGGAATGCCTTCTGCTTCTCACATATGATGCTCGTAATAACAGTCATCAGAGCTAAACCTTCCCTAGTCTCCTCAGTATCCGTTCACTCGCAGCCTTCTCTTGGTTAGCTCTCCCTAGTTTACAAGACTATCTAGGATTCTACTGCGTTAAACCAACCCAGTTTCCCTCACTTCTTGAACATATGCCTAATCTGGACTTGTCCTTCGACACGGTCATTGAATAAATGTCTAATTAGCTTCTAAGATGTGCCAGGCAGTTCTAGATGTGGGGGGCTGCAGTGAACTAAACAAAACGCCCCAGATGTCAGGCTGCATTCTAGTGGGGGGAAACATTTAACCAGTCAGCCATCCCAGGGAGGAAGAAAAAGAGGTATTAAACGATAAGAGGATGATGGGAGTACCGTATTAGGTTGGCAGAATTAGAGAAGAAATGTACCTTGTGACATTCTACAAAGGCGAGTAAGTCACATTTGGAAAGTGGAAACTAAAGCAAAAGGTTTAAGTGAGATAGCTTAATAACAATCTTCAAGCATGGTATAAATTGTCACAAGAAATCTATTAACTAGTATCTCCCAAATCAAAAAGGAATACCACCCAACTAAGTGTGCGAGGGTGGTAAATTACAGAACTAATGAAATCCATTACACTTCCGTGAGATTAAACGTTGTACAGAGACCACACCTGATTCTAACAATATTGTGCTTCTACTTCTAAAAGTTGTTTTAAATCTCCTGAGTTGGAATTTTTCATTAATTCCTACTTAGAAACAAACTCCTAACTGCTTTCTAAAAATCTCTTAGTCATTTCAAGGAAAAAGTTTAAAGGACCCAGATAAAATCTAGATTTTGATTTAGATACTCCCCTCATGCATTACCTCAAGCATTACCTCACATCATTACTGAAAATAATATAAAGAAGTTTGATATTGTAGCTCACCCTACACAATCCACCTCTCTAGGATAATTTAGCGAGCGAAGCACTTGTTCTAGGTTCCGTAAGCTTCTTTTTAAGTCACCTGTTGCCATATTTAACATTTGATTCAGCTCCAGCTTTGGAAATTATCTAATTTTTCACCTAAAAAAAAAAAAATCCATGAAACACTGCTCAACTCTTTGTATCTTTGAAGCTTCTCTAATATCTTTTGTTCAATCTCATACACACTTACCATATTTATCTTAGCTATTTCTCCCCTAATTCATCTTCACTACTGGTGTAGTACTGTCTTGTATCTTCCATATATTCCTGAATGTCAGGTGTACTTTTCCCCCTCAATATTTTTTCACTAAAAAAATACGTTTGCCTTATGTTCATCTTCTAACAGTGTGTCTGATATTATATGACACTCTCCCAAATACTTAATGGTACAACAAAGTACAATTTGGGAAGACATATCACCCTAAAATAATCTCCATCAATGAGTATTGTGGATGCTTATAAAGGGTACATAATAAAAATCAGTAAGAAATGGAGACAAAGAAATTTAGCACAGATTTGGTCAGTATTCGCAGGGTTCTGAACTTACATAGTTGTAAATCAGATCGTTTGCTTAAAAAATAAAAATAGATAAGTTAAAACAAATTCAGAATTCAGCTGGTTAAATATGGAAGCTGGTTAAATGCATGTTACCTTCATTCCCTTTCTAAACACCACTAAAATGAAAGTAAATGATTAGAAACCATATATACTCATCAGGGTAAAGAAAACTAGAGGGGATTCCACATGACAAAGGATGTGTCAACAAAATTCTGGAAGATGGAAAACGGATGGATGGGTGATAACCAACCTAGCAGAGCAAAGGTAGTTCAATCCCATCCTCCTGTTTAGAAGGAAGCCAACAACAGCAACAGGTTCAGAAATGAGGGGACCTGATACTTCTGAAAGGCTGAAGGGTAAGGCCATGGCCTTGAAATAAGAACGATTATTTGAAAGTCCGTATAAGAAGGTGCTAAACCCTAGATTTTTACTTTCCCTCTGCTTCCCCTCCCACCCCCCACCCCCAGACACATATAACTTGCTCAGCTATAGGCAACTACCTCTGATTCCCCAGGTTTAGCAATGAGTTTTTAGAAAATATCAGCACAACCCATAAAAAAATTGACTTGGAATTCATTAAGATTAAACTTCTGTTCTATAAAATACACTGTTAAGAAAATGAAAAGACAGGCTGCAGACAGAATATTTATAAAACACGTACTGGATAAAAGACTTGTTTCCAAAGTATACAAAGAATTCTTAAATGTAAGAGTAAGAAAGCAAACAACCCAATTTAAAAATGGGCAATATCTGAAAATCTCATTAAAGAAGATACACAGATGGCAAATAAGCATATAAGATGCTCAACATCAAATGTCTTTAAGTAATTACAAATTTAAAAAATGATACCACTGCATATCTATCACAATGGTTAGAATCCAAAAAACTGACAGTACCAAATGCTAATGAGCATACGGAGCAACAGGAACTCTCATTTTTGGTGGGTGGGAACGCGAAGCACATAGCCATTTTGGAAGACAGTTTGGCAGACTCTTACAAGGCTAAACACCATACAATCAGCAATCGTGCTTAGAGTTATTTACCCAAGTGACTTGAAAATTTAGTGCACATACAAGATCCTGCACGTAAATGTTTACAGCAGCTCTGCTCCTAATCACCCAAAACTGTAAGCAGTCAGGATGTCCTTCAATAGCCAAATGAGTTTAAAAAATTAACACATCCATACAACAGGACATTATTCAGCAATAAAGAAAGAGCTATGAAGCCACAAAAAGACATGAATGAACCTTAATGCATATTGCTAAGTAAAAGGAACCAGTCTGAAAAGGGTACATATTGTTTGGTTTCCATTTTATGATATTCTGGAAAAGGCAAAACTGTAGAGACAATAAAAACTACAGAGATCACGGCTGCAAGGATTCAGAGGTAAGAGGGAGGGTCACATACAGGTAATGTGCAAAGCTACCTCACAGAGCGGGTGGATGGAAAAGCTGCTAAGTAACTTTGGGAATGAGTGGAGCCTGTGAGACTAAAGGCAAAATGAGCTGCACAGAAACACCGTATAAAGTTGTTTCCCATGTACATATGAGTTAATTCCACATATATGCTGGAATTAAACAATTCCCATGTACATATGAGTTAATTCCACATATATGCTGGAATTAAACAATTAAACAATTAAGCAAATGGATGGCTAACTAGTAGAAGCCAGGATTCGCACTGCTGGAGTGAGAATTTACAGATAAGCAAGGGGAGGGGACTGGAATGAGCCACACCTCATGGTTTAGTTAGACATGCAAGTATGAACTCATGTTTAGCTTAATATAGATGCAGAATATGTGTAATGCTGGATTCCTGGAGAAATGGCCAATTCTAGAACTGGGTCAGGAAATATGAGATGAGCCTGAGGCATTATATAATTCTAGAAAGTAAGAAATTACACACAAAACAAACAAACCAATCCCACACGTATGTCATAGGGACACAGGAACCAAATGAAGCAGCTTCCAGTGGTCAAAGCTGAAACAATTTGAACAGCAAAAACAACAAAATCAGGCATTTGATAAAATTCAACATTTAGGATATAATTCTTAGTATGTTAGGAATAGAAGGGAACTGCCTGCAGTTATCTGCAGGATATCTACAAAAAATTTACTGTAAACATCATATGTAAAGGTGAAATATTGAAAGCTTTCTTCCTGAGACTGGGAAAAGGCAAGCTTATCCACTCTCACCATTTCTATTCAATACTGTACTAGAGGTCTTAGACAGTACAAAAATACAAGAAAAAGAAATAAAAGGAATAAAGACTAAAAAGGAAGAAATAAAAATGTCATTAGTCACAGACAACATAATTGTATTTGAAAAAATCCAAAAGAAATCAAATGGATTTAGCACGGCTGCTGGATAGCAGGCCAATATACAAGTATCAATTGTATTTCTCTATACTACCCAAATAATTTCTAAATTATGTTTAAATATGTTAAAAAATATATGTGTAAATAATTCACTAGCCTCCAATATCATAAACATGTGAATAAATCTAAAACGGATCTGTAAGACCTCAAAACAAAAAAAACAGAAAACTTCATTGAGATAAATTAAAGAAGCCCTAAATAAGAGGTCTACATCTTGAGCAAGGATTTAAAGACTCAGTAAGTCGATCCATAATTCAATGTATTCCCTCCATGCCATCCCTCCCCAAAACTCCCTGCAGTTTTTTAAAGGTGGAAATTGACAAGCTGATTCCAAAATTTGCACAGATATGCAAAAGATAAACAATAAATAACACAATGCTGAAGAAGATCAAAATTGGAAAATTCAACCACTGGATAATGAGACTCATTATAAAGTTAAATTTAGAATTACTGAAAATATCTGCAAACAGAACAATGGAATGGAATAACGTACAGAAATAGACCATGCATACAATGACACTAGACTTATGACAAAGTTGATGCAGAGTAACCCTGGAAAATAGATGCTCCTTTTCAAGAAATGGTACTGTGTCAACTGAATATCCAAATGGGATAAATAAATCCTGACCCCCTGATGTAAAGGGTACCTCACATCCTTCATAATTAATTCCAGGTTTGTTGTTGAAGATCTACATGTAAAATGTAAGACAAATAGGCTTTCTGGAGATCACAGAGTAGAATATCTTTATGATCTTCAGGCAGAAAAATATTTCTTGTCTTATAACTGATAAAATGAACCACATTAAACTTACTAACTTCTGTTCATCAAAAGATACCCTTAAGAGAGTGGAAAGAAAAGCCACTGAGTGGAAGTTGATACTGTCAATATATACAACCAACAAAAAGATTCACAGCTAAAAGAAAATCCTACAAAGTAATAAGAAAAAGACAACTCAATAGAAAAATGATAAAGAGATCTGATCAGGAACTGTACAAAAGAGTAAATGTGAAAAGATATGCAACCTCATTAATCATTAGGAAATCACAAAGTAAATCCAAAATGTGAGGTTGCAGAGCATTTGAAACAAACCACAATGGTGTGAAAGGGTAAATTAGTACAATTACTTTGGGAAACTTATTAGTGATACCTACTAACATACTCAGGGCCCATGAAACAGGAATATGATGCCAATGAATACAAATAACAGAATACGTGTGTACATTTATGTGCGCCAAAAGACATGAACAATATTTGGGACTTTAAATTAAATGGTTCATTTTTTTAAATCTCAAAGAAAATGATACCATGGAATTATATTTTTAAATGACTCATTTTATTGCACGGTGTAGGGCTTTCACTAGATTCTCAAAGGAGGTTATTCCCAAGGGAGCTTCCTAAACTAAACAGGTAAATAAATGGTTAAGGACTTTTGCTAGAAAGAGACAAAGGGCTTCTAAACTGTAAGTCAATCAGCCAGTGAGGCAAAGCTCAATAACGCACTTAAAAATAGCTAGTATTTGTAACTGTCCCTGGACACTTCATAGAAGGAGAATAATATATAACAATACCTTGAGTATTGAATTCTCTGGGAATGAAGCTCCTCTAAAATGAGTTCACTGACATTAAAAACAAAACAGAACAACACATAAATCAGGTGAGTAGAGTTAGTACGGTCATTTCCCCCTAGTCAACATCCCAGCAGCTGCCTAGGATCCAAATCACCTTCTTACACACCTTCCCTATATCTACACATAACCAGAGGTGGGCTAGCAATTTGCAAAATCCTAAATTTAGTAAGCTTTCTATTTTAAGCCACTGGCCACCCAGCTCTGTACCCTTTCCTCCTCTTAAAGAACATAGAATCTTCCTGTTCCAAGCTTCCTCTCCTTTATCAACATGGTAAAGAACACGTTATTGAATGTACTTTTAAATGCTCACGTGTGGGTTTTAGTCAATATTTTTCAGCCAACCAATTACTTCAACTAAACACATTTTTAGGCAGAGGGAATTTCAAGTAGTGTCAAATGGGAGGGAACTAGAGAAAAGAGGAAGTGATCCTAAAAATTACATTCTACAATATACTGGCCAAGAAGGGTAAACCTTCTTTAACATCTTTTAGGATAACTGGGGGATTTATGTGCATATGGAAGCGGTTGAAGATGACTTCCCAAGACCAGCCTTTATTTTCCTGGGAAAGACAAAGTGGGAACTAATCCGGTTGTTGAATGCAAAAAAATATATATTCTTGGGTGTTGCCCCTGGCCAATATAGTAGGTGTTAGCTCGTTTTAAGTTCCAGACCCACGTATTGTAACACAATTCTTCTAGGGGGACCTTTTCTCCTAAGACATTCTATAACTTTTATCTCTTCCCACAGACTTCCTTTAATCCTTTCAGATGTATGTCCCATCTTTGCGGTACATGGAATTTTTGTTTCATTTAACACTTTATGGTATCTTTCCGTCCTTCCTTTCTCTGAAGTCCTGTAACATATACCAATATCTCATTATTTCTACCTTTGGTAATGGAATTTCTGTCAACAAAGTATGTCCCTGGAACACATCCTCTTCAGTACCAGCAGAATAAATATTTTGAAGAAGAGTAAGATACAGGTACAGCTGGGATCTGTAGGTGAAGGAGATAAGTGATAAACAGGATAGAAAAAAACAAAGGGGTTAAAACATTTTTGAGTATTATAGAAAAAAATTACAGCTACTGCTCTACACTTTCACGAAAGGCTTTACTTTTCTATTACAAAACTGAAAAAAACCCTAGAAATTAAGACATTAAAAAAAGCTAATTTAGCACTTGTGCACATTTTAACATAGTAGTTTCAGACATGAAAAGTAACTTTTTAATAAATCGCTTAACATTTTCGCTTTATAACCCTTATAAAAAGAAATTAAAAGACAAAAGCATATATCACTCAGCTTGTAGCACAGATTCAACCATTAAGATGGTCTCAATATTGCTTCCTAGCTTCCTCCAGAGAGTTCTCTGCTACTAGTTAGGTCTGCCCCACTGAATTTATTACAGGAGACATCGTGGCAATGGTATAAAATAGCATTTTTAAGATTTTTAATCTAGTTGAATCTTACTGTTGTTAGAGGTCATTAAATGATGCCTCCCAATGGAATGCCATTGAATTCAGTGATTTTTGTTCAGAATGAAGCAACTACACCGACTGGTGTAAAGATGACGGTCGATGGCTAAGAGTTTGTGACAGCTCATAACGCTAAATATTATCTATCAAAAATAGAGGAGAGGGCTTCCCTGGTGGCGCAGTGGTTGAGAGTCCGCCTGCCGATGCAGGGGACACGGGTTCGTGCCCCGGTCCGGGAGGATCCCACATGCCGCGGAGCGGCTGGGCCCGTGAGCCATGGCCGCTGAGCCTGCGCGTCCGGAGCCTGTGCTCCGCAACGGGAGAGGCCACGGCAGTGAGAGGCCCGCGTACCGCATTAAAAAACAAAACAAAAAAAAAATAGGGAAAAAATTGGGGAAAACGGGGAGTAAGGGTCAAGTATATAACTCTGTAGGATTGCTGTATTCATATACAAAACCGTTAAAAGGTTTGTGGATACTTTTAGAAAAACAGTCTACTACAGCCCTAATTCCGGAAGCCAAATTTCAAGATTGATTTTGTTTTTTACGGTAAGGGAAAAAGCTACAGTCCTTAGGAAAGTGGAGAAACACTGAAACACTAGGGAAATGTAAAGCAAGGAAAACATCAACTATTCTCAGCTCTTCCTTCTCATCAGTATTTCCGAGGAGCCGGACTGCCCCTCAGCTCAGAGGCTCCAACAGCAGGAATCGGTCCGTCTAGGACTTTCCACCCTAAGTTACAACCTGATCTGAGAAGATGAGCTCTTCCCATTTCTTCGTTATAAAAAGGATATCCCAGTCGGGTTCATGGGCAAGGTACGTCTAGCGCTCTCCTCCCCTGCACTTGATTTAAAAGGATGAAAAGGCAGCCCTGGTCACTCGCCCCAGCCGGGGCCTCGGTTAGGGCAGCGGAGAGAGACGACCCCAGCCCATCCCGGGGCGCAGCCCCGCCTGCACCCCCGCCGGCACCCCCGCGCTCACCCAGCAGCGGCCGAGCAAAGAACGGGCTCCAAAGGCCTCCGGCCCCGCACAACGGGCAGAGGAGGTGGTAGCATGTGCAATCCCAGAGCCCCGGGAGCCCAGCCTCCAGCAACGACTCCCTGCGGCCCGACGCCGATGACGGGACGCGCTTCTCCCGCCGACCGTTTGTATTCTGAGCAGCGGGTGGAAGCCCGCCACGCACCGCGGCAGGATCTTCCAAGCTACCGGGTCCCCTGCGCTCCTGGATTCCCCGCTGCAGATTCCACAGCACGTTCGTACAGAGGCCTGGGAAGACTGACCCTGCCGAGAGTCTTTTCTACGTCCAGTCCGATCCCAAGGTGCAGATTCGAAGTCTGCCTGGTTCTGAGGCTCAGAGGGGCTCGGACTGCGAAGTGAGAGACCGGGACTCTGTGGCGAATCGTAGATCGAGGGGATAAAAATACTTCCTCTTGAAGCGCCCCCGAATACGGACGTCACTTCCGGCAACAATAGGAAACGTCAAAACTCGGAGAGTCGGCCGCTCAGGCTGCTGCAGCCTGGGGCACGCTGAATTCGGAGGGATCAGGTGCTGTTTCTGGAATTCTCCCCGACCTCACCTCCACCAGCGTGAACAAATAAAGTTTGAACCGGCTTCTCCATGGCCTGGGCACCCCTTCCCGGCTGAGCCATTTTCTTTTTGGCTGAAAGCCCCCGCCCAGAGGCCGATTCGTCGCGGCGGCGGTGGGGAATCGCAGGTCGCTCAGGTAAGGGTGTCACCCTAGATATTTCAGAGTTCTTGCCTCTCTTCCCTGTACACCCCTACTTTTCTTCTCGGAAATGATGACCACCGGTGCTCCAGTTGGCAGAAACTTGCCAACCAGCGAGACTTTGGGGCCAATGGCTGTGCGAAGCACCTTGAGTGACAGCGGTGTTGGCTAATTAAAATGAGGAATCCGTGTCAGGAGGCGGGAGTAGGTGTGCTCCTTCTGTTCCTGGGTCACTGGGGACCCCTAGGTCAGCTTGGGATCCCAGGTAGGACCCGGCTTTACTCTGAAATAAAGCCGGGAAACAGCAGAGGTTACGCTCTTCTAAGCCCAGGTGTTGCTTTCCAAGTAGAATGTGTTTTTGGTGCATAGGCAGAGTTTTTGGCTCTTAACATACTTTTTACAGTAACGTGAATGCAAACACATCCAGTTAAGGTCACGATAGATTGCCAGTTGCTTCAGCTGTTAAACTTTGGTTATAAACTCGGCAGATTCTTAACTTGTCTCTTGTTTGTTTCTCTGTGACTAGGCTCTAGTTTCTTATATGGTGGGTGCTCACTTAATTATTATTAAAATTGGGTGAAATCACAAATGGATCCCAATCCTCAGTCGTTTAAGGGTTTTGTTTTGTTTTTAGGTTCTGTATGTATTTAGTAATTTAATAATTGAATCTACTTCTTTTAACAAGTGGAGTCTTTATTTTCAAGGATCCCAGGTATTTCCATATCAATAGATTATGACCTTTATTACTGCAAAGTGAAGCTAATTTATGTTTTCCATTTCAGCTTTCCATATTTTTTTTAATGTTGCAGCTGGTGACCATATTTCTGGGATAGGGAGAATTTTTACCCCCTAAGAAAATGGTTCACAAACTTGAGCAGATATCAGAATTAAGAATAAATTTTATTCTCTTTTCGGGTTGAGTAGGAAACTCGCCATTTTTATCCAGTTAACTTGATAGTTTGTCTGAGATACTGTATACAGTATGGCAGCTGACTTTCGCTCAAGTGAGCAATCCAAGAGAGAGCACCCAAGACTCTCTCTAGTCTTCTATAAGCTAATCTCAGAAGTGGCATTCCATCACTACTGCCATATTCTGTTGATAGGAGTCAATAAATCCAACTCAGTCACTGTGGAGAGGATTACACAAGGGCGTGAGTCCCAAGACGCAAGGGTCTATGGGAGCCATCTTAGAGGCGTCCTAACACAGACACCCTGGCTAATAACTTTTAGGAGTTAATAGATAGAAATAACTGAGCAAAAATATGCCTGATTGTAATGAAATAGACAAACTTATACATGGATTTTATTTCTTGGAGAGTTGTTGTTTTTTTTTTCCTGGGGCGGGTCTTTTTTTTTCTACTAAATGCCTGAAGAGAGGCTAATTATTTTTCTTGGAAAGCTTTGCTTGAGGAATGACATGTGTGAGAGGAAGGTTTGTGTTTTTAAGGTGTACGTGAACAGAGCATATCACAACTGGAGACTGTGTATTCCTTACCCATTGCCATTTTATATGGTTGAAATGGTTTCAAAATAAACATGAGCGAAGATAGCTTTAAAGGTGGAAAGAAGTTAGGAAAGGCTAGAGGTAAGCCTTTCTAGTGTAGAAAGAATGTGGCAGTCTCTATGTTGGTATGAGAGCACATAGGGGTGGGAGAGGTCTGTCTGAGAACAGAAATGTGTTTGTGTGTTTGTTTTTAAGCATTATTAGATGTCAGGTACCACCTTCTTTCAGCATTACCTGGGCGCACATCACCAGCACAGCTTTTGTCAGTGAACCAAATGAGCTTATTGGAAATGAAAGGTACGGGCTTCCGGGTTTATTGTGACACTGTTTTGGCCTTGACCCACTGTAAAATTGCCTATGCTTCTTCCAGGTTTGAAAGATGTTGTCATCTTTTATACCTCAGGTGCTTAACGCCAGCCCGACTGTGTCAATCCTCAAATTGTAGATTTGGCTTTTAAATAGGTACTCCCTATCAGGTTAACATAGTTCATTTATAGTAGGTTACAACCAATTAACTAGTGCAGTTTTGGGCCCTTAGATGTCTGCTAAATTTAGTTTTGGCCCCTTAGATGTCTGCCAGATTTTAAACAGGTGCTTGCTAAAATAACACAGTTGAAATACTTCATTCACAAAATATCTTATGGTAATAACTAGATAAGCTAAACCATGCCTTGTAATTTATTACACTTATTATCAGTTTAATAGGGAATGTTTTGTGTGTTTATTGTGCTTAGAATTGCATAAATTAAAAGATAGTTATTTTCCTTATTTCACGATACAAAAACATGAATTACCAAGAAATTACCTTTTCTTTGATCACAAAGCATTGAAATTAGTCATTCAAATTTATGATTTTATCGTTCATTACTTAACCAACTGCTATGTATTGATACAACTCTCTTTTTTTCCTACATTTTGATTCAGATTTGGAAACTGAGGCTAATCCATTGGCTGACCTATGATAATGTGTCAAAATCATTAACATGAAGTCTATGAATTATACATCAACTCACGTTGCATTTCCATTGAATTATTTTACTTACTATTTTATTTTATTTTTTTTTTTTTATTTTTTTATTTTTTGGTACGTGGGCCTCTCACTGCTGTGGCCTCTCCCGTTGCAGAGCACAGGCTCCGGGAGCGCAGGCTCAGCGGCCATGGCTCATGGGCCCAGCCGCTCCGCGGCATGTGGGATCCTCCCGGACCGGGGCACGAACCCGTGTCCCCTGCATTGGCAGGCAGACTCTCAACCACTGCGCCACCAGGGAAGCCCATTACTTACTATTTTAAAACAACTTTAATGAAATACATCCACTTCTAGAAATTTATGTTCTCCATTTCTTTATTTTTTTCTCGTGATTTTGTTTTACTGACATTTATTGACATAGATTATCCAGTGAAACTTGAATGAGTTTAAATTCTATATAGGGCAAGTGCTTTTGTGATGTAGATAGAGATGAGAAAAGATATTTGCTTTCAAGTTTAGGCTGTTTGGGAATTTAGCTCTGTGATCAGCAGTTTGTGTATTCTGCAAGAGCAGATTGCAGGGGATTTCATAAGCTATTTGAAAGAAGGAACAAGATTTTAGCAAGTGAGCCATGCTTGGAGAGCCCCTATCTGCTCATCCTGAGCAGTGATTTGTAGACGTCATGGACATGGGGGGAAACAGATGGAAAGGACAGATGCTAAATACACATACACAGGCACACATACGTCCATCTCCATCACCTCTTCCTTTTATTTTAATTTTTTAGGATTTTCTCATTTTTATAGGATCATAGAATTTTATAGCAAAAAGAGAACTTGGGGATCATCAAGTTCAAAACCTGCTTTTTACCGGTGAGGAAAGTGAGGCTTTGAGTATTGTGCCCTCTACTCACAACTAGTTGAAGGAGCCTGAATCAAGCTCATGCTTTGTGTCAGTCTGTTTTCATTGTTAGATGTTTTCTCATCTCACTTCTGACTTTCCTGTTGGCTCCTGTCAATATTTATTTTATGTTAATACCTTGTCTTATTTGTGTAAAAGCAATTCAGTGAGAATTACAGTTTTTGTTTTGTTTTCCCATTTTTTTTCATTATGGTGAAATATACGTAACATAAAATTTACCATCTTAGCTTTTTTTTTTTTTTTTTTTTTGCGGTACGTGGGCCTCTCACTGTTGTGGCCTCTCCCGTTGCGGAGGGGCCCAGCCACTCCGCGGCATGTGGGATCTTCCCGGACTGGGGCACAAACCCGTGTCCCCTGCATCGTCAGGCGGACTCTCAACCACTGCGCCACCAGGGAAGCCCCATCTTAGCCATTTTTAAGTGTACAGTTCAGTGGCATTAATAAACACATCGTTTTGTTTTTTAATTCCACAACTCTCATAGGAATGGCTTTGCAGTCGGTGGGCATGGAGTGTGGTGTGCCATGAGGAGGTAGGTTGGGATGTGCTGCCATGACCACTGCTGATTGCAGTTGGGTTGAGTAAAGAGTGCAGTTAAAGAATCAGTGTAATTAAAAATAATGCCAGTGAGAAATTTAATAAATTTATTTTATTTGAAAGTTAAAACAGACAGTGGAACATCTCTTGCAAAAGAAGCTGAAGAAATAAGTGAAATTAAATAAGCCCCCAATTCTCTGCTTTTTGGTTACATTTTAAATGACATCTTAATGTTTACATTTGTTTAGATGCCATTTGGTAACATTCATTACAGAATCAAAGAACAGGAAAAAACCTTCAGAAAACAAAGTAATATTGTAAATCTTTTTCGAATTAAAAAAAAAAACCTACAATGGTATGCTTTTTAGTAGCAAAAACTGCTCTTGCAGGACCAGATCTTTAAATTTAATGACTTTTTGTTTGTTTGTTTGTTTTGTTTTTTTATGTTTTTAATGTACCCTGTGACCTCTTAGTACTTAGCTATTTCCCTTTTCTCCTGAAAAAGGCCTCCTTGTGGACTTACCCTTCCTTCATTTCTCTACAGTTGTTGCCTTTCAATGTTAGAAGTGTGATTGGTTATCAGGTTTTTTCTTTTCTTTTTTTCCCCTCTACTCAGTCTGTTCTAAACTACTTTGGTGGTCTGCTCTTTTGGAAGTAGAGAAGTAAATGTTGGGCTGCCAATTTGGTTATATATGTATAAAATATTTTATCATAGAATCTCCCATGTTCTTATGCCTTTGAGTAATATCACATGATAACACTTAAAAAGATTTTTAAAACCTAAAGTAACCAAAAATCTAGTTGTTACTTTCTCATTGGAAAAAAAATTGAAAATCTCTAAGAAGATATAAATGAGTGAATTTCCTCATCTTTAAGGCAATAGAATTTGCATGTTAGAGATAATTCTTTTGGTACACATTTTAGATCTTTATCTGAGATAGGAAATTTCTTATTTGTAAACCCCACTATTTAGACACTTAAGAAATATTGAAAAAAACTAACCATTTATAATGAGTGTTTAAAGTAGCTCATTCATGTCACTCGTAAAGTAGCCCATTCATGTTAAACCCATGATTTAACACTGCTTGCTCAGGAAGAGACTTTATGGAATCTCGTTTGCTTCAGACAAAAGTGTTTAAAGCAGAATGCTTTCCTGAGACCTCCAGGCTGCTTTGTGCTCTTACCATCTTCCACTGCATGTCATCCATCCATCTAAATGGTGCATAATCCATTCTTTATTACATATATTTGTTTCCACAGCATGTGCTATTTGAATGCTTAATGCCATAAAATTGCTAAAAGCAGTGGTACAGTGTGTTCTTTTAGAATAGTACTTTATTTGATGTTTAACTTGTTACATAGGGATGTTTTGATGAAAGCTGCTTAATATATTTTAAAGATAATTTTATATTAGATATAGCAACAGGTATTAATAAAGTAATCTCTATTATTCTTTTGTGGAAATACTCTACTCTTTTGAAAAGAGAACAAGACATTACAATAACAGAAAAGTATTGTTCTCATAAACGTTAATAATTAACTTGATAGAGTTCTTGGTAATTAATCTAATCTATGCTGCGTCCTAAGTGGAAGTGCCTTTGTGCTATGTTACAACAGATTTGTTTAGACTACCACTGTATTTCTTTTTTAAAAAATGAGAAAAGTACATCCAAAATATGTCAGAAAAATAATAGCTGTTTCTCAGATTTTCGCATTAGAAAAAAGGAAATGAGTCAGGGCGTACATACTGCTTTGCCAATTAAAAGATGCTTTTATGTATGTTATCTCAGTTAAGGCGTATAGCAATCCTGTAAAATAGATAGGAGTGATTTCCCCTATTTTGTAGGTAACCGAAGATCAGAAACCTCGTTTGAAATATCTAAGGTCTTACAGCGTATGGCATAACTGGAACTCCAACTTTAAATGCACTCTCCAAAGTAGCAGTGTCAAGAAAACCTACACATTTCTCTCAAGCACACATCATAGAGCCCACATTCTCTAGTCTCAGCATAATAAAGCTAGATATTAATTTTAAAAACCAAAAGGCCTAAATACTTAGATTAAAAAATACAGACTTCTAAATTATCCAGTCAATGTGTAAAAAAAGTACTATTATTATTGCCGCTGTTATTTTCATAGAAACAAGGATATCTAAGTAGTAAGGAGATTAAACAACTTACTGATTTTTAAAATATTTTTACCAAATTGGATCATTATTCCCACAAATCAGAAATATTATAAAATTGGAATTGAAGCAATCCAAATTAAATCACATTAGTTTATGTACTTTGATTTTTAATGAGTAGTTAAACCAATTTTCTTTAATGTATTTTGCATTTATGCTGGGGGTTTTTTTATTAGACCAAGTAACAGGCACACATCAATCCTTTTGCATTTATACCGTTACTCAGTTATTGATACTTCCTAGGTAAATAGTCAAAACATTATTATAGATCTGTATCCTTAAGTATTCGTATTCCTTGATTCTGTCTTCTTTTAATCTATACAGTACATTCCACGAAGTCAGAGGTGATTCATAGGTCATAGATTTTTAATAATTAGTTGGCTATCCTTAAATCTAAAATAGTTACTATTTGTCATAGACACTAGACTTGCTGTGTCCTTGGTCACCTTCTTTAGAGTGTTTATTAGAGTCTCTAGTTCTTTGAAAGACTATATTGTGGTATCATTTACATACCGTAAAATTCACCCATTTTAAGTGTACAATACTCTGTCCTTTTTTTTTCCAGTTAATTGTAGATACACATGCAGTTGCAAGAAATATACCAAGAGATCTCTTGTACACTTTGCCTAGTTTCCCTAGGCAGTGACATATTGCATAACCATTATATACTATCACAACCAGGATATTGACATTAATACATTGCACCTATCTTATTCAGAATTCCCCAGTTTATTTTTGCTCAAATGTGTATCTGTGTGTATGAGATTCTGTGCAGATTCACATATCCAGCACCACAGTCAAGACACTGAACAGTTCAAACACCAGCGGGATCCCTGGTGCTGCCCTTTTATAACTACACCCACCTCCCTCCTGGGTAATGATGCTGAACGTCTATCATGTGATTGTGTACCATTTGTATGTCCTCTTTGGCGAAATATCTGTTCATGTCTTATGTTCAATTTTTCTTTTTTAACATCTTTATTGGAGTATAATTGCTTTACAATGGTATGTTAGTTTCTGCTGTATAACAAAGTAAATCAGCTATACATATACATATATCCGCATATCTCTTCCCTCTTGCGTCTCCCTCCCTCCCTCCCTATCCCACCCCTCTAGGTGGACACAAAGCACAGAGCTGATCTCCCTGTGCTATGCAGGTGCTTCCCACTAGCTATCTACCTTACGTTTGGTAGCGTATATATGTCAATGCTACTCTCTCACTTCGTCCCAGCTTCCCCTTCCCCTTCCCCGTGTCCTCAAGTCCATTCTCTATGTCTGCATCTTTATTCCTGCCCTGCCCCTAGGTTTTTTTTTTAGATTCCATATATTATGTGTTAGCATAGGGTATTTGTTTTTCTCTTTCTGACTTACTTTACTCTGTATGACAGACTCTAGGTCCATCTACCTCACTACAAATAACTCAATTTCGTTTCTTTTTATGGCTGAGTAATATTTCATTGTATATATGTGCCACATCTTTATCCATTCATCTGTCGATGGACACTTAGTTTGCTTCCATGTCCTGGCTATTGTAAGTATTATGTTCATTTTTTAATTGAATTGTTTAATTTTTTGCTTTTGAGTTTGAAAATTGTTTATATATTCTCGATACTAGTCCTTTGTCAGATATATGGTTTGGAAATATTTTCTCTCAGTCTGTAGCTTGTGTTTTTGTCTTCACATGGGCTATCAAAGAGCAAAAGTTTTAATATTGATGAGGTTGACTTTATCAACTTTTACTTTTATGGATCATACTTTTGATGAACTCTCTTTGCCTAGACATAGATCCCTAAGATTTCCTTCTCTGTATTTTTCTAGAAGTTTTATTCTTTTATGCTTTACATTTAAGTCTATGATCCATTCTGATGAGTTTTTGAAAGATGTGATATTTAGGTCGAGGTTCATCTAATTCAGTTTTTCTTATTGTTTACCATTCATCCATTCTTGCAGTCAACAAATATTTACTGAGTGCTTTGTAGGCCTAAGGCACTGTGTTTGGTATTGGATTTTTCCATGTAGCCTATTGTGTTGAATTAGTCCCCCATCTTAGTGCTTACAGGCAGTTCTTACTCTGCACAGTACCATGTAAACTGAAATGCATGAGTGTTAGAACTGTGGCCTTGCTGTGCACAGTCCCATGGAACTGTCAGCCAGTAGTTAGCTTGGTACTGTACAAGGCAAGGACTACCTGTATATATTTTTAAATTTTTATTTCTTTTAATAAACAATAATAAAGCACAGTATGATAGGTGAGTTCCAAAATTATTGTCATCTTAAGGAACATACGTTTGAGTAATTCATATTTTATTTTATTTATTTATTTAAATTAATTAATTAATTTATTATTTATCTTTGGCTGTATTGGGTCTTTGTTGCTGTGCGTGGGCTTTCTCTAGTTGCGGCCAACGGGGGCTACTCTTCGTTGTGGTGCGTGGGCTTCTCATTGTGGTGGCTTCTCTTGTTGTGGAGCATGGGCTCTAGGCGCGTGGGCTTCAGTAGTTGTGGCACGCAGGCTCAGTACTTGCGGCTCGCGGGCTCTAGAGCGCAGTCTCAGTAGTTTTGGCGCACAGGCTTCGTTGCTTCGCGGCATGTGGGATCTTCCCGGACCAGGGCTCAAACCCCTGTCCCCTGCATTGGCAGGCAGATTCTTAACCACTGCGCCACCAGGGAAGCCCCTAATTCGTATTTTATAATCAAGAAATATGCTTTAAAAATATAGATCTCAACAGTTGTAACATTGATTTCAAAGATCCAAGAAATTGACACTCTATCCATAAAGCTCTTTATAATTCAAGTTCCTGGGATGTGAAGATGTCATAAAGATCTAGAGTAGAACTTTCTTATTAATCGATTTATTTTGTGATACCGCCATAAGGACTCTTGATATGTTGAATCGTCCCATGAAGTCTTAAAGTTTTCATTTCTAGAAACATGTCTATAGTGATTAAAGATGATGGTAGTACTTAACTGCCAAAAGGTATCTCTGTTATCACTGACTGATAACTAAATACTTGACCTTATTTGCCAAGCTGAGAGTGTCAGCCTAAGCAAAGTTAGTTTCTTCTAACTTTATATATTTACTAGTTGTTATTTTTTTCTCCTAGCGAAGGTAAATGGCATCTCCGAATTCACAGATCCTCAATTAATGGAATTTGGAACCAGGATTATAACTACTCAGATCATTAGGTCCAGAATAACCAGGTGTACTCTGAAATGGGAGAACCAAATAAATAAGAGTTATCATTTAAAGGGGACTGAGTGGTGACTACAAAACTACCTGTTATGATAAAGTCCCTGTGGCTTAGGTTCTCTTAACCCCTATAAGTTCCATGGAATAAGACTTATTCACTGTTTATCTGGTGAGGAAAATGAGTACCACAGACTATAAGCTAAACAGATTCTGTGTGGGAGTCTGAACCAGATCTTTTTTCACGTCAAGGTGTATGTGCTTTCCACAAGAACAGTAGCCTAAAGAGAGGCCGCAGCTGGGAGCAGCATGGAGGTAATAAACAGTGACAGAGGGAGAAGAGATGAGAGCTAGTGATGAAGAAGCAGATGGTGGATCATCTTTGCCAGTTCTGGGCATAAGGTTTGGTGGTTAAGACTAACCTTTGGACTCAGATAGACCTGAGATGGAATCCTAAGTCTTCCATTTGCCAGCTCTGAGATCTTGGGCAAAGTTGCTTAACCTCTCTGAGTCACTATTTTTTCAGCTATAAAATTAGAATAATATCTACCTATGAAGGTTGTTTTGAGGACAAAAATGAGATAATGTATTAAAACGTCCACAATGCTTGGCATAGAGTAAGTACTAAATAAATTGTGGTTTATAGTACAAAAACAATATTATGGTTTAATATTTATATTATTAAATATTATGTTAAAAATATTGTGCACATAATATTATGTATGGAAGGAGGGAACACAGCCAGGAATTCCAAGCCTTAAATCTGCACACGCAAAGTTAAAGGGGTATTTTTTTCCCCTACTTTCTTTAAAAATACTTCTTCAGCCTTTAAAAGAAAATTTTCTATCACAACTGGCAAGAATAATTCTTACTATTTTGATGTTTGCCTTGACAGGGGTCTCCTACTACTCTTAAACTGTGATGCTGAGCATTTATCTCCGTGATGGTTTTCAGTCTGTATGACGCTAAGCTCTTAGGGCAGTAATTCTTATACTTAGTGCACATCAAACTCAGTTATTTTCAAATTTCACATGCTTGGATTCCTCAATCAGGAGACTTCTGTTTACAGAAAGGTTGTACGATTAATAAAAATAACTGGTGTGTACCTTTTACCCAGATTCACCAATTTTAAACATTTTGCAACATTGCGTTAACATTCTCTCTGTATAGAGACAGATGTTTCTGTTTCTCTGAACCATTTGAGACTGTCTTATACATTATGCCTCAATAATTCAATTTTTTCCCTAAAGAACAAGAATATACTCTGACAAAACCGCTGTACAATTATCAAATTCAGAAAAGTTGACATTCATATAAGTATTTTTATCCAGTCTACAGCCCGTATGTCTAGTTTTTCAGTTATCCCAATAATGTCCTTTCTAGCACTTTTTTTTCACGCTAAGATCCAGTCCACACACTGCATTTAGATATCATGTTTTTCAATGTCCTCTAATCTGGAATGATTCCTTTCTTTATCTTGACAGCATTGGCAATTTTGAAGGAAAAAAAGGTTATTTATAGACTCTTGGGTTTCTCTGATATTCCTCATGATTAGATAAAGGTTATATATTTTTGGCCAGAGTACTGTATAATTGTTATATCCTTCTCAGGGTATCACGTCCAGAGAGGCATATATGTCCGTTTGTCTCTTATTGGTAAATGTTAAGTTTGAACACTTGGTTAAATATTGTCTGATTTCTTAGTTTCTTTTTGTAATTAATGAGTAATATATTTGAGACTCTGTAAATCTTCCATTCTTTATCAAATTCCAGATTCAGCACCCACTGATAATTCTTGCCTTAAGAATTAGTTTTTCTATGATGGTAGTTAAATGATGATTTTTCTAACTCATTATTCAGAATTTTACTATAAGGAAGAGCTTTCCTTTCTTCATGTAATATTTAGTGATCATCAGTGTAGACTCACTTATGGATTTCTTTTTTTATGTGATAATTGAAGTGTCATTCAATAAGTTTTACTGAAATGCTCATCATTTTCACTCTGTGAAAATATGGTTTTGTCAAAACAAATGAGCTAACATTTTATTATTAGCTGTGAAGTGCACTTTATATGTAATGTTTAATACAACAGCCCTCTGAACTATATGTATTACCACTATATTATATGCAAATTATCACCTTAAATATGAGGAAACCAAAGCTTAGACTAGTCGAGTAGATTCCCCAAGGTCCTGTAAGTGCTCGTCAGTGAAGTCAGGATTTGAACTCGAGTCTGTTCAACTTCAGAGTCCACAGCACTATGCTCCCTCCGTGACTTGCTTCACAGCTTCTGTAGTGGATCTCCTGTCTTTCTGAGAGTTTTATCACTTTTCTGACAGTTCTGTCCACCTTCCACACCACTATTACCCTAAGGAAGACTGGGAGTGGGGTGGAACACTGTCGACACCCTTTCCTTTCTCCGAAGGATAAATATATGATAGTAAACCTTCTCAAGTGATTTATCGTACTGTGTTCGTGCTCCGTATCAAGAGCTGCTTTAAGAGGAAAAAGACATCCCGCAAGGGTAATTTGCAATAGAAGAATATTTATTTAGCAGTAGAAGAATAGAAAATGCAGTTTTCTTTGTCTGAAGCACGTGTAGATGAGCCTCAAACCTCCACCCTCCCTATCAACTTGTTTTAATCCTAAGAACCAGTTGTTGGCTTAACCTCTTTTCTACCTGCTGGATGCTTTCCGAATCACTTTATCCAGTGCTCTATTTAAGTGATCCCCATTAAAGTCCAGAGCCTAGGGAAATCACCCTGATTCTGTGTCCCCTAGCAACATCCCTGAGAGTAATAACAGCTGCCTAACCATATGTCCCTAGAAAGATGTTGTAGGGAAAGTACATACAAAATTGATACTAAGTGCCTTAAATCTTGAGACTTCAGACATCACAGTCACCACGTTTGATTATTTACCTTTAGTGCTACAAATGCAAAAGAGAAGAATAAATATAATTATCTAAAATGACGACAGATATACTGGGTGAGCTTAGCAATCAATTCAATTTCTAGATATTTTCTTGCTAAGATAAACAGAGAAATGGCTATGATAAAAATTTTTAAATGTTTATGAGTCTTTTGTGTCAAAATTAAGTTGTACTTATGTTGTAACATGACATAGCATATTTAAACATTAAGGAAACTTATAGCTCCTTACAAATTTTTGTTGATATTCTGTATTTTTTTCTGTGTTAATTTACTGTCTGTAGTTTTGCCTTTTCTAGAATGTCTTATAATTGGAATCACATATTACATAGCATTTTCAGATCAGCTGCTTTCACTGAGTAATATGCACTTAAGTTTCTTGCATATTTTTTCATGGCTTGGTAGCTCACTTCTTTCTAGCACTAAACATTCCATGGTCTGGATGTACCACAGTAAATTATCCATTCACCTGCTGAAGGGCAACTTGATTGCTTATAAGTTTTGGTAATTATGACTAAAGCTGCAGGTTTGTGTGCAGGCTTTTGTGTGGACATGAGTTCCCAACTTATTTGGGTAGATACCAAGGAGCATAAATGCTGGACCATATGGTAAAAGTATGTTTAGTTTTGTAAGAAACTGTCAAACTGTCTTCCAAAGTGACTGTACCATTTTGAATTCACACATCCTTGCCAGCATTTGGTGTTGTCAGTTTGGGATTTCAATCATTATAATAGAAAATAAGAATTTAATTATTAATAGCTTAAGCACTACTTCAGGAACTGCTACCATTATGGTAGTATGTGTCGTAGGGAGGAAAAGTTACTACCTTTTGTGGTTTCTTTGCAAAAACAAATTTCCCCACATTTAAAAATTATTAATATGTTCCTTCTCTCTGTATCCTCCCTCCCGCATCTCTTTATAGCTTAAGCTTGTGGATTTCCAAGCAGTTCACAGTAAGGACAAAGAGTGAAAAATTATCCTGGACTGTTTTTTTCTGTTTTAATCAACAAGTAGCCTGTTACAGTGGCCATTATCCAACTAACAGACAATAATTCAATAAATATCCATGCTTTTTAAATACTGAAAAAATACTCGGTGACATTCTTTGAAATTCGACTCAATTTTCAAATTATTCCTAATAATTTTCAGAATTTCTGGTCACCAGTGGGCTTGGAGAGGGGTTGCTTTTTTATTTTTTGATTATTACTCCTTATTGTAAGCAGCCAATTAAAACAAAACCATATTTTAAGTTTAGGTCAAGCTATGAAATTTATTTTAATGATTTTGAACAAAAATCCATTTCTTCCTCCAAATTTTTAAAACACGCACGTCCCAGTAGTCAACTTGGGCTTTTAAAACAAGAATATTTTGTTTGTAAAAGAGATCATGAAAATAATTATTTGTGTTAGTTAAAAGCTCTTCCTGATTTCATATTTCTCAGTGAATTTATTTGCCCAGGAAAAGTTACTTATTTGCAAAACCAAGTGAAATAGAAAGTCTAGGCCAATAGTCTTCTAAATATTTGTATATGAGGAAGTCTGATATTTGTAAGAGATAAATGTAGAGCTACTTTGGTTGGAGGTCAAGTGGAAAGAGAAGAGGCTAGAGCACTCCCATCCCTTCTCCTGCCTTTTCCCAGGTACCTCTGAGGAGTCCATAGGGCTCCTGGAGAAGAACTGGAAAATTAGTCTAAATTATGATTTGTATTTAAAGCAGCAACAGAACCAAATAGTCATTACTGAGTTCTTTATCATGGAGTCCTACGTGTCTAATTTATAAGGTTTCTGAATTAGACTTCAGGGCCTATGTTACATTTTATTACAGCCTACAACTTAACAGCAGACAGGCAAGAATTAAACGAAAAGCCTGTTTCACAGCTGTTATGCATCTGGGAATTTGGTTAAAAGGGCCTAGCTTAGCTTAGCCTGGGTTGTGATAAAAAGCAGGGTGTACAGGTCTTTTAAGTGAAGTCCTGTGCTCTGATCAGAGTTGTATTTATTACTGGCCCATAAGTCCACATAATTATAATTTGTAAGAGTCTTTAAGACGTCAGTAACTTTTAAATCTTAACTTGTGAAAAATGATTATGTCACCTGTGGACTTTAAAAGTGGTTAGCAAACTGAGATAAAGGTGATAATCAAACTAAATAGTTCTCCATCCAAGTTTCATACTTACTACGTTCCAACTATTTGTAATTTCCTACTCCATTTAATACGCTTTAATGAGCAATGTTCATTCTGATAAATGAATGCTTCATGTAGACTTGTTGTACCATAGGGAAAGGTGGATTACTTTTGTAATGTCGCCTTCTTACTCCATTCTGGCTTTCTCCCAGGCTTGCAGATGGGTCAGGGGCTGTGGAGAGTCGCCAGAAACCAGCAGCTACAGCAGGAAGGCTACAGTGAGCAAGGCTACCTCAGCAGAGAGCAGGGCAGGAGGATGGCTGCCAGCAGCATTTCTAACACCAGTCATCGCAAACAAGTCCAAGGGGGCATTGATATATATCATCTTTTGAAGACAAGGAAATCGAAAGAACAGGAAGGATTCATTAATTTGGAAATGTTGCCTCCCGAGCTAAGCTTTACCATCTTGTCCTACCTGAATGCAACAGACCTCTGCTTAGCTTCCTGTGTTTGGCAGGACCTGGCCAATGATGAACTTCTCTGGCAAGGGTAAGTTCAGCCTACCATGTTGGATCCAGATAGCTCTAAGTAGAATCTTGCCTACAGGTTGTGGGTTTTTTGTTTTTTTGTGTTTGTTTGTTTGTTTGTTTGTTTTGGGGGGGTTGGTGCTGCTTGTTAGCATAAACTTTAACTGGTGAATATTTCATCTACTTTTTATATTTTCTAACCACTATTTGTTCAATGAATTAGGCAAATATTGGAAAGCAAAGAGATAATCTACTTGCTGAAGTGAAAGTAGACTGTAGAAATTTCAGCAGCTCTTTTACCAGGTTAAATTTAAGCTATAAATCTAAGAACTTTTGGTGCAATAGAATCTATGGAACCTAAGTTACTCCTTAACAGATTGTATACATGAGTCATGAAAATGAAAGAATCATTGAATCTTGGGTTTTCTAGCATTCTTTACCAAAGTTTACTTAAGTCTCATTATTTTAAAATGAAACTTCTGAACGGAGTAAAACATGTCTAAAAACAAGTTTTTTGAGACTTTAAAACCATTTTTCAATGAAAATCTATGGAGAGAATCAATTATCTAAATAGCCAAACTTTAGTAAAAATGTATTACCAACATGACATTTTTAACTCAGGCTTCCCGATGCTACAGAATTATAGTATTAATTATGTAGTTCATTTCTCAACCTTCAAATAGCCAAAAATCATCAATATCATTTTGTTATTCTTCCCTTGTCTTATCATAATGAAGTTACTGTGGAAGTGAGAGGAAATTCTATTAGTAATATTTAAAGTATAGTTATTAATTTTTAATTGTTCAGTGTAAGAGGAAAGAAAAGTACTTTAGGGCTTCCCTGGTGGCGCAGTGGTTGAGAACCTGCCTGCTAATGCAGGGGACACGGGTTCGAGCCCTGGTCTGGGAGGATCCCACATGCCGCGGAGCAACTAGGCCCGTGAGCCACAACTACTGGGCCTGCGCGTCTGGAGCCTGTGCTCCGCAGCAAGAGAGGCCACGATAGTGAGAGGCCCGCACACCGCGCTGACGAGTGACCCCCACTCACCACAACTAGAGAAAGCCCTCGCACAGAAACGAAGACCCAACACAACAAAAATAAATTAATTAATTAATAAACTCCTACCCCCAACATCTTCTTAAAAAAAAAGTACTTTAAAACTGGCTCACTTTTATTTATAACCTCTTTTCTACACTTTAGTATTCCCATCAAACTTAATTTATGATCCTATATTTGAACTTTGTAGAAGAGTTTATTTCTATGCTTATATGAACTCAATCAGAATGTGGTTTTCATTTGGGATTTAAATTTGGATTGTTCATTTTTAAAAGAAATGCTTCCTTTAGTGTTTACCACATAATTATGCCTATATATCTGATGCTTGGATTTTTTTTTCTTAGTGATAAATTAAAGGCTAGCTTAGTTTTTTGTTTTTTTAATTTGGATATTGAGAGATTCTGTTGCTTTCATGTAGCTTAGTAATAAAATCGAAAGCTATGGGACTAGATTAAAGAGACTGCTAAAATATTGATAATTTTCTAAACAAGTTACTAAACTCATTGTTACGAAATCAGTGATTTCATTTGGTTGGTAAAAATAATGCAAGGATATAAATTAACTATTAAGAAGATATTCCCATACAAAATTAGGTATTTTACCCACTAGCCTCAGAAATTTTGATGTTACAGGCTGAGACGGTAACTTTTTTGTTTTCTTGTAAGCTGTGTGTGTGAGAAAAGAAGGAAGTTTGAGCCAAAAATCAATGATGAATATCAGAAAGTGAAACTATGGTTCACTTTCTGGATGAATACATCCAGAATTTCCAGGCATTGTAATAAGATGAAACGTTAGCTTTCAAATAACAACCAGTAGCTAATGCCTCAAACAGAGTTGGAAACAGGTATACCAATGTGTAGAAACAGTGTTTTGAGGTATGAACCATTAGCATTTTAAGTATTACAGATTTTGTAAACAATCATATATAGCTGTGATAGTAAAGAACCAGCGTTTTGAAGCAGTATCTTAAAAACTGCTAAACTTAATGTTGCAACTTTTCATTTAAGTATTGAAGTTATAGCATTACAATTTCTCCCTCTGCCCAGCAACCTTCCTCCTTCCACCAATTCGGTTATATTTCGCAATAGAGCACATACTTGCTTAATTCTGTTTAAACTCTTGGTTAAGATTGCAAACTCAGGTGCTTCCCTGGTGGTGCAGTGGTTGAGAGTCCGCCTGCCGATGCAGGGGACACGGGTTCGTGCCCCAGTCCGGGAAGATCCTTCATGCCTCGGAGCGGCTGGGCCCGTGAGCCATGGCCGCTGAGCCTGCGCGTCCGGAGCCTGTTTGCAAACTCAGGAGTAAGCTCCTTGGATTCAGATCAAGCTGTGTTTCCCTGGGCAACTTTTTGATGGTGTCTGTTTCTTTATCTGTAGCACCAAATCATGGACTTGTTGTAAAGACTGAGCAAGTTAATACTATTAAAATGCTTTAAATAGTGCCTGGCATCGAGTGAGCACTTGGTAAATATTGGCTATCATCATCATCATCATTATTTATGTTTAACTTCAGTAGGACTCACAAATATTACTAATCTTTGTAACTCACATTTATTAAGTGCTGTCAAAATTGCTAAATTGAAGACATTTGTCTATCTTACTCTGGTAAACAAATAAAACAAGTATAAAAGTAAACATTTTATACTTCAGAGCTGTAAAATCCAATTTTATGTTATTTCATATCACTATTTTATCATATATATACATATTTAACTTAGAAAAATTCAATATAGTCATGTTTTCTCGTCTGCTTTTATCTTACTTACAGGTTGTGTAAATCCACTTGGGGTCACTGTTCCATATACAATAAGAACCCACCTCTAGGATTTTCTTTTAGAAAATTGTACATGCAGCTGGATGAAGGCAGCCTCACCTTTAATGCCAACCCAGATGAGGTAAGTGAAGAATTTGAATATTTGTAACAGTTGCGAACTTTATTGTTGTCTTGCTGCAGCTTTCCAACATAATAAACTTGCAAGTAAATTACAAGTCACTGAACATGACTTTTCAATCATTGCAAAGCCTGGTATTTGAAGTTATTGCTATGTGACTTAGTCATTTCTTTTTACCTTACCATGTCATGTTCTAATCTTGCTACCTGCTCACTTTGTATGGCAGCTTCCATGACATGTATGCAGCCTGCCACTGGACTTGGTTGAGATACTACTACATTATAAGTCGAGAACACAAAATATGTTCATCAAACTTTATCTGCAGCATTTTCTTTGTTTCATCATTTCCATTTACTAACAATGCTATTTTTATCAGAGATAATCACAAAGGACATTTTTCTAGTTTGTGACACATAAGAATGTCTTTAAATAATGCCTTTAACAATCTAATACATGATGGCATAGAAACAACTTATAGATTCTGTTATAAAACTGAATAATTTTGCATTAATTCTTTAATTCTTTTTTCTTAAGACAATAAGCAAACACGAATAGAGAGCAGGGAGAGTGGGAGAAGCAAAAAGAACTGTTTGAAATTAATTAATTATTTAATTATTTCCTAACATAACATATGAGTGATCAAAATGTGAAGACAATTCTTTCTCTGATTCCCCCTTACCCCTGTTCTTATTTTAATATATTCTGGAAAGATTCGGAGTTTCAGAAATGTTTAAGTATCTACTAGACTTACTCTTAGAAATCTAATAGAAATTATGTAACACTCAGAACTAATACTTATGGGTGGATCATTTTCTGTGGAAAAATTTGTCTGGCAGTTATGTTAATTTACTTACTTTTCAAAAACCAATGTTGTAGAGGTATTAAGGACTCCCTAGTTACCTTAATATTAATATTCTTTAATTAATATTAATTCATATTAAAGAACTACTGATCTTATAAATATGCACATAATAATACAAATGACATTTTGAAATTAAATTGACTTTTGCTTATTATATATTTCTCTGTTAAATTTTTCTTGTACATGAATAAAAATATAACACTGCTACAAAGGTTTACTAATACATATACATCATCAGTTAAGTCTTAGCCCAAATACAACAAAGTATATATGTTATAAAGCAAATATGTTATAAGCAACAAATATGTTATATTTGTTCTCTTTCACCAGTTTTTACTTTCAGTGAATAGAAGACTGACACTTTTAATGAAAGTAGAATGATTTATAAGAAGTTAAAGTTAAAATTACACATTTGAAACCAATATAATATGGATGTTGCTAATTGAAACAGTTATATGACTAGTGTTATAATAAGAAATATTTCACATCAGTATCTTGAGTTAATTGAATGATGATTACTGGAGAAGAACTGGGGCAGAGTAGTACAGTGTTTTACTCCAGATACGCAGGAATCAGGAAAGGCAGCTATTACAGGCCCTGTCTTATGCCCAGTTTATCAAGGCATACTGGCTCCAGTCATGAATTAACACCAATGTTGAGTAAAACTGTCATCTTCAATTCATATCACTTGCAAATGTTACATTCTAAGGAAAGTGTAACTTGGTAAGTACTGAGTTATAGATTGTCAAAGTCAGACAAGTTGGATGTGACTGCTCATGCTGATTATGGTAAGTAGTCATTCCTCGCTAAAGGAGTACTAATTTTTAAACAAGTTATAAAGCATCCTTATTATGCAAAGATGAAACTGTAGATAGGCCCTTATATACTAGAATATGATATGGGTAGTTTTAAATATCTAAATTGGAAAAGCTAGATGTCAAAATATGTTTCCATCTTTGCAACTACATATATCAGACTATAGAGTTCTTCACCTCCTCTAGAGTGTTTGGGTGGGGGTGGGGGCAGAGAAAAGAGGCAAAATTAAAGTCCTCTTTTTATCTGGCAAAAAAATATTTTAAAATTTCAGTCAAATATTTAAAGAGGGGATTCAATTTACTAATTAAAATAAGATTTTTAGATCTTCAGATTTTTACTTATCCATCCTACCTACCATTGTTATTGAGAGTTGGCTGTATTTTTTCCTTTACTCCCTGGCCTGATTCAAGGATATCCTGGAGCATTCCAGAAGTATTGAATTTACTGTTTTGAAAGGGGCACATACTACTGCCAGGCGGCATGGAACTGAACCATTCAAAGTGACTTTTGGTTCCAGAATTCTGCTTCTACGCTTTTATGAACATCAGTAACTCAGCAAGCAGCTGTCGCCTAATAACAAAATACAATTCTCTCTTTACCAGAATATACTTAGGACATAAATAGGCGTGGAAGGACATTGAAGTACACTTGTAGGTGCAGGGAAATGAGAAGTATTTTGATAACTATTCCACACTTGCTTTCATTGACTAATAAATAATCAATATCAATTTGGTTGTTTATCCAACCAAAATATAATTGAAAGATTATCCTAGTTGGTGTTTTTATATAGAACTTACCTACAATGAGTCATACTTTAGCCAGGTCTTAGAATGACTCTTGCCATGATTTTTTAGTGCTAGCAGTCAGGAAATACTTTATGAAGGTTGATTTTTTTCCCCCCTTCACTGGAACGCTGTCATCAGATGTGTTATTTGGGTTCATTTAAGCCTGAGAAGTAAATTATTTTTGATTATATGTTTAAATGTAAGTGGTGTTTATTTTAAGTACCTGAGATAAGATGTATATAATTGTTCAGTATTGTAACAAGTCTACTTTTCCATAATTTCTAGTTCTGTACTTAACATTTTGATAGCAAGCATCATTAAAATATTATAAAAATAAGAATACTTACAGCCACAGGGAACGAGATTCTCCAAAGGACATCGTTCATGTCACGGATATGGGTAACCAAACTCCACAGCAGCTGCTGGCAGTGGCTTATGGGGTGGGGGAGAACTTCCGCACAGTTTGTGGTACGATTGTCTAGCACGCTGCTGTTATATGCATGACGTTGTGATCTCAGCTGTATGTAAAGTCTTGATCTTATGCATGAGCTTGTGTACTTTGTGGCAGGTGACCACATTCTAGTAAAGGAATGTGCTAAAAACCATCTGTTTACATTAGGCTGTATTTCCCCTGCATGTACAAGTTACGTGTGTGATTTTATTCCACAGCAGTATTACAATAAAGTAATTTTACTTATCAACCAGTAAGCTATATTCCCTGTGCTCCATTTAGTATTAAACTTTTTCTTGACATAGTTATTTTTAAAACTGGAGTTTCTGAAATTGGTAGTGAATGTGGTTTAACTTTATATTATAGGTTTATTTTTATTCATATTTCTATAAATATGTTTTTAAATTTTTAAAATTATATCCTCATTGGGGTCAGGTAAAAGAAGTCTTTTTTTAAACTATGTAAGCACATTTTTCCTGTGTTCATATAGAAAGACCCACATGCATACAATCGTATGCATTCTACTAGATTGATCTGGAATAGAATCTATTAGAAGAAACATTTTAAATTTGACCTAAGCATGTGTTTTAGATGGAAATGTATGCACAAACCATTTTTGAGATATCATCTTCTTTTTGTTGTTGGACCAGCTAAAATATAAACAGGAAATTTGGAGGAGTTCTCCATTATAGAAAAGAACTCAGGTGTTTATACTCAGATTTTACAATATCTCATATATTAAATCTTAACTTTTTGCTCCAGTATACTGCAGCAAAATGCTCATTGCCATTACTTCATAGCATAGAAACAATGATGAAAAATAACTTTTGTTCCTGGAGATACAAAACCCTGATATCATCAGAATTTACACATTTCCCAAATGTATTCTTTGTAATAATTATTCCACAGGATAATGGACATAGTCAAAGGATTTCCCAAGTCTAATAAATTTGACCATGATAGGTTGTGATTAGTTGGCTCATTTACAGAATAACCTGTCAAAGCCTCTAATATACTGATGCACATTGTGAATATCTAAGAGGAGGATATTGTATGCCGTATTATGCAGGTTTATTTGACATAGTGTCTTTTTGGCAGGTGGGTGGGGTGGGGGGAGTATAAAGTAACATTCCCGGGAACACATTCTGAGATACGCTAGTGTAGATTATCTGCAGTCTTCTATGTGTAAATGAATATGTGTTCTTAAATGAATAGACACCTGGCTTGAATGATTGAAATATCCTGTTGTTCACTGACAGCTACCTGATGTTTATTTTACCTGTAATATTCTTTTTTATTGGAAGTCTATGGATCTATAATTATTTGTTCTCTTTCCTTTGGTCTGAGAGTATTAATTACAAAAATATAAAATAAAACAGAGTTGAGTCTTGACAACCAAGAGCTTTATTCATGTTCTGTATTTTGATTGTAGTCTAAGGAAAACGTTAGTTTGGAAAGTAAGAGTAGGACAACAAACCTGATAACAATATTGTATTCAAGTAACTACATGTAGACATTGATTAAGTATCCGTGTCAAATAACTTGGAACAGATCATTCATCATTATATTCTTGGTATCTCGTTCTCTACACTAACTCTATTACATCTCCTGAAGCACAGGAGTATTCCCAGGGAAGGTTGACAGGCCGCTAGATGCTTTTTAGTTCGGCAAACGTACAGCCTTTTGAGGTTTTATCCTTAGTTCTACAGGTCTAGAAATTTGACTTTATCTTTCACCGAAATTAGATCAGTCTCTCAGGAATAAACTTGAACTGTAGGTAGTAGAACCTGAGCCAGGTTGACAATAAAATGGGTGTACTTTGAACAGTGCCTCATAGCATGAAGAAAGAGAGAATGCCTAAGTTCTTAGCTGTATTATAAACTAAAATATATCTAGGACCTAAATGTAAGGCCAGACATAAAACTCTTAGAGGAAAACATAGGCAGCACACTCTATGACATAAATCACAGCAAGATCCTTTTTGACCCACCTCCTAGAGAAGTGGAAATAAAAACAAAAATAAACAAATGGGACCTAATGAAACTTAAAAGCTTTTGCACAGCAAAGGAAACCATAAACAAGATGAAATGACAACACTCAGAATGGGAGAAAATATTTGCAAATGAAGCAACTGACAAAGAATTAATCTCCAAAATATACAAGCAGCTCATGCAGCTCAATATCAAAAAACGAACAACCCAATCCAAAAATGGCAGAAGACCTAAATAGACATTTCTCCAAAGAAGATATACAGACTGCCAACAAACACATGAAAGGATGCTCAACATCACTAATCATTAGAGAAATGCAAATCAAAACTACAATGAGGTGTCACCTCACACCGGTCAGAATGGCCATCATCAAAAAGTCTACAAACAATAAATGCTGGAAAGGGTGTGGAGAAAAGGGAACCCTCTTGGGACTGTTGGTGGGAATTTAAATTGATACAGCCACTATGGAGAACAGTATGGTTCCTTAAAAAACTGAAAATAGAACTACCATACGACCCAGCAATCCCACTACTGGGCATATACCCTGAGAAAACCATAATTCAACAAGAGTCATGTACCACGGTGTTCATTGCAGCTCTATTTACAATAGCCAGGACATGGAAGCAACCTAAGTGTCCAACAACAAATGAATGGATAAAGAAGATGTGGCACATATATACAATGGAATATTACTCAGCCATAAAAGGAAATGAAATTGAGTTATTTGTAGCGAGGTGGATGGACCTAGAGACTGTCATACAGAGTGAAGTAAGTCAGAAAGAGAAAAACAAATACTGTATGCTAACATATATATGGAATCTAAAAAAAAAATGGTTCTGAAGAACTTAGGGACAGGACAAGAATAAAGACAGAGACATAGAGAATGGACTTGAGGTCACGGGGAGCGGGAAGGGTAAGCTGGGACGAAGTGAGAGAGTAGCATGGACTTATTATATACACTACCAAATGTAAAATAGATAACTCTAGTGGGAAGCAGCCGCATAGCACAGGGAGATCAGCTCGGTGCTTTGTATCCACCTAGAGGGGTGGGAGGGAGATGCAAGAGGGAGGAGATATGGGGATATATGTATATGTATAGCTGATTCACTTCGTTATACAGCAGAAACTAACACACCATTGTAAAGCAATTATACTCCAATAAAGATGTTTAAAAAAGTTAAAAAATAAAAAATATATAGGGATAATTGGGTCCTCAGTGCCCTGCACCAGGCTGCTCCACTCAGTATGATCTGCTACCTATAGTACCCACCTTCCCTGTATGTTTCATCTAGGGTGTTTTTGGCTTGAAAGAACAAAGAGCCTAATAATGGCTTAAACCATATAAATTTATTTACTTCAGAAGACACCCAGAATGGGTATCCCAGAGTTATTTCAGTGATACAGTGATCTCATCATGGGACCTCAGTGTGTTGACTTTTGCCCTCTCTTGATAACAAAGTAGCTGCCACTGCTCAAGATATCACATTCTCATATGAAAGTACCCTCAGCACAAAGAAAGGGGGCAAACTCCCTCCTCAAATTCCTTATGCTTATTAGAGAGAAAAAATTCTTTCCGGGAGCCTTCAGTTCACGAGAACTGAATCACATGAACACCCGTAGACCAGTAGAAAACAGGATAGAAGGGTTATGTGATTGGCTTAGACTTAACATGATTTAGCAACTGTGGCTGATATGGTAGAAGCAGTGAAGGAGCGAAACGGCCTTTGGGAAGGCATCCAAGCATCTGCAACACTATTTTCACTAGTGAGCCACTTGAAAAATGTGTGATTTTGCTTCCCTTATTTCTGCGGCTCTGCTGGTTTGGACACCTTAATACTCAAGGCAGGAATATTGACACCAGAGGCACAACAATTCAAACTGCTGGCGGAGGCTACCTTCTTGCCATTTTAGTCCTCCTGCCACTGAGCAAACAGACCAAAAGGAAAAAATTAAAAAGGTATGAGGGTAGATAATTATGTTGTGGTTTAAGTGACTGAGCCTGATTACCAGAAGGAAATAGTTACTGCTACACAGTGTGGAAAAACAAAAGGATACAAGTGGAACTCGGGAGATGTCTAGAGTTCTTCTAATTCCATTATATTCAACTGTGAAAGTTATTGTTGAAAAATCACAGTAGTCCTGTAGGGGGCAGGGTTTAAATCCCATCACTAGATAAAGAATCTCGACCAGCTGAGAGGCTGGCTTCATTCCTCAAGAGCTAAATATAGATTATCCCAAGCTAATCATGTTACTTCCATTCCCCTTGGCTTCCATGACATCCATGTAATCCAGTTCTGACCTGTGACACAGACCCTGTGACAGAAGAGTACTGTATATGCACACGCACAGTTCTGGACATCGGTATATAAGGATGCAGTGACAGGAACACCTGCGGCCACCTTGAAGCCATGCAGGTTGTTAACAACACACCAAGAATAGCACATTGGAAGGAAAGAATTGGGTCCCATGATGCCAAGTGTGAGCCTAAAAACCTGGAGCCTTAGTACATGGGATTCCTTATACAAGGTAATAAATCCCTGTACTTTTTTTGAATTGAGGTTCCTATGTTTGTCATCAAAACATCCTAACGCTGCATCATCATCATCATCATCACTGCTGTTACCCAAACTCGTAGGAGTTTGATATGAAATCCTGAACAAAAATTTGTTCATAAAAATAAGCATCGCTAATTCTCATTAGCAAGTTAATTTTATCTCTAGATTGCTGATGAGAGTTTAGAGTAAAAGGGGCTAGTTGACAATGAGAGGAGTCCCTCACCAAATGTAGCTTCTCCTCTATAAAGATTATTTACCCCGAAGACCTAAAACACTCACGTTCATCAGCAAAGTCCCTTTACCTTGATCATCCTTAGTGTCAAAGGGCAAAATTATGCCTCTCAGACACTGAATATTATCCTCTCGATAAGTTAATAACCTTCATCCAGGTACAGCTGGTCAAGTCATACTAAACTAGAGGCCATTAACTCTCTTCAGGGCAACATGATATATGTGTGGGTATATATGGATGTATGTTTCTGTCTGTTTCAATCTGATCTGTCGTGTGTTGATTTTATGATTAAGAAGAAAACTTTATCCTGTGTCTATGAGGTCAACTTTATTTTACACTCTGCCCTGACCATACTATATCTGTGGTCACCCTCCCTTACCCTTCCTTGTCTGCAAGAGGCATTCCAGCATGTGGTTTAGAATCAGTCCATAGAAAGACACTGGTAGACTCAGTATAAACCTTTCAGAAGCTTCAAAGAGAATCAATTTCCCAGGCTGCTTGCTAGTCTGTATCTAATTGAAAAAGATTCAGGCCTGGAGTATTCCATAGTTTATTCATCACTCAAACCACCTGATGGGTTTTGATTCTGTTTTCCTAAGTCTGTTATAGGAAATACTAATTTGCTACCTCATTTAAGTGTAAATTGTCTGGGGTAAAAGCATACTGAAATTAGTGCACAATGTACTGATCTAGGACTTTGGTCTAGAGGAAAGAATAAAATTAGAATATTTTAATTGTAATATCTTAGCACCACAACCCTCATACTGCAAATTTAAAAATGTGAAATGCTAAAATGAGCAAGATTTTTTCTTTGTGTGAGTTTTGTTACAAATTTAGATAAGTGTACCTAGAGACTTTGTGGTATTGTATGAATATTTTAAGTACATTTCAAAGAAAAATCTGTTTGCCTTTTGTTTCCTTACTTTACCCTCTCTGACCACCTTGGCATCTCCACCATGTTCTTCTTTATCGATGTGACCACATTTTCAGTGAAACTTGACATCACTTTCTAGATTTAAGTTCTCAGCTTTAATGTCCAAGGTAGTTGTCTCTCCTACATCTCTTTCCTGAATTTGAAATTGCTGCTACCAGTGTCACAATGAGTGCTTTTTTTCAGTAATTGAAAAGACAATATTTCCTCAATTATTGGATGTCATCACTTGTACAGCATCCATCAATTTAATGACAGCTTTGAAATATGGAAGTTCGAAGGAAACACTACATTAAATGCAATTTTTTGACCAACTAATTGTAGTGTACATTTATCCATAAGATTATGTAACCTTTTTTCTTTCATATCAAAGTTTTTAGAGATGCCTTCTTTATAATCAAAGTCTTAACATCTTTCTGAATCACTTATTAGCAGTTAAATATATCATTAGAATGACATGTTGCTTTTTATTTTTGGAATGGTTGCTTCGACCTTTGGGGGTTTATAATTTGAGGCATTTACAGTGTACTGGTCCAACTCATAGGTTTTTATGTTATTTTTTTCTTTTGTTATGTTATTATTTTCTCTTTTTTCCCCTATTTGAATTATATAATCCTTACAAATCTACAGCTTCTCTTGAAAGTCATCTGGAAGCTTTATACAGAGAGATTCAAATATTCATTCAACAGATACTTATTAAGTATCTCTCCACTTGCTAGTTATATGACTTTGACCTTGGGCAAATTATTTACACTCTCCATGTTTCAGTTTCCCCATCTCTAAAATGGGGACAATAGGGGAATTCTCTGGCAGTCCAGTGGTTAGGACTCTGAGCTCTCACTGCCAAGAGCCCAGGTTCAATCCCTGGCTGGGAACTAAGATACCACAAGTTGCACGGCGTGACCAAAAAAAAAAATGGGGACAATAATAGTACCTATATCATGGTAGTGTTGTGAAAATTTAATGAAATTATATGTGTTAAATGCTTAGTGCTTCTAAGTGCTCACTAAAATGTAGTCTTATATTTATAATAGAAGTAGAGCTACACACACCACACACAGGAGAAGGCACTGCTCTAGGCTTGGAGGTTCTTCCTCTCCTGGAACTTTTGGATTGTAGTAAATACATATTTGACACCTGAGTAATGGTCCTTCATGAAGTATGTATCAGTCACAACAACATCTTCTAGCTTTAGATGGTGATACACTTTGCCTTTAATTTCATTTTCTGACATGTGATGAGCAATCTTTGCATATACAATAACTTTTTAGTTCAGTGGTACTGTTTGGTTTAATCTTCTTGAAGACATTTTAAGCAATAAATCGAGGTCCAAAATTATGTTCAAGTTAAAATGTGTCTTGGCTGAAATGGTGGTAGGATGAACAGATACTTTAATTACATGAAGAAGTATGCACATGTGTTGGCAGTGAAACTACCATTTAAATCCTAACTTCTCTGCTTGTCTACTATTAAGATTTGGGCTTTTAAAAAAATTTTTAATTTTAACCTCCTTTTGAAAGTATATGTTCTGTTAGGAGAACACTTAAAAAGAATTTTGTTTATTTAAAAATTGATTCAGAGCTGTTAAAACATAAATGTACATTCTAGAATTTAGGTAATATGATAAAATTGTAATTTTTATTTATTTATCAAAGTAGAGTCAGTCATTTAAATAGCCATATATGTGGATATGTATGTGTATATCTATAAATGCACATATTACAAATGCAATATTTGTGTGTGGTTTTTATAAAGTAGGAATTCTAAACTAACATTTGTGCTCAAATGTGTCACTTTATCATTAGTTTGAAGTGTTATTTATCATACCTTAACCTAATAGAGTTTTATCTCCATATTTTGATTAGGATGCTGTGTTTTTCTAATTTACAGACAGATTAGAGATGGGGCTTTTTCTAGAAGCTTACATCACCTACCAGCAATTGTCAATACTAATTGCAATAATGATTGCTATATTTAATTATTAGTAGTAATTTATCACAAGTAACATTATCTTCATGCAGTGATCTAGCCCAGTTATGGGTGTGACTCCTTGGAGACTGTTAGAACTCACAGACATGACTCGTTTTCTGTTTGAGGCTATTAGAACCAATTAATAGGGACTTTTTATTGTTATTTGAAACCTTAGATGATGAAGTTCATGTTATTTTGTCCGATGTCGTTGCTTTCTCTCCTATGAAAAAGAAGCAGAAGATCTGTCCCACGCCTCTCCTCCATTTTTCCTGGACTCCATTAGAGATGATTTTCCATTTTTCTTTCGATTTTTTTTTTGAACTATCCCTCCTTTTTGTGAGTTTCCTATTGACATCTTCTAGCTACAAATAATGTAGGGCGTATGTGTGACTGTTCTTAGCAATTCCTCAGCATTGTGCACTTTCACGTACGAACAGCCTTCCATAAATTGTTCTTGGAAGCTGAAAGTCTTGCCAATGCAAACAGGTCCATGAATAAGCTGACTTCAGTCCATACTCATGACTTTTCATTATCCTCCAGATAGAATGTGGTGTTCTGACCAATTTCAGTAACTGAATCAGAGGGAACTGGCTACATGGGCCCTCTCTCTTCTCTCCACAACTGTCACTTCTCCATGTAAGTGTGGACAGCGTGTGCGCTCTGTTCTTCCCAGGGAACTGACAAGACTGAAATCTGCAGCTCAGATTTGAAGCTGACATCAACATTATCTTTACGTATCTTTCCCAACATTTATTACCCCCCTTTTCCTCTTAGTTATAAGTCACATAGAACCTTCCAGTGAATAGCCTAGTTGTGGGTACCTCAGTCAGAGGAAAGCATTACTTATTACTCTTATAAAATAATCTTTCTACGTAGATGACTTAAAAAACTTGGGCATAGTTTTTGCTTTAGTTTTTTCAATCTAGTGACTAGATTAGGAATAATTAGAGTAAATTCCCATGAATAAAATTACCATGAATAAAAGTATTGTGTGACATTTCTGAAGTTGTGTGCTGAAGGTCAGTGTTATATACATAGGAGAGTTGCATGGTAAAGCTTAGTGGGCAGAATGAAATGAAATGACAGCGTAAAAGCATAGATACCTAGGCTTAACCTTTCTCATTAAGTAATCTTCTGCATTTATTTCACTTCAGCTAAAAAGCAAGGTGTTGATTTTTTTTTAATTTGCAGAATACGTATCCCTAGAAGAATTTCACCTATTCAAGGTCTATGTGTTTTTTCCTCTAACTGTAGAGCACATGTTCTCTAATTAAATAGGAAGAGTGAGAACTGCTGGACTGGATAAAAATTAATAGATTTTACATTTTCATTAGCAATTCTGCTAGCACTATAAAAAGGAGAAATAGTATTAGAGATGTCATCTTAACCACTGCTGCTGCTATTATCAAACAAGACAATGGGAGTACTCTGACCTGTAGAGGGCTGCACTCTGATGTGCTAACTTTTTAGAAATAATTAAGATTTTAAAATAAAAGCTTTCACAATATATATTGTATCTTATTTTTACAGTATTTTTAGTACGAAAATGTTACATTTCAATTGTTCATTTCACTGTGGTTAAAATGTACACTTGAATATTAATAGATTAGAAATCTAGATTGAAGTATTTTGTTTTATAAATATTTATTGTTAAAATTTAAGGATAGTTATTTTAAAGTTTTCAAATGTCCTTTTAAGAAGAAAATTAAATGCAGTGTCCAGTTCGCTTTCTATTGTATAATGTTCAAAGCACAGATTTATTACCTGAACAGCAGTAGCCATGGTACTTGATTTTTACATTTTATACAACGGCAAATTTGAACAAAACTAGCTAAAGCAAATTTTTTTAAACTAAATTTCTTTCCTAAGTTGTTCTTTAGGGAAACAAATTAAGGGTACTCCCTAGCATGTCAGTTTTGTTTTATTAGTGATTTCTTTTATTGATACCAACTGTTACACAGTGTGTCTGCCAAGTGTCTGGGCCAGTTGCCAGTACTTTCAGTACTAGTAGTCAGCACTTTAAAAAAAAAAAAATTAAGACTTTTTTATTAAGAGCAGTTTTAGCTTCACTGCAGAAGTCAGTACTTGCATGCCTAGTTTACTAGAATTCACTTTGTCCCCAAATACATATTTTTTGGTTCTGATATGGTAGATTTTACTTTTGAAGCACAAATAATAATGATTTGATTCCAAAAAATAGGTTTTATTAAAAGAGGAGAGAAAAACATGGGTATTTATATAATAAAAGAGAAGAAAGTAGATATAAAAACAGGAATTGCTGTGTGAAAGGAGCCATTCTTATCATAGTAAGCAAATGGAGAGATACATTAGGTAGGGGACTGAGCTCCAACACATCCTTTTCTTCACTCTGAGTTCCTTCTTAATATTGGCTTTAGCTATTTGCATATGTTTTCTTGAATTATTTGTGTTTGCCACCTAAATAAACATTGTGCCTAAACAGCTTACCGCTCTAATTGGAGTGTTTAAGTCTTGGTGCTGTCATTTGCATAACAATTTTTAGTGACATAATCCATGGAGAATGCTTTACAGAATTTCTTGATTTTTTTTGTATTTGAATCACTGACAGCATGAGTTCTATTAAAGAAAACCGTAGCATGAGATGAGATGAATTCACCTTAACTTCTCCTGGGTTTTCATTGCTGCTTGGCCCTCCTTTTCTTTATTCCTAGTGGATTCCCTGTTATACCCTGCACCACTGTTGGTAGAAATTTTTACCATTTTGCTCAAGGAGCCAAGCCAGCTCTCTTTTTCAACTCTCTCCAGATGGCTCATCCTCCCTAAAAAGAAAACCAACATGCACTCTGTTTTTGTCTTTTAACATTTTCTTCAAGCACCTGTCTCCAAACCAGTACCGCTATCCTGTCTTCCAGGCTGAGAAAGCATGTTAGACCCCACCTGTGTTTTCATTCCTTTCCCCTGCTCTCCTCTTCTCTACTTGCAGCTCCAGTTATCTTCTCTTTCTTATCTTTTTGCGCTTTAATTTTTTCCCTCCTATATATGAATACATTTTTCAAGTGAGTTGGCTGTACTCAGTTTCCTTACCTTGCTCATCCCCTAGCTTTCTACTTGGACTTGAGTTCCCATAACTCTGTGGAAAGGGACCTCTTGAAAGACATTATTTTAAAAGTTTCTTAAAGCAAAACTCTTCTACTTGTGTCTCTCACTGTAAACCTGGCAGTGTGCATTATTTGGGGAAGACGTTCCATAGCTTTCATCAGCTTAAGGTCTTCACTCAAACCACACACAGTGTTTATTCCTTTTTCCTTGTGACACAGATGTCATAAGTCTTAATCTTTTCAGATGTCTTAATGCCTTAATCTTTTCTTCTTTCCTAAATAGCTTCATCTTTAGACCTAATATCCCTGTATCCCTCAACTCTTCCTCACATAACATGAAGTCTAGACCCTCCAACAATCCAGTCAGGCCCTGGTTTCCTTTATTCAGATAGTTCTAATTTGTCAGTATGCCCCATAAAATGTGACATCCAGAATTGGACACTTTTTAATGAATCATGTAGATGATAATGAGCTAAAACCTTCCTTTTTCTGGAAACTATGTTAATATAGGCTAATATTAATGTTCATGATTTCCTCTCTGCTTGTGAGACACACGTGCATGCACACACGTACATACACAGAAACACACACATATACTGCTGAGAGTTTTAGTCCTGATTAATAACTATAATTAATGCTATATGATCTAGGGATTCCTCTGTACCATTCTTGTAAAACATTATTAAACATCAAAAATACTCATACACATATTAAACAAATACGTAGTTATTCAACAGATGTCATGCTATGGTTTCTTTCGTATTTTATTGCTTTTTACAAAACAAGATAGAAATTCGGATGGTGGCCAGCTTGCTTATTGAAGACAATTATAATCCGGTCCCATGTCCTTTTCTGTTTTGTCATCCCTTACTCTTCACTCTGAAAGCCCTGCTAAAGTAATCTTCCTTTCCAAAGGAATCCCGGGCTTGAAACTGATGCTGTCTTTCCTCAAAACCAGCAGTGTTGGCTGATTTCAAGCCTGTGTAGCCGGTTTTCAGGACTGGGTTGAAAACCATCTGCTTACTCCTCTGCATCTGATTGATTTTGGAGAACTCAAGTGAGGTTACATATTAAATTCTCAAACATGTATTCCGTTAAAAAAGGAAATGACCAACAATTGTATGATGCTTGCATAAGGCAAATGCCAGTGTTAATTTACAACTGAGGAGAATCAAACCATATTAACAATGGCATATATCATATAATTAGAGAATTACATGCTATTTAACAGATCACATTAGTGTTTTTTTACATTTTGTAAATTTTTAAAAAGTAAGTTAGAATTAGTTTTGTGTCTCTTAAATACTGATTTACAAGTAAGCATGAATAAAGAACCTATTAATTACTACTTAATTGACATTCCTTTGTCTTTGAATCACTTGGATTAAAATTAAGCACTGGTGATACTTCTAATATGTTGTTATGCTTTTTAAATGGAGGAGTTTTAGAAAAAAAAATCAAAACCTGGTTTAATTTTGCAGAGTAGATCAGTTAAATATACAGTCAACTCTCGATTGTTCAAACGAATGGAGGAAAGGATGGAACAAGCATTCCTGTTTCTCTCGTTCCTGCCCCCTCAGACAATTGCTGAGAGCCTCATTCCAAACAAGTTCTTTGGCTTTTCATCTTGATCATGTTGCGTGCTCTAGCCTTGTATCCAGGGTGCAGTCTGAAATATGGCTTACCACTGAGTTGGCGAAGTTTCACGTTCTCACATTCTGCTCTTTATATGCTTTTTAAAATCAGTGCTTTAGGATTGTTTTTATACTTTTCAAATTCTTATGAAAATCTGATAACATTGCTAATAGCCTGTTATCCTCATAAAATTAGTTTTATATAAAAACCTTATCTTTGAATTACATTTTATAGATCATTATAACCTTTCAAAAGCATAACCTCATGGTACCAAATTGCTTAAAAAATGTAATATAAAAAATTTATGAGAGTTTTTATAAAAATTCTTCCAATTTTTTGAATTCCTAATGTATGCAATATTTCTGATCACTATGTAAGTGTTTGTAAAGGGAAGAAATGCGGAAGGAATTTATGTGTGAAAACAGTATGTTGTGTGTATATAATATGTCATTTTCTCTACCAATTAACTGCACACATTGTGCTATTATCCAGACATGAGCATTCATGGGAATGCATGTATCTGGATAACTGTGAGTTGAAATAAACACACCTGCTTTTATTTCAATAACTGCACATTCAAATCCACATAAGGCATTTATTTGAATGTGACCTTCATATACATGAGAGAACATTGGTTTCAGTGTTTGATTTTTTTGTTGCTATTTTGTTGTTGGTGGTTTAAATCTAAAGTAGGGTACAACCTTACGGGTAATGCTTCTCTGGAAAACTTTGCATGCAGAGAAAAGGAAATTCAAAGATAAACCCTATGAAAAACACTGAAATTGTTTTGTCTTATTATGTTTAACCTCAGTGTGCATTGGAGCTAAATTCTTACAGAATGTATTGATAGCAGTGCTTGAAGCCAAAGTGTATACAACCCATAAACCAGTCTGGAACTCTGCTCCTTTTACTTTAAGTAAATTTAATGATTATTCTTTCCAGAAAAAACCTGTTAGTCTTTGATTTGGAGAATGCTTTTTTCTCAAGAAGCTATTTCCTTGAAAAGTGTGTTAGAATATGTGTCTGAGCTTTAGAAATCATGTTTTCCATTAGGCAATTGAAGTGTTTGTTGTAAGGCTTATTCTTAAAGTCTGTGTAATTGTTCTTCCCCACTCCCCCCACCCCCAATTTAGGTCATATTTCTGGATAGTTAGTTTTAACTGACCTGAGCCAGAAAATTGAATTAGGATGTCCTTAGAAGTCTTAACTTTGAATTTCCTACTTTTCATTGCATGTAAACTATCAACCACAAATAACAGTTTCAGTTCAAGTTCTAGCTTGTATTTTGCATGTTAAAGCTATAAACAGTCTATTAATGCTGGAAAGAATCTATAGCTATTGTTCTGCTGTTGCCTAATTGTTAAATTTACAAAGGAAGACTGATTTTATTTATGTAGACTTGTCTTTCTGTCTTAGGGAGTGAACTACTTTATGTCCAAGGGCATCCTAGATGATTCACCAAAGGAAATAGCAAAGTTTATCTTCTGTACAAGAACACTAAATTGGAAAAAACTCAGAATCTATCTTGATGAAAGGTAAAAAAAAATTAATTTTTCATCAGACATGAGTTAAATACTGCTTTTAATGAGTTAAGTTTTACCTTAAAAACTGTACTACGTAGCATTCATCTAGTTGCAAAATTGAGTGAAGACAGGAAAAAGATTCCTATACCTTGCAAATCATTTCTCTTGCGAGCTGATGAGGAATTTACCATTGTAAAGGTAAAAAAAAAAAGCCCAAGCACAGACGCAAAATGGAAGTCCAGCATCTTTGTGGTAGCAGACCAAAACAAGACATAAAATCTAAGTGTTTGGTAACTAAAAGTTCTGAATTTTGAAATTGTCCATATACAAATCAAATGGACAAATAGTACTCATACACACAAACCCTATAAGGTGTGTATATTTGCATCATACTACACAAAAGTGTCATGTAAAAGCTTGAAAATTCCGGAAGTGTGATTTAATAGCGTGCTTTACAGAGACAGTGCCTCATATGCTGTTTTGACTTGATAGTCATTCATTTGTACTCTTGAATTCTGGGTATCAACAGACAGAAAAATATTGTGAAAATATTCTGATGTGACATCACCGAACTACCATTTTAAAAATTATAGATCTCATAGAAATCTAAAGAATGGCTCAAAAATGTGTTTGTCTTTTCATTGTAATTCTCTTTTTTTTTTTTATTTCTCAGGATTTTTCAACAACAATTTGTATTTATTATATTCCAGGAACTTTGCTAGAAGTAGCAGTATGCAGTTGATTAAAATATAATCCCTGTCCTTGAGGCGTTTATAGTTCAGCATATTGGTCATTGAAAGAAATTTCTTACATAAAGACGGTGTCATTAACTCTTTTTGTCCTTAAATGCTAGGTACCTAGGGATCAGCAGTTTTTCTTTAAAGAACCAGATATTTCTGTGAATATTTTAGTCTTTGAAGGACATATGCTCTCTATTGCAGCTACTTATAACTTATAACACATGCCATTCTGTCATGAAAGCAGACATAGACAATAAGTAAACAAGTGAGTATAGGTGTGTTCTAGTAAAACTTTATTTATAAAAACAGGCAGTGGGCTGTAGTATTTGGCCCACTAGCGGTAGTTTGCCTATCCCTGCCATAAGCAACTGGTAGAAATTAAGATTTCTATAATCATGGTCATATAATCACAGTTGAGTTCAGTAAGGATTGAAGCATATTATAACAAAGTGTGACTATTAGAACGCTATTGATAAAAAATAAGTATATATGCACATATGTACACAAATATTTATAAAATTGTAAACAACCTAAATCTATATCATTAGAATTCTTATATCCATAAGATACGCTACTGTGGAGCCATTTAAATGAAAGAGTTAGATCTTTGTGTAAAGACACAGAAAGCTGCTCACAATACACTATATGAAACAAGCAAAAGCAAATTCTAGAACAATATAGGGTATATGTAGACACTTAAAAAAAGTCTACATAAACAATTGTTACCTCTGGTGATGTGGATTGGTATGGAAAGTGAAGATTCTCCTTATTTTCATAATTAAAAAAATAAAGAATTCTGTTTGTCATTTGGATTTAGCCAAGAAGATACTTGAAAAAAGTTACCATTTTTAATATTGAAAAATTCATTTTATAGTTAGAATTTCTAGTTTCACCTTGTTTTGTTATTCTATTCATGAAGATTTTTAAATTGCTTAATTTTATAAATAATCATACTTTGATGTTTTAAAATTTTAAGACACATATACTTTATAGGATTGCTGATGTGGTAATCAACAAAGTATTTTCATCCAAAAAATGAATAATCTGTGATTTTTCCCATCATTTTTTTAATAGAGAAAAGTTAACTAAAGCTGTACCTTTTTCTTTTTCTACTAGGAGAGATGTCTTGGATGACCTTGTAACACTGCATAATTTTAGAAATCAGTTCTTGCCCAATGCACTGAGAGAATTTTTTCGTCACATCCATGCCCCTGAAGAGCGCGGAGAGTATCTTGAAACACTTATAACAAAGTTCTCACATAGATTCTGTGCTTGTAACCCTGATTTAATGAGGGAACTTGGCCTTAGTCCTGGTAAGAATGTATATAGTGAATTCCTTCCTTCTCCCATTCCCATCTCTAGGTAAAAATAGTAGTAGATGAGATATTTTTCTCACTATGGGGAAAAATGCTTCCTGTAGTTACAAATACTTGTCTTATTGCTTCTAGCAATAACTAGTTTGTCATAGCTATTATTTACATGTAGTAAATATACTGTTTTAGGAGGAAAGTTAGACTTAGGTATATTAATTCTTTAAAATTCTTGTTTAAGCATTGGATATTTTTACTAGTCTAATCAAAAACTTGAGAGATTACTTTTAAAGCTTTTAATAATACACATATTACATAGGTAACACCTAGAATTTTTCTACTAAAATTTATTTTTAATACAACTAGTTTTCACTGTTTGTGTGTATGTGTATATGGGCATGGTATAGCCTGAGTCACCTATGTATTTTTTTCATGTGATATGGATTTATTTCTCTCTTCATATCAAAAAATCTTGTTGTGCTTCTCTTACTACAGAGATTGCAAAGCCTTTTCCTATCATATGAAATTTGTTGAGCATGCTTGTGCAAGACAATCTTTATTAAGACTGCAATATTCTGAAAAATAAACACCATAGTAGTAGCAAGTACTAGTAGCAAGTATCATGAGGTTTCTTACTGTTTTAACAGTAAACATCAACTATTGCCCTGAACAATATAAAGAAGAAAGTTTTTGTTGCGTGGGCTCAAGTTTAGCAATTTTTTCCCTAAAGATTTACTTTTGAGATTAATATGTAAATTCCATAGACCTTTTAAATACATATCTTAAATGACAAGGGTAATTTAATAAGCTTGTGAGATGTTTACGTTTTATTTTCTAGTACCAAGTTAATACATTTTATTGTCATTAAAAATGCTTTCTAATTAAATTAGGTTTTTGTAAAAGCGTTTGAAAATAAGCATCCGACTTTTTTTTTTTTTTTTTTTTTTTTGCTGTACGCGGGCCTCTCACTGTTGTGGCCTCTCCCGTTGAGGAGCACAGGCTCCGGACGTGCAGGCTCAGTGGCCATGGCTCACGGGCCCAGCCGCTCCGCAGCATGTGGGATCTTCCCAGACCGGGGCACGAACCCTTGTCCCCTGCATCGGCAGGCTGACTCTCAACCACTGCGCCACCAGGGAAGCCCCCCGACTTTTTTTTTAATGGGAAGATATACTGACAGTACAAATGTATTTAATGGGTAGTTGAATGGGAATATCACATTTGAAAGCAAGAGACAAATAAAGCCAATTCTGAAATTTTTAAATTTAGAATGACTTTTTACTATAAACTCCTAAACTATTTGAAGAAAATGCTCACTGAATTGGTGTTCAGTTAGGATGATCGACATCCCTGTTTACCCAGGAGAGGAGTTTCCTAGGACACAGGACTTTCATCACCAAACTGGGGAAGGCCCAGGCGATTATGTTTAATTATAATCTAATCTTGAGCTTTAGAAATTATGAACAGTTTTGCCTTTGAGACCACAGTTTAAAAACCAGCCAGTAATTCAAGGTGTTTCTTTTTCCTTCCAGATGCTGTCTATGTACTGTGCTACTCTTTGATTCTACTTTCTATTGACCTCACTAGCCCTCATGTGAAGAATAAAATGTCAAAAAGAGAATTTATTCGAAATACCCGCCGTGCTGCTCAGAACATTAGTGAAGATTTTGTGGGGCACCTTTATGACAACATCTACCTTATTGGCCATGTGGCTGCATAAGAGCACAATTGCTAGGACTTTAACTTTTAACGTCAAACTAAAACTACCCAAGGACTTATTTAGAGGATATGGGGGTTACATTAGTGCTGGTCATTCTAGCCTCTGTATACAATCAAGCTTGAGTGTACAACCTTTTTTTCTTTTACTCTTTTCTTTTTTAGTAATTTCCTTGGGGAACTAAAGAATTTTGCAGAATTTTTCTTAATTTTGCTTATCATGTTTTGCACAAAGCAGAGCCATTGTCTGACACAGCTGTTTAAGAATGTTAAACTGACATTATACTCTAAAAAAAGACGGTATATTTGTGCATTAGATTTGCCTGAAAAACTTTATTCATTTCCATTCTTTTTTAAAATACCATGTAATGTGTACATATTTAACTAAAAAGATTTATAATCATAATTATTTTATTGTAAAGATTTTAACTAAAGCCTTTCCTTTTTCTCTCAAACTGAGTTCTGAAATTTATTTGATTCTGATATGAAATTATTACTGTCTTCATAAACGTTGGATCTGACTTCAATAGAAAGCAATACCAGCTTCTCTTTCCTTTGAACTTTGAAAAGAGTATTGATTTGTTACTATGCAAAACAGGCACTTATTTTTATAACAGAAATTAATCACTTCATTTTTTAAATTTCTGCGTTAGTTAAGTCTCAAGTCCTTTAAACCATAGCAAAACACGTTAAAATCTGTTTCCACACATAAGAACAAAATGTCATTAGAACTTATATCTGAAGTAGTCAAACCTTACTATTCTCCTAATTTTTTTTTATAAATTTATTTATTTTATTTATTTATTTTTGGCTGTGTTGGGTCTTCGTTGCTGTGCACAGGAGTTCTCCAATTGAGGCGAGCGGGGTCTACTCTTCCTTGTGGTGCGCGGGCTTCTCATTGTGGTGGCCTCTCTTGTTGCGGAGCACGGGCTCTAGGCACACGGGCTTCAGTAGTTGCAGCATGCGGTCTCAGTAGTTGTGGCTCGCGGGCTCTAGAGCACAGGCTCAGTAGTTGTGGCACATGGGCTTAGTTGCTCCGCGGCACGTGGGATCTTCCCGGACCAGGGCTCAAACCCGCATCCCCTGTATTGGCAGGGGGATGCTTAACCACCGCATCACTAGGGAGGCCCTCTCCTAATCTTGATGATTTCTGTTCAGAATTAGTTGGGAAAGGAATATTGTGAATGATGGTAAACAGTCTTTATTCATTCACTCAGTATATATTTATCAAGGGCCTTCCATGTGCTAAGCATTGTGCCAGGTACTAGTGATACCTGGACATGGGCTCTGCCTTCACAGAAGTTACATGATTGGGTAATGAGAGGAAAACTACCACTTAATGGAGAGCAAACATGTGATGTATATCTTAACAGCTATTTAATCATTAAAACACTTAACATTGGAATGATAAAGAACAGTGTAGGGCTTCCCTGGTGGCGCAGTGGTTGAGAGTCCGCCTGCCGATGCAGGGGACACGGGTTCGCGCCCCGGTCTGGGAAGATCCCGCATGCTGTGGAGCGGTTGGGCCCGTGAGCCATGGCCGCTAAGCCTGCGTGTCCGGAGCCTGTGCTCCGCAATGGGAGAGGCCACAACAGTGAGTAGTCCTGACTTCCAGATCTAGCCCTGATATTATAACTGAACGATGTACTACAGAATTTTCAAAGACAAAACATAAGATAACCAAAACAACTTTTGAAAATCAAAGGGAATTTCAGACTGGTAGTAAACAATTTCTAAGATTCTGAAGCAGATATCTAAATATATTTCACATGTGCATAATTTTGAATTCTATGACAAAATAATTCTAATAAGTGTACTAATCAGTGTCTTCATAAATGCATACACCTGTGTAAACCAAACCCATATCAAGATATGCAACCTTACACAATGTATATGCAGTTAACACTGTATCCCTTAATATAAAATATAAACTTTGTAACCATAGAGGTGTATTTACCCTGTCGGTTATCTTACAGTTGTCATCTGTCTTACATATAGCGTATGTTATAAACTCCACAATATAATGGTATAATTTGCTGTGGACAGTCATATATATTTTAAATAAGAAAAAGAGCTGTTTTGCATTTACCCACATTATCATTATATTTGAGGTGGCTCTTAGATGATCAGTAGGGAGAGTTTAGAGAAAGTCTTTCAATGTCTCATTTCTCACTACAAAATTAAGTGTAGCCTCCCTAGTGTGGCATGTAAGACCCTTCACGATCTGGCCTCTGCTTACCTTTTTTTTTTTTTTTTTTTTTTTGCGGTACGCGGGCCTCTCACTGTTGTGGCCTCTCCCGTTGCGGAGCACAGGCTCCGGACGCGCAGGCTCAGCGGCCATGGCTCACGGGCCCAGCCGCTCCGCGGCATGTGGGATCTTCCCGGACGGGGGCACGAACCCGTGTCCCCTGCATCGGCAGGTGGACTCTCAACCACTGCGCCACCAGGGAAGCCCATGGCCTCTGCTTACCTTTAAAGCCTCATCTCCAGCAACATTCCTCAAATGTGGTCTGGTCTGTCTTTGCCTTTTACAAGCTGTTCTTTCTGTAGCATCCTCCTCTCCCTCCTGTATCTAAAGTGCCCCTGGTGGCACAGTGGTTAAGACTCGCGCTCCCAATGCAGGGGGCCCAGGTTCGATCCCTGGCCAGGGAACTAGATCCCACATGCATGCCACAGCTAAGAGTTTGCATGCCACAACTAAGGAGGCGGTGAACTGCAACCAAGGAGCCCACCTGCCTCAGCTAAGACCCGGTGGAACCAAGTAAATATTTAAAGTCCCCCAACTTATCACCTAAGATCCACCTCAAATCTAATTTCTTGGTCAAAGCTATCAAAGACTGTCTCTATCACACATACTACTGGTGTTAATTAATTTTCTACATGTCCAACTTCTTTATCAAAATGTGATCTTCTTAAGGTCAAGGATTGCTCCCAGCCTGTCAGATTCTATTGTAAGGCCTGAACTAGGCAAGTGGCAGAGGATTTACAGAGGAGGAATGAATTTTTAAAAACAACTGAAAATTGATAGGATTTAGTGATTTGGGGGAAGGGTTTCTAATATGAGGATCTGGTTGTCCTATCATCAAAGGTAGCTACTAGGGGAAGCAACCAATGGGATGAAATAGAAAAGATGATGTTTCCAATTTTTGGATGTTTTGAATTTGAAAGAATCAATAGAACATTGCAGGTACAGAATAAGACTAGATATGTAAGTTTGGGGGTCATTATACGAGGTAAAGCATGGGAAAAGACACCTCCTCTAGGGAATATGTTGAGTAAAAAGAAATACTTGGGAAACACAGCATTTCAGGTTTTGTAGAGAAAAAGAAGAAAGAAAATGAGTGCTCTTTAAAACTGTAGAAGGGGGCTTCCCTGGTGGCACAGTGGTTGAGAGTCCGCCTGCCGATGCAGGGGACACGGGTTCTTGCCCCGGTCCGGGAGCATCCCACGTGCCGCGGAGCGGCTGGGCCCGTGAGCCATGGCCGCTGAGCCTGTGCGTCCGGAGCCTGTGCTCCGCAACGGGAGAGGCCACAACAGTGAGAGGCCCCCGTACCGCAAAAAAAAAAACAAAAAACAAACAAACAAAAAAAACTGTAGAAGGACCAGAGAAGAATGGCATCCCGAGAGCTAGGGAAGGGGAGTTTCAAGAAGGACGCTGAGCTTTGCATGTGCTGCAGCCCAAGTAGATTGTTCCTTTCTCATCTACACTCAGGCCTTTTCGAGAGTCTACCTTTTCCACTTGGGGCTGAGTTCTTTGAGGCTAGAAAGTCATAGTAGCGCTAATGGCTTTTATATCGTCTCTGCCCAAATACCTCCTTATTCAGTGTGTAATCTGAGCTCTGCGGAAACCCACAAGAGAACTTATGGTCCACTGCAACTCAGACCTGTCTACACCTTCCTTCCCGGTAAGGGCCATGTTGTTTCAAGCCCAGAACACACCATACCAACTGCATACTGCTAGTGCATCCTTTCTATACCCCATCATTACTTATGTTTTTAAAATACAGTACAGATTATATTTTTTTTAAGAAAAGGAAAAGAGAAAATGCTCGAAAACTTTTACGAGTCCTCCAAATTGATCATCAACAGGATTTTTTCTAAGCGCACTCTGTTCAAACTAACACTCTCGAATCTCATCTGTGGTGCTTTCCCTCTGGAAAGCTTGTAACCCCTCCGCTGCTTTGCCTGTTGAAATGTTATTTGTCCTTCAAAGTCCCCTCAGACTCTTTCCCTTCCAGGGCAATTTTCTCAATTCTTGCAGGTGGAAACTTTATTCTTCTTATGTCTCCCTCAGTACCTAACACAGACCTTGGCCCAAAGCAGTTTCTCAGTAAACCTAACTGAATTATTTTAGCCCTGGTTTAGTTTCTAATATATAAGTATATAGAAAGATGACTTTACTATTTGCATTTCAAAAAAATATAACCAGACCTTTCTGGTGTACACAATTTACAAATCAGAATGTTTAGAGTAAACTCTTAAAAAAATGAATACAGATTCAACCTATGTATTGTTCTGGATGTAAATTCATTTCTCTGGGTCTTCTAATTTCAAATATTTGCATAAATTACTGCTACTTGATTGTCTTTTTTTTAATTTTGAGAGTTTAAGCCATTGATCTTGTTACTTCTCTAAACTGATCTCTTACATGATTGGCAATATTATTAATATGGTGCTCAATGACAGTTAGCTTGTTCAGAAGTCTATATATTTAAAATAATAACCCATTTATTCTAATTGGAGTCTTTTCCTGTGTTTAAAGTGAACTTTTTCTTTAATATCGCTATTAATAGCTCAACTGCCTACAGTTGTTTACAAGCATTTGTAAGTGAATATGTCCACTTTGGGAAGCCATCCTAAGGAAATAATCCCAAATAGAGGAAAGGCAGTACGTACACTCTTAGTCACGTCATTGTTTTTAATTTCAAAAAAAGAAAAAGATAGAAACCACCAGAATGTCCCAAACCTGGGGCTATTCTAAAAAATAACCAATGTTTGAGTACACACGGGGTACCAGACAGCATGCTAAGCACTGGTCAAGTAGACCAGAACGCATCCTCATGACCTGTTATTATGATGCCATGATGTTTATGAATAATGTGAGTTAACAGTTATAAATAATGATAAATATTAAAAAGAAGATTAAATTGCCTATATACACACATTATGGTTACTATGTAAAACAAAGCAAAAACCTATGAATGGAAAGAACAGACTGGGATACAATATACCAAGATATTATGGATAATGGATTTTTTCTCTTATTTCTTCTTTCAAATGTTATTAAGGATGATGTATTTTAGATAGAACAAAATAAATTCATTGAAGTATTCAGAAAATAAAGATAAATAGTGTTCCTCATTTAACTAGTATCGCTTCCCCTCAGAATGTTTCCAGGTATTTTTATTCAAAATTTGTTTCATTTTTAAAAGACACTTGGCTGATCTGTTAAATCATATCTGGACAAATGTTTTGTTTTCAAGCTTAGAGAAGTGGATTGTTTTATTTTATTTTTGTCTAATCAAATTAAAGACCAACAAGAGAAAGATACCAAATCTTTACAGAGGAAATTTTCATTTGTTTAAAAAAAAAAAATTGGCTTTCTTCTCGGCCTGGTTGGACAGGAGGGTTGGATTTAATTTAAAATGATTAATGAGATTTTGTCAGGCCCCTTGACTTTACTCCACTGCAGTTTGTCAATGCAACAACCTGGGAAGCCAGGACGCCACTCTGTCGCCCAAAAGTACTCTCTGGGGAAAAAATTAACTGGCAGAACTAGTGCCAGGTACACGTCAATGGCATTGTCTCTTGGGTATCGACAGTTTAAAAGTCTCAATTGGAAAATGTATGTTTTGGGAATGCACATACCTAGGATGTTTTCAGTCTCTTGCAAGTGGTTAATCACTTTTTAAATATTTCAGCTTGTTGATGTTTTCCAAAAGAAACTATTTAAAGACAAAATCTTTACCAGTATGTCCCTTCTCCCTAAATTATTTTAAAAATTAAACAAGAAAGGAATTCCAAGATCTCCGCTCACTTGCTGTTTTTCTTTTTCTTTTTTTACTTAAAGAATTAAGGTGGAGCTTTTTTAAAAAGTAAAATTATTTTTTACTTTCGAAAATACTTTTTTTTAACCATTAGCATGACCTAATTTTGTCATCAAGTTTTTAAAATAAGCTATAAATTTGTGATCTGACATAATACACTCTTTCGTACTTACGAACTTACATTTTAAAATGTTCAATGATATGATTAGCTAAAACAAAATTACTGAATGTGGCCAGTTATCAGGTGTAAATACAATATGTATTTTTGCTTTGTTGCTTAATTAACCACATAAGGAAACCATACTAATGTAGGACTATCTTTGTAGAAATGTAACATAATGCGTATTTGCCAATTTTTTTTTATCAAAGCCAAAAATTAGCAAAGAGTGCTTTCCTGTTAAACCGTATCAGGATGGTGGTCTCTTCTGAGCTGTGTGCATGTACACAACCTGAAGAGAAAGACCCTCAGCCAGAGCTGGGCTTTCCATTGACTGTTGGCTTCGTTCCCGTGCTAGGAAATCTGAGAAAACCACAGAAAAGTAGAGAGACCTAGAACAGTTGATCGAGGCTGCTGCTCTTACCGAGAAGACAACACAAGAAACAAAATAAGTCCCTGTGTGTATATACCAGCACCACTGTCACCTATCACATTGCCCTGCAGTGAGTTTCTTCCAGAGTATTTGCAATCTTGAGGCCATCGAATAGTTTATTGCATTTCTAAAATTCTCAGAAACTATAGACACTATTTTCAAGGTGTGTGAATTTTCGTGTTATTGCAGTTTGGGTGCTGCATTGCATATTTTTCCTCTAATGTAGACAACTGCGTTTATGAAGGAATTCACAGTGATTTATTTTAGTTAACTTTGGAGATTTTTGTTCTTACTGACTTCATAAATTAAAAAAATATATATTTCTCTCCCTCCCTCAATTAATCTCCTTCCTTTTTTCTGGAGCAAAGAAAATAATACATCCAAAAAAGATTATGGCCATTGTCAATAATGAACCAGAGAAATGAGAAACTCTTGAGGCCCAGTTCCTGTTGGGTTAGGTGAGGCCCATGCAAACAGCTCTCGCAGGTGGTGTTTATTACCAGGTTGAATTTCTATGTGTTCTTGGTCTGGTTACCCCCTCAGAAATCTGGTTTTATCAACTCACCTCAAAAAAATATATTTTTCATGGCATTGATTTTTTGTTTGAGTGATTTTTTTTTTCTCTCTCTCTCTTTTTTCACTTTGGTTATTTGTGGCTTTGATTTTTATATCCAGAACTAAAGGGAATGTTACTGTGATGACTTACCGAATGTGATCAGTACATTCTCTTTACCAGCCTACAGAAAGTTGATTGATGGTCATGGAATCAGAGCAAGGAAAATTACCAGAATCAAATGCTTTGTGTTTTGCATCAGACCAAAATAACCAAATGCATCTCTCTCTCAATAGAGATGAGTTTTGCACAGTTGAAAGTTGAAAAAAAAATTAAATTAAAATTTAAAAATGTAAAATTGAAAAAATTGTAAGAAAAGTATAAAGGACATGACAGGGGGGACCCTGTCCGCCCCCCATCCCCTCCCACTTCCAGGGCCCCATCATTAGCTGCTTGGAGCTAGTGGCCCTGCCTTTTTCAATGTGTGTGTGTGTATAAATGCATGTATTTGTTCAAAGACTGGGATGCGTACGTCATGGAGATGGCAGACCAGGTAAACAGCAGCAGTTTCCTCTGCTTTATACAAATACACTAATAAAATAATACTCACGCATTATAATACCCCCAAAAGAAGTATCTCTCAGGCAGCTGGCAACCTGAGATGGGTATCATTGAGACTGAAGAACGACTCCAACCCGTATCAGAATTGCATTTTGACTGCCGTGGGTTTTGTGATAAGAATGGGATGGAGGGAGCCACAGATGTTTTAGGAAGGGCAGCAAAGAGCCAGCTACACTAGTTCAAGTCAAACTTCCTAGTGCTATAGACTGAATGTGTCCCCCCCAGGTGCATATGTTGAAACCTAATCCCCAGTGAGATGGTATTCAGAGGTAAGGTCTTTGGCAGGTGATTAGGTCTTAGGGTGGAGCCCTTCTGAATGGGATTACTGCCATAAATAAATAAATAGACATAAATGCATAAATAAATTTTGATAACTGAAGTCACTGGCCACCAGGTATTGTCAATATTTGCTGCTGTGTGTCTCTTTATTTTATGCTGTTAAGTGGAACAGTGTTTTGACCTTCTCAGCAATTTCCCTTGTCATCGACTCAGAATGTCTCTAATACTTTTGTTATTATTATATCGACTTATTTAAAACCTTACTATAGTCAATCACATTTCGGGCATGGCCTGCTCTCCTGAAGTTATTCTGATGCATTCTGTGCTTTTCTATTTCAGAGAAATCTCATTTCTCACATATTCAAGATTACTATAGCCCCCAAGTACCTATAATAGGACATAAATTTAGGGCATTACATCTTACATGACAGTGAAGTTTTAACATAAATATTTAAGTAAGTCTTCAAAGATGGCTCACTTTGTGCAAGGAGGGAGTTAACCAGGTGTGGCGAAAGAGAACAAAAATGAAAAAAATTGTGCCCTGTCATTCAAGACTTCAGTGAGAGGAAGGCAACCGCAATCACATACAGTTCTATAATATTTTATATCTACCACTGCAACTTTGCAGAGGTCTGCAGATGCTATGTGAGCTTTGGAGGTTCACATGACCATGTACAGGGATCAGGGGAGGCAGACCCCCAAGTACATTTGGTATATTACTAACCGTAATGTACAGCAGAAGAAGTGTGTTCAAAGAGCTTAAAACAAAACAAAACCTAGTATTTTAGGAAGAGGAGAGCGATCAATTAGTACTAACCAGCTGAGTATAAAGGGAGGAATGTGATTTCAGCAGGTGTCCTCCCGAGTAGGGCGATAGCATAATCAAAAGCCTGGAAACATACAAGTGTCTGAGGTCATGGAAGTGAATAATCTGCTGGAATTGGAGGGTAAGGTCTGAGCAATGACATAGTGGAGGAAAGGGCTGGAAAATATAGATTGCACAAAGGAGATGCTAAAATGGAGAGTTGGGACTTTTTATTTTTGTAGGCAATTGGAAATGTTCATGAACACAGATGTAATTTCTGATCTGTGATTTGGGAAGAACTTTCTAAAGCCAATCTAAAATGTCAAACAGAAATGCAACAGATTGTAGGATAAGGACACCAGTGAAGAGGCTACTGGAATTAGGCAAGTGAAATAAGGTGGAAATCTGAATTTTAGGATTGCTGTTGGAGTGGAAACGATACAGGAAAGATTTGAGAGGCATTTTGGAAGTAAACCCTCTTGGGGAAAGACTGAATGTTGGCCATAAAGGTGGAGTTAAGTGTGATAAATTGGGAGATTGGGATTGACATATATACACTAATATGTATAAAATGGATAACTAATAAGAACCTGCTGTATAAAAAAATAAATAAAATAAAATTTAAAAAAATGACTCCAAATGGTCTGAAGAAGGCGTTGCTGTTATAAACAGAGAGAACACAAGTGCAGGACAATTGACTTGGGTTGGAGGTAAGGTGGTGACGAGAGGGAGAGGATGAATCCCCTTTAGGTCAGTAGATTTAAAGTGCAGACAGGACAGTTATGTGAAGGAATTCAGCAGGTAGTTTGAAATGTAATCTAGCGTGGAGATTGGAGATAGATGCTAAGATTACATTTCGGGAGAGTCCTCTGCATACACATGACAGAAGAAACCACGGGAATATACTGAGGTTGTCATGATCACTTCACACAGGGCACGGAAAATAGTACGGTCTAAATAACTATTTGTTGAATGAGAAAGTTGATATTGATAAGTGTTCTCAAATATCCAAAAATCTCAAAGTACTTTAATAACAAGCCTTGGATAGAGAAAGAAAGCATCCTGTTGCAATGGAAAGAACCTTTCCCTAAATCACCAAGGTCCTATCTATTCAGAAAAGTTTCCTCTTGCCAATCCATGTCCCTGCTAGGATAAGAAGGGCTCTATTTATCAAATAGCCTTTTTTTTTTTTAATGGATAGACTACAATTAGCCCTATAACTGGAGAACTCAAAACTAAAATGATACCAAACCAAGTTAAATCCTGCACTGATGATTAAGACCCACGCAAATCCATTACTCCATCCCCAACCTGATTATTTCTCAGAATCCTTAGAAGCCCAGGTTGAGTTGCTTTCACAGCTCTCTGAGGTTCAGGGTTGCAAAGTACCTTCGGGTTATGTCTCATTGCCCTCATTTCCTCCGCCAGGATGCTGTTCCTGATACAAGCATAACTAAGCTCTAAAACAACCAAAATGGGGACTTCCCTGGAGGTCCAGTGGTTAAGCCTTCACCTTCCAAAGCAGGGGGTGCAGGTTTGATCCCCGGTCGGGAAGCTAAGATCTCACATGCCTCGCAGCCAAAACACCAAAACATAAAACAAAAGCAATATTGTAACAAATTCAATAAAGACTTTAAAAATGGTCCTCTTTAAAAATAAATAAATAACTAGCCAAAATGGTACTCTTCCCTGCAGTTTCCTTGTCTTAGATTATGATGTGTTCTTAGCAGAAACGGGAAGAGAAACTCTCTCCTCACAGGCTTAGACATAATCTCTGAGGCCCTCCTGACTCTCCTCCACTGATTCTGCCTTCAGCCTCCAGCATGTCAGTTTCCCCTCAAAGCCCTTCTCTGCATGCACATCGGCCAGACATCCCTGGGTCACCAGCCTCACCAATTTCTCCAACAGACCCACACTCGGCTTAGGACCACCCAGCACTCCTCAGCTTCTCCAGCCAGGCACCTGCCTCATAACCTGGGGGACTAGAGTTTACTGTCTATACCAGGACACTTCTGAGAGTGCTAAAATGCTAAACCAGATGGTACTCAAGACAACAGGTGTAAACTAGGAATTGTGGTCGCTCTACCCGTGACTATAATACAATGTGATAAATGCAAAAATAAAAGTTTAAACACTTTGCAGGGGAAACATTTTAGATGCAATGCACCAATGGGTCCAAATTTGTTTCCAATCGAAAACATCTCTAAATTATTTTCCAGTCAGCATCCATGATAAAAACCACACCGTTAAGCCGGGGGTATTTACACCAGGCTACACAGCAGAGCTCTGGCTCTGGAGGGAAATAATCTTTCAGCTTGTTGGAAATGCATTTTGTAACTTAGAATCCCTCTACAGAGGAGCGCATTTTGTAGTTTGGTCAAAACCCTAAGGAACTGTGTCTCAGAAATCTCTGGAAAGATTATGGAGATATTTATTTGGCAATGATCTTAATAAAATCAAAATTACAGATAATGTTTCTCTGACTCATTTAATCTTCACAAGTGCAGGCTGAGAACATAAACGTGACTTTACTTAGAGGTCACAGGCTAGTGAGTTCTGGATATACTGGCTATAGTGATGTATTTGCGCATCTGTATCTATCCAAATATATCCATCCATCCCTGAGCAGGTCTGGAAAAGGGTATGCCAAAGCAGAGGGAGCAGCAAATGCAAAGGCTGTGAGGCAAGAACAAGTTTGGTCCCTGTACCGTAGAATGGAAGCTTCAGGAAGGAAGATGACGTTTTATTCACTTTTCTATTCCAAGCACCTAAAAAAGTCACTGAAGCATAAGAAAAAGTCGGTAAATATTTAAGGAATGTATGAATGAATGAATGAATGAATAGGAGAACGCATAGAGGGAAATGGTCTTAGGGTTGAAGGCAGAGGTCATAGCTTGTGGATCTTGGTAGGCAGTAGTAACACAATGGGGTTCTGTTCAAGTGCAGCGGGGTGTTACAGCAGGATTTAGAAAGAGGAGTGATGTGATGTGATTTATGTTTTTAAAACAATCATTCTGACTGTTGTGTGAAGAATGGACAATAGGCTGGAAGAAGAATAAAAGTAAGGAGGCCAGTTTTCAGATTTTTGAGGTTGTTCAGATGGAAAGTCACAGAGGCTTGGAAAAGGGCAGTGGTCGCAGAGATACAAAAAAACTGAATGCTCCGAGATATTTGGCTTTAAAAACTGGATAGATGATGGTGCCACTTACTATGATGAAGAATATGTTTAGGAAAGAAATTCAAGTGTGTTTAGCTACTAACCTAGAAAAATATAAAAACTAGTTAAGAATAGAGGGGACTGTTTATAATAAAATATTAAGTAAAAAAAAAAAACCTAGTCAGAATGTATACAATAATTACAGTTATGAAGAGGATATATTTGTATATTGAAAAAGATAAGTTTAAAATATGGTTGCATAAAGACGTTGATTTGTTGAGAATTTTGTGTTTTAAACATTTTCATTTGAAGGTTTACTCTTCCTGTTATAATATTGTTTGTGAAATATAAAAAGCAAAATTCTAGTAAAAGGCTCTAAGTCTATGAGAAACGTCTAAAATGATTGCAATGCAGAATAAAATTTCATTATAATAAATTCATTAAAGAATGTAATGGAATTATTATAAAACCATTAAAAGCTGTATTCCCAGGTCTTGAGATCCAAAGCAGAATTAATGTGGACAGTTGGGGAGACTGAGAAACAAAAACAAAACAAAACAAAGAAGTCAAACCTAGATTATTGACATAAAATTTTACTGATAAAGTCCTCAAGAGAAGGAGATTCCGTGAGCTCCCATTATAATCCATTCCATGACTTATAACCTTAATTTCTTTATTTAAAAGTATTTATTTTATTGAAGTATAGTTGATTTACAATGTTGCATTAATTTCTGCTGTACAGTAAAGTGATTCAGTTATACACATATATATATATACATTATAACCTTAATTTCTTTAGAATTTTCCCACCTTTTTCTAACATAAGGGCCCCAGTCTCCCTATGTTTCACTTCGAGGCTTTTTCTTGTTTTGCGGTCAGTGGGAATGGATTACAACTCACCGTCAGCTTCAGTGAGGAGCGCTTCATATATTTGAACACGTTTTAATTATTCCTTCTTTTGTTCAGACAGGTAAATCCTGTTACCATGCTAAGGCACATTAAGAAGAGATTGTTCAGTAGTAATACCACAGCACATCCTTAGCTTGGCTATATTGAGAGCTACAAATGGATTTTATACAAATGGTTTCTGCATGAAATTATCATGATCAATAATGAAGTTGTTACAGTTCAACTTTCTGTGGGACCCCCAGGGAAGCAGAGCAGGTATAAATCGGTGCCTGGTGTGTATTGAAAACCCTGAGCTTCACGTGCATGTTTTCACTTCCCTTTAAACAGCAGTTACCCTAGAACTCCACGAATTCAAAACCAGCCACATCTGCCAGAAAACTTACCCACACTTCCAATTTCTGTATAAAATAAGCTTTCCTTCTTATTCACAGCTGTTATCAAACCCGATGACCAAACTGATAAATTCTGCTGTGATCCATGCATTTCAAATGCATGAAGAACTCCCAAGGCCAAAGTGAAAATGCAAGGAGAAAATTTTCCACAACACTTATTAAAATGTGAATGTTCTACTAATTCTGTCCTTAGGAAAAGAGCACACAGACTTGTTGGAGAGAGCATTTTTCCACATAGACATGTTTATCTCTAACATTTCAGTTTTAGATCGAAAGAACACTCATCTGGAAACAAAGATCCTGACTTCACAGAAGTACAAAAGCAGAGCAAAATCTCGAATTCTTCATTTAAGCCCCTCTACAAGTGTTTCTACATCCTGTATAAACCATTTTTCTAAGAACGGAAGATTCTTTAAACATGTCTTTGGAAGATCTAAAAATGAATGCAGATCTGAACTAATATCTTCATTCTATGCCAAAGAACAGATCTGATTAAATGAAGTAATTGTATTTCTTTAATGTAAGTGTGAGGTCTTACTTAAGGGGTCTCTGAATACAAAATCTATGCATGATTGCATGCGTGTATATATATTAGCAAATGTGTTTGGTACTTGTCAGCATGAATGTTATGCTAAGATGTTAGTGTTTTGGACAGTAACTCCCCAAGTTAGCAAACTGAAGTCTAATGCCTGAATTTATCTATGTAAATTTGAATGAACTTGATCCAAGCCTTCGTGGGGCCCTAGGCAAAGCCAGATGTTCATATCCTTAGGCAAATTTCTGTACACCGCCCACCTGAAGGCACTGAGAAATATGGGAAGGAAAAGAGCAAAATTTCTTAAGATAAGCTTCGGGATCTTGCAGACGGGAGTCTGGGGAAAGCAGCTGGCAATGCTTTGTAAACTGAACACAAGATGTATTCTGACCATTCGCCGTTAACCGTGGTGCTCAAAACGAGACATTTTAAACAAAATATGAATGAGATTTTCAGAAAAATACTGTCTTCTTTGCACCAAGTTTTGCTCCACGTTGCGGTCGGTTTTTCACATTTTGCCACCTAGTGGACAACCTGAAAACTACAAGATTCCCCTCCCCCCACCCAATGATTAATTTCCATACTCTCCAGGAAGAATTGCCCTGAGTCAACCTAGAGCAAGGATTTTGTTTGTTTTGTGCATTGGTGCTCCTGCAACAGTGCCTGGCACTTAGTAAGCCGTCAGTAGACAGCTGTTTAATAAAGGATCAGTTACCACTGGACGTCATTGCTCTGTGTAGACAGATATCCAGGTGTTTCAACTTGATATAAACACCTACCCCTCCTTCACCCCAACTGCTCCAAATAAAACTAAATTTACCCTGGAAAATGGCCTTTCTCCTTTGACTAAAAACCATGACTGGCTTTCTTCTTGCTTTAGGCTGTGATACTTCTTATTCCCTTTTTTGTTACCAAAAATTATTAAACCCATTTAGCCCTCTTTTTATAAAAAGAATACATATGCATATGTATAAATATGTTTTTCTTTTTCAAAATAACATTCCATGCTTCTACTTCAATGAGACTGAAGTGTTAATGATTCTTAAACATATTTCTCCTGGCATAAAGATTGGTAATTTAAAAAAGCAGAATAATGATCATAACTTTTAAATTCAGTATTCCTCTAATGTCTTTTTGATTTTTCAGACTGTCTTTTGAAAATATTTTAAAAAGCAAAACATATGACTATGTTTTAGTACCTTAACATTTAGGCTAAAAAAATTCATAGGTAATCCGCCTCAAGTTTCTTTCTCAGGAGAATTAATTTCCATTCGGAAATCAGCAAAATAAGTATACATATAACATATGCTAGTAGTTCATTAAAAGAACTTATTCTTTTTGTTTTCAAATCAGGCTGATCTTAGGTTGACAATATCTTAACATGTTTTCATAATATACTGTTGAGATACAAAGCTTGTTTTCTCTTTTAGCTGAAAGCATGTATATTCATTATGTAAAACTCATTTATGTTACATACTTTAAAAGTGGAAATTGCAATGCAGCTGCTTTCTGAGGTGATTTTTGCCCCTCTTGAAAAGGTTTAAGCAGTATTTTTATAAGTAAAATCATTTCTTACATATTTGGGTGACTGAGTATAACATCAGATGTACATACAAAATAACACATGCAAGGAAAACAAAGTTTAGAATAACATTTTAATTATTTTTTAGTGTACGTGAAATAATTTGTTTTTCTCATCTCTGTCCCAGGGTCAAGGTCTATAGCATTTATTGGAACCAGCTATTTCTCTCATTTTCATAAGGTCCCAGGAGGCAATAGTCATATATTGTTACTTCAGCCTTCAAAGAGGCAAAGCAGTACAGAGCCCTGTACTGTAATAGACAACGCAAAACAGTCCCAATTTCAGTTCCTGTTATACTGACAAGTCTCCTTCAGGTAAGAGATGGAAACATTCTTTTATCATTATAAGGTTAGTGACAATTTTAATGGAATAAAAAGATTATTCTTACTGCATGGGGATAGAAGTTCGGGGTGTGGGTATGGGGGGGGGAGATGTCTTTTCCCTTTTATGTTTGTGTTGTTCAGAAGTTCTCTTTAATTGGTTTAAAGCTAGCTCATAATCTCAACATTACTACTGACAATCAAAGCTATTGAGGACACATTATTTATAGAGCCTGACCAAAGAATTCAATGTACATATTTTTTTTAATTAAAAGAAGATAAGTAGCTGATTTTCTACCTGAGAGGTTTTGTCTTTTAACATCAATAATATAGTATTCCTTGCATTTGCTCTATCATTGTGACTAGAAATATTCTAAATTTAGCTTATTCGCCTCAAACACACAGTGTGTAACATTTTTAAAACAAATAAGAGTTTCAAAATTAACTTTTCCTGCTTGATATGCATGACTTATGTGGGAAAAGATAGTGAAGATCACACAAACACATGTTCACATAGAGAAGTTATGGAAATTAGAAAGAAAGAGGGGAAAAAAAACCCAACAAATATCTCTAAAGTTGTTGAAAGCCTTTCAAATAGACAATTCCTTCAGATTTTATATTTTGATATAAGTTGCTGTTTAAACAAAAAGTCCTCTCATTTGGGAGAGAGGTTTTTTAAAGACAAAAATAAATCAAGAAAAGAATTAATACAATCTGTGCTTAAACTAAACGACTTCTGTTTTGTTGTAAAATACATATAACGTAAGTGAATTATGTTTCATAAAAGTGTAAAATTTATAAATGACAGTTTCATATGGGCAGAGGTGAAATGTACGTAAATTATGTTTTAATATGTTAATGTTTTATAATCTAGGAAGATTATACACCATTTTAATCTTGCTTTCTAATGATTTCTTGCAAATATTCATTTACTACTTTTCAATCCACACCTAGGAATTAAGAAGAAAAACCTGTTGAAACCAGAGTTAGTTGTTATTTCTTGGTTTAAATAGGGCAAATTCTGATTTCATAGAGAAGAACTTATTATGATAATTTCTAAAACACAGTGACCGTGTTTTTAGCGTTTCGTGTACGTGCCAGATAGTTAAAAAACATTTTGCTTCAAAATAACTGTGTATGTTTAAAAAGCCAAAGGTACTATTTTTTCTGCAAAGTCAAGTTGTATAATCAAACAGCATCAGCTTAGAATGACTGTGGAAACGACTAAAAGGACTACATTTTACTAAATCAGAGATGGATTTTCTTCATTGTAACTGTTCTCATAAGAATTATGTGAGCATTTTGTATGTGGTTATCTTAAAATGTTACGTGCATCTTTTTAAACACTCTTTTAGTTGCCTTTTTCCTTTCACTTTAACTGTGTTCTGGCGCTTGACGAGCATGAACCGTACCAGGTCCCTTTCCGCGAAGACTCCAAACAGAATAAAAGCCATTTAGGGTCTTGAATACATTAGAGTAAAATATTTATGAATGAAGGAGGGTTGTCTCCTTCTGAGCTTTGCCGCGTCGGACCATTCCTGAATCTTCTCATTAACATCTTCTGTGACCTCCACCAGAACTGGGCAAATCCCGTGGCCTTAGGAGAGTCTGATCGCCTGCGGGTGGCGGCGGTGGGGTTTGGGTGGGGATGGGGGAGGGGGTGTCTCTCCAGCCCCCTCTCCATCCACTTCTAGGTGTGTGCGTCGTGTGTGTGTGTGTGTGTGTGTGCGCGCGCGCGCGCGCGCGCGCTATAAACAAGAGGCACAGCAGGGAAGCAGGGCGCAACTCCTCCAAGATTCCAAACCTCATCCCCGAAGAGCATTAAGGCCTGACTGTCGCATCCTGGTCTCTCCATCTTCCCACCGGTGCCCGGAGATGCGCGCTTCTCCCGCATCTCTGCATCCGGGACGGGGTGGGGGGGATGGGGGTGGGTTCGAGATTCCACACCTGAGCGAGGGACAGGAGCCGCACTTTCCGCCCTGTCTGGCTCCAGACCGTGTCCACGTCTCTCTCTGGAACCAAATGGACCACAGAGTTGGAAGAAATAGGGCGACTCGTAAAGGGGGACAGCCCCTTGCCCCGGTCTCAAGGGAAAATCTCCCCGAAACATGGGTGCCTGAATTTAGTTGAACTCTTGGCAATCTTAGTCGCGCGCTTTTGTCCGGAGATGGTTATAAAATGAATTTTCGAATCCCTGGATTGGTAAAGGAACCGGGAAGGGTCAAGCCAGCATCCAAGGAACTCATCAGGTGTCCCGCGGCCCCGCTGGAGGCCTGCCCGGCAGAGGCGTTCGCTTCATGATCCAGGGAGGCCGCCGCCAGCCTCGGTGTTGCAGCTGCTGTGGACGGTGGCTGTAAAAAAAGAAAAAAACAGAAAACAAAAAACAAAAACGGTATATTTGCAACCGGATGGAACCGTCTCGCTGCTTCACAGAGAGCGAGGTTTGGCCGCTTGCCTGGCGCTGGGGCTAAGGCTACAGCCGCTGTTGGGTTCCGCAGGAGTTCACATCTTAAAATAGATGATCAGGGATAGTTCTTCCCCTAGGCAAACGCTCCCCACTCACCCTCCCCGCCCGCCATCATCAAGGCAATTGGCGTTGAACTCTAGGGCGACTGGTTCCGACCATCGGCGCGGGACCTGCATCCCGAGCTGGGTCCAGAGCCACGGGGCCCGCGGGCGACACGTCCAGAAGTGGAAATGCCTTCAGTGAACCGAGGGCTTTGACACTGAATCGAACGAAGCAGGAAGAGCTGCCATCTCCGCGCCCTGGAGCTGTGAGCATCGGCGTGAAGGCCTGGGAGAGGCGTGCGGGTTGCAGGATCTCCCTCCGCCCTGTGCTGCGCGGTGCTGCCTTAACTCCGCGCAACCCCCGTCCAGGTTCACGGCCAGCTTGTGTCACCGGCGCATATATCACTGTCAGCTCGGACAGAGCGGGCACAGCTATCTCACTCGTCCTGACCACGCCAGCTCTAGGCTGGGTCACTGCCCGGGCTCTGCGCGAAATGCCCCGACCCGCGGTATTTGCCCCCAGACTTCCCATTCGCGTCTCCTGGGCTCCAAATACGCGCTTGCACTTTATCAGACAGGCAAAGGGCGCGGGGAGATGGTTCTAGCAACCGACCGCCTCAGCACGCCAGGGCCTGACTGCTGTCCAGCAGTCAGAGAGCGCGAGAGCGCATCATCAGATATCGTTTTGTGCACGGGGAAGCCTGAGCCCATCAAGGTTATAGTGACATTCTCAAGGTCACGTAAAGCTCTAGGAAAACTGATGCTTGATCCTAAGTCCCTTGATTCCCGCTATCACTGTCTGGTCCCTCCACCGTCCAGCCTCTCAAGTTCATTGTTTTAGACATAGCAGGATGTAAGGATGCTTGTAAAAGGGGAATCACTATTTGCAGTCATTGCAATGGATCAGTATAATTTTCAGTGTGACATTTCCAGTTATCGTCCCAGGAATGTACTTCAGATCTTTCCTCATTCTACTTCACAAATTCAGATACGAGGAATGTCCGGCGATCTTAGATATCAGGGTGCTAGACACCCAATTCACCTCCCCACCGCTTTGGCCCCCGGGCAGTGGTTTCCGGGCACCCATCAAAGCCACGAAGAGGAATTCCGAGCAGAGCCAGAGGACTGGGGAGGTGGGCGACCAGGGGTGGGCGCGGGCGCAGAGAAATGCCGAGCGAGGCGAGTGGTCAGGCAGTCAGCTTTCACCGTCCCACAAGCTATTAGGGAAGGGACTGGTTTTCGTCCAGCAAACTCTGCCCTTAGGCGTTCTGGGCTTGACGCTCTCGTGACTATTTCTCACTATTCGCATTAATTGTTTTAGCAAAGTACACACACACCCCTCCACACTTTGAGAAAGGCGAGCCATTTCAGATTCTTTGTCCCTGTGGCTTTATTTATGTATTTATTCATCCATCCATCCATTCATTCATTTAAATCTGTTGAAAAGTTGGTAGTCCCCCAAAGCATTTATTTCTGAAGAGGCCACAGTGATGATCTCTTCCCTTTTATTCTCATTCAAATGACTCTCTCTCCCTCCCTCCCTCCCTCTCTCTCTCTCTCTCTCTCTCTCTCTGTTTTAGTCCAACAGTAGAAGAGAGAGAACCCCCAACCTTCAACTGTCAACTGTTTTCCAAACACGAGATTAATGTTCCCCAGGACTCAGTGGTAACGTGACCTTTCTGTTTTCAGATGTGTTTTTCAACATGTAATCGTTTGTTTGTTATGTCTCCCGGTGTGGACTCAGGAAAGCTGGGGGAAGGGCTGTGGCTTGCCAGGGGGGAAAATGGATTTGGAGCCTGTTTTTGTTCCCTCCTCAACACAGGAAAGTGCAGAGCATTTTATTTTTATTTTCCAGAAGATAATCCCCTAGAAAAAAAGAATCCACCATACTGGTCCTGAAAAGAAATTTGAGCATGCGATGAGCAACTATTTAAAAATAGCATATCTCCAAACAAAAAGCTAACATATTTTTCTTTTAAGTGAGGGGGACTTCTGGGGTTTCCGGTAATCCTTTTCTTGATCTAGGTAGTTACATAAGCTGTATTGTTTTTAATAATTTATCAAGCTTTTTGCGTATGATTCATGGCCCTTTTTGGATAGTTATACTTCCATTAAGTTTTAAACATCTAAGATGTAGGAAACCTCTGGCATATGTGTATGTCACTAGACCTTCTAAAACTTATTTCTAATAAATTTCCAAACCAATATATTTGTTAAACTGTATTAAGAAACTTACCAGTGACTTGATTTCTAAGTAATAGGTTCTAAATCAGATTGAGAACAATGTACTTGAATTAGTTATTAGAAAACCAGCATAAAAATCGGATGACTTTCTAATATAGTAAAATATCAAATAAGCAATGAGAGTTTAAAGCTTGTCTTAAGAAAATTCCTAAAGAAACAAAATAGCTATTTGGTTAAAAAAACAACCACCAGACTTCATACTTTAAAACGGTATTTAATTGTTTGACACCAACTCTTATTAGAAAATGCTTTATCCCAAAGGAGAATTTTAAGAAGCATCTCAGCTATACTCAAAAATGAATTTCTGTCACTAGAAAGAGGCCAGTTTGAAACGTAATTTCCCTCCATAAAATATTATTCGGTTGCTTTCCTGGTGCGTGACGATTTCACCAAGAACCAAAGACTAAATTGCTCTCCCCACTTAATCAATAGCTTATATTGTTGGCATCAACCCCACTTATGACCCAATGCTGCCTTCCACGCCTTATTTCTTCCTCACTCTCATCATCCCTTTCCTACTCACCCTAAATTTTCTGCTACCCCGTTCAGTCAAAGAAAAAATCGTGATTCCCAATCTAGGAAGTGATTTCCCGACAAATGGCTTTGTTGTTGACTCCACGCCCCCCAAACCCCTTCTCTCTCTCTCTGTCTCTCTTCCTCTCTCTCTCTCTAATCGACCCTTCGTTTCCAGGAACGACGGCTGAGCCCGCACTGCCCACACCGAGGCTTGCTGCTGCCTTACTTTACAGGCCCTTCCGCGGTTTTATGATTGGTTGCTGTGGTTAGAATGTTTATAGATAATAAGCAACGAATCCGTTTCTTGCCTAATGAATTGCCCCAACCGCGCACCAGCTGATCGCCCGTAACTAGCTCCAGGACCGAGACTACCCAACTTCACCGCCGCCCCAAATCAAAGCCGAGTACCCCAAGGTCAGCAGAGGCGTAGTTCCCATTTCCCAGTTCCCGTGCCCCGCAGCCCACCTCCACGAGGGCTCTGCTCCACCCGTTCCTCTCCCCACCGGTGGAAGGGATGAATTCCAATGAACGGAGGCTTTCTTGGCGTCTGAAAAGCTGGCTGCAGATCCAGGGCCTGGGCGCACGCACTCCGGAGACAGTAGCGCTGGGTCCGCAGCAGCTCTAATGTGGCCGCACCGGCCCCTCTGTCTTCGGGCGGCGCACAACCCACGGGCAGTTTGAATCGTCCTGGTTCTGAAGGAGGTTGTGCCCGTGGAAGATGCAAAAGGCTGGCGTCGGCCAGGGCGCGCGCCCCCGCGCCCCCGCGCGACCGCAGCCGGAAGGAGGAGAGGGAGGGTGTAGGAAGGGCGTGAGCTAGTTAACACTCTGCAATCTCGTCTGAAATCAAGAAAATGTCTGTTCAGACTCCCAAGAGACGCGGAAACCGTGGATGATCTGCCAAGAGCATCACAAGAACAGAGGAAACCAATCTCTGGGGTGAGATTCTTGTATACACATGGCAGCTGCGCGCGGCCTCGGTCAGTAGCTGGGGCCAGGGGCTGTGACGATGGCGACGGGGGGCCGGGAACCGAATCTGGCATCTCCGTGGGCCTTGCGTCGAGGGAGTAGACTGTCTAGTTTGGTCTCTGAGCGGCCGAGAGGACACTGGTGTTGGCCACGGAGGATCCCCTTTCCGTAAAGACCCACAGGAGGGAAGCCGAGAAAGAGTCTAAACCGGAAGGTCCAAGATCAACAATTCTCTTACCAGAGCCGTTTCCAAAAGGCGTTTACCAGTTAGCTGTATTTTGAATGAATACACTTCCTTTACGTAGTTGAAAGGTCTGCAGTTTTGCGTTTATACATTTGATGTTTATCCTGCCTTCCATCTGGGCCCCCTGGTTCCCGGGATCGCTTTTCTCCAAGAATCCCAGGAAGGGTCGTTATGAGTGTTCATTTCCCACGTGTGATTTTGCTTCCCTTTATTGTAAAGAGTAGGGGAAGGTGTTGTTGAGTCAGGACCTTATCTTCCTGGGTGGCCACTGCTTCCCAAAACTGTGGGTAGAGAGCACTTCAGTCCGAGTCTTCCTTCTCTCACTGGTTTTGGTTTGTAAATCCCATTGTTTCACGGCGGTGGGGAGGGAGGGGCACTTCTGCTGTTCTACCACTCAGTGAACAAATATGTATTGGATGCCTACTGGTCCAGGTGTTCCGGACGCAGCAATTAAAAAACAGCAACAACAAAACCCTTTTCTAGAGCGTCCACTCTAGGGGGGAGGATCAGGTTTATATTAGGACTCACTTTGGGTTGGACACTGAGAGGATGTAGTTTTGAATAGCAGCATAAGGCACAGACCTAGCCATCTGGTTGGAACCTATCTCCTTGTCACCTAAGAGGTTTCTTTATTGTGTGCAGTCCTATTACATAATAAGTCAAGTCACACTGCCTTTCTTTCCCCAGCCTTTCCACAACGCGTACCTGCCGTGTTACAGAGCAGATAGCAACACCCTCTACACTTTTCCCCTCGATAAGCCCACTTCCATCTGTGAGGCAGTGGGAGAAGGGTGTTGCTTCTCAACTAGTGTTGGTCTTGACTCGAGCCATGGAGTCAACAGTTCAATATTTTTAGTGTCGTCTATGGAATCTTGGCCCCATGGACTTTCAGTGACACCAGGCCAACTCCAAGACAAAAAGCAGGTCATGTCCCTCAGTGACAGAGGGGGTTTTCTCCCTCTACCTACCTGGGACCTCACTGCCTCTTCCTCTCTGGGGACAGAGGTGTTGCCTGGGGAAGACTTAGCATCTCCTCATGGGCAGCCAGAACTGACCAAGTTTCCAGGCAGTGTCTGATTTTGCTGGAAAGTCTTTCAATCCCTCTCTCTTTCTCCACTGAAAGTCTCCCCTGGGAAGTTGCCCATTTACTACCAAGGTAAGGCAGGCTTCAGGGCCTTAGCGATTTTGCCTGAGCCTGGGGCTATGGCCTGCCCCCCTTCTGGGGGCAGGGATGCTGATTTAATTGCCCCTTGATGAAGAAGAGAGTTGAAAATGATCCACAAAGGAGAAGACTAAAAACAAAGGCAAAAAACCCTCCTCGAGCTGTGTGATTATTTTCTCTGTCTTTGCTGTTTGATTTGAACTTGCCTCATTAGAAATAAAGATAAATAAGAACACAAAACGTTGATTGGTTCTCCAGCACCGAATGTGTGTGTGCATGGTTGATACAGAGAGAAGAGAAAATAAATCCTGGTTGCTTAATGAAAGGAAGAAGTAACTTATGTAAACAGAGCTTTAGAAAAAGACACCCAGAACGTTCAGGAAGAGCCTGCCGCGAGCATCCTACCATCGGTCCCTTCACAGATGCCAGGGGACTGGGAGGCTGGGCGTGAACGACCGGCAGGGCTCCCTGGATGTAGCCGCACATCAAACAGCGTCGAGGAACAGGACTTGATTTTATCTGATCATCAGAGGACTGGGTCACTCAGCAAGGCATCGCTGTCTGCATCGTAGGTAGCGCTGAGAGCTTTAGAGGGGTGTTTGGACTCCGGTGTGGCTTCTGAATGTGATGGACAGTAGACTTTGCAGAAGAGAGGGCTCTTACCTGCAGGAAGGTACAGCTGTTCCTTGGACTTTGACCATGCTACCTGCCGTAGAGATGGTGTGCACGCCAACACACGCGCAGTCCTGGGCCCCGCGGACCTTGGGGTGTTCCGGGTGGGTGTCCCTTCCCACAGGTGGTGCCTGAAGAAAGTTGAGGTCCAGAGGGCTCTTGTTTAGCCTCAGGTAGCATCCTGGATGACTCTTTGATGTCCAGGGCTTACAGCCTGCAGAAAAGGGAAAATGCACGTGAAAGCACTTCTTCAGCTGTAAAGGATTAGATGACGCTATTACTAGGTGTATCTGAAACTTTCATGTACAAATACGGGGACAATTGGTAAGAAAATTCTCGGTAGAGTTCTGGTTCCATTTCACTGAAGTTCTTTGCCACCTCTCCTTCACTTCCACTCTCATCTGAAGTTGACTTTTACTGAAACTTTACACAGTCTTTGCAAAATACAATCCTGTTACCTTCCTCTTCCATTGTACAGTTAAGCTGCCTGCAAACTTGGCATTAGAATTAGCCACGGCTCACCCTCAATTCAGAAGCGTTACTGTGTGTACAGGGGTATGCTTCAGGGAAACGTCCTCCAGTGCAGGCCTGGAGATGTGGGCTAGCAATTTGCAGGGAGTGAGTCGCGGCTATAACTCAATTTTACTTATCACTTTAACGTAATGTAAAAACTAGACCCGGTAGGCTTTTCCTTCCTTCATTTTACAAATTGTGCAAGTAAAGACTCTGCCCATACCTTGCTACAGGGAGAATGTAATTTAGGGAATTTATGGCATTACATCTCACCTTTGTACACTAGATGAGTATTTATCAGTCTCTTCCTGTGCAAAAATAGGGGCACTAAACATCAGTATGTATAATAAACCTCGTGCACAGATCTGAGACCTTTTCTTGCCTGAATTTGGAGAAGAATAGACAGGCTTTATGAAAGTAACCGAATTCAAGATGAATATATGTTAGGCATTATTATTGGTATTGGTGACAACAGAAGCCTTTTAGAATAAAATTCAATTAAACCAAACATTTTTATAGTTGACACGATCAGAAGAATAAAGTACTTTTATACAAGAAGAAAAACTCTATTGATTTGGAGACAGGAGCTCAGTTGACCAAGGCAGGGGTGGGGAAGGGAGGGGCAGGTGAAGACTACCCCCTTCCCTGACGAGCCATCAGCATTCCTCTCTCCTTGGCTCACAGACGTCAACTTTCACAGCCTAGGCTTCCTATCACAGCCCTCTATTGCTCAGGGTTCCAATCCTTTCCTTCTTTTCCCCTCCCCTGAAACTTACCAGGTTTTCTCCAGACCCCATTAGGTCCCATGAATTAATAAACAACCTTATACATATGAAAGTGCTAATGGATGACTTAATGCGTTCTCCTGGCCAATCTAGTCTAGTTCCCCTAAAACTGATGTTTTCAATGCCTTAAGAAAAGGGTGGGCCTAGAAGTAGAGATTCTAGGCAGTTTTGTCACAAGGGGAGATGTCCCTGGGGAGGTTGCTAATAAAGACCCTTTCAACGACAATGACATATTGTCCATCTGTGGGCTGAACTGGCCCGAGGACACCTGTAGTAGTGAGTAAATTCAGTTACCTTCTAATTTAGTAGGGAAACCCCTTCTCCACATGGAATTTTACTTGGAAGCTCAATACATGAAATACATTCAAAAAGAACTGCCCTGGTTGACAGGGTGGTGCTGGACCCATAATCTGACGACTAGACTGGTAGCAGCCCGTCCCTCACAACTCTTCCACTTCTTCTCCCTGGGCTCTTGGGGAGAACAGTTTGAAAATGGTTACTTTGCCTGAGTTGGATATGGAAGCCATAGACATAAGAAACAGCTGGTTGGAAGGAGAGAGAAATTGTATAGTTAGAAGGATTATCAGCGACCATGAATGTGAACAATCCTGTATGTGTACGTACTATGTATAGAATGAACAGGTTCCACAGTCATAGATTCGAAAATATACTTATAAACAATGACTACTGGGAAGGGTTCCCTTTTTTTTTTAAATTTCTTTTTAACATCTTTATTGGAGTATAATTGCTTTACAATGGTGTATTAGTTTCTGCTTTATAACAAAGTGAATCAGTTATACATATACCTATGTCCCCATATCTCTTCCCTCTTGCATCTCCCTCCCTCCCTCCCTCCCTATCCCACCCCTCCAGGCAGTCACAAAGCACCGAGCTGACCTCCCTGTGCTATGTGGCTGCTTCCCACTAGCTATCTATTTTACGTTTGGTAGTGTATACATGTCCATGCCTCTCTCTCGCTTTGTCACAGCTTACCCTTCCCCCTCCCCATATCCTCAAGTCCATTCTCTAGTAGGTCTGTGTCTTTATTCCTGTCTTGCCCCTAGGTTCTTCATAACCCTTTTTTTTTCTTTCAGATTCCATATATATGTGTTAGCATATGGTATTCGTTTTTCTCTTTCTGACTTACTTCACTCTGTATAACAGACTCTAGGTCCATCCACCTCACTACAAATAACTCAATTTCGTTTCCTTTGATGGCTGAGTAATATTCCATTGTATATATGTGCCACATCTTCTTTATCCATTCATCTGTTGATGGACACTTAGGTTGCTTCCATGTCCTGGCTATTGTAAATAGAGCTGCAATGAACATTTTGGTACACGACTCATTTTGAATTATGGTTTTCTCAGGGTATATGCCCAGTAGTGGGACTGCTGGGTCCTATGGTAGCTCTATTTTTAGTTTCTTAAGGAAACTCCATACTGTCCTCCATAGTGGCTGTATCAATTTACATTCCCACCAACAGTGCAGAGGTTTCTCCACACCCTCTCCAGCATTTACCGTTTGTAGACTTTTTGATGATGGCCATTCTGACCGGTGCGAGATGATATCTCATTGTAGTTTTGATTTGCATTTCTCTAATGATTAATGATGTTGAGCATTCTTTCATGTGTTTGTTGGCAATCTGTATATCTTCTTCGGAGAAATGTCTATTTAGGTCTTCTGCCCATTTTAGAGTTCAGTTTTATATTTTCCTTGAACCCAGGGTCTAGTATTGTCACCATCTGTGGTGAGGAATGAACATGAGAAAAGCACAACGCACAGTCTGAGAAGAGAGCCACGGGAATGAAACACTGTGAAAGTCATGGAGGTGCTTTTCTCTGTTATCCCCATTCACAGCAGGTCAGACTGCCCAGATAGCAGCTGCAGAAACAATTGGGGACCTTATTCATAAAATCAAAGGCATAATGCCCATGGCAAGCCACCAAAGGAAGGGAGGATGGAGAAGATTACAAAATGCTGGTGAAACAGGGAAGGAGTCCTTTGAGGAATAAACATCCCTGTGTTTTCTGCTAAATGTAGAAATCAAATTTTTTGTGTGAGAAAAATCATGATAGAGTATCAAATAAAAACTGTAAGTGTTTGCTAATTACAAAGTTTATCTGGGGAGAAAAACAATTTTCTTAGTAGAAAGTTTGATGGGCTGTTTAGGCTCCTCTGTCGTTTTTCTTGTCTGTCTTCATAAGCTCTATGTAATCCAGAAACAGCCAGTAAAAGAAGAGAATCCTGCTCCTTTAATTACTTCCTGTGAAGTTGACAACTACTACCTCAGTCTCATTGGCTGTTTGACTTATAAATAGGCCACTCTTTCAAAGACAGCGTAATTATTTGGGGACACTCACTTCCCTAGCTATATATCATGCCTATCAAAGCTAAGTAGTTCAGAGTGTCTTAACATCTCACTTGAGCATTATGTTCAATTGTTAAATGTTACTTCATTTCTTAGCTGGCAAAAGTCCTAAAATAAAACCCAAAATGTATCCAAGTTGAGGATAAAAAAATAAACTCAATCATTTTGAGGATGATCAGAATTATTGAATCCCACTTAATCTCACTCACACCTGAGTATTTCATCACTTACTATGAATTTCATACTTAGGAGACTCTCCTAGGTAGAAGGTCCATAGGAATAAAAGCAAACTTATGACTATTTGTATGTATTTAGTTGGGAAGGACATATGCCATTAAGAAAAAAAAACATGAACCAGAACTGTTACAATTAGGGTGATTTAATGTGATTTAATGAGTTACTAAAATTCTTAAGCCTGAGATGCTAGTGTTTTCCATAGAGCTCTGAGGAAAACAATTTCAAATTTTAAAAAGCATCAGTACTAGTGTAGATAAAAATAATCTAGATTAATTTTTTAAAACTAGAATTTTATTTATTGGTTCAAGACACTTTTTTTCTAAGAAAAATTAGGGCTTTATAATTAATACTTAAACCTTGGATATTGATTTAAATACAAGATTAATCAGAAAGAAATATCGTAATTCAAGGGACATGTGTGGGGTATACATTAAGTTTCTGTTTGGTATGATGTGAACTAAAGTGAGTATCTGAAACTATCTATTCAATTTGATCCATTAAAAACAGCCAATTCCATAGTTAAAGACTCTTTACCTAATGGATTCTGAGGGATTCTGGCTTATCTGCTTTGTCTCCGTATTGACCAAACAAACCATTTGATTACAAACATGTACTTTCTTCTGTACTAGGTAATGCTGTAAATTAGTACTGCTAGGTACAATGTTTAGCTATGAGTGAAACTTTCTTTGATTCCAATGCTTGACTCCTAAGGTATTATTTTATAACTGTATTTTAAAAATTTGGGGGCTTTATCATTTCACAGTTTGGTGTAAATGTTTAGTATAATTATAGGAAACTGTAGGGCACTTAGGAAGCAGTAACAAGGTGGGTGGGCTTTCATGTCATTTCTCATATGTGCAATGTGAAATGGAGATGGACGCAATTCTGAAACAAAAATTTCAATGCAAACATACCTTTGGTGAACTCGGAATGCTGCAGGAATGAAAGATTTCTAAAATGAAACAGAATCACCCATTGCAAATCAGTGATTTTGTTAATCTTTGTATCAGCAGATGTATCAGAACCAAAGGAAATATGATAATATGTGCTTGTATCTGGAATGCATTAAACTATCGCAGTAAAACAATGCACATCTGCATATGTGATTAGTCATGCTTTAATTTTCCTTTAATGGCGGCATATGGGGAGGAAGTGTTTAAAAAAACCCTATTGCTTACATTTTTATCCTTAATTGAGGAGGAGGTGGTGGAGATTCAGTCTTACCATTGAATACTCTATCCCAAACTTGAAAGAAAGAATTGCACAATCAAGGAATATTTGTGTGACAGAGTTTTTTTGTATAAAGACGCCAAGACACACAGTCTCCATAAGCAGGAAGATAATACATTAGTAAATAAGATGTTAAATATCTATAAAAGGAGATAAGTAGATACATATTGTTTGGTACAAAATGTAAAACATATTAAAAGGCAGTGAATTTTATTTGCTTCTAATAAAATATCTCGAGAAGGCTACACAAGAAGCTGACAACAGTGGTTACTTCCAGGAGGGAGCCTAGCTGGTTGAAGGATGGGGATGAGAGACAGAGGCATTTTTTTTTTTTTTTTTTGGTATATGCTTTTGCACCTCTTGATTTTTGAACACCGAGCATGTATTACAAAATTATTCCAAAACTAAAAAAATAAAAGAAAATCGATATTTAAGTACATGGTTGGTTTCCAAAACAATGGTGCAAATGGACACCATTGTACTTGAAATTTTTAAATTATGAACTCTTCTTAATGAAGAAATAGTAATCTGGACCGAATATTAAAAGATGGATACGATGTGGATAGTCTGAAAGGAGGGGGAAGCATTCTGAATTCAACTGACATTAAGCGAAAGTCCTACAGAGGAAAACATAAGATATTTGTGGTCTTAGTAAGTAGATGCGGGTGACTATAAGTAATTTGGGTTGGAGAGATTAAGATACAGATTGTGAAGGGCCTTGAATGCCAGGATAAGGAATTTAGACTTAATAATACAAGCAGAGAGAAGCTTTGAAAAGTTTGAACAGGGGAAATGTCTCCTAATAATGTTCAGTGTGGATTGACACAAGGGAGATTGGGGTCTAAGACAACATCCCAGGCAAGGAGGTTGTGGTGGAAACAGTGGGGTGAGTTTGTAAAGTTCATTTTTTGAATTTTTTGGGCTGCGTCATGCGGCTTATGGGATCTTAGGTCCCCGACCAGGGATCGAACCTGGACTCTCGGCAGTGAAAGTGTGGATTCCTAACCACTGGACCGCCAGGGAATTCCCAGGGTTTGTAAAGTTGACGAAGGAGACAGAGATGAAGCCCCAGCGATTGGAATGCAGGGAGAGCCAGTGCACTGGAGGGTCCCCAAAGACAGTGCTCATCAACCTCCGATTCTTGAGGGTCATAAAGAGAGAGGGCTGAGACAATGCTTTTGTTTTTATTGATTCTTAAGTAACTGTTGAGAAAGTATAAACCATGTATTTTTGATGAGTGTACATTTTCATGTGAGTGGAGGGGTGGAAACCAGATTTTCAAGATTTACGGTGAAATTGGTAAGAGGAAAAAAGCAGCACTTATTAAAGTTAAATAATCCAAAAAATAATCAATGGTTTTTGAATGCTTACCATGTGCTAGAATCTGTATTAGGCATTGAGGGTAGAGCCTTGAACAAGACAACTTAATCTCTGCCTGTACAGAGTTTATAGATCTCTTGTGAAGATACACAGGAAACCAGTCATTAATGATGTATAGATTATGTGCCATAGAAGAAGAATGAGTGCTTGGGAAGTTTATAGCAGTGAAAAGGATAGAAACGGAAAAATAACTGGAGGAATGTGGTAGAAACACACGAAATAATTTTATTTTTCCAGTTGGATCCATGTGTCTTGGAAGACACGTTGGGAGGGGTCCGTGGGGAGGTCAAGGGCAGATAATTGATGGTGCAAAGTCCTCAGGGAGAAAAGAGAAGATGGAATTAAGCCCAGGTGGAGATGTTTACTTGTGGAGAAGACGGGACGTCGATTTTTTGAGGCAAGGGGAAGAAAACTACAGCATAGAGATAATGCTGTTCAGAGCTGGCAGGGTTCAAGACTGGGTGCCTCACCCTTGGGGTAAAGTTGGGGCTTCGAGAATATGGGTTTGGGAAGCCCTTGGGGGAGTATGCTGGCACTAACTGGCCTTATTCTGAGGCAAGGGTAAAGGCTGCACTGTCAAGCCCATGTCAGCTCGAGGTAGTGGGGAGGCGAACGGTTCACAGAGCCTGGGGTGTGAAACACTCTGACATCCATCAACACAAATCTCCCACAGAGCATGCCCTCAGTGGAAACCGTTAAAATCTATAGAATGGAATCAAAGGCATTTTCTTTCTTTTTCATATTGTATGAAAATAGGATGTATTACTTACTGGTGTATGCAAAGGTCTCACGTAGTCAGCAGTCCTTGCGTAGGAACAAAAAGGTAATCATTTTAAAATGGATCGGTGAAATCAATAAAGAGATTTTCAGCTAGCTTGGGCATCTCCCTCCACGTGTGATATTAACATAATCCTCAGCTACCGGTGGCATGACCCTCCTGATGAAAGGATATGGTTAAGAGTGCGTTCCGTGGCTTCTGTCTGAGGTGTTCTGGAAGGAAAAGAACACAGAAGATGGAGTAGTTTGGGGGCCTGAGTCCACAGGTCTCTATGCCCAACCCCAGGTTCAGATAAGAGCAACTGGAAAATGGGAAAAGTCTTTGTGACGGATGTTTCCCAGTGATGGACAAGGTGGAGGTGACTGGAAGGGCCGTGCTCACGTCTGCTCTGGAGCAGCTGTGGAAGGAAAAGGGCAGCCTGGTTACCCCACTGTCTGCTGTTGGGGGCCCCCCTTCCTGACCAGGGGAGCCCCCCTTCCTCTCCCCTGCAGCCAGAGAAGACAGCCCACCTCTCCACAGGCCTGGGAGGATGCAGCATACGATCGTGAAGCTGTGCAGCTGAAAATCAGCATTTATACTAGTAACTGAATGCATTGAATAGTTCGGGGAGTGTAATCCAGATCTGAGTATCCAGAGAAAGGATAACTTCTGGCTGGAGACCGGACAGTATAAACCAAGCAGTTCACTGGAAATACGGTGTTGATAAGGTCGCGATAGTTCATGAGTAGATACATTAATGAGAAAAAACTACACGTTATGTTGTCATAACACTCCCTGCAAAAAATATCTCTTTGCCATTTAGTCGTGAATGCATTTCTATTTTATTAAAACGTGTTGCCTATCATTTTATATCATGTGATAAATTGCAGCTAAGTTTAAAGCGTTATTGCCGTTTAAAAATAGATATAATTCCATTATTGCCACATTTTATACGGCATCAGAAGTCAGACTGCCCTTGTTTTTTTTTTTTAATTAAATCTGTCTATCAGATAACCTAAGCCTTTAAAGCCATATATCCTATTTTAATTAAAAAAATTCTGGTTGTGATCATTGCCTAGAATTAAAATCCCATGTAAAATATGGGAAGAAGGGAGGTAAGGGGAGGTCATATAGTGTTACCTGATAAAAGGAGACAGTAATATTTAAAATGAGGTAAGTGTTGCACGGATTTATGATGTATTTTATCTTCAGGAGAAACCATAGTTTATCGTGCTGTCATTCAGCTTGAATCGTCAGCTGTATATCTTTGACTTTTTGAATGTAACTGTTGAAAGGAAAAGACTTTCAGCCATGTGAGCTATGAGACAGATCAAAAGCTTAAAGCAATTTTGCTTTGCTCGTTCAAATATATTTTTATTGAAACATATTTTGTTGTCATGCACGCATAAATATTCCATAGCATCAGTTAAAGAAGGTGAGTCCCAGAGTTTCTGGGTGTTGTTAACAGAAAGGAAAGTAAGAATTAAAATATCCTTCTAACTTCTATCATCTCAGACTCTTTGCTCTCTCTATTTTTCTTAACATCTAATTTTTCAGTAGCCACACTTATCCACAGGGAATTCCTATTGAAGAAAAGAGAAATAAATTCGTGATGTTAGATTCACAGACTCAATGTAACAGTAAATTTAAGGAACATAAATCCTTACGAAATAACAGTAGACACTAATTAGAATGTCTTAGGAAGTTGATTACAGTTCCACATTCTACATGAGCTCATAAACAAATCTGTTAGTTGTTGTTTTTTAAATTTATTTTTTCCGCCATTATGCTTATATTTCTTTGTTGCTTTCAACTAGTAACACTGTAATTAGTCATGAAACAGTGAAAGCTTGTTAACAATCAATACTTTGATAATAACTTGTTCACTGGAGTTAGGTCCAGTTTTTTAGCTTCAGATTTTCTTACAATATTCACATTGCCTTCCCTAGGTATTTTTAGAAACCAAGAAAAAAATTCTTTTCTTCAATTAGTGGACTAGATTTTTAACGTTTTCTTTTTTAGGAGTTGGTTTTAGTTTGGAAGTGAATGATAAGAATAAGCTGTGAAAGAGTCATTAGGAATAGGGCTGAACTAGCATTACTACAGTCTGAAGACAGGAAGGGGTATAAGTTCTTCAAACAGTCTTTGTGGAAATTAATCCCAAAGGATTTAAGTGATTCGATTCAGAAGTATTCAGTAGAAAAGACAGGTGAGAACAAGAGGAGATAGTCTACTGTTCGCTCTGAGCTTTTAAAATCTAGTGTCTTTTCATTTTAGTTTTGGAAGACTACGGTTAATAAAGTAATCAGAGGTTAACTGGCTTTTCTGTGTCCCCTTAGGAACCTCTTTCTTAAGAATAAATGCCTAGAATGTGCTTGTGCCCATGCCATCTCCCTCAATAGAGCTTAAGACTTGAGGTTTTAGGAGGAAAAAACAGAGAATGAAATAGGGCTCAGAAATTAAATGTACTGACCACCTTTCTCCAAAAAGCATCTTATAAAATGTAGATTCTTCGCTGCTGTGTTCTCACCTCTCTATAAAGTGGAAGAATAATGCAGGTTTCTTAAAAAGATTGAAAAAATGATAAAGCAGCCTAGTGTTTTGAGTTGGTGTAGCAATTTATATAAAGAACTTGGAGACTCTCATATAATTCTTAGTATTATTTAAAGAACAGCAGCTTGAAGGGTTCTGATGCCTTGTATATCTTACCCAGAGTTTATTAGAATGTTTACAAAAGGACTCACTTCATAACTCACATCCTTTCTTAAAGCAGTAACTATAAAGCAGCAAACGTATGACAGATGTGTGTCTGTGTGTCTTTTCTGCCTTGTTCAGGCTTTATAGAAAGTTTCTTTTCTTTTTTTTAAAGGAAATCATTAGTGAAGGATCATTTCACATTAACATGCAATTTTGATATTCTTTCTAAAATCTTACTTAAAAACTGTATTTTCATTAGGTCCATCAGAGAATATATTGTATAAGTTTCTGTATTTAATTTAGGTCACTCTATGCTAAATTCACATTTACTACACTCTGTGGTAATAAAATACCTTTCAACATTTTCACCATATTTTATACTTTGCTTGTTCAAAGACTTTTTTTTCAAAGTTTCTTTCCTTTTTTGTTGTGGGGGTAGGTGGGGATACTTCAACTAGGTGAACGTCTGATTGTATAGCTTTTTTAAAAATCAAAAAACAAAAACTTTTGAACAGGAATTATCATAACTAATGCATATATCCAATATATATACTGAATGAAAGCAATACATGAGGGAAGAGTAAGTGGTTCAACAAGTCCTGAATACTAGACTTTGTAAACAAACAAAAACCCATTTATTAAGAACAGATTTACTTATTTGTGATATTTTGTAAATAGTTGTTATGTGGTAGATGTTACATTATGTATTTTAATTTTACAACCTAAACAACACTATCAAACTATTTCGATTTTTTGTTTTTCAGAAAGGAACTGAATATGCCACATATGATAAAATAGCACTAATTCATATTCTACTCATTTATCCAATGATTGGCAATTACTTAGTTCCACCAATTAACACTATTAGTAAAATTAGTAACAATTCAGAGCAAAATAAGTTTATTAAAATGATTAAAATAGTAAGAAAAAACCCTTTATTTTATGCAAATGTTTGATTCCTAGTGCAAAGAAGGAAACAGAAATTTTTAAATGAGATGTTTCTACAGTGTGTTCTTGATGTTAGGCTATAGCACATATTCTTTCCCTGTAAAAGCTTTTCTGTTAGATTGGTTATGTGTTAAATTATAATGGACTAAAATGTTTTATTATAGAATAATTATAACATAGTATCATTATAATATTTCATTATATATTTCAAATTTTAATCTAATTAGATTTATTGTATTTTGATATATCCTGTATTTTTGAATCATAAACAACCATTTCTTAGAACATGGTATAATTTTGACTTAAGACATTTCAACTAGTGATTTTTCCTCTGCCTTTTCTTCACCAACCTAGTTGTCTCCTTTTTATTTCTGCATTCTCCATTTTCTATGAAATACAGTTTTCATCATCATGGTTTCATTTATGTCTTTTGCTTTTCAGATATATTTTAAAGTTTTCTTTCAGTAAATTCTTCCTGGATATAACAAGAAGAGTCAGTTCATATTTTTGGAGCTGCTTGATTGTTTAGGAGGGAGTTTTTCTAAATTTTTCCTAACAAGTTAATTAAGTACCTTCCAATTAACCGAGGCCTCCAGACTTCTGATAACTCTTTAGTAAAAAGGAATAGCATTTCCTGGATGAGCTCATTTAAAACAAACAACGTTTTAAATAGTGAAATTTGTTAATAAAAATAATAAGATGGTTACAATGATTGCAATGATCACAGTAATGTATTTCCTTGCTAATTTATAATTATTGCATGAAGTATTTTTCTGAGAAATTTCCATTGCAGTTACTTGAGACATATAACTTAGCTATAGCATATGCACGAATACTATAATTTGCTGAGGGTTTATGTGTAATTAAAGAAAAAAATTCTATCAGCAAGTGATTTTTCATTTTCCCCAGGTGGATTATTTGTGAGTAATCAAAATTTTAAAAATCACAATAATATTATGAAACTGAAACAAAATGATGAATCTCCAAAGAATGTTTTTAAGCACATCTGATTTTGGAGAATATCCTCCAATACTTCTTTTGTTTAATAGTTTTAAAGTTTGTAGTCATTATATTCTAAAAATACAAAAAACAAACAAACAAACAAAAAAAAAACAAAACCCAATGAAACACTCCCACCTTTATCTATGGCTCTCACCTACTTATGTCTGTCTACTAATTCATCCATTCATCCATCTATCACCTGCCTTGCTATCTATCAAAATCAATCATTTGCTGATATGAAAAAACAATTCAAGTCTTTCAAATGTTATGAAACCTGACTATTATTTGCATTTTACTTCAGTAGTGCTACATTGGAGAGAAATGTCACTAGGCGCTCATAATTCAAACACATTAAAAAAAGTAAAAATTCTTCTATTTTAAATCATGTTAAAAAGATTGTTTTAAAATAATCATTATGAAAATATTCCAATTAAATTATTATTAAATGTATAGTTAGTACCAGATGTCAAAGTAAAATTTCAAGTCTAGATGGCATAAAAAGAAAAGTTGCCTAAAGCTAACCAATTGATTATTATGGGACTTACTGTCTTCTCCTAGAAGCAGAAAGTTACCATGTTGACTGTATGATTTTCTTATTATGTATATTTTTCTAATCATTAAACATAGATGCTTTATAAGGAATGGCAATTTATGAATTGAAATAAGTCATTGGTAAAAGTGAAAGTTATCGTCAACTGTCAGTCTATTTAATAGCTGAGAACAATTGTAAAAAATGTATCACAATTTTGAAGTTTGATCATGGGCCTTTTGATTGCTATGAAAAATCTAAGCCTTTCTGCCTGTTACACTGTTAAGATTCTTCCGTAGGAAGACAGGGCTGTGAAAATCTGCAATGGCCTTCAATGTGACTTGATGAATAGCAAGAGAGCTTAGTGGAAATGCTGAACTCCTTCATGATTAAAAAGCAAACCTTTAATGTAGTTTTTGTTTACCATGTCATAAGTGCAGCATTGGAAGTTACTGCCAAAGAGTCATTGGAACAGGCATCAGTGAGACAATGTCAGCCAGCCAATGCTTTGAAAATGATTCAGTTCCTCTACCCTTATGACTAAAATAATATCCAGTGGCTCCAGCCCCAAGCCTGGTTAATGCATCTGTCCAGAACACATAATTACTCGGTCATAACATTCCCCCGGCCACCAGCCAACAAACCAATCAGCATTTCTTCCTAACTTACCAGAATTTTTGCAGTGTCAAACTGTTTGATCTCTAGGTAGTAAAAATGCAAAAAATGGAAGGACACTGCACTGGAAGGTTTTAATTTAGAATAGTTTCTCATGGAAATTAAATTTGAAGAGAAACATGTTTTGTTTTGTTTTGTTTTGTTTTGTTTTTTTAAAAGTTTAGTGGTATTTTTATGGAGGAATTTTAAAAAAATTAATTTATTTATTTTTGGCTGTGCTGGGTCTTCGTTTTCTGTGCGAGGGCTTTCTCTAGTTGTGGCGAGTGGGGGGCCACTCTTCATCGCCGTGCGTGGGCCTCTCACTGTCGCAGCCTCTCTTGTTGCAGAGCACAGGCTCCAGACGCGCAGGCTCAGTAGTTATGGCTCACGGGCCCAGTTGCCCCGCGGCATGTGGGGCCCTCCCAGACCAAGGCTCGAACCCGTGTCCCCTGCATTGGCAGGCAGACTCCCAACAACTGCGCCACCAGGGAAGCCCGAGAAACATGTTTTTGTTGTCATGACTGAAGTTGAGATTTTAATTTGGTGTCCCTTTGCATACTGCGCCATTTATTTTTTCATCATAAGCTCACATTTTTAGTCATTTTAGTGAGGAAATTTTCTAACAACAAAAGAAGAGCAAATATATCTCCAGTGACTATTAAATATGATTTTGTTTCCAAAACATTAACAAATACAGTGGCAAAATTTTCCTTTTGGTTAACATTAATATTGTACGGATATACACTGAATCCCTCATATCATCTTCAGAGAGAAATTATGAAAGTATATATATATTAATAGATGTGTGTATGCATAGTCTAGGGGTTTTGTTTTGTTGTTTTACAAACTCATTGCATTTGAATAAATGTTAATGGAATTGTTAATATTATTCTGGGGGGTGGGATAAATTGGGAGATTGGCATTGACATATACACACTACTATATATAAAATAGATAACTAATAAGAACCTGCTGTGTAGCACAGGGAACTCTATTCAATACTCTGTAATGACCTATATGGGAAAAGAATCCAAAAAAAAAAAAGAACGAGAATATTATAATGATACTATGTTATAATTATTCTATAATTCTCCTTTGGCTTTGGCTTTCTTTGCATATGTATAACTGATTCCCTTTGCTGTACAGCAGAAACTAACACAACGTTGTAAATCAACTATACCCCAATAAAAATTTAAAAAACGGATTAAATTAAATTAAAAAATTATTCTAGATCGAATGACATTATTTCTCCCTGTTTTCCACTACCCTGTTTTAAAATGGATTTCAAAAATCATTTTTTTATGAGGTGAAGGTTTACTGAGCTGTGAGGTTTGAGCTTCCTTATATGGAATAAATAGATGTAAGCCACCAGGGGAAGTGGTGAGGTCACCGCAGCAAGAGTCAGGTTGTGAAGGACCTTAACATGCAAAGTAGAAGCACAGATATTAGGACTCGTAATCTTAAGAAATGACATTGGAATACTTCCAGGGGTTAATTTATGGGCACATGAAAGTGTTTTCTCAATCACTTCTCTCCCTTCAACTTCTTCCTCTACCAGGTTTAGATGACGATGTGCCCATTGCATCATCTCCCTGGCTTCAGGTTTGGTATGAATTGAAAGAAGCGCAGAACTACTTTGTTCCCACCAAGAGTTGGTAAGATTTCTATAGCATCACTGCTTTATCTCGGGCACACACTGACCTCCAAGGGAACAGAGTCTGGAATGTAGATAAAAAAGATAATGTCAGGGACACCAAGCTGCCTCTCAGACAGCTGATCACTGAGCACTCTGTGAGGAAGAGCACATTCAACGTCCTTTCAAATTCAGGACGGGAGACTTGTGCATATACGTTAATATACATACCCTTACGTAGATACGCACCTGGGGCTGTGTGTCTGGTTTCTCTGCGCGGGGCACACTCACAGTCACAGTTTATGGGCTGGTCTTCGTTTCTCATTTCATTTCCCATGTGCTGTTCACATGTCAAAACCTTGAAGTATTTACCAAGAGACTGTAATAAATAAGAAACATGAACCATCCCTAAGTCATAACTGCTTTCCTTTTTTAGTGGTTGAATGTTTTATAATTCCAAAGGTGACTGGAGCTTCCACCAGTGTGGATATGGTTAACTCCCACCAGGCATAGCGATTCAAGGGAGAGATTCTGTGGTGCTGGGGATGCACCTACCCCTGCAAATCTGCATATTTGTGTACAACTATGTCCTTACAAGCAAGCAGGTCTAGTTTGTGAAGGACTCTTGTTTGAAGGATGGAGGTAGCTCTTCAAGTGATAAATAAGTTTAAGAAACGACTTTATCTTAGAGAGGAGAAGTCATAGTGTTCATGAATTACTATGTCTCTGCTATGAATAAACTCCATACAGGGACTTCAGAGAGTAGATATCAGATAGGAAACTTTCCATTTGGAAGTAATGGAATTCATGCTCTCAGGCAGCATTGCCCAACAAAAACAGAATGAGAGTCATATATATCATTTTGAAATTTGTAGTGGTTTAATAGTCACATTAGAATAAGCAAAAAGAAACAGTGGAATTAATTTCAATAACATTGTATTTAACCGAATAGATCCATAATATTATCCCAACGTTTAATCAATGTCAAATATTAATAATATATATATTTGAAAAAATTAAGCTCTCTAAATCCAGTGTGCATTTGATGTTTACAACCTATCTGAATTTAGACTAGCCACATGTGGCTAGTGGCCACTGTATTAGCAGTGTACTCAAGTGAGAGAGCGGAACTCATGATCACGTGTGCCAGCTTAAATGCACGATGGAAACTGATATATGCTTCTAGCTTTTAGTTCTTGGAGAGCAAAAGCATAAAGACATTCACCACAGAAGTCTTTGTTTTTTCTCTTGTCTTTTTTTTTTTATAATTTTTATTGGAGTCTAGTTGATTTACAATGTTGTGTTAGTTTCTGCTGTACAGCAAAGTGTATCAGTTATACATATACATATATCCACTCTTTTTTAGATTCTTTTCCCATATAGGTCATTGAGTATTGAGAAGGGTTCCCTGTGCAATACAGGAGGTCCTTATTAGTTATCTATTTTATACATAGTGGTGTGTATTTATCAATCCCAGTCTCCCAATTTGTCTCTCCCCCCTCCCCGCTTTCCCCCTTAGGAACCATAAGTTTGTTTTCTACATCTGTGACTCTATTTCTGTTTTGTAAATACGTTCTTTTGTACCATTTTTTAAGATTCCACATATAAACGATATCATATGATATTTGTCTTTCTCTGTCTGACTTATTTCACTCAGTATGACAATTGCTAGGTCCATCCCTGTTGCTGCAAGTGGCATTATTTCGTTCTTTCTTATGGCTGAGTATCAGGTGCTAAATTCATTTAGATTTATCCTCATATTTATTGGGTTGTAGTCTTTATTTCTTCTTGAATATCTGAGTTTCCCTCAGAGGTAAATTGTATTCAGCCTGAAAAAGATTTTAAATGTAAGTCTGCAGAAGATAAATTTTCTCAGTTTTTGTTTTCTGAAAAATGCCCTAATTTCATCTTTAGTTTTGGAAGGTATTTTTGCCATGCATATAATTTTAATTTGAACTAATTTTATCTAAATACTTTATAGCTTTCTGGATTTTTGTTTGCTTTTTTGTTTTTGCTTATATTGCTTCTGCTGAGAAGGCAGTTGTCAGATGTCAGTCTAATTGTTGCTTCCTTTTTCTTTTAATTGCTTTTAAGATTTCTCTTAGGATTGGTTCTCAACATCAGTTTTATCAGGCTGTGAACAGATACTGATTTCTTTTCAGCTTTTTCTACTTGAACTTTGATGGCTTCTTGAATATGGGCTTGATTTATTCCATTAGTTTGGAAACATTCTCAGTCATTTTCTCTTCTCGTTCTGTTCTTATTTTCTCCATTCTCGTTCTGTTCTTATTTGGGGACTTCCACTACATTTATGTTAGGCTTTTATACTATATCCCTTTATAATTCTTATTTTCTTATTTTTCATTCTTTAGTTTCTCCATGATTCATTCTGAAAATTTTCTTCTGACCTACATCTCAGTTCACAAATTCTCTGTTCAATGTCTTTAGTTTACTGTTTATAAAACCTGCTCATTGAAATTTTAACTTTGGTAATTGTTTTGCTGTTGCTGTTTTGGAACTTCTATCTTAAAAAATTGATTTTAGTTTTCTGCTAAAATTCGAAGTCTTAATCTTTTATGTCCTTGAACAGAATAAGCTTAACTCCAAGTCTGGAGTCCCTGTGGGACTGTTTCTATTGTTTATTTTTGTTATTTCTCAGTAGTGTCACTTTTCTGTGCCTGCTTCCTGCATAACCCCTGCCCATAATGTTTATAGATTGCTTTTAAAATATTCTGGAAATGGGACTTCCCTGGTGATCTAGTGGTTAAGATTCTGCGCTTCCACTCCAGGGGAGCAGGTTTGGTCCCTGGTTAGGGAAGTTCCACATGCCTTGAGGTGCAGCCAAAAAAAAAAAAAAAATTCTGGAAAAGATAATGTTGCAATGGCCAGAGAGGATTTACTTTTCCCTCCAACAGGCATCCGGGAGCACTTGTGAGGTGGGGATCATGTTAATCCAATTTCATGTATGGAGATGATTTTAAGCTGAGCTGTAGATCCAGCAATGGCCACACCCCACCCCTCACTCTTATCTTATTCTTCACCCTTATCACCTGAAGGTGTGGTCCTTCCAACCAAAAGGGACGGGATTCAACTGGGAACTCCCGTTGGCAGGCTCTGGACTGTCTCTGTTCTGTCAAAAGCACCTCTCACTCTCATTCTTCCTCTTTCAAATTAAGAAAAAAAAGATGAAAAGTGGTCACAGAGCTGTGCTCACTTTTCTGGTTCCCTTTTATACCTCAAGATCCTGAAGCAGTAACTTTTCCCTCACATGTTCGCTCTCCCATGCCTTAAAGCAGATGTTTTATATGTTTGGCCCACCTTTCCTAATACATAGCAGAGAACTACTCTAAATTATCTAGCCTACCACTTTCCCTTTAATTCTTTATAATTCCTAAAACTGACGTTATTTTTGTCCATTTTATAATCAAACTTACCTCGATAGAGTGGCAACTTATCTACCTTTGGTTGAAGCTGATCTAACAGAGTAAAGCAGAATCCCTCTGGGCTAAGCATTGTCTTTTAAAAATCTTCATGTCTTTCACCCTCCAGCTTCCATTCACATTTTTAAAATTTTTATTTTTTATTTATTTTCACCTTTTCACCCTTTCACCCTTTTCACCCTCCAACTTCCATTCACATTTTTTAAATTTTTATTTTTTATTTATTTATTTTTATTGAAGTATAGTTGATATACAATGTTGTGTTAATTTCTACTGTACAGCAAAGTGATTCAGTTTTATATATATATATATATATATATATATATATATATACACACACACACACACACACACATATGTACATTCTTTTTTTATAGTCTTTTCCATTATGGTGTATCATAGGATATTGAATATAGTTCCCTGTGCTTCACAGTAGGACCTTGTTATTGGCCCATTCTATATATGGTAACTTACATCTACTAGCCCCAAACTCCCACTTCATCCTTCCCCCATCCTTCCATTCAAATTTAACCAGAATACACCTCAAAAATTTCCCATCATTTTACATTTTCTTTGTGGTAAAGTAGATATTCTCTACTTTATACATAGAGAATGATATGATACACCCCCAAATAGTTCTGGTTTATATCTTGGGATCATAGTATCTCAGTAAAATATGTGTCAAATATTAACTTGTATGGAAGGCTTAAATATACTTTTCTCTACACTTGATTTAATAGGAACAATTTTTAGCATCACTCTTGAAAACAATAATTGACATGGTTTTTGTTCTTCACACATAACATATTTTCTAGCTGCGCGGCTATAGACGGTTTCAGCTAATTTGGTTTTGGTTTGTGTTTGACTTTTTGTTATTTTGCTCATTCACATGCCAGAGAATGAAGTGGCATTTGAAAAGACTGAAGCTTAATTACAGTAGCAGATGTTTTTGGAGCCTAATGCAGATGCTCATATAGAGTCCACGGGGGTGTGCTTTAGATATTCAGAGAAAGTTGATATACCCCAGGCCCAGATAATTTAGAAGGGAAAGAGACATGATTTGATTAATTTAGGAATGTTCAGCCCTAGCTCCTTAACGCTGAGCTGCCTTAGCTAGTTTGTGTATCAGAGTCAGCTTGTGCACGACTCTGACAGGAGGTGTCCCTGCTTTTCAAGCAAATAGGCCTACAGTGGCAGCTGCTCCCTGCTTCCCCGTGTGGTTCATGGATGTGCCCCTAAAGCATCAGCTTGCCCTCCTTCCTCGGTTCCTCCTGCTCTATCCCTGTGGCTTCCCTGTTACTGAGAAGCAAGACACCAGTGCATCACTGGGAGCCCATGCATGTGCTACACATAAGTGTCAATGACCTTGGGCAAATTTTGAACCATGGGAAGGTTAGTGGATAAATGCTACTCTCTTCCTCCATCATAAAAAGACTGTGTAGACAAGTGAACTTATCTACGAAACAGAAACAGACTCACAGACATAGAGAACAGACTTGCGGTGGCCAAGGGGGAGGGCAGTGGGGAAAAGATGGATTGGGAGTTTGGGATTAGCAGATGCAAACTAGTATATATAGGATGGATAAACAACAAGGTCCTACTGTATAACACAGGGAACTATATTCAACATCCTGTGATAAACCATAATGGAAAAGAATATGAAAAAGAATGTGTGTATGTATATATATATATATATATATATATATATATATAAAGAATTATATATATATGTATAAATGAATTACCTTGCTGTACAGCAGAAATTAAAACAACACTGTAAATCAATTATACTTCAATAAAATAAATTTTAAAAGAAAGACTGAGTAGAGACTCAGTAGCTTTGTAGATGCCCACTGGAGATACCTTGTGAAAATGGGTGACTAGCTCACGATGAAGCTGTGTGCAACATTGTTTGTATTTGATCTCCTCCACGCCTGCCTTTCTGGATTGCAGTCCTCAACAAACATCAGTACATCTGCTTTGGCCTGGGGCTCTGTTTCCTGGGAACTGGGATAAAACAGGGTGTATCAGCAACATCATGAATATTTATGACTGTGATATCGCTAACTTAGTAGATTCTTGGTAAACACATGTGGAATATTTATTAAAGACTTACACTGGCCAGAAGAGATTTTGATTAAGATGTTTAGCCAACTGAAGTTTAAAATGGTAATGATAGCAAAGGTTTAGTGAGAATTTACTGTTTGCCAGATACTGTGATAAATGCTTTGCAAATGTTATCTCCTTTGGCTTTCCCAACTGGTTAATACTACTATTACCCCAGTTTTTACATATGGAGAAAGTGAAGCTCCTAGTGGTTAAATAACTTTTCTAAGATCATGAGTTAGTGTCAGAACTGAATCCAAATTATACAATTCCAGAATTTATGTTCTTGACCACACATTATACGGCCTGTCCAAAGTTTTATTTTTGTTTGTATACTTCTATTTTGTTTTGTTGGTCATGTTATGGAAAGCTGAAAAAAATCTATTCCATTTGACATTGAACAGCTGTGAGATATCAAAAAATGATAAATGTTGTTATCACAATTAACGAATAAGACATCTGTTAATTCGGGACTTCCCTGATAGTACAGTGGTTAAGAATCCTCCTGCCAATGCAGGGGACACGGGTTCGAGCCCTGGTCCTGGAAGTTCCCACATGCTGCGGAGCAACTAAGCCTGTGTACCACAACTACTGAGCCTGTGCTCCTGAGCCCATGAGCCACAACTACTGAGCCCACGTGCCACAACTACTGAGCCCGCGAGCCACAACTACTGAAGCCCGTGCGCCTGGAGCCCATGCTCTGCAAGAAGAGAAGCCACCGCAATGAGAAGCCCGCGCACCGCAACGAAGAGTAGCCCCCGCTCGCCACAACTAGAGAAAGTCCGCACACAACAACAAAGACCCAACACAGCCAAAAATAAAATATAAATAAATAAATAAATTTATATAAAAAGAAGACATCTGTTAATTCGGGTTAATTCTCAAAATCAACAAGCTGATGTTTTTCTGAGGGGGAAAATGTGAATACAAGTAGATAGTTAAAATAAATTCCTTGTTCAATAGCTCAATCATCCCAAGAACTAATATATTATTTCATTAGATTATCTAGGAGATCCAACCTGGTTTTCCTCCTCAAGTCACCTTACTGAAACAGGTAATTTTTTTGAAGTATTAGCAAATTTAAAAATTAGTGTATTTGTTTGAAGCAATGAAAGCAATACAGTCAAATGACTTTATGTGTTTTCTTTTAGTTAGAAATATGATTAAAAATAACATTATCTTTAGCAAAATGTCTTTAATTCAGGAAATGGGTGATATTTAAATTATAGGTAGGGAATACTCTTGGGATCCATTTGAGTTGAAAATGGATTCTAAGTAGGTAAGCGTGCATCTCAGTAGGAAATCTGAGAAATCAAGTATCTTCATAATTAAACTATAACATGCAGCACATATCTATCTGTTAGGCACTATTTTATTTGCTAGGAATATGGAAGCGAAAAAGACTCAAAATCCCTGCCCTCATGAAGCCTACGTTCTACTGAGGGAAATAAAAAATGTCCTTTCAGATTGAAAAGATTACTATGAGAAATAATAAATCAGTGGGGGTTGACAGCTTTTGATGAGGTGATAGTGATAGGAACCAGCCATTTTAGCCAAGGGGGTCATCTTGAAGGGTCCAGATTCTCAGGTACAGACATTATTGATGCTGAGGATCCGAAGATTTGCTCATATGTGCCACAGTCTTCTGCAGGTGTACATCAGCATGGAATCACAGAGGCAGGAAGGTCGTCACATGTACCTCGTCTACCCCCTTCATTCTGTAGATCACATTGAGAACAGGAAATTCCAGTTGACTGTATCCTAGTTTACACAAATGGTCAGGAGCAATGCTGGCTCTCTAACCCGGTTTCCTAGTTTTCAGTCAAGTATTTTTTAGCAATCTTTTATTCACTCTGTTTCTGCACGAATAAGAGAATGATACAACTCCAGATATTCAAAAAGTTTCTTCCAGTCTTACATTGTTCAGGCCTTATTCTAACTTCTCAGTCTTTCCCTGTCACTTTATCTAAAATTGCGACCCTTCATGTGTTGGGGCTGCCTTGGAGGACTGTCACCCTGTGCTATGTGACCTGCCTAGGTTCCACTTGGAGAGCTCTGACCATTGTAAACAACACTTTCTTTCCAGGGGCAACACATGCACTACTGGGAACAATACTTTTATACTTATTGTACAAAAGCCAGGCATTAACTTGCTTCTCTCCTCCCAAAATGGTAAGTTGCATCATCAGGGTGATCACAAGTGTCCTTCAAGGGTTTGAAGAAACACCACCAGTAGATTATGCAGCCGTCAGTTGGGGGGGGAAGGTCTCTCCGAATGAGATGACTCTTTCTTGAAAGGTATCCTACAGGGATGATTGACTTACAATGTACACACTGTGGGAAGTTATCCCTGCCTTGGGAAAAATCCATTTAGAAAAGGTGGTATGGAAATTGGTGCCTAACTCTAAGTAAAGTGATCAATGACACCGCCTTGGTCCCTTCTAGAAGACATTCAGGCCAGCCTCAACTCACTGATCAGGTGGTTATGCTCTCGACTTCCTCTTTGTACCTGGATTAATGCCTTGGGTGAAGAGGAGAGCTCAATAGAGAAACTTTAGGAGAAAGTCACCTGCTTTTCCTGCATAGACCCTGACGGTTTATGGGATTTGTTCATATGCTTGGGTCTTGGGCCATGGGTGGCATGTTGAGGTCAAGGTTGGCTCCATCCTCCTTCTTCACATTACGTTGGTAGTATAATAAAATGCTGTAGTGCAATAAAATGTTGATAGTGTAGAAAAATGACTTAATAAAGAAAGAATTCAGAAAGAGTCAGGGAAGGTTTCCCAGAGAAGGTGACCCTTCATCTGAGACAGAGCAATAGTAGGGGTGAAACAAGCCGAGAGGGGCTGTCCTAAGGTCCACTGCCCAAATATCATGACTTTTAAAATTCCATCTCAGTTGAATAGTATCAGTCCTTCCTTGGACCCTCATCTCCAACCCCAAAACTCTCTACTTATAATTTCTTTCCTCTCATAGCAGAGACATCTTATACTACAATATATCATAGTCACTGCCGTACTCCTCTCTCTACCAGATTGTAATGGCGGATCTATGACTTGTTCCTATTTGCGTTCGCCATGTACGCAAATCGTGCTTGTTTATGGAATCAAATCCTACAATGAAGTAGGCTAATGAACTAAATGGAAAGTGAAAAATTATCGTGTATTTTTGACTTGTTTGTGTCAAGGTCCAAATGTGCTGAAATGAAAGGAATCTTATTTAACGCAGACAAGGACGTTAAGTTGGTTTCCAGGAATCCCAAGCAAAGACTTTTCCGTTTTCTCTTCTCTCAGTTCAGCCTCCTCAGACATCCCATCACCACATACCCAAGGAAACTACTCTTTTTTGCCGAATCCTTGACTATTCCATGAGGCTGCCTCTGCGACAATTACTTCTATGTGATCTGGTAATTGAAAATTGCAGTCTAGGTTTCTTTAGGTCAGAATGATGTCTAGGATAATTTGCATGGAAATCACTGTGATGATATAGCTCTATTTCAACTGAGAAATTCTATGTCATGTAATAGTTGTTATTATTCATATAGCTGAACATGAAAGTATTATACTTCCATGCTGGCTTTACAAGTAGTAGAGTGACATAAGTGACTCATCTCAGGGAAGAATATCTAGGCGGGAAAATTATTTTCAAAGGTATATTTTATTTGAATAAGGATCTGTGTAGAATGGTAACATTAAAAACAAACAATAACTAAAAGTGTCACCAGCCAGCAGTACCTATGCCTCACCTCCCCCTGGCCCCACCCTGCCCCACCTAAAGCATGTGCAATGCTGTGGAGGAACATTAAATTACAGTGAAGTATTAACGTCTGGGACTTATCCATCTCCTGGGAAGTCTTCCGCCGCCTGGCCTGCCTGGATATATGTCAGGGCTCTTTACCTTCAGCACTCTGAGTACCAATGACCAGAGGTTTTTCTTACTGTAGAGCCAGAATCTCAGGAGTCTGTGTATTGAAGTCACAAGTTTTGATGAACTTAAGAGAGGAAAGAAAGGCCTGTGATGATTTCTGTGACCACCTTGGTTTTCAGAAATTCATGTCCTCTAGTGCCTTGAGTCAAATTCTCAATTCTTGAAGAGATTAGGAGAATCTTTACTTCCTTGGTGTTGTCACCATGGAGTCCCAGTCAGTATTGAGATCTTAAAAAAGTCAGAAAAATTTCTAGAGAGTGAAATTGTTTTCCATCAGAGAACCAATGTAAGGTCCAGGATCTTTGACTTTGGCTTCAGACAGAGCTGTATTTGAATCCCCAGTAGGCTACGCATGAGCAGGGTACTTTGGACAAGATACTTCACTTCTCTAAGCCTTAAGGTTCTCATCTGGGAAATGGGAGTATTAATATGACCAGCTCCATAAGGTTGTTTTGAGTATTATATAATATGATGCTGCTTAAAAAAATCCTTCTCTTCTAGACATTCGGATTTACGGATGAGGTCACATGAAGGTTATGGTTGACGTCAAAATAGTACATGTGTGAGGACATGGGTGGGGATATAGAAATAACTAGATTGGCCATGATTTTGTAATTGTAGAGAATGGGTTATGAGGTACATGGGAGCTCATTACATCATTTTATTTTTGTGTATTATTGAAAATGTCCATAATAAAAAGTTTAAAAAGGTAAAAAATAATGCAAGTAAAGTTCTTAGCACAGTGTTTGGCACATACTATATATTAAGCAAATTAATTATTTTCATGGTAATCTTCACAAAGTAATGGTTAACATCATGAACATGGTGAAATATTGATGTAAATATGTCATCTTTAAAATGAACAGTTTTAACTTTTACAAGTTATGTTTTTTTAACAGGATAACAATCAAGTATATCCCTGCTATATATGATTTCTTTTCCTGTTTTAATTGAATAGGATATAACTTTTTCATTATTTATCACAAATAAAGAACCCATGAGTAATTACTTTTTCATCTTGTCCTAACCAAGTCAAGAATGGGTGAAAAGGAAAAAGAATAGGCAATTTCTGAATGTTATGACATGATAGAAACCAAATTAACAACACTTGCAAAATTCTAAGCAAATGGAGAACCATTTTTATTTGTTCATTTAGTAAAAAAGATATCTGATAATCACATATGTTTTAGCAGAATGATAATGAGATCTTAGTCTGTTAACAGAAATATTTAAATTAATGCTCCTTTGTTAAAGGCTGCTTTTTCTTGTTCTTTTGGGAACCTGGGCAGCCCTCTGCCCAAGCCAGAACCTTGGCCCTGAGAGAGGCTCTTCCGTCTGCAGGACAGGTTTTGTACTCCAGCTCTGGATAACTGTGGAGCTCTCCAACTCACTGGAATGAATGACTGTGGAACAGCATGTTTCCTGCCCTGGTGGGATTTACTGACGGATAGTAGACTTCTCATTCTCTAAGATCAAACTTGAACAGTAAAACACATACTTCCTGTAGAATCTCACCAATCCTTCTTTTTGGAGATTTTCACTTTTGCTCCCTGTCTGAAAGTCAAGCAAATCTCTAAAGCCTGTGTCCTCCAATGGTCCTGCTTTTTTCAGGGACTTCTGGAAATAATTATCTTTGCACTTCAGAGATGAAAGCTTAGTTAAATATGTGAGAGACCAAGCAGATGTGGCAGGACAGATTACACTGCACATCATCTTGTGTCACAGCTGTACAGCTGATGGAGAGCTTGCCTGCAACCGTGTCATTTAGAGATACTAGCAAAGATGGCTGTTTGGAGGAAGATTAACATCGCTGTTACCAAGTGATTTAGGAGTGAAACTTAGGATGCATGTATCTAAATGATGTTTTTTCATCAAAAGTTCACATAATTCGAGCGTGGATACAAAATAAAGTCGGTCACAGACAGTATTTAGAACACTCCCTTTGTTAATATCCATAATCAGATAAGAAACAATTGTTTAATAGCAAACCATTGTGCCATTAGTTTAATAAAGAGTAGGATGTAGCCATTCTGTGCACATTTACTCTCATGATTAGATGATTTTATTTTTATTACCGAGCCTATGATATAGGATTTTTATACTTTGCTTTTTATTCTTTAAAGAAAGATTTTTTTTTGAAGAATACTGCAAGTTAGACAGTAATAACATACAACTAAATAGTAGTTTACACCATTCAAATAATTTCATGCCTATTATATTACAAGATGATTTAAATATATATATATATATATTTTATTTGGCTGTAGCACATAGCATGCAGGATCTTATTTCTCCGACCAGGGATCGAACCCAGTTCCTGGCAGTGAAAGCGCCAGGTCCTAACCACTGGACCGCCTGGGAATTCCCTAAAAAATATTTTAAAAAATGTGATGCAGCGTAAGAAAGCATTCCACATGTGCCTCTCAAGCCACATAACACACATCAAACCTGCACTTGAATTCATCATTCACTGATGGCTGAAATGAAATGAATCCTTTGTTTTCTCAAGGCTGCAAAGAAGAATAGGAAACACATGTGGTTCTTGATATCTAGATGAGAAGTCTCACTGCGTGGTTTGGGGACCTGATGGTCAGTGTTCTAGAGGGCATCACAACCGTGACTAAAATGGTCCGTCCAGAACCTGGGGACATGTTCGTGATGGACCTTCAGAGGTCTCATGGAAGGAGGACAGAGCTCCATTCTGATGCAAGATAAGTTGCTGGAGGCTTGGTGGTGCTGTGGGAAGACCTGTTCCTACAGCACATCCAGACACACATTGCTGTCTCTCTCTAGTGAAAAAAAAGAAAAAAAAGAAAAGGAGCAAACACCTGTGTGTGTGTGAAAACTGAAGCATGCAAGCATCAATTTTCAATATGCTGCATAGTATATATTCACATATAACTGTGTTACCAAGTAATACATTTTTGAAAGTGTTTATTTCCCTTTGAATTCCATCTCCTTTAATACCCGCAACAACCATGGGACAATGATGGAGCAGATTTTATCATCTCCATTCTTTAGGTGAGACCCAGAGAGTCCAGTAACTTCCCTCCGGTCACTCAGCATGGCACGATTCGTATTAGAATTGTCGACTGACCCTCGTTCATTTTACCGTGTTCACATTAAAATGGACATTAATGACTTCTCGTGCTTGGTGGTGAAGTCAGACACTTAGAAAAGGTTTATGTTTTATTGGCTTTTATTTTAAATGATTGATACAGGATGCTCATGTATTTAATTTGCATTTTAAAAAAGACCGCCCCCGCCATAGTACTTGAAGGATGTGTCAGCGTTTGAAGATGTTGTGATTTAGGGCATTTGGTGTTTTCTGGATAAATCATTTCACTCTCCTGCCTTTTCAGCTCCTTGTACTGGAAAGGGCCTGCTTTGCTTCACCTGATCACTTCCTGACCAACCTGGAGGCCCCATGAACTGGCACCTGCATTATAAAATCATCTTGATGCCCTCAGGCAAACAGTACGTGTTCCTCTTTTGAGCTCAGATCAAACTTTGTCTTTGCTGCCTTTTATTCAGCTTCTCCCTTAAAATAGCCATTCATATCTTATTTTCTTTATATGTTTTCTGATGACTGTAGATTTTTATATTCTCCTACAGAATTTATTGTCACCTTAATAGGTCATCAACACATATTCGTATTCATTGCCTGGATATAGTAGAGAGATCATTGTGAACGTACGCTAAAGAACAGAAATATCAACCTTGTCTCTGCTATTACTGCCAAAAAATTATAAAAGTATCGATAACCCATAACAAAAATAATAACTAAATAATTTGGGGAAGTTAAAAGCATTTTGGGAAGTGTTCAATTACAGGATCAATCCTTATCTGTCTTTAACAAGTTTAAAAGAGAATTAAGCCAGACTGTCCATGGACGTTTCCTCACTGGATAGTAAGTTACATCTGCTCTGGAAGATTTCTTAGCACTGAGACATTGAACATACCCTACAAGCAAACAATTACATTTTTGGTAAACATTTTCATGTTCTACAATGACAAACACTGGTATGAACATTTTTCTTTGGCTTGTGTTTTGTCAGCAGTTTGGAACATCCCTTTCTGAAATCCTACACCCTCTCTGTCACCCCTTCTTTCAAAGATGAGGAAGCTAACCTATGGGCAGGTGTAGAAGAAGGAAGGGATGAACTTTAAAATAAAAGTTATCAGAAATAATTAAATGAAATGATTAATTTTGAAGACCACCATATAAAAATGTATTTTTCTTTTTCTTTCTAATTTCCTTCCTTCCTTTTCCCCTTTTGCTGTCCTTGCATCACCATCCCATTTAAAAAATGTAAACAGTGTGATAGTGAAAGAGGTAAGAAGCAGACTCTGAAGATGAGTTTACCAGGTAAGACTTAGCCCTTGGCAAATTATATAGCACATGTCTAAAATCTTATTCTATTCACTGATATCAAACTAACATGCCTTATTAAAGAAGATGTATGATTCTGTATAAAAGCAAAGGTGCTTATATATGTTTGTATATTTGAGGTGTCAGTGGACTAACGTTAATTGAAATGAGAGGTGATTTTGACTTACATCTGGTTTGACCGGGTTTTTCAATTAATTGACGTTTAAAGCAATTTAATGGAGCACTGTGACATTTGTAGACACTAATATTGGTAATTATAATAAAATGAGGGAAACCAGAAAGCATTGTATATAATTGAAACACATCTGCATGTTCTATTCTGAGATGACTCTTTATTATATGATGTAAATTTGGGGGATTTTTTTAGGGTTTTTTAGTAATAATGCCTTTCTGTGGGCATCAATTTGTCCTGATAATTTTTAATTACCTTAAGCATTCTGAAATGCTTTTATTTCTTTCTGAGTAAAGCACTAAAAAGATACATATCTTATTATATAAAGATGTAAAAACTTAATTGCCATAATGTTCATAAGTCACAATTAGGAAATTAAACAAAATCAAAGAGCCACTTATAGACGAAAAATTTCCCATCTTTCAGTGCTTTAAATATACTCAAGTTACACTTGTCCTCAGTCTTCTCTCTTTATATTTGCTAATCACGGAAGATACTGGTAGCCGGGTAATAATCCTGAGATACTAACAGAGAGATGTTTTTCTCTTACATTTACCGGACGTGTAAGTCTTGCCCCTCCCCCTCCCCCCCAGGGAGGAAAAGAGTCCCACCTTCACTGCCTTTGTGAGTTTTGGAAGAGATTCTTGAAACCCAAGATACACACACTTTGTGAATATTTGGAAATTTAGGTCTGGGCTTGAAACCTTGAAGCTTTGGACTTGGAAGGACGTAAATCTGAGCAGGTTCTCTGCCCCGTGGACAGCGCGGGGTGGGAGGCGGAGGCAGTCGCAGGGCCCCTGCCCTCCCTCGCCCTGGGCCCAGGGCAGCGAGTTCAGGGCAGAACGCGATAGAATTCCCTCTGACGTGTAAGGACTTGAGAGCAGAGAGGCCCTGCTCTCTCCCTCCCCAGACAAACAGGAGGACATGGCCTTACTGGGAAGGCCCTGCCGTGTCTGTGACTTGGTGACTTACCCTCGAGGGGCGAGGTGACCTGCTCAGCTTCCCAGAGCTCAGATATCCTAGGATGCCTCTGCCTGCCCCAGAGCGGGGCATATCGGAGGAGGTGGAGAAGAATAAGGGGTGGGAGAGAGATGGAGACCCCTGCGGATGTTTCTGCAGATGAAGGACAAGCCAACAGAGGACGAGGAGTGACTCTGAGGCTGGGACTGGATGAGTCACGGTTGCACCTTGGCCGATGGTGGTATCAGGGGGACCTGATGGGACAGATGACAGAGGATGTCAGCAGAGGGCAGTGGCATCTGACACCTGAGAGGGTCACTCCTCCCATCACTGAAGGACAGGACTCACCTAGCATTTAGCACCAATGTCAGGAAGAAAAAACGGGAGAGGGGTATATTCTCAATTAGTTCACATTTAAGCCTGCAGTGATTGAAAAAAGTAACCAGTTGAGTTTACTTAAGGGTGAGGACTTAGATGAAGTTTTCTACATCAGATAAAAGAACTCTTTGATCACTACAGTAGTTACATTTCTGCACACAACTTTATGGCTGAATTTTATACCTATTCCATATCTATACTTTATTTATGGATCAGAGCATCTTTTGTGTTTTGAAAAGCAGAATGAAAAAGAGCTATGATGCTAGATCACACAGAGAAAGAAAAAAAAAACCCCAATAGAAATACACTGAAACTAATTGTTAAAAATAAACTTTTCTTGACATATTTCCCTTTAACTTGAAGTTCAAAGCCAGTTTTGGTCCGTAGAAAATGTTAGTCTGGAAATTTTATTCCTTCTTTGAGTTTATTTTTATCACCAATTTGGAAATTCCTCCAAACACTGAAAATTTTCTTTTATAAAATAAGAATGGGATGATACTTTTTTTCGATAGATGAGCTAAAATGATGCTTTGTGAAATGGTTTAAATGGGTAATATCATGAGTAAAAAGTTAAGATAAAATTAGTCATATTTATTGTTCTTCAAAAACATGCATGTTTCTATTTACTGTGGTTAATCTATAAATTGCTATAGCTACCATGATTAATGGCTAGACAGGATACCATCAAGGCATAAACCCCGTTTGGTTGTAAAACTTATTCTGAAACTTATTACTAAGAATGACAAAAACAGAAATAAGCTATTCAAGAGTTAAAAAAGAAAAAAACCCAAAGAATGACAAAAACAGAAATAGAATATTTGAGCTAAAGGAATCATATATATATAATATATACTATGCTATACTTATACTACAAATACATGTAATACAGATATACATGCATTTATATATACTATACAAATAGATACATATATAAGTATTACACATATTATAATACTAATGTATTATAAACATTATACTAATATATATAATATATATGTCATTATATTGGTAATGATAGTTATTTAGTATGTGGGAGATAGGTTTTCAGTAATGTTAAAACTGGATATTAAGGCTATGAAATTAAGTTACAACTCTAATCAGTACAGCAAAAAGAAATGTCTTTATGACACAAAAGGTTTAATTATCAGGGTAGGAAAACATAATTTCGGTGGTAGTTTGCACAGAATAGTACACTGAGAGTCTTGCTGATAAATGTCTTAAAAAATATTTTTTAAAAACTGAAACAGGGGCTTCCCTGGTGGTGCAGTGGTTGAGAGGCCGCCTGCCAATGCAGGGGACACGGGTTCGTGCCCCGGTCCGGGAAGATCCCACATGCCGCGGAGCGGCTGGGCCCGTGAGCCATGGCCGCTGAGCCTGCGCGTCCGGAGCCTGTGCTCCGCAACGGGAGAGGCCACAACAGTGAGAGGCCCACGTACCGCAAAAAAACCCCCAAAAAACCCAAAAAACTGAAACAGTCAATAGAGTAACATGATTAAAATCACTGATATGACATCTCACCTATATAGATTTAGTTAAGGAATAATGAAAAAAAACAAAATTTGTACCTCAGTCCTAGAATGTACAAATAAAAACCTGTAATGAAGCAACTTTCTCCCTACCTCAATGAACATAAATATCCTTTAGTTTAACAATATACGAATACAGTTTTAATGAACAACTTTATTTAAAACTGTAACAGTGCCCACTGAATGCTAATTTTTAGCAAGTCGTGTTGGAACTGCAGTGAGACGGCAATATCTCAGATATTTAATATCATAAATCTAGAATTTTAATCACGTGGCCACTGATGATGTTGTTTATATGAGCAATTTGTGTGGCTTGTCTTCTCCTTGACAAAATGATGATTGATGCTGTCAACACTAATTTTCTCTTCCAAATTATTATATGTAATTAAATTCAGCTACTTGAGGGCATTTTCTTCTAAAAGTTTAATGCAAAATGCTTTTAATATGCAAATGATTTCAATTGCTTTAAGTCTCTAATTGTAACTTGAAATTTTTCCATCAGGCACCTGTAGAACTATACCCTTTTCTGTTTGGGGGGATTGGTTCCTAAATCCCTTTCAGCCTTTTGCTCTCGAGGGGAAGGGGGTCAGAGCAAGAGGAAAGAACACACTAAGATACATGCCTGGGGGCTGAGCCATCTGTGTGCACTTGTGAGACCCTGTAATGTTCTAGCAGGGCTGTGCATGTCATGTGCACTAAATTAGGACGGTCTGTTCTTTGCTGACCTTAACCTTCTTCTCCCTGGCTTAACTGTCCTCTTCATTCATTCACTGCTGCTTCTTTGGTAGTCTGTGGCCTGAAATAGAACTAGATTCTTGCTGCCCTCTCCTTGCCCCAGTCAGTTTTCCGAACTTTCCCCAGTACCTTCTCCCATTTCTCAAAAGCGCTTCACAAACCATTTTTCTGTCTCTGCTATTCTCCAAAACTCAGGTCTTTAGAGCAACCTTCATTTCTCTAATTTTCAGATACTGAATTGGCATTAGTGATAAAAAGAAAATAATGTTAGATTCTCGTTTGCTCCTTTCTTTGCATGCTTTTCCCCTTGTTTTAAAAATGCCCCAAAGGAAGACGATCCAAGGCACGTGTGTATCATTTGGTCAAAGAACTATGGCAAATGCAACACTGTGCTGATGAATTGTTCTGCCACCTGAGGTCCTTGTCGGATGTTGGGACTCCTAGTTTTGCTACTAAATGTGGAAAATATAACTGATAAGACTGATTGAGGATAATGAGATAAAAATCAGTCACTGAAATATCTCCTCTAGATCACTTCAATGAAAATAATTCACTGAAGGTCGTTCACTGGACAGGCAGTAGCCATGCAGTTCCTACTGTGTAGCTTAGGGAACTCTACAAATAAGTTTTAAAACATAAAGGTACAAAATGATTAATATAGATAGAGGTACAATTCTAGGGGTGTGTGTGTGTCTGTGTGTCTCAAATGTAATGCTTGACCTATGTGTGCCCCTCATTGTAAGACCTTGCAAACAGCTGTACAGAAATTTCACTGTACAGAAATTCCAGATGTGACCAGAAATCACTGAGTGCACTTTGACAAACTGATTTTTAAAGAGGATGAAAAGATTTTTTGTAAAAAAGGAAAAAAGGCTGCACCACATTCGACTCGTGCTTCTAAGACCTCCCACATGGCTCCTCTGACTGACAGGTCCGACATCCCTCATATTCCCACAGCATCCCAGCTAATTACTCAGAACAGATAAACCCACCAAAAGCCAACAAGTAAATAGGAACGTATGTGAGGAGTGATCTCATCCTGGCTTTCTCAAGAAGACGGCGCAGGCGTGGACAAAAAAAATAGTAATTGATGGTTTTTATTCCAACCATCTTCTTTCTTCCCTCCCTGCCCCTCTGTTTTGACCTTCAGTGTTTCCTAGTAAATGCCCATCTATGGAAAATATTAGTGCATGTTCACTGTACAGGTATTTGGTTTCATGAAATCACATAACTTTATTAGAAACCCAAGCATCAAAAATTTAATAGACATTATCCTGGAATGATATTTATACTATTGGGAATATCTCTGGAAAATTAATAAATCTTAACTGTAGGCAGTTGCTTAGGGAAAGATTTTCTTAAGGCAGTGCGCAGTGGATTTCAAGACTTTTTAACATAAAAGCTTTAAAAAATGATCAACCTTTCTCTCTTTTCTGTGCCTTAAGAAATTCTTTCCTATCTAGATGTGTCCTAAAGATATTCTTATATTATCTTAAACTTCTTTACACAAAAATAAATCTGGAATTTATTTTTGTCTGTGGTGTGGGATACTTTTATTTTATTTTTTCAACCAGAAAGAAAACCGTCTCATCAGCATCATCGCCCCGATGACTTGTTAGGCCAAAGCTGTGCGTCATGAGCGATGCTTCCATGCACGTGGGGTTCTATTTCTGGGCTCTCCAGGTTGTTATTTATATACCTGGAGACAGACAACCAGAAGTCACATTTCAGCATCACAACTTGCTAGGTGTGTGATCAGCTGGATTGTGGTAGTTTTGGGGGAGAAAATCATGACTGTATTCTTGGGTATTATGTTTACAGGCTGAGTGCTTCTGGTGGAACCAACAGGGGCTGCTTTGATACCCTCTGTTGTCTCAAGAAAAGATGCACCCTTTGAATAGCCATTAGGGCCTTTTCTGACCTTAACCCTAGAGGCACTGCCAGGAACCCCAGCTCAGCAGGAAAGTCTCCCAGGAGAGGCTGCTCTCCATTCTGTCACCACAGTGACAAAGACACTATATACTTCTGGCACTGCCTTTCCCATATTTAAATTTCCCCATTTGTTCCCTGAATGTCTCCTATATCTGTTTTTATTTTTATATTTTGGTTCTGTGTTGTACGTCTCTGTCCTTATAAATATCGAAGAGGTGCTCTCCTTTTTGGAGGTCAAAATAAACTTTCCGTATTCTTCCCTGTCAGAGCTTATATTTAAGACTACATCTCTCATTTTAAGGTTGCCATCTGCAAATTGAACAAATCTGTATTTATACCAGTGAAAATGGATACACTGTCATTAAAACAAAACTCGGGCTTCCCTGGTGGCGCACTGGTTGAGAGTCTGCCTGCTGGTGCAGGGGACACGGGTTCGAGCCCTGGTCTGGGAAGATCTCACATGCCGCGGAGCAACTGGGCCCGTGAGCCACAACTGCTGAGCCTGCGCGTCTGGAGCCTGTGCTCTGCAACAAGAGAGGCCGCGACAGTAAGAGGCCCGCGCACCGCGATGAAGATTGGCCCCCGTTTGCCGCAACTAGAGAAAGCCAGCGCACAGCAACAAAGACCCAACGCAGCCAATCAATCAATAGAAATGCTGTAGAATTATTAAAAAAACAAAACAAACAAACAAAAACCTCGGGGGTTAGTTCCGTGAAACACTGCATAAAAAAAACCCAAAAAACAAAACTCTCTGTCCCTGTAAGCCAAAAATAAAACAAATCTGCACAACTGAGATTGACTTATGCTATTTAAAGAAATTCATCAAAGCAATAAGTATTATAATATCTGTGGTCATATTTCTTGTTTAAAATTTCATGAATTTACATTTGCATACTTCTGTCAAAAATGTGTAATATCTGGATGCTTTAAAGATTGTACAAAAATTTTTTCTTGTCCCGCAGTGGGAAGGGCCATGTGGCCCATTTGCTGACTGTATTTACCAGTATTACACATATGCTATAACATATAGGAAAACATCAGAAAATAATAAATATAATTAGTCATTATCCTAGTCTTTGGCTAGTTTTGATCTATTTGCTAACTTGATTAAGAGCTTGAGGTAATTACTTATTTTGTGTTATTTAGGGGATAGTGACTTATCTCCTCTGAATATCAGCTTCCTTATCTCTAAAATGGTGACAATGGTGACTTTGCAGGGTCCCTATGAGGATTAAATGAGTTAATGTATAAAGAATTTAGCAGGACCAGAATTGCCACGTAATTGATGGTTAAAAATGGAACCTATTATCCCTGGTGGCGCAGTGGTTGAGAGTCCGCCTGCCGATGCAGGGGATGCGGGTTCGTGCCCCGGTCCGGGAAGATCCCACATGGCCCGTGAGCCATGGCCGCTGAGCCTTCGCGTCCGGAGCCTGTGCTCCGCAACGGGAGAGGACACAGCAGTGAGAGGCCCGCATACCGCAAAAAAAAAAAAAAAAAAAAAAAAAAGTAAGCTATTAGTAGTGGTAGTACTGTAGTTTCCCATTTTGTTACAGATATTAGGATTTGAAACATGTGTTCTTTATATACTTGCACTAGATGTTTAATTAATGAGATATATTTATAATGTTATATGTACATTTAATATTTTAAATTATTAACATGAGGAGTCCAATATCTCTGTAAGCCATGTTTTCTCTACCAAGTACTCTGAGTTACTAATCATGACACTGACTTTTCTTAAATTAATTAATTAATTTTATTTATTTTTGGCTGCTTTGGGTCTTCATTCCTGTGTCAGGGCTTTCTCTAGTTGTGGCGAGCGGGGGCTTCTCATTGTTGCGGAGCACGGGCTCTAGGCGGGCGGGCTTCAGTAGTTGTGGCACGAAGGCTTCAGTAGTTGTGGCACATGGGCTCAGTAGTTGTGGCTCACTGGCTCTAGAGCGCAGGCTCAGTAGTTGTGGCACACAGGCTTAGTTGCTCCACAGCATGTGGGATCTTCCCGGACCAGGGCTTGAACCCATGTCCCCTGCATTGGCACGTGGATTCTTAAGCACTCTGCCACCAGGGGAGCCCTGATATTGACTTTTTAAAGAGAACGAATTGCTTATAGAATGGCTAGATTTTTTAATAACTGAAATTGAACAATTTCATGCAATAAGTAAGAATAGGGTAGGACTGAAAGAGGGAAGTTTGGAGAAAGAATAATGTTCTGTTTGCTTCTTCCTGACTCCAGCTCATTTAACGAACTGAGTACAATTATATGTCACAAAAATATAATACTGGCTTAATTTCTGAAAAATATACCGGAAGGGATTAATGTATTCTTAAGTACTAATTAAGGAGATACGTTCACTATTAACCTCACTCATCTTGACTGTACTGTAGCTAAAACAATAATACCATGTTTGCTGATTTTGCAGAAGGCAAGTATGAAGCTCTTTCCAGCAGTTTACTTTGTTCTGTTTGGATTTATACTTTCCCCCTGAAGTAGAACTCATGTATTTTCTTGTAACAGGATGAAACTGGGTTAAGATCAGAAGAAAGGAAGAAGATAAACTTACTCAAGGACAAATGTTTCAAGGAGACTAGAAGGCAATCCTGAGGTTCTTTAAAGTTTCAAAGAAATATGATTTTTTGGTAGAGATACCTGGGGAGCATAGAAAGATAGAAGCATGCAGAAGCGGTAGAGTGAGTGATTCTAGAGCCTAGGCTTTGCAGAATTGGAACAGTCCTAATTTAGCGTTCGAGGGAAGCTCTCGGGCCTTGGTCATTTCACCTTCCTTGCTGCAGAGGGTACCTGTAGCTCTCCCTTTTGCCTCTTCTGTACGGATCCTACGTTTATACTCCCCCACAATGAGGGGCTTTCAAAGAGGAAGAATGGACAACTAAGAGAGGCAAGTAACTTACGTAGCAGAGACAGAAATATCCACATAAAATTTTACATTGTATTTCCCTCCCTAAAAGAGCCAAAATGGAGAAGAAATTTTAACAGGAAAGAGCAACTTTAAAGGTAAAACTGTGTGACAAAAATCAAGTCCTCATCCATGCTAAAACTTAAGAGATTGAAAATAACTAGGTTGAAGAAACCATAAAGAGGATGCAGCAAAAGAAAAACTGAGGAGAAAAAGGGAAGAGGAATTAGGAGGAACGTCTGAAGAAAGAGAATAGCTAGGTGTCCTGAAGGGGTGTGATTGGGTTAGCTTGTCCTGTCAAGCTGGGCAGTATCGCATGAAGATGCCACAAAGGCAGGTGATGTTTATTAAGGTAGGTGACCACCTTCTTCAGAGCTGCCTTTTGCTTTTTTTTTTTTTTTTTTTTTGCAGTACACGGGCCTCTCATTGTTGTGGCCTCTCCCTTTGCGGAGCACAGGCTCCTCGGCCATGGCTCACGCGCCCAGCCGCTCCGCGGCATGTGGGATCCTCCCGGACCGGGGCACGAACCCGTGTCCCCTGCATCGGCAGGCAGACTCTCAACCACTGCGCCACCAGGGAAGCCCCAGAGCTGCCTTTTGGATAAGCTCGTCTTTGTTCAATGAACATGATAGCAGGTAATACTGCGCCAAGAAATGATAGCTTTATGAGGCCATTTTCCAAAGAATGGGACTGTGAATAGGACACTTAGAATTTCATGGATTATCTAGAACAGTAATCGTATCACTCAGAGATACTCATTAACTATCAATTTAATTAAAGAGAGGTCCAATGAGGCGACTGTGCTACTGAAAAAAGAAATGAAGCAGCCTTAGAAGAGACAATTCAAGCCCGAATTTGATTTGAGCTAAAGCCGAAGAGAAAGGAGAAAGTCGCGCTGAGAAAAATCTTAGATAAACCTTCTTGGTTTTGTGACATTTTCTTCCAACTTTCTAATAGTGTTATCTAGAAAGAAACACGGCATATTAGAGTTTTTGCCTGACACAAAGATCTGTGGGAAAAAGAATAATAGAGCTTTTCTTAGAGGAAAATGGGGAGTAAAGAGATGCAAGAAACTATTCTAGCAGAGACAAAAATATTCAAATAAGATTTTATATCAATTTTCTCTACTTGGAAAGATAGGAAAGGACAAACGTAAAGGTAACATTGAATGGCGAGCATCAAGTTCTTTTCAAATTTTTTTAACACCTTTATTGGAGTATAATTGCTTTACAGTGGTATGTTAGTTTCTGCTGTATAACAAAGTGAATCAGCTATACATATACATATATCCCCATATCCCCTCCCTCTTGCATCTCCCTCCCTCCCTCCCTCCCTATCCCACCCATCCAGGTGGTCACAAAGCACCGAGCTGATCTCCCTGTGCTATGCGGCTGCTTCCCACTAGCTATCTATTTTACGTTTGGTAGTGTGTATATGTCCATGCCACTCTCTCACTTTGTCCCAGCTTACCCTTCCCCCTCCCCGTATCCTCAAGTCCATTCTCTAGTAGGTCTGTGTCTTTATTCCCGTCTTGCCCCTAGGTTCTTCATGTCTTTTTTTTTTTTTTCTTAAATTCCATATATATGTGTTAGCATACAGTATTTGTCTCTCTCTTTCTGGCTTACTTCACTCTGTATGACAGACTCTAGGTCCATCCACCTCACTACAAATAACTCAATTTCGTTTCTTTTTATGGCTGAGTAATATTCCATTGTATATCTGTGCCACATCTTCTCTATCCATTCACCTCTCGATGGACATTTAGGTTGCTTCCAGAGAATCAAGTTCTTAATGCCGTAGGCTGAGGGGTTGAGGATAACTAGGTTACCACCAACAGGGCGTTGAAAATGCAGCCGGAGAAATAGTGAGAAAAACAACATGAAGAGTCACGAGCCATGTCTGCAGGAAAGGAACAGCCAGGGGCCACTAATTTTAGTCAATGCTCAGTATCTTCAATCCAACTCGAATCAATTCTGAAATATTTTCTTATGACTCGAAACATAGTAAATTAAAAAATAAGTCCTTCCTTCCAATTTGGACAGCTTCTGCTATAATCATGAGAAAACTTAACACAATTTAGTTTGTATACTGTCATGGAAGGTATTTTCCTTAAGAGGACTTTGCAGTGCTGTACTCCACAGATGTCTTTAGCACAATTATTTTTGAATGAGAAAATCCGTGTTGTTGTACACGCACAAACCACTTTCTAATGGTCTTTAACCTTACGCCATTTGGACTTGCCTCTCCAAAGAGAGATATTTGAGTAACTGGCCATTACCGTGACATAGAGGAAGAGCCTCATTTTTCTCCATAACCGCTGAACTCCTTGTAAGACATCCCTGCAGCCTGTGCTGATACAGCGACCATGGACTCTTCAGCGAATGGCAGCTCCAAAGCAGCTCCAGTCCCGACCCTCAATCATCCAATCCCAGCCCACAGCAGACATTGTTTACACAGTCATAATCAACAGGGTAAATTTAGAATATCCTAGGATAAATTATGATAAACTTCCTGCTTTGGGATGATAAGTGAATGGAGCAGACAGTGACTCTGACAGAGAGGGTAAATTGATGAGCTCTAGGTGAACAATTAGGATGGAACTCTTTACAGCTGTAGAATTCAAATTAGATCATTTCCAACTAGCTCGCACACATTTCTTTCTTCGTCTTTTTAATTCCGAGTTTGTGTTTTAAAAGTGAAGAATAATTGTGGTCTTTTGTAGGTCAAGGAATAAACTGTTTACAGCAAGGTCTTGTTGGGAAAATCATTCCTTCTGGTATCCTTTTCTTCCTCCCAGCAGTGACCCGCTGATCTCCAGGAAGAGTCCTGAAGAGTGTGCCAGACATGTGATGCTTAAACAGTCTTTTCCTTTTTTCCTTTATAGTTGGGGTGACTGGCCAATATCCCTTCGAATCTATCAAAGCAATTTTTTGTGTCCTCCTTCTTGGAATTTTATGTCCACATGTGAGGTTGGAGAAGTCTGTATGGAATACAAGTTCACCTTTGATTTCAAAATCGGCACCAGCAGCCCCTCTGAACAGAAGAGCAGCCTAACAGATAGACCTAGTTCATTTCCACTCCCATCCACCTCTGACCCATTTTAATTCCCATCACTTCAGCTTAACAATTTCATTTTTCACTTTAATGCCTTTATCCATTTCAGCAGAGATTACATTTCCCAAGCTGTACATGTTCTCCAGCTGATTTGTTTTTTTTTTGTTGTTTTTTTTTTAAAGATTGAGATCATGGAACAATGCTTTCCTTATTTTCAGTTCTTAGTACCCCAAATCCTGGTTGTTGGAACAGAAACCGCAGGGGATAAAGTCCACATTAATTAACCGTATCTTCTGTGAGAACACGTACATCCATCCATCCACTTGGGAAGGTCCTGCCTTGCGCCTCCCCCAGGAGTTTCTCAATGTCCAGGCTTTTCTCTCTGTGGGTGCGGCAGCAACCTGACCTAGTGGTTAGACAGCCTGATTCCGGACTCAGGTAGGAATAGGTTTTCATCTCTACCCCAGCACCGAAGAGCTGTGCGCTCTTCGTTGAGTTACTTCGCATCTCTAAACCGTAACTGTACAATGGGAATAATAACATTGACCTCAAAGAAATGCTTGAGGTGTAAATGAGAAAAATAAATCTAAAGAATCTGGTGGTTCATGAGCGCTCAGTACGTATTAAATAAAATGACTACTCTTCTGTTTTTAAGCCAGGATGATCGCATTCCTGTAAGTTATTCATGGCCTCTTGAACTGGTTATGAGAAGGTCGTGAGAAGGTTAGAAGAAAAATTTAGTCTGTAGAAGAGGTGAAACATACAAGATAGGGGTTTCTAACGTGAAAGCGCTTCCTAAACCATAACACACTATATAAATGTTATTATTATAATCATGAGAACATAGGTTTTCTTGCCAAAGGCTAAAGGTAATAGCCTGTCTTGAAATGTAGCTGAGGAAGTGTGGCACCAATATAAGTTATGGGAGGGCTGGCACTGTTAACCTGGAAGTGACAGAACTGTCCCAGAAGAAACATGAACTTGGGCCGATGAAGCAGGCTTGCTTTTGGTTGCAAATCTGACTCACGCTGACTCTGCACTGCTCTCACTCACCAGATCTGGGTCAAATACTCACTTTTGGAGCAGGTGGTAGAGTTAGCTCCATCAGGACTACACACATTCGGATTAGAAGAGCAATCAGTTTCCAAGGAGACTTGGGGTGCTCTTTCTGAAACAGAGAGAATGGAAGCTCCCCTGAGCGTTCCACCAAGGAATCTTCCATCTCACAGAGTCCTTTGTGTCCCCAGTAGGGGTTTCAACAGCAAAACCTCTGCAGGGTTGCAGATATTCTTCCTTCTCCTGGGAAACCTCAGGAGGAGGCTGCGCTGAGGTCTGAAAGCCCCACTTGCCACATTCATGGTGTTTTATTCGTTGAGAAACTGATATTATGAAAAATTGAGGGGTACAAAAATCACTGTTCAGAAACTGAGTTAACACATGAAGAAAACTGCCACATTAAGAGTGGGTGAAGAAGCAAATGAGAACATTTCACAGTTATATGCAAAGATACAACTTCTAATTGATGAAACATCTTATTGCTAAAATGGAAATTTCTTTCTTTAATGCAATATAAAATGTGTTCCAACTTGTGGGTCAGAAGACTTGCTAAATGCAAAGTATTTTATATAAAGAACTTCAATCACAGTAGAAACTTGATAAATATTTGTTGACCCTTGTCTGATAATTTACCAAGTGTCATGACTTCACCTCCTCATAAGATGATTACTAAGTACGTATAAATTACACTCCTGTTGTTCAGTTTGCTTTCCATGTACAGCCCATATACATGGAATGAGGCCTCTCATTTAACTGAATTTCAACTACATATTCACACTGAATTTCAACATAATGCCTTGAATATACTTGACAGTTTCCTCACTGTTTTCCTGAGAAAACTTTCTGTATTATGTACTTTTGGTATTTAACTCTGGCTCTTAGAGACATCAGAATAACATTTCCCAAATAGATCCTGATCTGGAAGCTACCTTTCTGAACAATTAATGGTTGTGAAGCGGTATTGGCAAATAAAACAAGGCCTCCATCAAAACGTAAGGCTGTCCTGCTGCTGTTTGCTGGAAGGCCTTTTCTTAGGAGGTGTGGGCCAGGCGGAGGGCAGTGGTTCTTAATATTTTGGGGATCGTAGAACCTTTTGAGAATCTAATGAAAGCTATGGATGCACACAGCCTTGCAAATATTTGCTTAGAATTTTGGGGCCCCCATGAAGCTATTTTTGGAGCACTCTGAGAAGTCCCTCGGACTTGAGCTCATCTAGGGTTTACCACGATAGTTTGGAGAAAGTCTCTGAGACCGTCACAGCCCCAAGGAACTTCAGAGTCCTGGGCTAACTCTTATTCATCCACTTTTTCCATTCATTCATTAATTCATTTCTCTATTCACTTACTCATTCCTTCCTTCACTTACTCTGCAAATTATATGAATAACATCACTGCGAAAGCACTATAGTAGAATACAGCATGGTCAGGAAAAGCCATTCATTCCGTAATACCATACATCACATGCCATACACTTATTTTTTCCAAAAATTCAGAATGTCTCAATTTTGGAGGAGAACTAAGTGAATATCAGCCTTCCTCAGAAAATGAGACAGAGGAGAGGAAGCAAACATAGTGAACTACATGAGGTATCTTACCTACCATTTCTCTTTTGATATTATAACGCATTTGGGAGGTTGACATTCTTTCCCCATTTACCAATGAGTAAGCAGAGTCTAAGGGAGGTTAAATACCTTGCTTAAGGTTGTATGCAGCAGGACCAGGATGTGAATCCACCAGTCTGGATTTCTAAACTCCAGGGTACTCTTCTACCTGCACAGGGTCACACAAATTTAGGGTTACTCAAATGATAATGTCAAGTCAGAACTTGCTGCCTGATGTTATGGAATGCATCCATTATGTGTGTGTGTGTGTGTGTGTGTGTATACAAAAAAACTTTTTAAAAAAAGATCAGGTATATTATGGAGAGACAGCGTGGCCAGAGCAAAGGACACTGGTCCAACAATCAAGGTCCCTCAAGTCGAGTTCCAGTTTTGTCACTGACTATGTGACTTTGATAAGTAATTGAACCTCTGAGGGCTTTAATTTCTGAATCTGCAATTGGAGTTGAACTAGATGATCTTCCAGATTTTTGGAGCTTGAAAGTTTTGTGATAGATCCACTTAGATGATCAAACTGTCATAAAGTTCAATAATTTGAAGGTTGATTAGTAGATTATATCTGTGCACACACTTTTTCTCAACCTAATTAATTAGGAAAAGCACCGTTTATGTTAGTGGACCTTAACATATCAAAAACACCAGAAGGAAATGAAAGGCAAAGAGGCTTCTCACCGACAAATAATTTCCTGACAAGGCTTTACTTAGAAGTCTCAGTCACTTAATCAAGGGATCACTGAGGGGTCTTTTGAATTTAGTAAAGAAACTGTTACAATTTCCAAAAAAAAGCTTTATTTTTTGGCCAGAAATATCAATAGGAACATAATCTAGTTATTTTTAAATAGAATGATAATTAGATAGAAAGATAGACTTAAAGACCTAAAAATCCTTTTGTCCAATTTCTCTCTTTACAGGTGAGAAGAGTGTCAAAGAGTGTAAAGGAGTTGCCCAAATTTGCAATATACTTGTGGACCCTGCGATGGGGCCTGAACCCAAATTCTGCTCTTTGACTTCCTATTCCAGAGCTCTTTCCTCAGCCACTCCCAGCTTCAGCTCTTTTCTCTCCCCCTGGTGACTTGCCCCCTCGCTCCGCCTGAACAAAGGCTCTCATCCGTCTTTACTCTGTCCCCCTCACCAGACTACCTTCCTCAAAAGCTTTTATAACTCCGTTCCACTGTTTACACCTCTGATGCCCCTCACTGCACACAGAGTACAATTTAAATATATTATTTAAACATGCCTGTTCCTCTAAGAAGCCTTCCTGGATTCCCCCTAGCTAGAGTTGTATCTCTATGCTTGGAAATTCTCTAACACGAAAATTCTTATATGAAAACTTTCAGCTTTACCTTGTACCATAGTTATTGGTGTGTTCTTTAAAATTTCTTTTATTAGAGTGCAAACTTTTTAGGTATGGAATCAACGGTAAGGCAATTAGCATAAGGCCTGGCGCTTTGAAGAGAGTTGTTAAATATGAATTCTCTTTCTCAAACACTTTTTTTCCTCTGGCACCTCTTCCCATCTCTCAGACAGAAAGAACTCGGTGGATTTTATTTTTTGATCAGGTGGGTGTAGTCTGCCAACCTCTGGGAGCGAGAACATCTCTAGACGTGGCCTCTGGGCTTGCTACTCCTGCCCCTGGCCTGATCTCCTCTCTCACTCCCACTGGTCCACATCCTGCCGGCTCGCCAAGGTCAGCTCAGACCTTGACCCCTTCCCACCCATTCCATGGCTCTTCCCACTGCTGGTCCCCCTTCTCCTGACCTCTGTCAGAATGTATGGTCGGTTTTAGTGAATTCACATTTCCACTGCATTGTTTCTGCTTTTAGGAAATTTTCACTTGTCCATGAAATTTTTGTCCATGGAATTAGGGCATGAGACCTGCCTTATACTCCTTGTACTTTTCAATACATGTTCATGTATAAAATGAATCAAAGTTAGTTAATTTAGAATATTTTTATAATACGTTGAGCCTACTGATACACAACTTATTGTTCTGAGGGAACTTTCTGGTCTCCTGAAATAGCTATTCAAGTTCCCCAGATGTTCTTGGTTTCTCCTTGTACATAAAGCTTTGGTAATTTCATTTTCCCTTCATTTCAATTTCATTTCTCAGCATTTCAATAAATCCCTACATAGGAGGCACTGGGATGTAAGCCATCTAATAGGAGAAACAAGCATGAATTACCATTTTCAGGGCTCCATTCTCATTACTTTTCCATAGCCATGTGCCTTCTAGAAACATGGACAGTTTTATTTCTATCGTGACATGGGGCTGGACACGATGATCCTGAGGCCTGGATCCTAAATCTGCTGTAAGTCTCGGTCCCCTTCTATCAGCAGAATAACCAAGGTTGTAAAGGACCAGGCAGCCTTCCAGGCTCACCTTTAACCCTCATTTTGATATATTGGACCTTGAAGGTCTCCTTCTAGGAGCTTGTCCCCTGATGGCTTTTCAAGACTGAAAATACTGACTGTATTTTTTACTTTTTATTTTTATAACTTTTTATTTTATATTGGAGTATAGTTGATTAACAATGTTGTGTTAGTTTCAGGTGTACCGCAAAGTGAAAATACTGACTCTAAAAGAAATGATAAAAGGGAAATATCTTTCTATGGTTCGGGAGATTGGGGACACATCGGTGACACAAGTCAGCGGTTGCACGGGTATGTGTGTTGGTGGTGGTTGGCAAAAGGTTAAGGAAACTTGGTAAAGAGTTGGTTTTACTAAATAAAACTGAGAAAACAATATTGTTTAGATGTAATTATGGAGCTTAATTATTACCAGGAAATCCTACTTGTATCTTATTACGGCCTCTGGAAGTATATTTACTTGCATTTTTCTTTTACACAAAGAAATGGCTGTTTAATTTTTTTTCCTCTTTCATCTTTCTGTAACACTTTTTTTCATTTCTCTGCTACTACTTTCACACATACACATTTATTAAAAGAAGTCATCAGTCTGTCTTACTGTCATCTTTTAACCAGTGTACGGGTAATATGGGCATTAGTGGCTAAAGGAGTAATGACTCAAATCTGATTTTGTGAGTAACTGATAATTTGGGAAAATCCTAAGCCCTCGAGAACACGCCATCCTTGTAGAAAGTATAAAATGACAAAGTATATGGCTGATGTTACTGCAAGTTAGTCTCAAGCAAATAAATCACCATATTTAAAAATTTTAAAGGCTTACATTCTTATGTGGTGTAACTTAGAAAAGTTATTATTTGACATAATGCAAGAGTATCTATCTACCTATGCATCCATCCATCTATACATTGTAGCTCCTAAACTTTACTCTTGCTATTTTTTCCAATTCCATAGCATTCTCTACCCTCAGGAAAAAAAATGTAAATGGAGTAACCGTGTACGTGAAGGAGGACTTTACAAGCAGTTGAGTCTTCCACCATTGAAACCTTGCCAAGGGCAAGATGTGCAGCTCATGTTCAAAGAAGGAGTGGTTATCACCTGCACTTGCATCACTCTGGCTTGTCTCGTTCCAGATAAAATTAATGGTTAAAAAATTCAACTTGGGGCTTCCCTGGTGGCGCAGTGGTTGGGAGTCCGCCTGCCGATGCAGGCGACACGGGTTCGTGCTCCGGTCCGGGAAGATCCCACGTGCCGCGGAGCGGCTGGGCCCGTGAGCCATGGCCGCTGAGCCTGCGCGTCCGGAGCCTGTGCTCCGCAACGGGAGAGGCCACAACAGTGAGAGGCCCGCGTACCGCAAAAAAAAAAAAACAACAACAAAAATTCAACTTGACTTTAAAGCCAAACCTTAGATACTAAACCTGATCATTATCAGACCATTATAGCAGCAAATAACATCGCTATGCCAAATGCAGACACCTATCTGTAAAAGAAAGGAGTTGGACGATCATATAGCAGACCAATAAAATGCCAATTTAAACCACTCCCCAGACAATGTAATCTACAGGATGGCATTATACCCAGGACATGAAAAGGAAGAAAAATATGTGACTATTCAAATGTGTGTTGAATTGGATCATTAGATTGTACTTATGTTGGGGCATATCTCTAGTAGCTGTTCTCTAGAATGTCTTCAGGGCACTGTTGAAGCCAGTTAAATCTGTTCCATGGGTTTCTTGTTTCAGTGAACGGCTGGACAGTTAGAGGGGAAATTGACATAGTTTCCACAGTGATACAACAGATTATTCAATTTCTAAAATTTGAATTTAGCTATCAAGTGAAAAAAGCCTTGAGCACATAAAGCATGTTATCCAAACTATATTGTTTTATATGAAGTAACTTTAAAAAATGAAAAAATAATCAGTAGTAATATTTTAAGTAAATATCAATGGAATAAGCTTGGAAGATATTAATATACTTGTCTTATCAGGGTTTATACCTTTTAAATGTATTTATATTCATCCAAAATAATAATAAAATCAATTGTGAAGGCAAATGCGTGTCATTATATGTACACAAATTATCTTCATGAGTATTACTTTTTAATATACGATATTTTTGGTATTTTCATGTACAGACCAGTTTTTTTTTATAATGACAGTGGGATGACTTAAGAATAAAGAGGTTAAGAATTTTTTTGTCTGAAAAGTGTTGTAAGTACTTTTCCCCTCTCCACGGATCTGTTCCAGGTTGTACAACTGATGTCGTGATGCTCAAACACAGGTTCATTACAAAGTTAAACACTAGGTGGCACTACAAACCCCCCAAACTGGAAGGTAACTGCCTTTGTCTATCACCGTTTAGTCTATCTGGATTTCAGATAGACTGAAATCCAGTTTATCTCTGATTTTGAGTTTCACATAAAAATTAGAAACAGAAAAACAGCAATATTTCCATTACTTGCCTATCACCATAATAGCTCCTTTCCTTTTGATGAACACTTACAGTTCAGGTGAACCCAAATATTTCATATGTTTATGACACAAGATTTGGAAAATAGCTTGAGTATATTTATTAATTTGGTTGTCATATATGTATTTTGCTAAAAAAGGTATTACACATGGCATATTTGTTTATCAAGTGCTAAAAATGTAGCACATTTTATCATACCAAAAATGTATTAACATTTTATCATACCAAAATGCATGCTTTTACACACGCATGCATCTGTGTATGATACACAAAATTCATTTATAACCCATGTTGATATTGATGATTTGGATACCTTTTTAGCACTGCATTTCTAATAAAGTGAAGATTTCCTCCCAAAGGGAATAAGAAGCAGTAAGCTTATTGCCCAAAAGGACGTGCTTTTCTCAAAATATGTTAACTGTGAGGAAGAGAAGTAGTCTGATAAGTAACATAAATTTAACATAATCGAATTCATCAGTAATATTCATAAAACTGCTGTAAGAATGTGTTCAAATTCTTGTGTAAAATGACATTGAGGATTTTGGTGAGAAGGGAGGGCAGAGGGTTTGAGTAGTGAGGTACCAGTTAAAATGAATATTTATTTTGTTGGCTCTACTCTCTCTTCAGCACGTTTACCGTGTCCTCTGTAAGCTGGGCTGATGACCAGTTCAATTCTGGATTCAATTCAAGGTGCCGAACTCCGTGTACGGGGTCCGTATGGCCCCAGCACCTGGTTACTTTCAAATTTGCTTCTTTATATTCTTTACCTCACAGTAGTTGAGGCGAGTTGAATTTGGAAGGAATTTTTCTAGCGAAGTGATTATAATTTTTTTTTTTTTAAGTTAGGTACAAGGCCAGGTTTTTAAGGTTGATTTCATGATTATTTGCTGCCAGGATTAATTGACAAAACTCTAGAGGCTCAGTAGTTTTGAAAATATGCATTTTCACTTTGTCAGATTAAAACCTCATTCCAGATTAAAGGAGTCTAGAGATACGGCAGCTAAATACAGTGTGTGATTCTTGATTCACTCCTGGATCAAAACAATAAAGCACTGAGGGCTGTAGAGCAGGTTCTCGGGTGTGTTGTGCTACTGCAGTTTTGTGGGAGAACGTTCTTGTTTGTAGGGGATACACGCTGAAGTATTTAGAGTTGAAGAGTTACGTTGACTGAAACTGACCTTCAAAGGGATAAGCATGAAAAAGCATATATACATATAGAGAGAGGAGGAAAGTAACAGCAACTGGTGCAAAGTATTTAAAAAGGGAGAATCTAAGATATACTGGTATTCATTCTATTCTTTTAACTCCGTAGGTTTGATATTTTTCCAAATAAAAAGTCGGAAGAAAATCAATCAATTTCTTCTCTGGAAATACCCAATAAAAAATAAATAATTTTACTAGTCTTTTCTACTTACCCAGAATAAACAGGCCATTTTCTCTAGATGAACTATAAGCCAAATATTTCAAGGTTAATATTGACTTGATTTCTTGGAAATGACAACAACATTTTTGTCTTGCAGATAAGTTAGGAATGATACTTGTTTCTTGAATACATTGTAGGAATAAATTGGGGAAAAAAACCCTGATATTTTTATAAGAAAATCTACCCTCTCTACAATACCCCCAGCTGCCCCAGGCTGAATCACTGGGCATTCGATATACAATATGCCACCAGGGGCTGAGTCATTCCTGCTGCAAATTGAAACTGTGCTTCTAAAACAGCGTTTTCTAACCCGAGCCAGAGCCTCAGCTTCTCAGTGATGGAGCTGTCACAGTGTTATCAATCTGAAGAATTTCCTCACAGAATGCATGCTTATAATCATCTCAGCATCACTAAACAATTCTAAAGAAAAAGAATTTGGAAATACCAAATATGGAATATTAATGACCATATTTTGCTATTGAAAATTCTGGGAGATTGTGTAAATGAAGAAAGCTGCTAATTGTGCTACAATTTTAGTCGGCAAAACAACCATGAAATGCTGTTTATGTGCTCCACCTTGTCCAAAATGAACTTGAGACAAACACACAATAAAGGAGAAATTTAAGATGTGAATGGCCTGAAAAAGGGAATTATATCCATTTGTTACGTTGGCACATGTAGGGGCATAAAAACATCTAAATCCATGAGGCAAGCTTTTAACAGATGAATAGAAATTTAGTTTCAGTATCTAGCAGGTGTCTTCTGAATGGAATCATACATTTCCAGCTTTGTTTGTTGAAATAATAGGGTTTGAAGTATATGCTTAAAAATAATTGATGTATTTTATTTTCATTATACATTTGCTTAGCATACATCCACAAACATAGCAATTTGTTAATTAATTTCGTTTATAAACACATCTACCTTTAGAGCCATTTAAAGAATATGGGACTGTATCTCAGATAAATAATTATTTTTCCAGAATAAATTTACTAAGCTGCCTTCCTCAAATCCTGGTATTCTTGCCTGTATTTTTTCATAATTTTAAAATTATTTTTTATTGGATTTCTTAAAAATTGAAGATGGTGCCCCCATTTCAAAGTACTGCCACATCGCTGGTTTCTTGGGGCTCTAAATCACCTTCTGAATCACAGGGTGTGTCTACTTACTGACACTTGGATCTATCGGAAGAAAACATTTTTAGGAGACAAACGTCCATATCTATTTTTACGTATCAGATATACAGATTATCAGGTTATGCAGAACACAAGCGAAAAGTTAAAAAGGAGAACAAAACTTTAGGATAAAACTTTAACTAATTTTAAGAACATGCTTTCAGTCATATCGAAAAGCTGGTGTAAAAGAAATTGACTAAAAAACTTCAGCATTTTACAAACCACAATGTGTATCTTCCATCATAATGCTTATTCTTTAAGACAGTTCCTCTATGCATAAGGGAGGCTGAGAAAAGGGAAAATATTACCTCTAATGAGGAAAAAAGTTCCCTACTTCATAGTTAACTGTTTGTTAAGCAGAGAGGATGTTACAATTTATAACCTGCTAATGAAAAGGCAAAATTCTAAGGGAGAGCAGCTGAATTTCTTGAATCTTCTATCCTGAAATCAACTTCTGGATCTTGAAATAAGGTGTGAGAGGAAGCATTATGTTTGCTTTTTGCCAATTTTAGGCTGGCTGTGTCCTCCCCAGTGGTTAAGAGAATACCCCACCCCCATCATACCCCTGGCCCAGTTGATGCTTCCCGCCAGGTTTGCTGCAAAACCAAGAGTGAGGACAGGCATCTCTCCTGACCCAAAACACAGGCACACGTGGGCAGCACACTGGGATCCTCTGGGGGCTTCTCTGGGTGTGGGGCTGAGCCCTGGGATCCTAAGAGACTTTCTGCAGAAGACAGTGGATTTTAGCTGTCAGGAGACTCGGGCTTAGCTAGGCCTTCTGTTTTGATAACATAGAATTTATCTCCCCCACTTCAAAACCCAGTTCAATGGTGAGCATCGCGTCACGCAAATAAAGGCTGGATTCTCCTCAAAGAGCTTTTTCATTTTTTTTGTTTGTGTGGCCCTGACCTGGAGATCACTTTCCTTTCCCACGGGTTCTGCTTTTTCTTCTTACAGAGAAGAAGCAAACGTTCTTACGTTCAGAGCAAAACTGAAGGAAAAGGAAGACTTTCAAAAGAGAGGTTGACTTGCTTGTTAAAAGCCCGAACTCTTTTCAGACTCACCACCTTGAACTGCTCATCAGGCTGAGCGATGGTGATGGGAGGTGAGAAAACTGACAGGGTGCTGGGGAGGCGGCAGCTCGGGGCGCAGTTGCGAGGCGTGGTCGGCATGGCCACGCCCCTTCCAGCGCTTGATTTTCTCAGGTCGGTGCTCACCTGGTTTCTAGGCTTGTCTTTCCTGCCAGGCAACGTTTAATGTGCATCTACTATGAGCACATTTACAAGACACTCTGGACTCTCATTTTGTAAAGAGCAGTCTGACTGACCTTTCCTTAATCTTCTACACTACCGAAGATTTTCCGTATTAATTTTGATAAACATCATTTTAGTTAGGACCACAGTACCATAAATCAAAGGGATGATCTAAAAGGTAGAATTTTAAGACATCATGATATCAGGGTTGATAATCACTTTTAGCCAAGAGACAGTTCCATTCTTTTTCAGTTGAAATACACAGAAAACTTTCTACCAAGCCCCTCCTACCTTTCAATTTTGACCAAGGAAAGCACAAATTATTAGCTAGTCAATGATCCGTGGGTCTTTGTTCCAAGTGCCTAATTATTGCTTGATTAGAGAATCCTCTTCTATCATTGTTATCAATTGGACAGTAAGATAAGGGTTTTTGTTTTGTTTTGTTTTAAGTACATGTCTTTAAATGAATACTATCTTCATACTAGTGGTTCTCCAACTTCTTGAAGTGAAAACCTACCCCAGAGTTGGGATGCTCTTTATAGAAAACCAGAAGATATTACATCATATAAACTAAGAATTTTTTGTGCTAGCAGAAAATCTGACTATATATAGCGTTGGCCCTCCATATCTGTGGGTTCTGTATCCACAGCTTCAGCCAACTGTGGATCAAAAATATTGTTTAAAAAATTCCAGAAAGTTCCAAAAAGCAAAACTAGATATTTGCAACTATTTTCAGAGCATTTACTTTGTATTAGGTATTGTAAATAATATAGAAGTGATTTAAAGTATACGGGAGGATGTGCCTAGGTTACATGCATATACTATGTCATTTTATATTTTGGTATCTGCAAGTGGGGGGAGGGTGTCTTGGAACCAATTCCCCCATAGAAACACAGGGATGACTGTATACAACTACAGCCTTGATTTATGAGTCCTTGGAAACAAGTATTCTTATGCTGAGTTTTTAAGCTGACGTTTTGTGCTGGGTATTTGTTTCGTCCTTTGCTGGAATTTGCTGGTAGACAGTTGTAGGTTCTAAAAGTTGAAGAAAAATTTATGTGAATAAAATTTGAAATTGAAAACATATTATCCACGAACACTAACTAGGTCTCTCTTGAGGAATGGAAAAAAGCTGCTGGTATTTTATCAGCGGGAAACCTGTGGCACCTTGGCTGCAAATGTCCTCAGTGGCTTCCTTGAGAATTACTCACCTGGATGGTTGTTAGAATGTGGGAAAGGAACAGATGTGGATACCACAGGGGCTACAGCTGTGCACTGCTTCTTGATCCTCAGTTTTCTTCCCATATGTTATTTTGAAGATATATATATATTTCACAGTGAAAGAAATCAGTAATTCCCTTTTCTGTCACCTTTCTTATTATCTTCTTGATTACTTTAAATTTTTAAAATTTTGTTTTAGGTTTTTCTTGATTCCCCACATTGAAGAAACAAACAAAAAAAATCACATTTTCAAAACATCAGAAATGAAGTAGAATGAACAGCCATATGCCTCAGATATGTATCAGGAACATTTTTCTTTTATTATTATTTAAATTATTTTCCGTTGCACTCTCTATTCTTCTTTATATTTATTTTGCATTTCTTTTTCTATAATTGTCCTTTTCCCAGTATTATCCCTGTTTTCCACGCCACCCCTGCTCAGATGTTACCAGTGATCACAAACTAGTGCCGTTAGACAAACTATAGAGGATTCATTCGTTTAAGTCTCTGACGTTGAGTTCCTGTTCCTCTACCTCGTAACCAATCATCAGTTTTATCTTTTTAAAAGGGGGAGATGAATGTTTTAGTAAAAGTGAATTAAAAACACTGACACTTTCAATGAATGGCCAAGCTCAATTTCTAGCTTTCCCCTTTTACTCAGGAAATCGTGAGTGCGTTGAGGGACCAGTTTAGGCTTCAAACAAAATGCAGAAACTCCTCGGTGCCTATTTGCAGAAGTTCCATTGAAAGCAGTAGCTGGGCTGTTGCCAGTGTAACGAGACCCTGATCAAAAAGGATTCAAGAGGGTTGAAAAAAATGAGCTTTACTTTAAAAGACAATAAAAGTAGGAGAGATGGAGGTTGTGGGGTGAAGGAGGAAATGGCCAAGAAAACAAACTATTTTAACTTTTACGCCTTGTAATGCTTTGCCTTATGAATCATTATATCAGCATTTGAAAGTAAGAGAATGCTATCACTCAGATTTTTGCCATATTTTCCCCCTTCTAATTTTACTAGGCACCTTCTATAGTTTCACATTGGAAGCATTTACTATGGAAAAAAATTCCAACATGTAATTTGAAATGCAAATGGAATTAAAATGAGTGGAATCTAATATGTACGGTGATTGAACACAGATTTACTTCCCACATGCTTTTCGTCCTATCATATTTTGGGGCTCACTTTATCTTTTTTACAATGTCTTTTGATTTTATGAAGATTCTGTCCTTCAAGCCCACCTTTCCAGTTCTTCCTGTAACAAACTGAAAACATTCAATTAAAGTCAGCTATTATAAGAAGATGACTTTCATAGACTTTAAATTTTAATTTTGTACTTAGGGAGAGAGAGAGAGAGAAAAAAAAAAAAAACCCAAACAGCAAGCTCTATTCATTAACAGAATTTTAATTTGTTCATCTTTATGGTAAAGAAAAGCAACTGTTTTGTTTATCTTTGTAGCCTTCCAGGAGAACTTCCTTCTCTGTAACTGAGAATGTTGCATGTGTTTTGGGTGCAGAGAGCAGCAGCAGTAACTGTGGTATCTTTACCATCCCCAGCAACAAGCACAGGCTTATGATGGAGTTCTTTTCCATAATGTACAACTTGAGAGATGCTTTTGAAAAATAATTGCAGTGAGCGATCAAGTATTTGTTCTCTTGTGGGCCTGGAGAGATTTGCATCAGCTGGGTGTCTGCCTGCTCTAATATTGGAGGAATATGCCTATTCTTGTGGTCGTGTCCACTTCTAAGATCTTAAATTTTACCACTGGCTGAAGTATCAAGAGAGTTTGAAAACCAGCAAATTCTACAAAAGGTTGACATCCTTAAAAAAAAAAAAATTAAGTGATCACCCAAAGAAGAGACTCTTAACAGAGATGATGAAGCAGATTTATGTTGATGTAAATCTACTATAAAATAGAAAAATTTTAAAGAAAGTTTTGTGCCGAAAGCATGACAGGTCACTCAGATTATGACTTTCTCTTCACGACTGTCCTTGACAGCTGCGTTTATGACCAAATAAAGCAGACGGCACCTCAGTTTATTATCAGAGACAGTCAACAAAAGTGAGTTAAGAATGCATTATTTAAATGTTCATGAACGAGCATCTCCACTTAATAGATAAGAATGGCCCAGAGAAGGAAGACAGTGTTTATGTTGTCAGTGAATTTAGGAACAAGCTTTTTTGACTTTAAGACAGTGAAATTTCCAGATAGTACTTTGAATCCATGAGCATGAATTTAAATCTGAGCAGAATATACTTGCGTTTTGCATGAGTGTTCATGCATGTTAGACTAAGCTAACATACAATTTACAATGTTCATATGTAGCTCAAAACATCAGGAATTTTACTTCGTCTTTACAAGCATAAGCCGAGTGGCACTTAGCAAATAATTTGGTAGTAATTTTCTACTGTCCTTACAGAAAAATAGTAACATTTCATCTTCTTCCCAGTGAAATCTTTATCAATCCAGGCATTCCCGGAGATCTTAAACCATGGATAAGACTTTTGGTGAATGTTTAGAAAACTTGCATTAAAGATTTTAGGTGCATATAATGCTTTCAATCCTTTTCTGAGTTATCATTTCCTTTTAGGTTTATAAAATCTGCATCTATAGCACACTTACTGTAATACACTCGCTTCTGAAATAGCACATTATCAGCATATGTGACAACCTAATATATGTTAAGTTAATCACCCTAAGTGGCAATATTTGTCAACCTGAAATATGGATTTTATTTCTGCCTGAAAAAAAATAGATTAACTAGTGTAAGAAAATCAGAACATTATGGGAACCACTTTCTGGGAAACAACATGGATGAGATGAAGCCAATCTGTTTTTGATATTTGTCTTTGGGGCTTTCACTAAAATGTGATTTGCCAAAGAGCTCTGTGGATGGATGGCATAGACCTACTCATTTTACTTAACAGGTAAAATGAAAACCAGTAACACAAATGATAGGAAGAAGATGGTTAAAAAAGCAGTTCCTCACTATTACCTATATTTTAATGTTTAAACCTCAAAACGAGTGTATAAATGGATACACAAAACCTGCCAAATCCTAGTCACTTCAGAAAATAAATGGCACATTGAATTGAATCCATAATTATCCAGTAAATGCACCAGAGGAGAATAATCAATGGATAGCACTTTAAAGTCTTCATTGGTGAAAAACATACAACATTTATTGCTTTGTTTTCTAACTTAAATAATGATCCAAATCAGCAGGGAAACTCTTTAAAGGAAAATGCTAAAAATATTCCTTAAAAACACAGGGCAAAAGCTGACATTTCAGACTCAAAAGAAAGTTACATTTGGCAAGAGCCTTAGTCTCCTGATGTGTTAGTTACGTTTAACTCTTTTTTTTTTTTTTTTTAACAAATGACTAAACCTGGACCTCGAGTTTCTTGGGCCAAGACATCGTCTTTTATGACACATTTCTACACAAACATACTCCCCCAAGGTCATCACTCACCTTCTTAAACACCAGGGGAGCACAAGTCAACATTTTAATTTACGGAGCACATTTATACACGGGACAAAAAGACACGGTGCTCCTCTTGAGGACTGCCACTAAGCTGCAGAGGCATATGGAGGAGCTCAAGGTGGCGGGGAAGACTTTTATATTTTGCCCATGCATTTATACTCGCAGTTTTACTCTCTCTTAACCTCTTTTTTCAGTAATGGTTGTAACCAGTGCTGGCACCTTGCTTGAGAAAGTACAAGGAGTCATGGCTCAAAAAAGACAGGGCTGGAAGAGTGGGTTTTCACTGTATAGAAAGCAAAACACCAGGCATTGGGATGATGAACAAATGCATCTGTGGCCAAGAGTCTATTCTGGGCCTCTCCAGACATGTGACCCCATGAAATTAGGAAGAAAACAACATTCACTGATACTAGTTTTTAAACTTAAGAATATTTCTGGGAAGAACTTTAGGCTACACATAGTTTTTCACTTCTAATGTTCAACTGGAAATCTCTTTCACAAGAAGTGTCTTTGATCCATTTCCCTATTTTTCTGAATTCCTTTTTTTTAATCACCACATTTTCTTAGTAAGACAAGGAAGATCAACATGAGAAATAACCTAAATAGGTCATGGAGAAGGAAGCAGAGAAGAAAAGGTTTGGGGAGGTACAGAGACATGCTAGAGAAAAATAATTCAAGAGTTAAATGACCAACTGTCTTTTCCCATTCTCCCCTGTTATAAATCAGTCCTGCCGTCCAACATAAATTTGGAGTATTTGTGGTTGAAAAATTCAAAACCATATCAAAATCTCCCCACATCACGTATGCTCTCCTGCCTTTAGCAGTATCTACTTCATAGAGATAGAGTGAAAATAGTTGAAAGTTTGCCTCGAGAGAGTCAGGAAGTTTTTGTAAAGGATACTTGATATTGGTGTGTGCATGTGAGTGTGTGTGTGCATGTATGCACACGCATGTGTGGTCTTTATTCCTGAGGGTCTGGTTCCTTGGCTCTGTACTAGTGTCCCTTCCACAAACAATCCTCCTTCTTGCTCTGAGTTTCTCTTTATTTATTCCTTCCTTCATCAAATATTTATTAAAAAATGGATAGACAACCTTTCACAATTTTTTTGCCTAATTTCAATAAAGACACCAACATTTTGAAGTATTTTGTCACTTCTTCCCCCTTTCTTTCTGTAACTTTGATTCTACATAGGACAAGGAAAAGAAATAGTGATGTGTTTTCTTTAAAACGTATCAGTATTTCTTTAAACAGAACAGCTGACTCATATTCACCCATTCATCATTCAACACAAATTCACCAAGTTTCTACCAGAAACTGGGCATGGTTCTAGCCACTGGCCTGTGATAGCTACTTTTCCAAGTGTCTCCATTAAAATGCTGTTCTTTGGCTCGTGGGCTCCTCTTGATAGTCTGATATTTTTGTTAACTTGTTCTCAAATTTTATGTGCTTCCTTATTGTGTCTGGCCTTTTAAAAAAAGCCAGAATTTTCTAAACCATGGTCTGTTGAACACCAGTAGCTCGTAGATGTTAATGTGTAAAATTAAAAAAATCCTACAGTAAAATACATTTTGACACAGTTACACACTCTATCACCTCCTAGGAGACATATGGCAATACTGAGATATTGAAAGTTTTGCAGAAGGTATGCTGCAAAGCAAACAGTTTAACTGTGTCTAATCTAGTATTTTTCAAACACTTTTAATTGCAGAACAGATTTTCAGAGAACGTGGCATGACAGATTTCCTTTCTTTCCTTCTCAATTTAAACATCATCTAGGGACTTCCCTGATGGTCCAGTGGTTAAGAATCCGCCTTCCAATGCAGGGGATGTGGGTTCAATCTCTGGTTGGGGAACTAAAATCCCACATGCCGCGGGGCAACTAAGCACGCGCTCTCTACAGCCCGCATGCCACAACTAGAGAGCCCGTGCGTCGCAACTAAGACCCAATGCAGCCAAATAAATAAATTAATTAAAAAAAATTTTTTTAAACTGAGAATGAGTTTCATGAACTCAAAATAACTTCCAATTAAAAAAAAATAATAAACATCGTCTAAATTGAAAGAACATTTTCTGTGTTTGAAATTTACTAAAAGGCCCAGGAAACCTAGATGAGCAAGTTAACTCTCTTCAATCGAAAGAGTCAGTAAAATGTGTCTCCAGCAGGAGAATTTCGTAGATAAAATGTGAAGTTGAAGTTCTGTGTTCCTGACTTTAACCTAGCGATCTGTGGAAATGTCACATGTGGTAATTACTCCCTCAAGTTTCTGTGGAAAGGATGAGTAACATTGTAAATATATACGGCTAAGGACTCCTGGCTTCTGAGAGTGAAATTCTATTCTGTGGCTCCGTAAGCGTTGCTGGGCTGGGACTTTACTGACTTGAATAACTTCTCTCCTCAGTAGAATATTAACTGCACCAAAGACGTGAGCATAAATGCAAAAGTATTTTTCAAATATTTTCCTTAGAATGGTCTTCATTATGTGTTGGAGTTTATCCCTTTGGTTATGACAAATTTTCCTAGATTCAATACTTCAAATGGAAAGATCAGAAACTTCAAGAAAACCCTGAGTTCACACCCTAGCTCTGGGTCTTATGAACTGTGTTGCCTTCTTGATCGTTACTTAACCTCTCTGAGACTCCGGACCCTCCCTGATTAAAAAGGGAGAGGGCAGGTAAGTGAGACCTACCTGGTAGAACTGTGAGGATGGAGTGAGCCAGATGTGATTTGGCACAAGACTGCTCTGAGTTGGTCTTCCCCAAATATGAAGTTCTCACTGGTAAGGGGAGAAAAGTGAAATATTTGAAGCAAAACTGAGCTGTGCAAAGGCTTGAACAGATACTTCACAAAGGAATATACCCAAATGAGCACTGTCCCTATGAAGAGCTGTACAGCCTCATTAATCATCAGAAAACCCACATGGTATACCAATATCTAGCTATTAAAGGGCGATAATGGAAAAGACCAGTTCAACTATTAGTGAGGGTGTGTGGAGTGACCAGAGCCCTGATAACTGTTGGTGGTGTCAGGGTGTCTTTTGATGGGACCACTTTGAAGATGTGCATCCCCCTTAGGACCCCAAAATTCCACCTCTAGGTATACCTACCACATGAAGACACAAAAATGTTCACCCAACGACAAGCATGATTATACTGAGAACAGCATTGTCTGTAAGAGTACAAAACTGGAAATGACCCAAATGTGCAGCAGCTGTAGAATGGACAAATGCATTGTGGTATATTCACAGGATGGACACTATGAACCATGAAAAAGAAAAAGGATCTGGCCCATGCCACAACCCATACAAATCTCGCAAATGGAATTTAAGCAAATTATGTCTGAAGACAGACACAAAAGAGCATATACTGTGTGATTCTATTTATTTAAGCTTCGCAAACAGGCAATTCATGGTGTTTGAAGAGGATGGGATGGTGACTTGGAGGGGCCATGAGGGGGTCTTCTAAGATGCAGGTAATGATCTGTTTCTTGATTTGGGTGTGAGCAGTTAGAATATTTACTTTGCAAAAATTCACTGAGCTGAAATGATTCTTGAACTTTATATATGTATGTTATACTTCCATAAAAGAGTTTAATTAAAAAAAAAACTCTGAACACATGACCTTCAGATTCTTCCAGGCAGAGTTACTAAGGATGACAGTGCACAGTGGTCAGTAGAATATCAACATTGATTTCACTCCCCCCATTGTTTGGGTTCTCAATAAGAGGGTACTTTTTCTAGTGCTTGTGTAAAGCACCCCCTTTTCGTGGTGCTATTAACTTCATCTATGATAAACTCTTTAAAGTAATATTCCCAGGATCTCTAATTTTTTTTTCATTTTTCAGTAATTGCCTTTGGTAAGATTAGCCAGTCCCTACTGAAAGTAATTCAGTGACTCTTCTGTGGTAGATATTACTGGCAACTGGGAAGAGTTTAGATGTTTTGGAAGCAGAACTTGCTGCACTGTGTGATTTACAGACTTCGTTTTTGGAAAGCAGTTTGTTTTATTCTTTATATCATTCTATTGTTTATATATGGCTTCAGAACAAGTGAAACATATAGTCTGGTTACTGTCAGGATGTGGAGGTTAGCCAAAACAGTGTGGAAATGTAACTTTGTAAGTTCCTTCACGTGACAGTTGTAAGCATGATCTTTCAGAGTGTGTATACCGTGTGCTTGGGTATCCTGTCTCAGGGAAGAGGTGCTGTCACCTTCTAAAAGGAAAGAGAAATAAAATCAGCTCTGGATTTATGCCAAATTACGTTAGAGCCACCTCTAGGTAGTGCCAATTTATTCAGTTTAGATTCTCCAGTAAGCCTTAAGACAAGATCTCAGGAAGGTTGACCCTGGTGCTCTGAAGGAGAATTCTGTTTACAGGAAAAATCCTGAATTTTTTCCTCTTTGATTATTGGCTGCATCTTCATGACACAGTAGAAAGTATGGGTTTTACTGGGTTGATTTGCCGATGTGGCAGACCGTCAACGTTGACTCGATTGCAAAATACGACAAATTCAAAAATATCTTTGGAGGTAAGCCTTCTTAATACGCTCACTACACTACTTAACTTTAAATTGTGATTTGTCAAATGTGTATTTTGTGAACAATTCATAGGTAACTAATACTATTTCATTTTATTAATATTCCTTTTCCTATCCTAAACAACTACCTTTCCAAGAGCATTTTTTAAAATCAGAACAGACTTCCATTATACAAATTGACAGAAATTTAAAATCAGCTAGGAAAATTAGCTGGCACATTGATTCAGACTTAAAAGCCTGTGCAAGAATGAAACGTCTCAAGGTTTCGAGAGCACAGGATTTGAAAACAAAACCCCCTCCAAACAGCCTGGCAGGACTGCGGCGTTCTTTTGCTCCCTTTTGCCAGATGGGCCACAACTATGGGCTTAACATAAACATTCAGTTTCCTTAAGAAATCATTTCACCGACAGTGTTCCCAGTAGATGCAATGAGTTTCCATTCCTTAGTGAATTCTAAATAATGAGCACAGGTAAACCTTTGAGGTTCAGCTTGGCCTGAACCAGGATCCACATGATTAAATGCTTATTCAAAACTCTTTCATCTGGAAGTCGTACAAGAAGTCTTGTTTTACTGCCTTTCTTAAAGCGTTTCAGTATTTCCAGCTTGACTCCCATCTCATACCAGAAGGTGAAAAGACATTGGAAATGATTGCTCTTTCACTGAATTTCAAAAGAAGTTCTGGGTTTGATTTCGAGTAAACATTTGGCTTTGTTTTCAATTTTCTGACCCGGATGGCTCAGGCTTCTGAGGTCTCTTTATTATAGATATAATTTTATCATGCTGATGGTGACTATATTTGCGCAGTAAATTGGAGAATTGAACCAGTTATCCACATAGTTCAAGCTAGAATGTCATTTTGTCTTAATTATATAAATATTTCATGAAACTGAGCATTTGGGATGGACCCATCCCAAATGTCCTAACTCTTCACTGTGTATGGACACAATTTGTATTGCTGATCAATTATTTAATACAGTTTTAGTTATATTTTCTCATACGCGGACCAAAAATATATAAAAACTTGGAAAACCTTGAATAATAAGAGCCATTTTTCTACTTAAATATATCCCCCTCACATATCATTTAAAATGTTGGAAAATCTTATCTCTAATTTTGAGAAGGTAGGCGAAATGATTTCATATAGCTTATTTTACACAAAGTAAGAACATTCTAAGGAATCATCTATATGCAGCTTTGGATAAAATTATGTAGCACAGCAAATACTGTGGGACTAAATGCCTACAATATATGAGGGGGAAGCAAGTGATTTCTTACATGAAATTTCAAAAAACTCTCACAGGCAAGAGATTTCAGCATTTATTATTCACTTGTAATTATTAATTATTGAGGAATCACCCCCTAACTCTTGAAAAGGATAACACATCAAAACATAGACTTTTATGTTTAGTAAAACATAATTAGATTAGAGGAAGTGATGGATACTAGGTTTGCCCACTTAGCTGGCTCTGTCTCAAAGGATGGAAACCCAGCCTTACTTTAAGAAGTTCAACCATCCAAAATAAAGTTATTCCAGTGATAATGGCCCATAATGCATCTTTCCTATGATTAAGTGTTGTTATAATATGTAGAATGGTTATACTACCTGGATAATTTTTGAGTGGAATATTACCTTTATCAATACTTTTAGTCAATACTGCCCTTTAAAAGACATGAAATATGATTTATTTTATGTTTAGTTTCTTCAAATCAGCTCAAACATGCTCCTATTTAGGAGGAATTTTTCCTCTTCTGGTTGTTTCTTTTTTTTTTTTTTTTTTTTGCGGTACGCGGGCCTCTCACTGTTGTGGCCTCTCCCGTTGTGAAGCACAGGCTCCGGACGCACAGGCTCAGCGGCCACGGCTCATGGGCCCAGCCGCTCCGCGGCATGTGGGATCTTCCCAGACCGGGGCACGAACCCTTGTCCCCTGCATCGGCAGGCGGACTCTCAATCACTGCGCCACCAGGGAAGACCTGGTTGTTTCTTTTAAATACATTTTTCAGTCAATTGTTTTCCTGCCCTAGTACATATGAAGTTTTTGAGTTTCAGGGGCTCTAAGTGACCTTTTGTTAATATTTCAATTATTCATAATTTCCCCTACTCCATATTCAGGACTCTGATATTTCAATATTTCAGGACAAATATCTTCAACTTTGTGCAACTTTGACAATGAAAATATATAAAATAATTATATATATAATATTTTGATATAAAATATAGAACTTGATATAAAAATATTTTCTTATATAAAATAATAGAACTTGATTTCTTTAAAAAAATTACAAGAAGCTGATCAAAGATTATTGCAAGTACAAATAACTAAATGTTTTGATTAAGAATCTGAAGAAAAGATAAAGAGTAAATGTTTGCATCACACAACATGTCAAATAAAATTCTTATTTCAGTCTTGAGAAGTTCTAAGAAGTCCAGTCATAAAATGCTTGGATGTGCTCCCTCAGTGTTGAAACCTAGATATTTTGCTCTGATGGAAAAAATTCCACTGGTGATATGAATTCTTGAACTTAAGGATAAACTGTTAGCTATAAAACCTCTAGAGATGATGAACCAGTTAGGCTTTCAGACTAAATAAACACTTTGATGATGGTTGAGGAATGCAACAATCAAAGGGTTTCCATTGCTTCCCTTGGGAGTTGGGTGTCCTTTCAGGAATTCTGAAGACAGCTGCTCACAACCATCATATAAATCAACCTATAAAGTAAATTTCTCCTCTCACCCAATTATGGCTGTTAATGGTTATTTTGGAGTCATATTCATTTTTGTTCAAGAAAGCAAGGAGAATTGTACTTGGAATCCTTTTTATGGTATTATACCAATTAGTGATAATAGAATAATAGTATCACCCTATAATTCATCACAATAATCTCTTTTGTAGCTTTTACGCTTTGCCTTCACAGATCTGAATGCTATGTATGATAAGGTGATAATGATATTTATTAAGCATTTATATTTTCCAAGCGCTATGCTAAGCACATTGTATATTTTTTTCTCATTTAATTCTCATAGCACTCTTATAGATAGGTTCTATTATATATCAGAGCATTTAAGTAGCATCTCAATGGTACACCATAAACGGTGACAGAACCAGGATTTGAACTCAGGTAGAGTGTGTGATTCTAACACCCATGCTCTCAACCACCAAGTTATACTGCCTCATAACTATACCATTTTTGGCTGTTTGGGGACCCAACAACTAAGTAAGAAGGGTTACGAATTTTATCAGGAGGGCTGAAGGCTTGGGAATAAGGAAAGGAGAGAACGCAGCAGGGAAAACAAGAAGTAGTTTCCAGATCTCCTGCACTCTGGTAGAAACTTCTGCTCATCCACTGCTGAGCTGTCCTAGCATGGTCTTGATGCAGGGGTCCTTTTGGACTTTCTGTAAACCAATTGTGCAATGTGTTAGCACTTGAAATACAGACAGAGGCAGAGGTTTCCTCCTGCCTTGGAAGGTGTGATGGTAGCAGAGTGATGATTAAATGTTTCCATCCCTGGATGTCTCCAGGCTTAGGACATGTGGGTGGGAGGAGGTCAGGGCTCTAGACGGTATTTACTCTTGGGGGTAGGCTTAATGGCACTCCCTTTACTGGCAACTGGCACTCTTTTAAATGCAAATAGGAGAAAAGAGGTGCTCATCTTCTGAGGTCTTTCGTTCCTTCTATTCTGTGGGTCTGCACTTCTTTCAGTTTTTCATTTATAAAATGCTTGATGATGGAAAACTATAGAAACCAAATGCACCTCTCTAATAAACATTCAAAACCTTCACTAGTGTCTGCATAATATAAATTATAAGTGAAAAAAAATTGATTTAGTAGAGGGGGCTTTTATTAACCTAAGATTTTAGAGCCATAAAAGCAACATCTTCTGGTATATGTCTTAAAAAAGAAAATTCTAATCCACATTTATTTTCTCCTTCCTATATTTCTAACACAAATGTAAAAGATTTAAAAAGACATTGCTAGCAAGAGATGCTACAATAATAGGACCAAAAGAAATATTCATTGATTCTCATCTAATACTGTAGCAAAGTAATTTCGTAAAAAGTCTCTTGTTTGATTCAGTAATCAGTACAAAGGAGGTGATGACTCAGACTGAATTATCAACAAACTACTCAAAAATCAATAAAAACGGTACATAACATGAACATTCTCTAATTATATAATCATTTATACTGTTAATGGTATTGTTTCAAACCAAATTTAACTCAGTGAGACTTGGTGTTAGTTGACTATAATTCAATGTAGCAGACATTGTTATCTATTTAATGTATATTGTATCTACATAATATATATAATTTTGAAGTGATGATCTTTGATTGACTTTAGATATTGTTGCTTAATATTCTTTTGTACCAAACTGGAGAGATCAACTAGGGGTGAAATTTAGGGCCCTGGGTCATTATCTTTAAAAACAATCTTTTCTTTAATTGGGTAATAAAATGTCTTTGTAGTTATCCCCAACTTATCAGGACCACCAGGGAAAAGGAGGATTAGGCTTGCCAGTGTCATGGGATCAAAACAAAGGTCAAAGATGTAGGGCATGTGGATCTACATTTTTGAGAAGAAAAAAGAAGAGACATGACTACATATATGAGATGGTTAATATCAAATAATAAGATAACCACCCTGGTGTGCTATGTGTATACACCACACAAAATGCTGTAGGGAGTTGAGACTTCATATTTTTCAGCCTGAAACCTTTGGATGATTTATTTTTAAAAGTTTTGTTTTGGCCTGCTCTGCTTGGTTGTTTAAATTGTCTGGATAATTGATAAAACTATTAGCTCCGCTTTTATGGGAAGATGCAATCCATAAGCCAAGATACAAATGCTAATGTGGGACCCTAAATTAGAAATAAAAGTTCCAAGTTAAAAAATATGAAAGCACATGCAACATTAAGAAGTTTATACTTTGGCAGAGGGACCTGACTGTAATCTGTTTTAAAACAAATAGATTGTGTACAGCTGTCCCCATATCCCTGGCAGAATGATGATTTAATGTTGATTAAGAGAGAAAACCTTTGAAGTGAGCGAGGCAGCAGCCCCGAGTATGTCTTTAGTGATCATTATCAGTCTTCCCTGAAGGATGCCTTGGTGCCAAAAGCTCTTTTCTCCAAACTGGTTAAGGTGGATTCAGGAGCGAAGGCTTTGTACGTCTGAAAAGGCCTTCTCATTCACAGGCCTCTGGTGTCTTATTCCTTTAGGATCATGAATGTCTGAGAATAAACAGATGCAGCCCTTTTCACAAGCAGGGCAAGGTCCACAACTCCACGGCATCCTGGCATTATTTATTCATCATGAGAATGGCGAACGAACATGGACCCGCAGAAAAATCAAATCAGTGTTCATTTTGTTGAGCAGCTGCCTCTAGCAGAGAAGAAGCCTTTGGATCTGACTTTGGTAACTGGACAATTAGAGGCGTTATTAAATTGAAGATGCAAATGAGTAACCATGTTTTCTTCTAAGTTTGTTGTGTTTCACTTGCAGTGCTTAAATTAAAACCAGCTCCAAATTTGTAAGAGCCGATTCCTGACAGCTTAGAACAGTTCCAGGCTAGTTCATGTATCAGTAGTTTCACTAAAAATATTTACATATCGGTTAACCTCAAAGGACCAAATCTGTACTTCTTCATGTTTGCAGAGTAAATGGATTTAGTGCAAAAGTTATCATGTCCTTGGTGCCTTGCACTGAAGATTTACTCACAAGCAGAGTTTCAGATAGTGTGAAACATACAGGCTTTTGCATGTTAATAAAATAAATGTACTTATGGTAAGAATACCTATAAATAATTAAAAGGCTCTGTAATTTGTATATATATTACCTGATTTGTGAGGTAGACCAAGATTACATTATATTCTGAGAACTTTTCGTAAATTGCTTAGTTTTTAAACCCAGTTTCTCTATTCACAAGCTCTGGGATCTTGGGCAGGCTTTACCTCTGTCTCCTCACTACAAAATGGGAACAAGAATAGTATCCACCTCTGAAGTTGTCAAAAGGATTAAATAGTTCTATCTACCTATGTATATCTATATCTATATACAGTGCTTGGAATAATGCGGGGTGTTTAGTAATTGCTGTTGTGTGTGTGTGTGTGTGTGTGTATAAACTGAACAGTTTTGTCAAAAGGTAGGTTGGCATATAATAATGACCTCTCTCCCTTTCCCTCCCATTCTCTATCTAGCTATGATCTATCATCTGACTTTTCCTCTATATTTCAGTTTAGTACAATTAGTTTTGAGGAAATGTTGCTCATGTTGTAGTTCACGACGTTGATCAATTTGTGTTTATGCAACGTACTAATGTCCATTTTGATGTGTGTACTGTAGCTTTTAAACTGTAACCCAGGGTCTGTCCTGATCTGGTGAGTCCCAAAATTAAAGCTAGAGAATTTTTTTCCAGTATTTTATCCATACATTCTCACCCTTTGAAGTCCTCCGCAAGCTTTTAAACTGTAACCCAGGGTCTGTCCTGATCTGGTGAGTCCCAAAATTAAAGCTAGAGAATGTTTTTTTCAGTACTTTATCCATACATTCTTACCCTTTGAAGTCCTCCACAATGTGGAAAAAAAGAAAGAGAGAGAGAGAGAGAAAAAGAAAGGAAGGAAGGAAGGAAGAAAGGAAGGAAGGAAGGAAGAAAGAGAGAGAGAGAAAGAAAGGAAGGAAGGAAGGAAGGAAGAAAGAAAGAAAGAGAAAAAGAAAGGAAGGAAGGAAGGAAGGAAGAAAGAAAGAAAGAGAGAGAGAAAGAAAGGAAGGAAGGAAGGAAGAAAGGAAGAAAGAGAGAGAGAGAAAGAAAGGAAGGAAGGAAGGAAGAAAGAGAGAGAGAAAAAGAAAGGAAGGAAGGAAGGAAGGAAGGAAGAAAGAGAGAGAAAGAAAGGAAGGAAGGAAGGAAGGAAGAAAGAAAAAGAAAGAAAGAAAGAAAGAAAGAAAGAAAGAAAGAAAGAAGAAAGAAAGAAAGAAAGAAGAAAGAAAGAAAGAAGAAAGAAAGAAAGAAAGACTTGGATAATGGTGAAATTATAGCAAAGTAAGCCCACCAAACCAGGCAGCAGCCCCAGGCTCTTTGCCTGCTTCCCATGGGTGTCCATCAGCAAGGCTGACCTCACCGAGTTCCAGGAATAGACCCTCACCAAATTCCTTTAAGTGATTGGTTCCTTTAGTCCAGGCTCTGAGCCGCTGCATAAATCTCTCCCGTAGTCTAAGTATTTTCAGCGACTTTGCTTTTCCCATGCTTTATTTTTTATCCCCAACTACTAATCACTCTCCTTTTTTTCTTTCATTTGCAGCCTTTTGGGTCTCATCTCTGAATTTGCCAGGACTATATTTTACTTTCACTTTGAGATTAAGCTTGAAGCTATCAGCATGTAAAATCCCCATTAAAATGCTCAAGAAAGTGTATATTCTAGAGCCGACTCTAAGATGCGCTTAAACAGTGGAATGCAAAGCATTTATGTACAAATGGTAATATTTTAGAATTGTACACAAATGAAGATAGAGCATCTCAGTCCCTTTGTGGAGAAGTGAGAGAAGGCTGCAGCTGAAATATGCATCCCAGTGTTGGCAAATCTTTGTGATGGTCTAGCTATGAACATCCCTTAAAAGTGCTTTCTGTACTGTTAACATTTTTGTATGATTTTTGGATTTCTCAGTGATTTCTCTGGGTGAGAGGATAGACTTTTTTCATGTGTCCCATGAAATACGAGTTTATTTTACTTCTTAGTTTAAATGCACATTTTAGAAATTAATTTAAACTGGAAGGTGATTCATCATTATTAAGCCCCCTTATGTTTTTATATGTTCTGCAGAAAACCCAAATCATTATTCTAAAAACCCAGACATTCGATCTAGAATCAAGGCTTATTATCTCAATAAATACCCTTTATTTAAGAGATGTATGTTGAAAGATGATTCAGATCTTTTTTAACCTAGATATTGTTAGGGATAAAGTGATTTTTTAATTGTACAGTTATTTTTAAAAAGTTCAGCGATACAAATTCTACATCTGCTTCAACTGCAGACATATAAAACCAGTGTGACAAAAAAGGATCATTAGACAATCCGATTTTCTTGTTGGAAGGGTTTAATGCTGTTGGGTATAGTATTAAAATGTAGAACTTGATAGCATGTCTTAAACTTTTAATGATGTGTCCATGAATATAAAACATGCTTCTCCCAGTAACTTTATGACTTCTCCTCTGGATAATTAGTGGTATCTGTTTTATGAGCTTACTGTTGTTTCCTTGATCTCATGAAAATGTGAAACCACTGTAATGATTTACACCATTCCAGAGCTTTAAAACTACGAGCTGTTTCTTAAACTAAATAACAACAACAACAAAAATTCAAAAGTCCAATACTAGAGTTAAAGTCATAGTGGTATCTTGAATGTTAAAAAACACACACACAGGATTTGGAAATTCACTTTTGACATTTTCTTTACTAGTATTTGGTTTTTAGTAAACACTAGTACAAAATATGTTCGTCTTTTATTGTTTATAGCTCCCCTCTTATTATATATGTTTTCGTTCCTCACAGTTGAAACATTTAGGGAAAATTTCCTTGAAAAATGCTCTAAAAATAATTATTTAGATCATTTGCAATCTTGAGAGTTATTAACTGAAGTAATGAATGCTTCTACTAAGCATTAGAGATCCACAAAGTTCCAAGCAAATTATATTATTCATTAAAAAACAATTGTCATTAGTAGATTTAAAAATTGGTGTTTCTGTATCTTTGATTTTTAGATTTAATCTGGTTATTTTACTTTTCATAATATAGTGTATATTATTTACAAATAAAGCTTTGTCATCTTGCCTCAATAACTGAAATAACCATGAGCTTTTTTGGTAATTTTTATTATTTGGTACCCTGAAATGTAATTTTCCTTAAAGATCCTTAATTATATTATGTTTTTTCTTAGTTTTATTACTGGTAGGGAAATTCTACAAATATATAAATAAACAAACAAATAAACATTATATGTTCATGTAAGAATTTTATCCAAAAGAGGAAAATAACAAAAAATTGGCATAATTTGAATATTATGTTGGATTACTATTAAACTTTTCCTGTCATTGCTGAAACTGAGCTATGTCTATATGTCTCAGGGGAAAGTGCAATCAACACGCTGTTGCCACTGTAAAACAATTGGTCTGGATTATCTTCTTTATTTGAATTGATTTTTTTAAAATGAATTGATCAATTATTTGATGCCTCATGCAACTGATTTAATAATTAAAAGTTTTTGTAGCTCTTGTAAGTCATCCTTAAGGTAGTAGTTAGTTTTCAGATAAAATCTACAGAATAGGCTTCAAGTGGTGGGTTCTCATTACACCCAACAAATAAATATAGCATTCTAAGGCTTAATTTTAAAAATCAAGACTTCCAATATCAGGTAGTCATATAATTGCAGGACTTGCATTACTTTGTCATATTTTAAAAAATAACTTAATTGTCTTAGAGTTATACTGAAAACAATTTGGTTGAAATAATCACAATTGTAAGAAGTGGGGTAGCCCTTGCTTCCAACAATACAAGTGTTTCAGCAAAAATGATTGTAAAGCAAATATTGGAAACGTGAATCCATTTTCTATTTGGCTTCCATTAAGGATATTTCCATTGGAAAAACATCTTCCAGAAGACTGACTTAAAAGCTTTCTGATGTGAAAGTCTATAAGATGGAAGTATGGGCCCACACGTTCTAGTTGTTGCATATTCTTGGAAGTCTTTTAAAATATTTTGGGGATCATTTCTTTGGTCTTTGCTCTGTATCAACCAAGGCAATATTCCAGTACCTGAGGCCACAGGGATCTCCTGCTCTTACACTAACAATGATCAGTTCCCACCCATCATTTACTTGGAATTTTACTATCATAGCACATTTACTAATAGCCCATCTTAAAACGTCCCCTTTGAAATTTAAAGAGATTAGTGCTTTACATTTCATTTAAAGGAAACATACTCCAAATATAGAGGCAAGAAGATCAAGCAGATTTGTGTGAGCTTTAATTTTTTGGCTCCAACCTCAAGCATTTATTTCATTACTCCTCACCCCCCTTTTACAAGAACATTTAATAACCCTTGTTCAAATTCACTATAACACGCCTTTAGTCCACCCAGTTCCTAAGCTTAGCTCCTGCAGTCTCAGTCTTTGTGATTTGAGAAACAACAGAAAGGAAAGAAAGCCCTAATGACTACGATGCCACTTTCAAATGCAATGTAAGTAAAATTTGGGTTCAGTTGAAGTGGGCAGAATTCTGTAATAAAGCAATTATCCACAGATTACCGGCATCCTGGCTATCAAAATGGAAATTGAAATGATAGAAAAGAGTTACCTTCAGCACCTCACAAGGTTTTCATTCTAGCCAATCTTTATATTGAGTTATCACAATCTGTACATTTAATTTTGTCAAAGTAGACTTAGGAAATATATTTTGAGCTCACTTCTGTTCCCACTTGCTATATGTGCCTCTCATTTTCGAATACCAAATACCTCTCTGACAAAGGGCATATGTATTAAAAATGTACTCTTCCATTAAACGCGCGATTTAAAATTTTTTCTAACCCAATAATTATTTTTGGTGCACCTCTTATATTCAATTTTCTAGGTATTGAAAGAGCCGTGCAAGAGATACAGTAGTAACTCTTCTGACAATATAGATATGAGGTCATAACCCTTAGCTTCGACCGCGTGTTCTCCAGTCAGCAGCCTAATGAACAAAGCACCTGAATTTCCCACCTGTAAGTAAGAGGACTGGGACACTGTCTTATTTATCCTCTATTGCAGTGTCCGGCACATAGTACACATTCAACACGTATCTGTCTCATGAATGTGTGAATGACTTCATTGGTTCATCTTAGTATCTCCTGAGCTGAACTTAGTGCACATAGCAGCTCATTATAAATAATCAACCTACCCCACACAGCAGACCCACAGAGCTATCTCCTGGGACTCCATACCCTTCCACCTGTGTGCTTTTTATCCTTGCTCTGGAAGAATGCTCTTTCCCATGCCACCTGAATTTCTAAACACCATCCTATTCACTCCTTCCAGAATCACCTCAAGATTTACGTTCCTTGTGAAGACATATTTTATTTGAAGAAAAATTAGAAAATTAAGCTCATTAATTGAGAAAAACCTCCCTAGACTGAGGACCACAAGAAAGCTGGCCAATTCATTTAAATGGTCAGTTCATTCAAATGACAGAGTAAAACAGTGGAAACCAGAGGTAGATGGTAGACTCCTAGGAGCACCTAATATTTGATCAGTGGGAAGATTATACATACAAATAGAGGTCATGATACCTGGAAATGGCCCATACTCACCTGACTTGCCATCTAGTGAATCCAAGAAGCCCTACACCAGGATCACCATTAGAGCCTCAACTTTTCGCAGATTTTCTCGCAGATTTGGCCCTTATTCCCTGTGACTGCGGGACCTACCAGTACGTGAGTGTTCCCTGATGGCCACTTCAGCATCTTTGGTTGGTGCCTGGCTGAGGACCATGGCACACCCCATGGGCTACGAGATCTGAGTTAGGAAGGGCACTTACCAGGGTATTTCATTCACTGAGGCAAGAGATAATGAATGTTCATTACGGGAATGGACAGGAGTGGACAGATTTGAGAGCATCTACACTTAGGAATCGGTACCTACCTGACATGGTACATTTTAGACCCTATTACACTGGCATTAACCAACCCTTGAGAAAGTCAATATTTCTTTCATAAAATTTTTATTTTGAAATATTTCAAATGCAGACAAAAGTCCAGAGACTAGAACAATGAATCATATATAATACATTTCCCAGATCTAACAATTATCAAGATTTTGCTACATTTGTTTCATCTATTTTTTTTCTTTTGCTGAAGTATTTTTTGTAGTCTCCAACATGATGTCATTTTACCCCTATATTTTATGAAGTATGATTATGCACAATCACACTTAATAAAATTAAGAGTAATTGTGTCATTTAATATGCAGTCCATAATCAAATGCAACTCTTACAAGAAAGTCAGCTTAAATGCTCAATTTTTTTCTTGTAATAGTAAGGGGTTAGTGCCTTAGTTACTGACAAAGGTGTCTTCAAGTTGTTTTGATTTTCTTTCTTTCTTTCTTTCTGGTAGCACAACAGACTTATTTTAAAAATATATATTCAATTGATTTCATTTACTTTTTTTGTGGCTCAAATAGCTCCATCTTTGGCCAATGGAAACAATATTCTTAATTCATGCTTGTTGCATGATTATTTCCCTTTAGTACAGATAGCGTGAATATAAAATATACAGTCTTGGATACAGCTATCATAAAACTCAGTTAAAGAAGAAATAATAACTTCTAAAACACATGATCCACAATATTGTGCAATCATCATTTGAGCTTCAAAACATTGTTAAAATTTGGATAAAAAATTAAATAATTTGAGCCTATAATGTAACCAAATTAGGGATGGATTAAAGTGAGCTCACAAAGGTCTGAGGTCACATTAGAGTTTGGTCTCTATCCTGAGAAAAAAAGTAAAACATGGAAATGTTTAAAGTCAATAAAGATAGGGTTTTGGTTTTGTTTTTGCTTTTGCTTTTGCTTTTTTAAGGAAAGTTACTGCAGGGAGAGCAGATGGAATGGGTGCCAGCCTGGAGGCAAGAAGACCATCTCAGGGGCTGAGCAGTAACGTGAGTGAGCGAAGCTGGGGGTGGGAGGTGCCTGGTCGAACGAGGGCAGTGACCAAGGGAGTGGTATAAAGTGGAGAGACTTAGGAAGTGGGCAGGAGACGGTGTAAACAGGACTTGTGCCACGTTTGATGTTTAGGTGGGGATGGGCGGAGCAAAGAGAAGAGTTACAAATGACACAAACATCCCTGATTTGATCAACCTCATGGATGGTAGTGCCTTGAAACATTGGAGGAAGGGTAGGTTCTGGGGAGGAAGATCAAATTTTGTTTCAGAGATGTTTATTTTTAGGGGTCTGCTGGGGATAATGCGAGGGAGGTGGGGGAACGAGGGAGAGAAAGGACAAGAGAGAAGACAGCGTTGTTAGTTCTGGGCTGGAGACATAGATTTCGAATTTATTAGCATCTGAAGATGGTATAGAAGGCACTGAGCATCAGTGGAATCACATAAGAAGGGTATATGGAGAGAACAGAAAAAAGAGCAGAGACCTGGATGCTTAACGCTACCACGGAGGACAGGGGTGCCGAAGGAGTCCCAAGATGGAGCTGAGGGGAGTGCCAGAGAAACAGGAGGGGAAACATATCAGATCTGTGAGGCATCCAGCACCACGAGGGGCAGTTAAAAATGCGTCTCAAGTTTGACTTGGCAGATTGCATGAGTAAATGATGAGTAAACGGGGGAGGAAGAGGCCGTTTGATTGGGGTGGGAAATTGGTGCTTTGTTTTCGACCAATGAGTTTGAGGTTTATGAGACATCCAGGTGGAGCCAGTGAGTATTTGGGAGCCCGGAGGAAAAAAAAAAAAAGTCTTGATCCTTATGTGAAAAATACGGCAAAATAATATCCTTGACGTCAAAGTAGTTTGTTGGGACGCTGCTATAGCATTCTTTACGTTCTCTGGAATATTGTAATGCTACTGTAACATTTCTTAAATCATCATGAGTTAAACTACAACTCCTCTGGCACAAACAAACATGCAAAAACCAAACAAGCAAGACACCCGCTGTGAAGCGTGAGAAGTGCTTTCTGGGGTCAGAGGTGAAATCAGGAACTTAGGGTCTGGGTTTAAATGCCGGCTGATCACTTACTTTCAGGGTGAACCTGAGCAAGTCAATCTCTCCAATCTTAAGATTTCTTCATCTGAAAAACCAGGCTAGTAAAAACCAATATTGTACAGTGCTTAAAAGAATGAAATTAGATGATATATGAAAATATCTAGCATAGGAGTTTGCACCTCATCAGAGCTCAGTAAATAGGGACTTTATAATTAGTTAAACTCATCAGGCACAAAAATTTTAACTTCTCCCCCTTGCCTTAGTTACTTCCACATTTCATTATGACATCTACTTTTTCTCTCACCCAGAAGTACTCGTTAAGCTCCTTCTATTATTAGCTTCATCCCATGCACAATAAACTCAAGATTTTGTCGCACTTAGAATTTGTTTTGGGGAGAAACTACTACCTGTGAGTGATGGTGGGAAGGATAAGCTGGGGACGAGAGAGGAGGAAACACCACACAGCACCACTGCCTCCAAAGTGTGCTGCCTCCACTACCCTTAGATATAAACCTGTCTATGGTCTTAACAAGCAGACCCCAGACAACCCTTTCTTCATTCATGTCTAGACTGTAGCCATGATTTCCCCCAATGTCTGGAAGGAGGTAGGTATAGACCAGTATCAGAAAGATGATTTTACTGAAAAATAATCTTAATGCTGGCCTTTTATAAAGATCCATTAAATTTGGAGGATGCTGCCAAGTATTTCTCCATCACGGCACCTCCTTCCTGGTTCAGACAGAGTCAGCTTCAAATAGAAATACAGGAGGCATCCCTCCTGTTTTATTCTGCTCATCTGCCCTTACCACATCCCTTACTCCAAGCTCCTGGCTTCCCTTTAGTACCAAGTCAAGATTGAAGCCTCTGGCTCCATTTATAGGAATGGATAGATCTCTTCTAGGAAAAAGCTTACGTTGTTCTTCGAGATTTTTCTCCAGAGAGAACTATTTGCAAAGCAAAAACGTCAACGACGATAAAACAAACATCTTTCTCAGGCTAAGTTTTACCGTGTCTAATGGTTTAACTTTAATGTGTTATTATGCTAAAAAAAATCTTCTTTCTACAGGTGAAGAGAGGAAGGAATGAAGTATTTGAAGGACGCTTAAAATTTCATCCTACCCCATAATATTCTGAAAATGGATTCTTGCCTCTGACCTCATTGAAGGGGACTTCCTAGTCATTCCCCCCATCAGAAGTGTTTAATAAAAGTCGGTAGAGACCTTTGCTGTCTATACTCCAAAAATTGCACCAAGGAAAGCGGTATTTTCTAGTGGCTCCAAATGGGATAGGAGAGCAGTCCATTTATGAACCTCGCTATGGAGAATACACATCCCCTTTGCAATGAAAAGCAGGGAGTAAGATAGAATCATCTAATCCCGTATTGAAAGCACACTCAGTTTATATTAACATAATCTGTTCAATCCCATCAAGGATTTAAAAATGCCTATTATATGCCAGTCTTAGGTCCTAAGTTTAATAAAGATGAGGTCCCTGCTTCCCATAATTAACAGTCTACGAGACAGACAAGTAAACCTATGATATAAAGGGCTGAAGGCTTAAACAGAAGTATTATAAAGGGCCGGGGCGGAGTGGGGAAAGTGAAGTGCTGGATGCATTTGTATGCGTGTCTGTGGAGGAGGCTGGAGGCTTGAAGGATGTCTGGGAACGATAAAGAAGGGAGTTGAAAAAATAATAAATACAGAGATAAGCATGTTTGAGAAAATTATTTCTATCTTATACTCATGAGTTTGCATCAGCAATATTCACCATGAATCTAATCTCCAGTTCGTCTTTGAGCTTATAGAGGGCTAATGTATATACTATCCCCTGCTTACCCTTGTCTCATATATTCTCTTTTACTTTTAATTTTTATTTTTTGATGGAAGTAGAGTTGATTTGCAATGTTCTTCTGGTGTACAGCAAAGTAATTCAGTTATATATAGATAGATAGATACTTTTTCAGATTCTTTTCCATTACAGGTTATTACAAGATATTGGATATTGGATACAGCTCCCTGTGCTAGACTGTAGGTCTTTGTTGTTTATCTATTTTATATACAGTCGTGTGTGTCTGTTAATTCCAAATTCCAAATTTACCATCTATTTTCTAGCCTCTGGTTTGGAGAAGGAAATAATACTGGTTTTCCTCCACACATAATTTCATCTGTGGCGTGCTGTGTTGTCAGCAGTGAGCACGCAATAAGGCTGGAGTATAATCTCAAGGCTGTGGCATCTTAGAGCAAATCGACATGTTCTTGCATGAACCACCCTCGCTCTCTAGAAAGCGCTCTGCTGTCCCTGCTGCTGTTTGAGGCAGGGGTGACAGAGAAAGCCAGATTTCCAAATGAAAAGCCTTTCTGCAGATGACTCTGGCACTCTTCAAACAGTTGCTCTGAAGAAATGGTACTGTCTTCCCATCACATTTGAAACAATAAACATGTTCTATCTTAAGACATTCCAAACAGCTCAGATTAACTTCTGGTTTTTAATGCCTTTCCTAATTCTGATTAACAGGGTCACCCTTGGATATACTGTTTATTATTAGTGAGAGTGGGGTGAAGGATAAATTATATTTTACAATATCTGAGAAATACTGATACATAATCCCAAATTCCATGTCTCTTCCTCTTTGAGGAATAGTTTACCTGATCTCACAGGGAAAAGGGGACTACGTGGATATTTACATAAGTTAGAAAAATATATTACAAAGACGTACCACTGAGGTTCACAGAAGTTAAGAATTGTAATCAAGGGCCTATTTGCAGTAGGCATCCTATAATGTAAAGTAGCAAGCCCTTTACTAGAGGGCTTGGAATGAAAAGTGAAGTCTAAAATGTGACCAGGACTAGGGGTGTGGAAAGCGTATTGTGTCATCCAGCATTTGGTTAGTAAACATGGTGGCTTGACCTTGTCATGAAGAGCTGCATTTGATAAGAGTACCTTTATTACGTGGTCTGCGGCTTACTTTGAAACATGGGATTTAAGAGCATGACAGCAGCTTAAAGCCCATCTATCCTGCCCCTTTATGGAAGAAACTGATCTCTAGACTGGCTAAGCCACCTGGTTAGAAAGAGAAATGGGAGTCATTCCAGCTCTGACTCCAGGGCTCTTTAAACTCCACCGTATTTCTTAATGCCATTGGTGGGTGAGAAATTAAAACACAACCATGACATTTAAATTTTAACTACTGTGTAATCGAGCTTCCACTATGTCAAATTGAGATTCCACTATGTGACTGAATTCATTTGATTTTCTGATGGAAAGGCAAAGTTGCTTTGTACGATTAAAAGAAGTCAGCTTATTTTCTACCACTAGGTGGCATGATATGGTTTTTTTTCTGACACTTTCCTTTGAAAAGGAATCTATCCCTTTCCCTACACACACACACACACACACACACACACACACACACACACTTTATCCATTCTTGGCAGACTTCTGTCATTTTGACTGCTATGAAATTTGACTTGGGACATCTGTTTGTAAAATACTTACCATCAAAATCAAACCCATTACCTTCCATTTTTTTCCATTACATGGTTTATGCTTCATGGATACATGTCTATCTGTCCATTCTGTGTGGGAGGAGAACCCCGGTTTGGTTTCAGTTCTTGTTTATGCTTACTAATAAATGCTAGACAAAGCCTCTTCTCTCTTTTGGAGAGAAGAAGAGACAAAATTCTAGCTGATAATCTTAAGTGGCTACTTATTGATTCATTAGGTATTAAGAGGTAATTATTTAATAGGTAATTAACTAGTAATAATGTTTTAGCTAATTACCAGCTCACAATATTCTTTTTTCCCCATCCCAAAGAACATTGAAAAGTTGAGGCCAGAGCCATAAGGAGCGGCTACCCGTTGAAGTGAAAGGAACAGATGATCACAGTCACCTTTGCCATCTTCTGCATTTTCTGTCATCAGAAGCTTCAGTACGTGAGGCAAAGAAAACAAACAGCAGGAGCAGGACTTACAGAATATACGTATTCTTTAAAATTTACCCTTCAACCCATTATATTGCTTAATAAGTTTTTAAAATAAATTTATTTATTTTATTTATCTATTTTTGGCTGTGTTGGGTTTTCGTTGCTGCGCGCAGGCTTTCTCTAGTTGGGGAGGGCAGGGCTACTCTTCCTTGCGGTGAGCGGGCTTCTCCTTGCGGTGGCTTCTCTCATTGCAGAGCACGGGCTCTAGGCGTGCGGGCTTCAGTAGTTGCGGCATGCAGCCTCAGTAGTTGTGGCTCACGGGCTTAGCTGCTCTGAGGCATGTGGGATCTTTGCGGATCAGGGATTGAACCCGTGTCCCCTAGCATTGGCAGGTGGATTCTCAACCACTGTGCCACCAGGGAAGCCCCCTTACCCTCTGCCTTGATTTTCATCTCCGTATTATTAAATGTCACAGTTCTCAAGTTTTCTGTACAGTGTTTTACTATTTTAACTAGAAAGATCTTTTAGAAATAAAAAATCATTTTTGGTGGAAGGTCCAGACACTGAAAATCAAGTTTGTTTTGCCCCATTAACACATTAAAATCATTGGGAGGAGGAGGGTTTTAAAAAACACTAATGACAGAATTCACTCCTGACCAGTTGAGTCACAATCTTCTTTCTGGGTGCTTATTTTGTTTTCCTTCTTTGTTCCATAGCCTAGCATTTTGGGGCGTCTCAGGCCAATGTGGTATTAGACAGCTGCCCTCTGTTCCCAAGGATACAAGAAACAATTCTAGTCGCGATAAAGGATTAACTGGCTATTACCTTCATGGGGACAGAATCTAGTGGACCCTGCTTGAATGACGTGATTAACCCTGGGCAAGTCAGCCCCAAGTCCATGGGATGTGTCCATGACCGCTGGAGACCCACCCCTCGTGAATGGGGGTCCTCAGAAAGGAGAGTCAATGTAAGTGGGGCAGACACCCCAAAGAGGGTCTCCTGTACTGACACGCAGTAGGGAAACAACAGATATTTAGAACACATAAATGAATAAAAGAATGAATGAGTGAACCGAGAGACTCTGCTAGTTTGGAACAGTCTAAGAAACTCAGATTGAGGGGTACAGAGCAATTTATTAAGGATGTACTTTGTACCAGAGACTGTGCTTAGTACTGCAAGGAATAAAAACTGAAAAAGAAAGGAGTTCCTGACTTTAAGGACAAAAGCAAGAAGAGGTATCATTAATACACAGGGAAAATATAGACAGTGACAAGAACAACACAAAGGACTATGGCTATTTAGTCAACGGAGAGATCATACTTTTGGTGGTGTTAGTTAAGATAATACCAGCTACCGAGAAATCCAGACATCTCAGTGGATAAACACAATAGAAGCTTATTTCTTGCCATGAAAATTTCAATCGGTGGCAGAGTATGGGGGATGGGCAGGGCAGTGGGCTCAGCTTCACAGAGTCTTCAGTAACCCAGCTCTGCCACGTCCAGCGTGGTGATGATGATACCGAGAATCAAATCCAACCAGCAGGGCATTCCCTGCTGGCGCAGTGGCTGAGAGTCCGCCTGCCGATGCAGGGGACACGGGTTTGTGCCCCGGTCCGGGAGGATCCCACATGCCGCGGAGTGGCTGGGCCCGTGAGCCATGGCTGCTGAGCTTGCGCGTCCAGAGCCTGTGCTCCGCAACGGGAGAGGCCACAACAGTGAGAGGCCCGCGTACCGTAAAAAAAAAAAAAAAAAAAAATCCAACCAGCAGGAGAGGGAGTGCCCCTCACACAGAAGGACTTCTGCTGACAGTCCATTGGTCTACCCACCATCACAAGGCCACCCCTCACTGAGGAGGCTGGGGGATGTAACCTGCTGGGTTCAGGAGGAAAGGCAAATGTGTCTGCGGACCTGCTAGCCAGTGACTACCCTTAACAGTACTGTAGACATGGCAGTGGAAGGGAGGAATAATCAGAAAAAAAAAATGTGTGAAAAGAATGTTATGTGAGATCATCTTTGAGGCATAGATCTTAACTGTTGGAAAGAGAAAAGATGTTCTTGGGAAAAAAAATAATACGAGCAAAGATCTGGAGCAAAGATCTGAAAATAACTGTTTGGGGAGTGGTGAACATGGAGGAGTTGAGTGAAAGTGTAATAAAAACTGAAAAGATAGCTGCCTTTACTCGCCTCTTCTTTTGAAAAAATCTTTCTATAGACCTGAGAACATCAATTTAGTTTCCCAGACAATAGATTTTGGCTAGATATTATGCTGATAATTAAATAATGAGGAGGAACTAAAGTGTGAAGGACAAGTAATGGGCAAAACCTGATTAGAAATATCTACCTTGATGATGTCTTGCATTCCTATTCTGAACTCCTGCATTCTAAGTGGAAGCAACCACCCTCACTTCCTTTTTAAAATATCAGGTTGGCTTGATGAAAGCATATAAAAGCAGAACAAATTTATTTCTCAAGATGAGGGTTTAAAGCAACCAAGATCAATATGCATCTTCTTACTTAAGTTGAATATACCCATACAACTGTATTAATATATAAGTGTTATTTTTCCTTGGATGGCATTAATCTCAACCAAATATCTTAAGAGAATAATGGGAGAGTTTTTCTTTTTTGTTCAGAATTTCTTTTAAATCAGACATCTGGTATTTGGCACTCGACTTTTATTAGACCGGTTGAGCACTTTTTAAAGGGGGATAAATCATATGACTTTCATTTTAATTTTTTACTGTAATGGTTTAATAGAGCCAACATATGCTGAGTAATAGCATTAAAATAAAATCAGTAAATGAGGGATTACGATCTGTCTGTGTCCAATTTTGCAAAGAAACTAATTAGAGAAAGGTTTTTCAGATCAGAATTGGATTAGCCAGCAATTTTTAAAAATTGTAATAATATAATGAGAAATGCTTGGATTTTAGCATGTTGCTATTGAGAAAGAAAAATTACAAGGGACATTAACACTTTCACTCTAATTCTAAGCTGTGAGGAGAGGAGAGCAGGGGAATTCTTTTGCATGACACTCTCCCCACTGCCAGAAAGCATTTAGACAAAAACTCAAGGCTTTTCACAATTATCTATTTGAATTAGAGATATTAACGTGGAATCTGGAATGATGAGAGCTCACCTATGGATAATGGAGATTTCTCCACAACCTGGGGAGCATTCATTTCAATTGTCTCATTTCACTAACTTGGATATGAGAAAGGCTTTCTATCACACTCCTTAATTTTTGGCAACCAGCCAGGTTTTTCCTATGGTTCTACTTATTGAGGTACAGAACTGCGTTTGGAATCAAGTTGAAATTTTATTTATAGCCTTGGAATGTCTTGCTAAATGTCTCTAAATATGGCACTTCTCTGTACACTGGAATGAAAACTCCATTGTTTCTGCATAGAAGTTGAGCAAAGAGAATATGGAAGCAATGTTTATTAGTGTCTTCAAATTCTGCCAGTGATGGGTAGCATAAATAAGACAGTTAAATGGATTAGTCTTACCACAGAGATCTTAATTATAAATATTTTAGATTCATGTATATGACTAGTAATTCAAAGGGGATTTTGACAAGTAACCTAAACATGACAAATCATGCTATGAGAGATAATTTTATGACTTGTAAGGTAATTGGGAAAGATGCTGTTCTGATTAAAAGAATAAAAGGCTTTCTGCTCAGTGAAGTATAAACTACCGAATACCCATTTCAATATCATGAGTAGGACAAATACATATTATGTTCATTTAGTGTTTTTCAATGAATAAGAAACATGATTGGTTGTACTTTGCCATTTTTAGGCATTCACTATAGTCATAATTTCTTTATATTCCAGAAACCCAGAACAGAATAAACCGAATCACTGGTTCAATATGTTAAATTAACATATTTGGCATTTGAAAAACTTCTGGAAAAGGGCCTTCAAAATGCAAGCATGTCTTTGCCCCGTTTATCCCCTCAAACTAGTCTCCCATTCTTTCCCAGATATCCTAAATTTCAGTGTCATTTTTACTTTCATTTTCTGTCTCTCTTTTTCTAGATAATCCCAAGCAAAGCGGGTATTACAGGGAGAAGTTTAAAGGAGTACGACGAAGAATGCTCAGCTAAAGACCAATCTTCTGCTGTTTACCAATTTTATCTCTTTTCTCCTTATTTGGACAGTAATTTCCACTACTAGGTTCATTAGAAGTTAGGCAATAGAGCAAGAGAATTACCTTAAAAGACATAAATATATGCCATGAGGTACTGAATCTAGTGTGTTCCTTCAGGCTTTCTACTTTTATATTATTTTTCATTTGTATATTGCTCTTGGTGAAACAAAAATGCTATGTATGTATATTTTTTGTATCCTCAAACAGTTTATCGTGAGACGATCAATACATCTGAAACAATCTATGAACAATTCAAGAAAACTAATAACAAGTTGAGAAATTAAATATAATTATTTCAAATGTGTGTGACACAGTTAGTAGCCAGGACAGGGGAGCTCTTAATGGGTGGGAGTTAATGTCTAGTTTACGTGTGGAAGTAACTTGACTTTGGGCCTTGGATTATTGTACAGAAGAAGAATGGGAGTCCAGAGATTGTCTCTGAATGGATGAAACAGAAGAGAAATTCCAAGTATGGTAACTAGTAATATGGCCAAGATAAATTTGAATATGCTGGATCATGAAAGAAATTCCTAAGTTTACCTAGCATCCATCAAAGACTCATATGAGGAGGATCTGGAAAGGTACATGGATATAATCAAAGAAAGGGAATCAAAAGGTCAACGTTGGTCTCTTTAAAATTTTGGTTTATTCTTTGGATAAAGATGTGGTATATATGTATATATAAATATATACAACGGAATATTACTCAGCCATATAAAATGAAACAATGCCTTTTGCAGCAACATGGATGGACCTAGAGATGGTCACACTAAGTGAAGTAAGCCAGACAGAGACAAATATGATATGATATTGCTTATATGTGAAATCCAGAAAAAAATGATACTATTTACAAAACAGAAATAGACCCAGAGACATAGAAAACAAACTTATGGTTACCAAAAGGGGAAAGAGGGGGGAGGAATAAATTAGGAGTTTGAGATTAACAGATACACACTACTATATATACAATAGATAACCAACAAGGACCTACTGTATAGCAGAGAGAACCCTACTCAATATTCTGTAATAACCTATAAGGGAAAAAAATTTGAAATACTATCTATCTATTTATCTACCTGTCTATCTATCTATAACTGAATCACTTTGCTGTACACCTGCAATTAACACATTGTAAATCAACTATACTTCAGTAAAAAAAAATTTTTTTAATTCAATGGCTTCAAAATAAAAAAAAATTTTGGCTTATTCTAATGTTGGTCCAAGTATATTTATCTCTCCTTTCTACTCCCCAATTTTTAGACACTCTGGTGAAACAAAATAAAGTTAGATGTTTTTCTAAACCTTCTATGCATTCTGCTGCATTAATTATAGCTCAGTAGAGGGACTTCCCTGGTGGCCCAGTGGTTAACAATCTGCCTTCCAATGCAGGGGACGTGGGTTCGATCCCTGGTCGGGGAACTAAGACCCCATGTGTCAGGGGGCAACTAAGCCCGCACGCCACAACGAAAGATCCCATGTGCTGCAACTAAGACCTGACACAGCCAAAAATAAATAAATATTAAAAAGAAAATTATAGCTCAGTAGAGATGCCCACAGGCAGAGAGGATGGAGCTGTAACGTCATCCCAACTGCCCAGGTAGCTCTTTCTTGCTGACCAGAGCTTTGTGGATTCCTTTACACCTGTCGGTCTCCACACCTGCCAGAGGTTTGGAGCACGTGGAGCTTTTGTTAAATGGCTCCAGCTTTCTTATGAAAAGGCAACCACTAGTAGTCTCCACTAAAAACTTTTCCCAAGTGTGGGTGTATAAATAGAATATTTTAACTATCTTCTCTCCTCAGATAATGTTTTCATTACACAGATTTAGTCTCCACATATTTGAATACGTATTTTCTGTCCCGTATTTATTATCCTTTTAGTCTCCTTATACTTGTTTTTCTCTTCCTTAATATATATTTTTTAATTTCAGAGAAACTTTGAGAATAGAGGTAAGTAGATAGAGGCGTTTGACATCATCAACCATTGGGATTTCCAGTCATGGGGAACCATGATGTCCTAAGGGAATCAGACATATACATTCATCTCACACTGTATACACCTAAAACTTGTTTCTTTTTATCAATCAGAAAAGCTTTCCTTTCTTCAGTTAGACCTAAATGAGATACATGCAAAAGAAAGCTTAAAGAATGATAAATGTCCTTTTAATGTTCATTTTCTTCTACATTAGTTTCCAGGTTTTTTATTCTAGTTGTTACCAATTAACTCAGAGTGTCCATATTTGCATGAAACTGAGGAAAAGTGATGTTTTGATTATTGACAGTAATTTTTTTTAACATCTTTATTGGAGTATAATTGCTTTACAATGGTGTGTGACAGTAATTAGACAATGATAAAAAGATGGGTTGTTTTCTCTGGGTAATGTTCTAGGTTCTTGGATCTAGCATAGAATAAGATGTATTCAATAACAGCCCTTACCTGATCTAACTACTTGTGGTACAATGATTAACACTAACCATCGTGAAATATAATTTTCCTTATTCACTCTGCTCACATACTCAATTTAGCCTGAAAAAATACCACTAATTCTAACACATAGCCCAGGGCTACCATTTCCCTCTCTCAGGCTGGAAGGACTGACTGAGGTTTGCAATCAGAATTTCCTTCATAGACTTTCCTGAAAACCCAATAAAAAGAAATAGAAAGGGGAGGCTGAGCCTATTTCATTGACTGTAGGCCCACTGCCTGGTTTCTATTAAGTTTGACAGTATTTATTTCTGAGGCTAGAATAAGGTACGAAACTGTGGTTGTAAATAGTTTTTCCCCAAAATATCAAATATCTAACCCGCAAAAACAAAATAATAGTGAAAAGGGTGGGAAGTGACAAAATAATAATGAAAAGGGTGATAGTGACAAAGTTCTTCTCCCCACTGCTAAGCCTAGAAATTCCACTGAGTGGACAGACACTGATACTTTCTGTCTCACTGTAAAGTCTGTTGGTGTTTAAATTTGTCTCCAGTTTTAGTCCGTGGTGGCATGTCAATTGTATTTAATTCATGTATTGCTCTTCCAATATACTTGTGTCATCAGTTGTAAAATCGGGGCATATTTTATGAAGTAATGAATTTTGTAGTATTGCCTTTTAAGAAAATTGTAGAAAATTCAAAGGAGTTTTTCTTCCCCCTCTCAAAAGTCTAAGTTATGACATTTTCAGTGTAATAGTAAACCTGTCTTAAAAAGCTATCACTCGTAAAACAGTTTCCCTTAGGATATACCCAAATTCTAGGTCCTGTCCAAAACAACATTTTTATCCTACAACATTTTTTCTTTTCATAGCTGGTCATGTGAAAAACAAGGACATGTTGTTTCTCTCAGTAGGATGATTTTTCCAGTGAATAAAATTTCAGTCCAATGTTCCCAGTAGAAGTCTGAAGAAGAAACCTTCTTGGTATATGTTACAGAACTTTAAGTTCTCTTAGGGGCAGAATTTCCTCAGAAATGTAGCAAAATCATTGTTCTTACTTTTCAGCTTTTTTTTTCTTTTCTTTTCTAAATGATAGATTTGAAACTACCAAATCTTTTTTTTTTTTCTTTCTTACGTAGTGTACTTATTATACTACGTAGTTTAAAACCTTAAGCTTTGGAGTGACTCAGCGGGCTATTACTTCTGATAATACCTTTTCGGCAAATGGTATTCATTTAAATTTGGGTTCTGTGAATTTTTCACTTTACAAGAACCCTTTGGCTTTAAGAGGAGAATGAGAACATCGCTGGATCCTTTTCGCTCTCTTTAAACGTGGGGCTCAATATACTTTCCACGGAGGGAGTGAACATTGTCAAGTAGTTAACATAAGCGATTGGAAAAATCCCTGAACGTTGTACGGGCAGAATAATTGCACACAAATGCATTCAGGAATCCTATGGAAAATATAGTGCTGTTAACTGGCATGGTTACAGCACAATTTAGCAAGTATGTTAGAACAAATTACCCCCTGTAACCATAAGCCATTCTGTTTCACGCTTTTTAATGAAGGCCTGTACCACACACTAGAATACTTCTCACCTCATTACTACTCATAAAAACCAATGATCCGTTCAAAGGTTCCTCATCTCTCCCATATGAGTGGTAAAGAGCCTTGCCTCTCCTCCTGGCACAGAAGACAGGGAAGCTTCTTCCCTGTCTGCCTTTGAAGTCCATCATTAGAAAGTTTACTAGATAAAAGAAAAGAAAATTTATCTGTGTAATCTCACTGTTGTCATGTGTTAATGTTTGACCCTTCCTTTAAAAGCAAAACAAAACAAAACAAACAAAACAGAATAAAACCTGAAGACATCTCTCCCTTGTTTAGAGAATACAGATTTGCAAGACTGTTAGTGCAATTTTGCTCCTTCAGTGTTCACAAAATATTTTCAGAGAAACTCTAAAACGTGAGAAGAATTTAATGGGCCACTGAAATACAAAGTATGGATTCAATAAAAAGGCAGACAGAGAAGCAAGCTGATAGACCAGCGCAGAAAACTCTGTTCAATTTTGAATTAAACTACTTTTTCTCTCTCTCCAGAGTATCATCAAAAAAAGTTGATTATCCTTGGAAATACACTATTTTCATATGAGTTACTGATGAACAGATTTCACCTAGACTGGCATAGTTTCCCTCGTCCCCATAATTTCAGGGACAATATGTAATACTGTTGAAGATACACTGGATATAGTCAGTAAAAGTTGAGGTGGATGTCTGCTCCTCAAATGAGGGTGGTGAGTGGGGAAGGATACATCATATATATATATATGTGTGTGTGTGTATATATATATGTATATATATATATATATATAATTTTGGGGAAGATATTACAAGGCTAATTAAACTACAAAATTTTGTACTTTTTTTAAAGTTCTATGTAGTAGGAACGGAAAATCTTGTAGAAGAGAAATAACATATTCAAAAATATTGTTTTCACAGTATAACAGTGTTTGAAGCAGCATGAGAAATGGTTGTTCATCTCTATTACATGAGAATTTCCAGTTGGGCCATTCGTTGAAGAGTGTACAACAGAATAACAACTTTTGCCTTTCAAGAACGAGTCCATACCAGGTACTAAAATAATTTGAAAGCAGAGACCAGCATCTAAATTCTGTAATGTAACAAAACCCTGGAAACTGGCACATGTTATAAATTTAAATGATGGTTAAAATCAATTCCTTTGTAGGAAAAATGCATTTAATCTAAACTTTTGGGTGACATTTCTAACTTTCTCTGTGGTAGCTCTGAAAATGTATCTGATCACCTGATGCGACACTGTCAAACCCTTCCAAACACTTAAGCAGGGCAGTTTCTAAATGAAATTGGTATTCTCCAGGCGCTTTCCCGAAATGCAAGCCCAGGGCGGCTCACACTCACAAGCTACAAGAGAGAAATGTCGGTACTGTACTTTAATAGTGCCTGGGAAGCATGTGCTTGCAGAGACTGGGCGACCCCTGCAATAATAACTGCACAGCTTTGTTTCATTTGAAAACATAAATCTGTACACACATACTTAGGTAGACATAGATCCATGTATATAGAAAAAAGTTCAGCAAATAATAAAAGAAAGGATGAACACTGGCACAGGAGATGTTGACAGCATTATGCAAACTTTTCAATATTTCCTTGCATGCTCGACTTTAACTTTTGTTTATAAAGTCCACTTAGATATAATTTACAACTTCTGTTCGCCTAAGCTGGGTTCTGTAAAATCTGTCTAAAAAAATCAGCCCAGAGTGCTTTGAAATGTTACAAATATATCTAGATATCAAACACTGAGCCTTGCAAATTATATCCATTTTGGAAAGTCTGGGTTGGTATTTATGTACACAATATATTTTACCTCTGATGTTTTAAGATGATGAAGCAAGCCTTGCTTTTTTTTTTTTTTTTTTTTCCTCGCCTTTTCCAGCTCTTGCTCTAGTATCTATGAAAGAGACTTAGGAGCCCAAGCAAAATAAAATGAGAAATTCTGAAGGTTGTCACTATTTACAAATTATGGGAGCTCAGGCTTTGTCAGGTGATTTGAGGGGGAAAAAAATACACAGGTCAAGCAAAACTTGCCAATTCCCTGAAGTTTGTAATTTCGTTCTAGTATAATTTAGGACTTCAAGACTTAAAGATGTTATACAACTATATCTGTTACTTCAGCCACGTACAGCTGTTGCAGACATCTGACCTCTTTCCTCTTTAGGAGTAGATAGAAATGTCAGTCAATCGAGATGAAGAGAAAAGGGTAAATCCCATCTCTTTATTTATTCTTGCAATGTAAATTGCTTTGAGATCAAAGACAGAAACTGAAGTTCTTAGTGTCCACCTTTAAAATAGCAGAAGAGCAAAAACACTGCTTCATTTTTGCTTTCATCGGAAGAAGAGCCTGTACTTTTCTGCCTGAAGTATCAATAGTTGTGAAGCGTGGGGTGTGCTTGGTGGTGCCCCTTTAACAACGGGGCTGCAAAGGAGCATGCTTCATAGGCAACACACATGTACTCTAAGCTTTGGCCAAAGTGAAATATTTCTAACTGAAGGGATTAAATGAAAGGTAAAATAATGGAGACTAAAATAACTTGATAATAGTTTAAGGAAATAGTAGTTTTTGACTATGACAATAAGGATGTAAATCAAGTATTAATATAATAGGGGGACCAGTTCCATATCAAAATGCAGTTGGACGCACCCATGGAGACCCATGGGGAATGTCAGATTCACGGTGAACTTTGGCCAACAGGAGGTGGCAGGGAGAGGTGGAGAAGAGAGAACAGGCCTGCTCCTTTCTGTTTGTTCTTGATTATGCACCCAGTAGCTCTTCAATCCTGAAGCAATGGTTTCCAGCCTTTAGCATTTTCCCAAATCCTGTCTCCTTGTGTCCCCTCAGACGGAAGTAGGATCTGCTGGCCGGAATCCCTTCCTCTGAGTCTGGATTCCAGCTCTGTCCCCTCCTCAAAGCTTCCAGTTCTGTCCTCTTGCCTTTGTTACCCCACACTTTGCGGGGCGGGGGCGGGGGGGTTCCCTGCTTCCTTCAGTGACTGTCTCTTGTTGCCAAACACTTGGGAAGTAATTCCCAGTTCTCTCTGTTAGAATAACCAGCGTGATTCCCATTTCCTTCCGGATCCTGGCTGATACACTCTCTTTGCTCCAGACAGATTTCTTTCTTTCTTTTTTTTTTTCCAAACAACTTTCTATTGAAGTTTAGTTGAGTTACAGTGTTGTGGTAGTTTCAGGTGCACAGCAAAGTGATTCAGCTATACATACATATATATCTATTCTTTTTCAGATTCTTTTCCATTTTAGGTTATTACAAGATATTAAATATAGTTCCCTGTGCTATACAGTAGGTCCTTGTTTGCTGTTTATCTATTTTATATATAGTAGTGCGTATATGTTAATCCCAAATTCCTAATTTATCCCTGCCCTCGCCCTTTCCCCTTTGGTAACCATGAGTTTGTTTTCTATGTTTGTGAGTCTGTTTCTGTTTTTGTAAATAGGTTCATTTGTACCATTTTTTTAGATTCCACATATAAGCAATATCATATATTTGTCTTTCTCTGTCTGACTTCGGTTAGTATGAGAATCTCTAGGTCCATCCATGTTGCTGCAAATGGCATTATTTCATTCTTTTTCATGGCTGAGTAGTATTCCATTGTATCTATGTACCACACCTTCTTTATCCATTCATCTCCAGACAGATTTCTTAAGTTCCTCAGACTACTTATGGTTCTATTCCCGACTTCCCACACTCAGTTCTCTCTTCTAAGGCTGTTTCCTCTTTCTGTTCTCCCTCTCTCACCCCTTACCTCTCAGATTTTGCCCAGGTAACTTCTCCCGGATACATCACTTCCTCAGGAAACCTTCCCTGACCCTCTAGACCATACTGAATCTCCATTGTCCCCCTTTTCTGAGACCAATCACGTCACCTTATTGCCCAGGGTCCATTTCCCCTCCTGGCTCCATGCAGTGAGAGGGCAGGGGACATATCTTACTCCTACCCAGGGCCAAGCACATTGTAGGCAATCAATAAATATTGATTGATTATTGATTAAATTAGCTTCTTATATTAAAAAATTGGGTAAAGTTTTTCAGGTAAAGTATAATTTTAGATTTTTATTCTCTCCTCATTTGAGTGATTGCAGGCACATGGGATTCTTTTTTTTTTTTTGGTCCTGTAGAGGGTTTAGCTCCTTCATCATCTCCATCAGGGCTCCCTCCAACTCTTGGTGTTAATTTGCCTAAATAAATATATTCTCTAGGTAAAAACTGTGTGCTTGCTAAGCAAATATTGTGTCAAGGAAAATCTTCTCGTTTCCCCTCCAGCCTGGTGGCTACCTCTGAGCCACTCTCAGGCAGGACAGGACATTCTCAGCAGTTGCCCCTGCTTTTGCTTTGGGACTTTAATTTTCCACCCGGCTGCTGCTTCCTTTAACTGTTAGTTCAGGGATTCTGGCTCATACATTTTTTTCTAGAGACATAAAGTACGAAGAAGAGATACTTTTAACTCGATTGAAGCACTCCTGCCAGGAGCTAGCTACCTCAGAAGATGGGTTTCTGCCACTAGAGAAAAGCCCAAGTAAAAATATTCACTTGTTGCTATTGACCTATTGTAATAATTGATATTGATATTTCTATATTAATAAGAATTCTCCAAGAAAATATTCTTTGTGGCTCAAGAAAAATAGTGATTTTTTAATGACTGTGGCCAGGACTGCTTTCACATAAAACAGCAAAATAGAACAACTTTGTTTACGAAGCTCCCTTTTGTCTTTCCCCAGGGCACTGGCCAGAGGCTGTGGTACCCCCAAGTGCATCACTTTCTCTCCCAGACAGGAACCTTCCATGTGATAGTAGCTTTCACCCACTCCCAGTAAGTTACCTTTTCATGGCCCCATCTTCTCTCAGGAAAACTAAATGAAAAATGGGTGCATGCTAATGAATTAGTGGGTGCTGAGGGCTAAGGAAATCAATTTTAGGTAAAATATGCATTTGAACTAGAATTTCCTAATATCACCATGCCTAAATTGTGCATTTGAATGCAATGTGACTCTTTCAGTAGCAAATAGCAGATACTTAACATCTCTTTTTTCTTTATGAGAGTGTTGAGTTGTAAAGACTGCAGGGGACTTGCAGTACTTCTGAAGATCTTGTACTTGATGGATCAAATACAACTTCAGAGTCTCAGATTTAATTTGCATTGTCTTAACCCAAAGAAGTCCAATGATAGTGGGTTTTGTTTTGTTTTTGTTTTTTTTAGATATTTGGGCCCTGAGGTATCCTCTGAAGTTGGTGAAAATGTCTACTTACTTCGCTTTGAATAAAATCTTCCTGGAAGGGCTTCCCTGGTGGCGCAGTGGTTGAGAGTCCGCCTGCCGATGCAGGGGACACGGGTTCGTGCCCCGGTCCGGGAGGATCCCACGTGCCGCGGAGCGGCTGGGCCCGTGAGCCATGGCCGCTGGGCCTGCGCGTCCGGAGCCTGTGCTCCACAGCGGGAGAGGCCACAACGGTGAGAGGCCCGTGTACTGCAAAAAAAAAAAAAAAAAAAAAAACTTCCTGGAAAAAACTTCAGTGCATATGAATATTTATTCTCTAATGGGTTCCTACCTTAGTCTCCACAAGTCTGATTAGGCAGAAAAGAATACGTTTGCATAATATTATCACTTACTGATCTGCTACTATGTGCCCTGTAATGCACAGGTATTCTTTATGTAATCCTAACAGCATTGTAAAGTAAGTGTTGCAATCTCCACTTTATCTTTGAGGAAACAGAGGATTAGACTAGTTAATTCATTTCCCAAAGTTACATGGTTAGTTAAGTGGCTTGACTAGAATTTAGACCCAAACCCTCTTTGATGCCAATCCTTCAATGCTTTTGCTCTTTCTATACTACACCTCTTTCTTTCTCAGGTGGAAAGTTTGATTCATAACTAAATATATGACTTATTTGTAGGTACCTTTTAACTCCGTTAAACACCAGTCTTTGTTTCTCTAACAGCAGAATTGTTCTCTCAAAGATAAAATCTAAGTTATCTGACAGTTATCTGACAGTGTATTTCTAACTTGTTCGTGTACTTAGAACCTCTATTACTTTAAACATTGTAGGTATTGCATGAGAAAGTAGGAGTGGTTTCTAATAGAAGAATGATGAATGGTTTAAAGGGTCCACCCTGTTCAAGATTTCAGCTGTGATGCTTTGCCCAAGGGTTAATAAGGTGTATTTTCTGCAGAAATGATTAGACCATGTTTTTCCTCGTTTGCAAAACAGGCTGTGTGTGTGTGTGTGTGTGTGTGTGTGTGTGTGTGTGTGTGTGTGTGTGAATGTGTGTACACAAGCACTCACAATAACTGTCTTGAGAATCCTCACCAGAGTCTGATTTCCTTTTTGGGTATTTGTGAAATATTTTGTTACATCATACACTGGGGTGGGGGGAATGTAAAATGACAGTCCACATTTGCTTAAAGTCAGAGAAGCTTCGTGCTCGTTATGTGGACAGGAAGGCAAAACCTGCTTTTGTTTACTTGGTTTTTATGAATCTAAATCCTTATGATTTGCCTAAGACCTACTCCGTTAAACACCAGTCTTTGTTTCTCTAACAGCAGAATTGTTCTCTCAAGGATAAAATCTAAGTTATCTGACAGTTCTAAAGAGATAATTTAAGAAATAACCAAAAGAATGAGAAGTACTGTAATTATACAATTGAACAACCTCAACCAGTAAGATGTTTGATGTGTGAGATGCAGCAACAGAATAATTTAAAGAGAAATTAAGTTACTCATTGCTCTACTATTCAGGAGATATTCTGACATGGGTCTAGAAAAATTTCCTGCTATGAGAATATTTCTGAGAATGAATTCTTTCTCTTTTTAAAATTTTTCTTACACCTTAAGTTCTAAAAGCAGCAGCAATTTTTGCTAGAAAATATATTTCACTTTATTTTGAATCATTCTTCAGTATATATTCTCTTCCTGCTTTCTTTGGAAGCACTCTCTTTTTTTAAATTGGAGTATAGTTGATTTACAATATTGTGTTTAGTTGAAGGTGTACAGCATGGGAGAATTCTTTTACCTGAAGCTTGGTGGGTTTTAAGCCTTGAAACTGAAATTTATTTCTCCCAAGGAGCATTCACATCTCTCATTTAACTGACCTAGTGATAGGAAACTATGACAAATTTCTCACCTTTTCATTGATCGAAGTTACATATTTGATTATTTTTCAATTATTCTACCTTTAAACTTTGCTGTTTTTTTGAGATCTGTGGCATATGGATGTAATTCACCCTTTTATCTTCTAAACTGAATACAAAACTTGCCCTTTTGCTTTCTCTTATAACAATGGTGATTAGGTCCAAGATAACTCAGAATGCCAGTTCTTGAGGGAAATGTTGCTTATGAGTCTTTGTGCTAGATTTATCTGGGATAAGCTTTCAGTATTATTCGAGTATTTGTATTTCTCAATTTGGACTTCATTTTTCATAGTTTCAAGGAATTCCATGATTGTCAGGTATCTTAAAGACCAAAAACCCCAAACACTTCATCTCTAATAATGGAACTGACATCTAAAGATCTTAAGTGACTTGCCAACATCATACAAAATAATTCGGGGCGGAGCAGAGAAGAGAATACAGATTCTATATCTATACTATTTCTCTTACTTCATATGGCCACTTCTGAGGCCTAAATCATCTTATTTGTGGTTACTCTTTAGAAATTGATTAAAAGGCAAATCAGGAAATTTCAGTATTTTTAATATTCATGTTATTGTCTTAGCTATTGGATTGTTAGAACCTATTCACAATCATAAAGCACAGGGTTGATTAGGTTATGATCTGTGGCAAAGACAACTGATTTTCTGAGCTCAAAATAACCTCTTGTGGGAAGAATAGAAATAATTGTAATTTCCCTGGGGGTAGAATTAGTTGTACATGACAAATTCCCAATGTAAAAAGGCATTTTGGTTCAATTTGGTTTCTCTCTCTCTCCCTCCTTCTCTTTTCATTCCAGCTGGGGTTCTGCCACCAAAACACTCAATCCTTGAAGGATAAAGCCCCTTTGGGTTGATGGCCTCATAGACTGTCAGAACATTAGAAATGGAAAGTGCTTTGGAGATAATCTGGCCCACGACTTTCACTTTGCTGACAATATCCAGAGAGATGGACTGACTTGCCAAAACCACAGATACTGGTGGAGCCAGAGCTGGTTCCTGCTGGGATTCCTACTTTATCATCCACTTCTCTTTCCATCCCCCCTTGATATAATGAGGTAGTTAATTAATATGTACTTCTTTTGTCCTAGGTAAGAAGTATATAAATATCTACTTGTTCCAGCACCATTTGTTCAAAGACTATCCAGTCTCCTTTGAATTACCTTAAGTTTGCTATACCTCTATGCTTCACTAATTCCACACTGTAGCACTGTGATAATTCTTTTTTTTTAGTCGTGCAAAAAAGGCAATGTTTTATATTTGTTCTTTGCCTTTTACATGTTATAAATGCTCTTGTATTTATTCAACATTTAATAAATCAGTTTAAAAAATAATCAGACAAATATACAAAGGTGTATGTACAAGACTGTTTATAACAGTATTTGTAATAGTAAATCCTGAACAAGCTCTATAAAAATCTATACATCCAGTAAAAATGGTGATGTAGCTCTATATTAATTGATAAGGTGGAGTTATTGAATTGCGATTATTCAATGAAATAGCATGGTACAAACCCATATGGTATAATCTATTTTTTTGTTGATAATACTCTATGTATAGTCATAGAAAAAAATCTAGAAGAGTATTTTGATTGTGGGAATTTGGTATGAGTTTTTGCTGTAACTATTACTTTTTGTCTTTCTATTTTCTGTATTGTTAATTTTTCTCAATGAAAATGTGATAATTCTTGAAATTAGAGAGTGCAAGTCATCTAATCTTGTTGTCCTTCAAAAAACTGTTTTTTCTATTCTGGTTTCTTTGCATGTCAATATATATTTTTGAGTCAGCTTGTCACAAAAATATACAAAATACACACAAAAAATTACACAAAACCTTGTTGGGATTTTGACTGAGATCATGCTGAATCTACAGATTAATTTGCAGAAAACTGATTGCTTCCCAAAATCAAAATTTCCAATTTGCAAACATAGTATATTTCTCCATTTAATTTATTTAATGTCTCTCAACAATGTTTTGAAAATTTCAATGTACAGTTTTTGTACTTATTTAATAGTTTAATTTATCCCTAAATATTTTACGTTTTTGATGCTGTGTGATTTTTTTAAATTAAAATTTCCAACTGTTAGGTGTTAATATATAGAAATAAAATAGATTTTTGTATGTTAACTCTGTTAAAGTCATTTATTGTTCTAGTCATGTTTTTGTAGATTCCTTACTATTTTTACCTTGATTATCATGTTTCATGTTATCTGAAAGTAAGGATACAATTATTTCCTCCTTACCAAACTGCATGATTTTTATTTTCTTTTTCTTACTTTCTTTTTTTACTTGCACTGGCTAAAATCCCCAGTACAATATTGAAGAGAAGTTCTGAGATTAGACATCCTTGTCTTGATCCCAGTATTTAGGAGGAAGGCATTTACTCTTTTACCATTAAATATGATATTAGCTGTAGGATTTTTGTTGATACCCTTTATCAAGTTGAGGAAGTTTCCTTTCATTAATACTTTCCTAGGAGTTCCTATGGTGCACTAATGACTTTAAGTTTTGTCAAATAATTTTTCTCCATTTATTGGGATGATAAAATGGTTTCTCTTTTGTAGTCTATTGATATAACAAAGTAAATTTATTGATTTTTAAATGTTGAAACAAGCCTAACATACCTGGGATGAACCCTCTTTTGTCATGATATACTATTCTTTTTTATATATTTCTTGAACTGATTTGATAAAATGTTATATAGGATTTTGCATTTACATTAATGAGAGATACTGGTCTTTAGTTTTATTTTGTGTAAGGGCTTTGTCTGATTTTCAATATCAGAGTAATGGTGGAATCTTTCATTTCTGGAAGAGTTTGTATAAAATTAATAACATTTCTTCCTTAAGTGTTTAGCAGAATTCACTAATGAAGCAATTTTCTTTTTCTTCTTTTTTAAAAAAGGTAATCATAGTACTTTTAAGGTTATTTTTTCTTGAGTGCACTTTAGAAGTGTGTGTCTTTCATGAAAACCACATGTCATTTTAGTTGCTTATTTACCTGTTTGTCTTCTCCATTAGCTTATTATAGATTCCTTGAGAGAAGGGACCCAGTATTTTATGTTTAAGCCTTCAGATCTTAGTGTAGTGTAAGGCACATGGTAAGTATTTCATAAATATATCTTAAATAAATGAAGAGGTGGATGAATTTCCAGTGGGAACACAAGGAGTTTCATAGGAGAAAACCAGAGGTGGTTTAAGAGGGATTAAGATGAAAGAGGAAGAGGATGCCCACAAAGAAAGGACAGTCAGGAGGAGACAAGGGCAGGGCTGATTAGGAAGGCAGAGTGAGCATCTTGGGGTATTGAAGTAGAAGTTAAGTTGGATTAAGGTAAACCAGAGCTAAGCCAAGGGATTTACTAAACTGAGGAGCTTGGATTTTGGTCTGTGTACACTGGGAAACCATTGAAGGTTTTGGAGAAGGGGAGTTCTAAGGACCGTTCTGGGTTTAAAAGGATGTTTCTGATGGCAAAATGTGGGATTGATTAGAGAAGATGAGACAAGAGGTAACGAAAGCAGTTCCTTGGCTGCTGTGATGCTACTTTAGTGGATACTAATAATGAGGACTCAAACTAGCCATGCTATGGGGGTAGGAAAAAAAGATTTCTCTCAAAAGTAGTGTTCTTAAGATTTTTTTCACCTGAGTGGGTGACGCATGAAGAGATGAAACAGAATCCTGAGGTCGGGTGGACTGTAATGCCATTAATTAAGCTGCAGCGACAAGAGAAAGGGCAGGTTTGCTGCAGACAGGAGCCTACCCAGACCAAATGGAGGGTACTGGAGCTCCAGAAAGTCCGGGAAGATTTGGAGCCACATGCACAGAAGTAAAAGTCAAAGCCACTGAAATAAATGAGAACAGTGAGTGGGAAGAAGCCCTGGGAATGGATATATACCTAAGAGAAAAAACAATAGAACTGATGAAGTGCTGGCAGAAGGAAGGAAGGGAGCAAGAAAGCATGGAGACGTGCTTGTCTTTCAAGAGAGAGTTTCAAGAAAGTGCCGATGATGGGGGAGGTGGTGTAGCAGAGCAGTTAAGAGTCTAGAGCCACGAGTCAGAAAGATTTGCTACAGAATCTCTGTATTAATATTTGTATGACTGTCAGCAGGTAATATTATCTTCACCTGTAGAGTGAAGGCAATCTTATAACCTGTCTCATAAGGCTATTGCAAAGGATAAATGAGAAATAATCATCTTAAAAGGCTTCTCATTTTGCGTGGCAAATAGCAAGCAATCGACATTATCTGCTATGATCAACAGCACTACCGAGCTTCAGGGAGTTTGCAAAGAATGAGGGAGAAGGGGATGTAAGTTTTGCTTCTCTGGAAGGCAAGGCAAAAATTACAAACCTGTAGGATTTACTCTTAGATGTGGGGCTTTTCAAGTCTTCTTGCAATACAGGCATCTTTATAATTCTTATCTGTAGAATATTTGGGCGCGGTGTGTGTGTGTGTGTGTGTGTATAAAAATATTTAATTCTAAATTGGTTTGATAATTTATATGAAAAGAGACTCCAAGGAAAATATCAAGAAGGCTACTATTTCTTCTGGAAAGACTTATGAAAAAAATGCCTCCAAGAAATGAATCAAAGGCAGATACATGTTAATTTTGTTTCCTTTCATTGTTGAAAATTAGTGGTACTTTATCACAGTGTATTATGCTTGTTTATATTTCTTTAAAACAAATAAATAATTTAGATTCTGATCACGATTTGAACTTAAGCCAGTTGGCTTATGAAACCAGCCATTAAATCAACAAAGACCAGATGTCTCTGAATTTTAATGTTCAAGTGGAATGTAAAATATTAAGAATCATTTAGCATTTTGATTTATCCTTTGATAGTGTAATCAAATTAATGTTTTAAAAATTACCTATAGAATTGGAAAGGAGATTGTGAAGTATCAGATACAATCTCAAAAGTTTTAGCATGATTTTGAAAAATGTATTTTAAATGTCCTTGAATGTTAGGAAAGCCATTTTGCTTGGAATAGAGCAGTGAGTATAATCGGCTACACGGCACAACACACACGTAATCCATAACACATGTGTTATGGGTACAGATTCCCTTTTAGAGTGAATGCCCATACAGCATCCTGAACTGGTAGAGAGCTTTCAGCTTTTCCACCCATTCTGTGATTTCTGCAAAGTAAACACAACTGCTTAGTTACGTCTTTTTGTTTGTGTCCACGGTTTATTCCAGGAGAGCTAAGTGGCTGACTTTCCTCCAAGGCACCAACGTCCTTCCTCCAGAGCCACAAGCCCTAGTTTCATTCTTCTGGATGAAGAAGATATAAACAAAAGCTATTTTTAACTTCCTCCTTTGCTACCCTCTCAAGGCCCGATAGCAGACCCTACCTTTGATTACTGGTGCGGGTCTACTCTGGTCATCGAATATTATACAATAAACTGTTTACATAGCAGCCCTTTTTACAGGTTTTAAATCTTCCCTAGCTGCCAGTTTCTGAAGCAGAGCCTGCCAGCTGGCAGACAGAGAGGTGCTTGTGTTCTAGTTGATTGAGGTAATTAACAGCCCAAACTGTCAGAAGGTGACAGCAGGCAAAGACTTTTTGCCCTGGGGTCACAGCTGGCTCCAACAACTTGCTCCTGATTTACCAGTAAAACTAATAATGTAAGGAATATTGGTATTAACTTATAAAATCAAGGGTCAAGCTGAAATTCTGGTCTGTACCCCACATTCACTGGCAGCAAATTAGCGATCAGGTCTTGCGGTTACTCTGTCTTGTAGTGACTCTGCCCTCTTAAACGACCCCTGCGAAAATCAGCACGTGCCTGTTGGGGGCAACACTATGTGGATTTTGGTCCACTTAAAGAAGCAAAGTGGTGTCTTTCACTTTGATTTCTTTCCGTAAGTGTCGCTCTTAATAGGATATAGTTTTTTTGTTGTTGGTTTTCTTTTTTCTTCCATTTTTATAGGAGTCTAGTTGATTTACAGTGTTGTGTTAGCTTCAGGTGTACAGCAGAGTGAATCAGTTATACATATACATATATCCACCCTTATTTTTAGATTCTTTTCCCACAGAGGCCATTACAGAGTATTGAGTGGAGTTCCCTGTGCTACACAGCAGGTTCTTATTAATTATTTATTCCTCCCCCCCAGATATAATTTTTTTTCATGTTTAAGAAAATCAAACCATCAGGCATTAGCAGATCATGCTTAGAGCAGGTATGTATGTACATATGTATGCATGTACGTATGTATTTTTGGTATAGAGTTTAGTTTTTATTGTTGTGTGTTTGGCTAGGTGCAGATATTAGATGATCAGCATTAGAAAATACTTATACTTAATTTTGCTTTGCAGTTCAGATCGAGCAATACTCTTATTCGTAGTGCTATATTTTCCTCTGGTGAGCCTAGGTCAGAAGTGGAGGTGGAGGATGCAGGGGGACAGACTAGATGGATGGATAGATGGAGAGATAGACAGACAGACAGATAGATCCAGATATATATCCTAAGCCTATTTTTTAAAATGATACTGATCTGTAAGGTATGATCGTTATTATCAGAGACTTTTCAAAATTTTAAGAGAAAAATGCAGGGCCTTGCTCATTTGAATTGAATCTTACCTTCCCAAATTTTATTCTACCTTTCTAGCAAAGGTCATGTCTGCTGTTCCAGGGGATAGAAACAATGACCACTTCACGTAGAAATTTTCTTTCCCCCATAAATTGCTAGAGGCTGTGTGCCATCATGAACTTATGACTTATCTAAACAATAATCATTAGATTTGTTTATTTATTCATAAAATAAATAAAAACAACTTTGGGAACTTATGAGAGAAATTACATGAATATGAAAGTTTAGCTTTTCTGAAAGTGAGTCTTGTGCCTGTGGTCTCACAGAGATTTTTAAATGCGTTTCCAAACAAATGGGCTCCTTTGAATTTCAGTCCAGTCTCTGGTCTCAGGCATTCAGAAGACTGAGTGTGGAAATCCAGAATAAGAAACTTAACAGGTTACCTTGTTGAATCTCCTTATCTTTGACATCTGAATAAAGTAAAAAGCTAAGGTGGATCAAGTGAGTACGTTTTTGGTTTTTTTTTTTTTACATATTTATTTATTTGGCTGTGTTGGGTCTTTGTTGCAGCAGGCGGGCTCTTTTGTTGCAGCATGTGGGCTTTTCTCTAGTTGTGGCGTGTGGATTTTTTCTCTCTCTAGTTGTGGTGCGTGGGCTTAGTTGCCCTGTGACATGTGGGATCTTAGTTCCCCCACCAGGGATCAAACCCTCATCCCCTGTGCTGGAAAGCGGATTCTTTACCACTGGACCACCCGGGAAGTCCCAAGTGAGTAAGTTTTTAAACCAACTAATTTGTTGACTACGGATTAGAACGTTGTGCAAGAACACTGAGAGAGAAAAATAACTAAGATATCGTTTCTATTGTCGAAGAAGTTTAGTGTCTAGGTGGGGAGAGAAAGATTAAATCATAAAAATAAATAAGAATGTTATGATCTAAGATGTGCCACGAGGCTTGCAGGGTAATGAGTCAGTGAGAAAAGACTGGGAGGTAGGTGAGATGGGATGTTCTGGGGATGGTGGCAAACCAGCTGGAAAGATGCATAGGTTACAGGTAGATGTGTCAGGTAATGTGAAATTCTAAGGAGCTTGCAATTTATTCTATGAGAATGACACACCATTGAAGGTGGATGAGTTGGGAGTAATATGATCACAGGGATATTTTAGGAAGGTCATTTTAAGGAAAAATTTGAGGAAGACTGGAACAGTGATTCTCAAAATGAATTTTTACCTGAACTTGAAGAACTATCTCACTCTGGTCATGGTGGGTTGGTTGTCATGTGTCCTAGGGGTGCTCCTTGCTGACTGTTGAAATCATTGGTGTAGAGGAAGAAGAGGTTTCCATTAAAAGTTAAAGTGGAGGAAGAAAGTGAGAAGGATCTTGACTAGAGGATGGAGACAATGGAAAATAGGAATAAAATTCAAGGGATGAACATGAGTCACTTGAAAGAAGAATCTAAAGGAATAGCTCAAGTCTGAAAATAGCTTAGAAGATGGAATGAAAACCTGAAATTTACTGTGACAAGTAGACAAAGGGAGATTGTTATAGACGTTCAATGATTGATGATCTGGTTCTTTGATACACTAAATGCTGTTGCTTATCTTGTGCCTCTTGGAGAACCAATTAGAACCTGCTATGATATATTCATTGAATTGCTCTCTAATGGTCATATTCTCACCATGAAATTCTATGGCCAGATTATGAATGGGCTTGAAGAACCACCCAATGGTTTTCAGCAGAAGGATGTATTAGTACTTGTAGCAGATTCCCCTGGATGCAGGAAGCAGATGGTATTAGAGAGACATCAGTAGTTGTGTGGAGATCATTTAGGAGCTTAATGGGACCCTGATGGGAAAAGATAGTTCTGGAGTCGACCTAAGTGATAGTAATGGAAGATGCACGGATGGAGATATTAAATAGGTTAGGACTTGCTTCCCCCCTCCCCCAGCCCTGGCCCCACCCCAGATGTGGAGGGGAAGAATGGAAAAAAGGCTTTCAGCTTGGGCACCTGGCTGGACGGTGGTGCGTTCACTACTGAATACACCAGTTAATGATAATGTATAGAAAAGCAAGAACACAAAATTTTAGTGTTTTGATAAAATGTATGAGGTACGTGATTATTTGGGCAGCCATTGGGAGCCAAGATAGCTTAATTATAACACGTTCACATCTAATACATAAGTCTACCAGGTCCTAGGGTTTATTTCGGCCTGAGATGTTTTCCCTAACAGTGTCACTTAATAATAGGACATATAGGGAAAGGACCAGACACAGATGTCCACTGGAATCCCACAGCCTGCAAACTGTCTTTCACATCTCTAATCTCCTAACACTTTTTTAGTTTATAATCTCCAATAATAGCCCTCCCTCAAGGATCTCTCTGAAAGTTTATTGGGGATTATCTTTGCAGAATTAGAATTGCCCAATATTGTGTTAATTTATGGTTTGACAAACATGTCAAAATAAATATCAGCTTTTACAACTGGGCTAAAGAGGCAGTTTTCTGTTTAAAAAGCTAGGCTCTTCAGTCACCATTCACCGGCACTTATCAGATACCGTATTTGTTTAGCTCATACTTTATTGAGAATGTTCATCTTTGTGACTCAGTCTAGACTGTTGTAATTTGCTCTTCATTAGAATTATTTAGAAAATGCAGTAAGTAAAGAAGATAATTGTTCAGCTATTTAATGTGCTTTCATATAGAGCAGTGGTTCCAAATAGTTCTATAATAAGATTTCTTTATATAACTTTTTATATTCTCTAAACATTTCAAGTTTTAAAATTTTCTATTAAGCTTCATTATCAAGTTATAACTTTTTTCACTTTTTATCAGAGTTTCTGATGAACGCAAAATTACCAACGTTACCCAATGGGTCCATAAATTTCCAGTCTAAATTAAAGAAACGTGACATGAGGGTTAGTCTGCGAAACGTCATCTTAGGTAAATGTAATATTTCACTTAAAAGATATTAACAGTGACTCATCAGCTTTTATCAGTTAGGATCCAATTTGGTCGAATTTAACAAGGCCCAAAATAAGAGTGGCTTAAAATCGGTTTATTTCTCTTTAGCCTAAAATCCCAAAGTAAGGATTCTAGGGCTGGCATGACAGCTCTGCTCCACGCAGCTCTGAGGGAACCATAGCACTCCAGCATCATCCCCAGGTGTGGTAGGCTGATAATGACCTTCAAGGACATCACGCCCTAACCTGGGACCTTAAATGTTACCTTATTTAGGAAGAGAGTCTTTTTAGATGTGATTAAGTGAAGGATCTTGAGATGGGGGAGATTATGTAGGATTATTCATATGTGGGTCCTAAATGCCAGCACGTGTATCCTTGTAAATGGAGGTAGAGGGAGATCACACACACACACACACACACACACACACACACACACACACACACACACACAGAGGAGAAGGTAATGCGAAAACAGAGCAGAGAGAGGTTTGAAGATTTTGGCCTTGGAGGCTGGAGTAATGTGGCCACAGCATTCCATTCTAAGTTTTGAATTCAAAGAGTAGATTCTTCCCTAGAACCTCTGGAAGGAGTGTGGTTCCAGACACCTTGATTTGGACTTCTAGTCTCCAGAACTGTGAGAGAATAAATTTCTGTTGTTTCAAGTCACCAAGTTTGTGACTTGTAATTAGTTACAGCAGACACGGAGCACAAATACACTAGGATATGGTATATATTCTCATGGTTCAAGATAAGCAAACATCTCATTCATCTTCTAACCAAAGATGTGTAGAAAGAGAAATGTATATATTCATTGACTCACTTATTCATTCAACAAATATGTATGGAGAACCTGTTATATGGCAGGCACTGTCCTGGATGTTTGGAATACACCCATGGAAAACAAAAAGACTCCTTTCTTCTTGGAGCATGTTTTCTAGCAGGGGAAGACAAATGAAGATAAATCATAAAAAGCAAATTATATATCATATTAGAAGGTGAAAACTTCAATGGAAAAAATAAAACCTATAGCACAGTAAAAAGAATTGAGAGGGTCATTTTAAAAGCTGGGCAAGCTGCAGTTTAAAATAGATTGGTCATGGTAGTCCTCACCTCATTGAAAAGGTGGGATTTGAGAGGGTAAAAGTTAACCAGAAGAGCTCTCCAGGAAGAAGAAGTGTATAGAGCAAGGATTTTGAGATATGAAGATGCCTCACATGTTTTGGAAACAGCAAAAAGGCCAGTATGATGATGGAAGACAGTAAAAATGGTGGATGAGGTCAGTATGGGAAGGAGGGGACCATTAAGTAGCATCCTCTAAGTTATAGTAAGGTCTTTGATTATTCAGTTGGGCAGCTATTGGAAGGTATGAGCTGAAAAGTGACATGATCTAATTATTAAAAGGATCATTCTACCTGCATTGTTGAGGATAGACTGCAGGGGATCAGGGTAGGCTCAGAGAGACCTATTAGGGGGATTATTGTGGCAATCTGGGCAAGATCTAACAGTGGTTCAGATTACAGTTGTACAGTACAGATGGAGGGAAATGATTAATTTCTGGAGAAATCTTGAGGAAGTTAACAGATTCTCAGGAGATTGACTAGGAGGTCTGAGGGGAAAAAGAGAAATGAAAGATGACTCCAAAGATTTGAGGTTGACCAACTGATAATATTACCAAGTAAGATGATACTACAGAGTAGATGAGGTTGGTAGGTGAGGATTTGGTGGGGTGGGGGTAGGTGGCCAGGGTTTCAATAGTGTTTGAGCTATTAGCCATCTGTACAGTGATGCGAAGTGTGCATCTGAATATATGAATCTGGGCGAGAGGTCTGCCAGGGAGACTTCTGCTTCCTGCGATAACATACTAGCTTATTTCAAAGCAGTACTCTTACCAAGAATAACTAGAAAATCTGGGCAAATTTTTAAAATAATTGTTTGAAGGTATTGATAAGCTCCCAAAGCAGCAAAGATTTGAGAGAATTCCTTCAGACAGAAGTGAAATGATTCTGATGGGAGCGTGGAGATGCATTAATTAAAACATTAGAAACAGTGAGTTTTGACATGTTTTCTGAGAATTCAACAGAACGGAGAAAAGAAATGAGATGGTAACTGGCAAGGTAAGTGGGGTCAGAAGAAGATTCTTTTAAAAATGGATGAAATAGAATATAAATTGGTGCAGCCACTATGGAGAACAGTATGGAGGTTCCTTAAAAAACTAAAACTAGAACTACCATATGATCCTGCAATTCCATTCCTGGGCATATATCCGAAAAAAACTCTAATCTGAAAAGATACCTGCACACTTATGTTCATAGCAGCACTATTTACAATAGCCAAGACATGGAAGCCACCTAAGTGTCCATTGGCAGATGAATGGATAAAGAAGATGTGGTACATATATACAATGGAATACTACTTAGCCATAAAAAATAATGAAATAATGCCATTTGCAGCAACATGGATGGACCTAGAGATTATCATACTAAGTAAAGTAAGTCAAAGACAAATATCATGTCACTTATATGTAGAATTTTAAAAAATGACACAAATGAACTTATTTACAACACAGAAAAAGACTCACAGACATAGAAAACTAACTTGTGGTAACCAAAGGGGAAAGTGGGGGAGGGATAAATTAGGAGTTTGGGGTTAACATATACACACTACTGTATATAAAATAGGTAAACAACAAGGACCTACTGTATAGCACAGGGTATTATACTCAATATCTCATAATAACCTATAGTGAGAAAGAATCTGAAAGAGAATATATATATGGATAACTGAATCACTTTGCTGTACACCTGACACTAACATAACATTGTAAATCAACTGTGCTTCAATAAAATAAATATATAAATAAAAATGGGTGAAATATAATCACGGTCGTATTCTTTTGAAAATAATCAAGTAGAAAGGAAAAGTATCGATGATTTAGGACAGACAGGGGGAGGATGATTGGCATGAAGTCCTGCAGAAGGCAGGGGAAGTGGGATCACCGCCCACGTGGAGCAATTGGCAAGAATGACAGACATTAAGGAGGTTCCTGAGCGCTGCACATAACACGTTCCTTCACACCATTGACCAGAACTTCAACGTGTGACCACATCTACTGACTGTAAGAGAGATGGAGAGTGTGGATCCTCATTCTTATTGGCTATCTGCCTCTGCCCAGCTTTTTTTTTTTCTTTTTTAATTATTGAGGAAGGAGCAGCAGACATAAGTTTAAGTGGGGAGGGGTGAGGGGAGCACACATGCTGCTGTTTTGTCAACTACTACAGTATTAAGGCTTGGAGGGTCTACAGACAGATATTTAGCTTTCTGGTATCAAATGATAATTCATCTAGCTGAGATGGGTTTTTTTTGTTTTGTTTCGTTTTTTTGCGGTACGTGGGAGCACAGGCTCCGGACGCGCAGGCTCAGCGGCCATGGCTCACGGGCCCAGCCGCTCCGCGACATGTGGGATCTTCCCAGACTGGGGCACGAACCCGTGTCCCCTGCATCGGCAGGCGGACTCTCAACCACTGCGCCACCAGGGAAGCCCTAGCTGAGATGGTTTTAATAAATTATGATAAACTCGAGTTGAAGGGAATTAGCAGGTATTTAATTATGTCAATCCTTTGATAAGGTATTTAATTATGTCAATCCTTTGATAAGGTATTTAATTATGTCAATCCTTTGATAAGGTATTTAATTATGTCAATCCTTTGATAAGTTATCCCATCAGGCAGGCCTTATGTTGCTTATTTAATTGATGGGTAAACTGAAGTTCAGACTGGTTAATAATTACTTGAATTTACATAGTCAATAATGCCAGATATAAACTTAGGTCTATCCAGCCTGAATACACTATTTCCACAGCCTTTAGGTACCTTGGAACTATATCTTTAAAATAATCCCTGTCCTCCAGCATTTTCATTTCATGACGTATGTAAGTCAAATCATTATGCTGTACATCAATTGTACCTCAATAAAAATGAAAGAAGAAAAAGAAAACAGACACAGTTAAGAGAGTACTACATATAGAATGGATAGACAGCAAGGTCCTACTGTATAGCACAGGGAACTGTATTCAATATCTTGTGATAAACCGTAATGGAAAATAATATGAAAAAGAATGTATATATATGTATAACTGAGTCACTTTGCTGTACAGCAGTAATTAATACATTGTAATTCAACTATACTTTAATAAAAAATAAATTTAAAGAAAAAGAGAGAGTACTACAGAAATTTCCAGGTGACAAAATATTTTAGCTGTTTCAATATCCTGACAGAAATTCATGCTGCTTTAAGAATATTTGTGCAGTGATTAAGCCTTAACCCAGCCAAAACATTTAATTAGTTGCGAAACGATAGATGCCATTACAAGGATGGCATTTCTTGTGCCAGAGATTCAGCGTGAAATTGTTCCCTCAGTCTAAAAAGAATATATTCATTCCTATGAGATATCATTATTATTTTAATTTGTTAATATGCCTTCAACTTTACTAATGCTTCCCTTGTCACAATCTCTTCTTTCATTGTGCTTTTACTTCAGAAAAAAAATAATTTCTTAGTGTAGAAACATGTTTTGATTATTTTCTTTGTGATAGAAATTTAAAGCATTTATTAGAAGTATTAGCTATTATGTGGCTATTTAGTAGTTGATGACTATTCCCACTACAAAGTTTAAACTTTGCTGTCTTAAGTAAATTTGTGAGTGGAAAAGTAGCTTCAAGAAGTTAGTCATCTATTTTCTAAATTTTGATGCATGAACATAACATAATGGTGAGAAACTTAAAGCTTTCCTACTAAGATGAGGAATAAAGCAAGGATGTCCCCCCACACCCCCCTTTTTAACATCATATTGGAAGTTCTAGCTAATGCAGTAAGACAAGAAAAGGAAATAAAATGTATATGGATTGGGAGGTAAGTAAGTAACAAAACTGTCTTTGTTTGCAGATGGCATGATCATCCATGTTGAAAATCTGGCTTTCCCAGATTCAAATCCAGTCATGATATTCCATTTATTGCTCCCCGTTATCTTCAGATGAAGACATACCAGACTCTTCCAGACTCTTTAAGACTTTGTCTCAGCCTTCCTCTCTAGTGTTATCTTTCCTATTCCATATCCTAGCTCCCTATACTTCAGCTGTTCCAAACTTCTTTCAGAACCCCGAACATGCAATACTGTATTCTCACCTTCGAGCACGCTTGTGTTGGGCCTTGGAATACCCTTACTTTGGTCCTTCATTTGGATACTCTCCACGTATCCCTCAAGACTTAGCTCAGGCATCACCTCCAAGACACTCCCTTTGAAGGTCAGCCTTAATCAGAATCTCCTCACAGGTTCTCCCCTAATAGCACTGGACTCTCTCTGCTCAAGTCTCACCACATTACACTCTGTTGTAGTTATCAGTTTATGCGCCTGCCTCTGTACTTTCCTCAGTAACTAGAAGCGTCTTGAGAGCAGGGATTTTTCTTAATCATCTTTATATCCTTGGCCACGGCATCGTTCCTGGATATAGGTTATAATCAAGGTTAATCATATGAATAAATGATCAAGTGACTAAGTAAAAACATTTCCAAACTCACTTTGAAAATATTTCTTACGTGTATCTTTCCTCTCTTTACCCACTGGCATTTTTCATTTCAGTTTTTATCCATTACAAATGGAACTCTGTAATGATGCCTAAGAAATTTCTTTGAATATAAGGTCCCTTCCCTCTTTCCTTTATTTTGTTCTATAAACACACACACACACACACACACACACACACACACACACACACTCCTCTTCTACTTCTATCCTGAAGACTATTATACTAGACTTTCTTAAACACTGCTGTCTCTATTCACTCCCTTGATCATTTTTTTGCCAGTAAAGCTCCACTAATTCAGATTATGTTCATTTACCTCATCCATGAAATGTTCCCTCACTATTCTAGCTCTGAGATTTGAAATCCTTCAGCTGAATTCCTTCAGTTTTTGTTGTGCGCACCTCAAATTTTGCCATAAATGAATGTACAACATGGATTACAGTCCGAACAAGATTATGAATCTCTTGGGAGAAAAGATTGCATTTTATATGTTTACACCCTCTACAGAATAGAATCTTGAATTGAGAACATAGTAGGTGCTCAGCAAATACTTAGTGATTGATTCCATGGTATTTGTTTGGAATTATTTATTGGCATTTTCAAGAAAATATTCTTAGACACAAATTGGATGCTCACACATTAAGATGTTTCATCTTTTTTCAGTAGGACCTTGTGGATTTCTGCATTTTTGTTTACACTACACTTTTGTGTTCATCTCCAGGTATCTGTGCAGATGTTTGGTTAGAATCTTACTGTGTTAAGATCTTAAGATGTAAGGCTAAAGAACAAAAAGTTAAGCACCTAGTGTAGAATGATCCCTGGGTCTTATTCCAGCTGAATAACCTCAGGCAAGTTACTGAATTTCAAAGCCTCAGTTTCCTTATCTGTAAAGTAGAGAAAATGAGTTCCTATTTCATAGACTATTGGGAGAATTAAAAGACAAGGAGCATCTGTCAACTTCAAAGAAAAGAGCTGTGGAGCGGGGCTTCCCTGGTGGCGCAGTGGTTAAGAATCCTCCTGTCAATGCAGTGGACATGGGTTCGAGCCCTGGTCCGGGAAGATCCCACATGCTGCAGAGCAACTAAGCCTGTGTGCCACGACTACTGAAGCCCATGTGCCTAGAGCCCATGTTCCACAACAAGAGAAGCCACCGCAATGAGAAGCCTGTGCACCACAACGAAGAGTAGCCCCCGCTTGCTGCAACTACAGAAAGCCCGTGCCCAGCAACGAAGACCCAACACAGCTAAAACTAAATAAAATAAAATAAATTAATTAAAAAAACAATTAATTAGAACTGTGGAGAGTGAATTGTATATCCAGCAAAACTATCCTTTAGGAATGAAAACACTCTTCTATGAATGGAAACAAAAAAGAATTTGTTACTAGCAGATCACCCTTAAAGAAAGGCTAAAGGAAGTTCTTCAGATGAAAAGGAGAAGATGAGTGAAAAAATCATGGAGCATCAGAAAGAAAGAACCATGGAAAGAACAGAGATATGGGCAAATATAATAGACTCTTATTCCTCATGTGTTTTACAAGTATACAATGTCCCTTTTTTGTCCATTATGCTGTTTTTAATTTTAATTTAATTGCCTTTTAAATTTAATTTTATTAATAACAACAACAAAAAAGACATGGAGCATCTAAAATATTTAGCATAGTGCCTGACACAGAACAAAAGTGCTTGATATACACTGATTTTTATTATAAAAAAGATTCGGGGCTTCCCTGGTGGCGCAGTGGTTGAGAGTCTGCCTGCCGATGCAGGGGACACGGGTTCATGCCCCGGTCCGGGAAGATCCCACATGCTGCGGAGCAGCTAGGCCCGTGAGCCATGGCTGCTGAGCCTGTGCATCCGGAGCCTGTGCTCCGCAACGGGAGAGGCCACAACGGGGAGAGGCCACAACGGGGAGAGGCCTGCGTACCGCAAAAAAAAAAAAAAGATTTGACGATCAAGTCCAAACTTCTATAAGGCAAATAAGATCTAGAGAGTCATATGACTTGCTGAAGACCACTAGTTTATGAGAGAAATGGCCTGGAAAAAACACAGGTCTCCTGACACTGAATCTAATGTGTCTTCTAATTCCTTATTGCTTTGCAGTCTGACTAGAGTCTGAGGATTCTCTGAGGGCCTTGTGAGTGTGTTCTACTCTCTTTTATTATAGATGTGTATCACTCTGGGAGAGTTTGACATGCATAATTTTGGAATTAAAAGAATAAAACAAAAATATTTATTTCATCATAGCCAGTTCCTTTGTTTTTCAAAGGGACCTACAGAATATGTTTTTACATGTACATTGATGCAAATTTCATTTAAATTTACCCTGAACTGAGTTGTAATCATATTTTCGGAAATGTTAACATTGTTCTGGGTTAAGTACAGTGGTATTTTTATCTTATGGGAGCTTATTGCTTTATTTCAGAGGTTTGTTTTTTTTTTTCATTCTACTTTGAGTTTAAGAATGCTCATAATTTTCCTCTTCAAAATAGATCCTACAGGCAATTTTAAAGAACACTTTTTCAAAATATAAAAAGCATGCCTGACTCCATTTTATGTTTGTGTTTAAATGATGGAAAGCAAGGAAATTCATTACAGACTAGTTTCCAAGGCAGGGGTGGGGTGGGAGTGGGTAGTGATCTGCAATAAACTTTTAATAGAACTTTGAAGGTAAAACTGTACTATTTATCGGGAAGGATACTTTTCCGTATTTTTATGAATATTCAGCTATAACAATAATGATTTGTTTGGCTCCTTTAGAATCACAGGTCTTTTGAGAGTAAGAAAGATTGCCCCAGAGAGAGATGAATCAACTCTCGTGCATTGGTAAGAAATGAATCCCAATTCCTTCTTGTTTTTTTTTCCTTCCAAAAAAATTGTATAAATGAGGAAGTAGTGCCAAGGGCCTATTAGTAATAGTTATTTCCTAATTGCAGCGGGAAGCATCCTGCCTGTTTAAATAAATATTGTTAACTCTGACCTCTCACTTTGCCAGGACAGATAAGGCCATTGTTTGGCCTATATGGAGCACATACAGTATACACAGCGTGGAGAGAAGCAGGAAAACAGGAAACAATAAATCAGAAATTAGAGCCCTGATTGTTGTAGCTAATTACATCAGGCTTCTGCTTAATTTCTCACTCTGTCATTCTAACCTGATTTTCTTGCCAACAGACTGCAAATTGCTGGTGTCACGTACATTCAGCAAACAATAATCCTTAGTTACTGTGACTGACAAATGAATGAGCAGAAGATAGTTTATTATGCAAGGATGAACTGAGACATTCTCCAGATACCTGCCTGGATGCTTTTTTAATTCACTTACCTAGATGTGCTGCATGATACATTTCTCCAGGAGCGGAGATTTTGGCATCAAGACAGCTTAATTAGATTTGTGGCTTGGTTTGATAATAGTGAACAAGAAGAAAAGATGGTCCTGCGAAAGGAAGGGAGGAAAGAGGTTGGCTTGGACAAAGAAAGAGATAAAGTGGTAACTTAGCTATTTAAGTCAAATCTGAAAATAATACGTTTAGGGTGAGTGAGATTAGTCAGCACATTATTGAATGCTAATCTTGTCTACACATAAATGTGGTGAGCTAACTTAGTATTTTCAACCCATTATGGCTTGATAACTGAAATTCTAAATCACGTGTGTTAAGAAAGAATGATAAAAGTGAGACGTTCTTATTCAAAATTAATTGTTGAATTACTCCCAGATTCTACTTCTGTATGTAGATTATACATGTCAATTCAATTTTCCAGGATCCCAGTCCAGTGTTGTTTACACAGTCTAAAATCAACTTTCCTTTCCTCTAACGATTTTACAAAATTTACATGGCTTCCATGCTTTACACAACTGTGCTAGAGCCCCTGAAGATGGAATATGGAAGAACTAATTGAGGAGAATTTTCACTCTGTTGTTATTTCATAAATTTTCATATTCTGGGTATATTTTCTACCTTTATAGTAGTGTTTGCTTATTAGATCATCCAACTGCTGAGAGGATCCAGAGCTGGCAACCTACTTCGCCCAGGCTCTCTGCTTCTTTGGTGCTTAATAAAAAATTATATTATTTTGTTTAACTGAAAGTACTGTGTATGCTAGCTATTTAGAATGAAACTGGTTTTTGGCTTAAAATAAAATTTACTTCAGCCCATTTCCCATGGGCTCTGCTTTTACCACTGTCTTGCTTTGGTGTCATTTTCAGGGGAAGAGAAAGTGAACTCAACACAGGGAAGTGGGGGGGGATCGCAACAGACCCTTCCCCAAGCCACAAAGGATGTGGCAGAGCAGCGGGGTCCCGTTTTTGGAAACCACTGTTTCACTTGGTAAAGCAAGGGTCAGAGTCAACTATTTATTTAAATATGGAGGTGATGTCTTACTTGCCAATGATGAAGTTGGAATGTAGGCCAATTGAGCATCCCGGAAATTGGTCAAAGGGCCAAAAAATAGAGTAGAATGGGCCAACATAGGTGCTGGTCCAAAGAAGAGAGGGAGAAGAATATTTTATTCTTAGTGTCTTTGAATATTTCTTCTGTATAATGTGTTTAAACCTCTCTGAACCCCAAGCTGACTTTCTAAGAGTCCATCTTAATATTTTTTTTCTTTTATCCATGTTTTCAGGCATATGTGATAAATATGTGTTAAACACCCCTTGTGTGACTGTTGTTCCCTGCAGGGGAGAAAGCTTAATATAGGAGAAATGAATCACAAAGTCATTGCTCTCAAAAGCAGTTTAAGGAGGCACACTTGAATTTCTAAAAGATGCATTAAATATCACAAACCGGAACATAATCTTCTAGATACCTAAATGTGTGGTATTGACAGTTAGGACTGTGGAATTTAAAGGGACCGAATTTTTCAGAGAAGGCTTAAGGGATATAATTTGGCATGAACTTGGAAGGATAAGTAGCATTTGGATAGCTAGAGAGAAAGGAGGAGGCATTTTAAGCAAGGAAATTTTTTTTTCTTTCTTTCTTTCTTTCTTTTTTATTGAAGTATCTAATTTCAGAACATTTTCATCACCCACAAAGAAATCCTGTACCCATTAGCAGTCACTTTCGTTTTCTTTTTTAATTTTATTGAACTATATAGTTGATTTACAATGTTGTGTTAATTTCTGCTGTACAGTGAAGTGACTTAGTTATACATATATATTCTTTTTCATATTCTTTTCCATTATGGTGTATCACAGGATATTGAATATAGTTCCCTGTGCTCTACAGTAGGACCTTGTTGTTTATCCATCCTATATATAAAAGCTTACATCTGCTAAACCCAAATTCCCACTCCATCCCTCTCCCAACCCCCTCCTGCTTGGCAACCACGAGTCTGTTTTCTATGTCTGAGAGTGTTTCTGTTTCATAGATAGGTTCATTTGTGTCATATTTTAGATTCCACATGTAAGTGATATATCATATGGTATTTGTCTCTCTTTGTGACTTACTTTGTATGATAATCTCTAGTTGTACCCATGTTGCTGCAAATGGCATTATTTCATTCTTTTTATGGCTGAGTAATATTCCATTGTATATATGTACCACATCTCCTTTATCCACTCCTCTGTCGATGGACGTTTAGGTTGTTTCCATGTCTTGGTTATTGTGAATAGTGCTAAGCAAGGAAAACTGATTAGAAGAAGTGGGTAAAAAACATGGCAAAACTGGAAATAGGGAAATGGGTGGTAAGGAGGGAAAGGGGGGAAGTGTGGTTGGATGGATAGAGAAAATGGGCCAGATATTGAGCATCACAGGAAGGGTTTAGACTTAGTGTTGCAGGTAATGAGACTTCTCAGGGATCCCAGATTAGGGAGAGGAGAGGCTGGAACGAGCATATCAAATTAGAAGACCATTCAAAGTATCTAAGTTTGATGTGAGGGTCTAGTCTAGGTGTTGATAGTGAGAGGAAAGCAAAACAAAACAAAACATGAACTCAAAAGCAGAGATTGGCAGACAGGATGAGATTCCATGGAGAAGATAAAGGGGAGGGTTGAGTCAAAAATGACAGATTTGCCACTTGGAAGAATTATCTTTGCTTTGGCAAGAATCGAAAATTTGGATAAATTGGGAGTTTGGGATTGGCAGACACACACTACTACAGGTAAAATAAATAAACAACAAGGTTCTATTGTATACCGCAGGGAAATATATTCAATACCTTGTAATAAAAAAAAAAGAAAGAAAATTTGGAAGAACAAGAGTTTAGATGGAAAGATGGAAGGGCATCAGTTTCCAAGGAGAGAAGGAGGAAGGGACAGAGTTCTTTAGCTGTCGTGAGTCTTCCAGATGCCTTATCGGTTACAGACACATGTATTAGCACAGACACACAGACTTGTCCGAGGACAGTGGGTGTGACAACTGCGTGAACTGTGTCACACCTGGAAAGGTTTGTTGAGGGGGAGATGACAACCTGATGAAACATTGCCAAATGCTGCCCCTTGAATACCAGAGACAGCACGATGTTCAGGACAGGGGAGGGCACATGTGTACAGAAGAAGCCACCACAAAGAACTGTGCCTTCTAGATGGAGATGCTTCTTAGACTCCCACTTCCTTATCAACTCTGGTCAACTCTAGTCTTCAAAGTGCCCCAGGATGGTGGTTCTTACATCTGTTCTGCTTGGGTTTGGTGAATTCTGCTGGTTGACTAGTATGTGACTGGTCTGTCTCCCACTTTGCTTTTACTTTAAATAGTAGGCTTTGGGGTCAAGTGTCTGACCTCAGCCCAGCCTCTCGTGATTGGCCTTGCAGCTCCTGAGTCACCGGTCTCCACTGGAAGGGACTCAACAGTTCAGAATAGTTATCGAGATAATCTTCCATTTCTCCCACTTCTTTGACACCTGAACCTCTACAACACTAGACAAAAAAGACTGATACTTCCACTGGTCCCTTTGCTTTTACTCTCTTCACCCCTCCCTGCCAGATGGCTTAGGGCCAAAAATCAAAGTGGAAGCATTTGCACTTTTTGCATTTGCCTCTATGACAATTTCACACTTTTGTGCAACAGAAAAGGGTATAAGGGTGAATTGCGTGACTTGATTGTTCCATGTGAATACAATAGGAAGAGCACAAGCATACATCCTTATCCAAGGCAGTTCATATTAACCCAGATCCCGTTTGGAGGTGCAGGGAGATTCTGAAGATTCACATCACTCCCCAAAGGAAAGCCATGCGTACCACCTTTGATCGTGACAGGAGGGATCCTTCTAAATGAAACCAAGATAAAATTCGAGGTTGAATTTTGTACATGAGCCAATCAGAGTTTTATGGAGCCCAAGGCTTTGTTTGCAATGTCCAATGAAGCTAAGACTTAAGGTAAGTCATTAATCTGGTTTTATTTTTTTATCCTGTTTAAAAGCCAGTGTTAACAGAACTTGTGTTAAGATCAATGTATTGGACCACACTTTGAAGGTAGAATGGTAGTCGATCAAGGCTGGTCCGAACTGACATTACGGGAAAACTTGTTTTATTCTCCCCCTTTCTTTCCCCATAGACTTTAAACTGTTCTCTCTCTATGCAATTTTCATTGGTGAATGCTTTGCTATAAATGGGGTGCTCTGTAAGAGTTCAAAATTTTGATTTTAATCATAATTCCCAGAATACTTAACTTTTAAAAGAGCCTCAGAATCTTCCCTTGTTCTTTTTAAACAAAATTTGTAATATTCTTGCTTTCTTGGACCCTGATGACATCATAAATGAGAATGTAACTGGAAGCGTATGCAACTCATTACTGCAGCTCTACCACACCTGTGCTGCACCATGTCTGTAACAGACTGGGCTGACTGCCCAAGCAAGCGCCTGTAAACGAGGTTGCTTCAGGCAAGATCCCGCTGGGGAGGAATACTGCTTTCTCTTTAAAAACTATTAGGTCTTGGGGCTTCCCTGGTGGCGCAGTGGTTAAGAATCCGCCTGCCAATGCAGGGGATATGGGTTCGAGCCACGGTCCGGGAAGATTCCACATACTGCAGAGCAACTAAGGCCGTGCACCACAACTAGTGAGCCCATGTGCCACAACTACTGAGCCTGCATGCCGCAACTACTGAGCCCACGTGCCACAACTACTGAAGCCCGTGCACCTAGAGCCCGTGCACCACAACAAGAGAAGCCACCGCAATGAGAAGCCTGCGCACTGCAACGAAGAGTAGCCCCTGCTCACAGCAACTAGAGAAAGCCCGTGCGCAGCAACGAAGACCCAACGCAGGCAAAAATAAAATAAATTTTAAAATATGTATATTAGTTCGCTGAGCTTCTTCCTGTAAGACCATAAGAACAGAAAGATAGACGCTAAAGGGAGAAAAGCACAATTTTGCTAAAATCCAGTTAATCCCCCTCATGAAAAAATATTAACAAGAGTTGTGATCTTTGTACTTTGCTGATTTATTCCAAGAGCAAAAAATCCCCTTAATTTTAAGCTTTGTGTCTGGAGATGTTAAAAGCATAAGTATTAGTATCTGGAGTTCAGCTGAGGGCTCTGGGGGCCTTCAGGATTCCCCTTATTCATCAGCTCCATCAACCACTTCCTCACCCCCTCAAGGCGCCCCCTATTTATCCATGTCATTGAAACAAAGCAGTGAACTTGCTATGCACACTGGCTTAAATACAATTACTAAAGGAAATTAATTTACAATCATATAGTCACCACAGAATCATTTCTAGGTAGGAATTCCAAAGCCATCACAGTCTAGAAAGGCAAACCCAAACTCAAAATGCAGGTCCCTGTGGACAGCATTTAGAACAGCAATGCAGGTCCCTGTGGACAGGTCCCATAGAACAGCAATCTCTGCAACAGTTCTTGCTGTTTCCCAGCCCAGCTCTCTTCACTGTCCCCATCTTCCTACTAACAGAAGTCCACTTTTATCCAAGGGGGCACACCCAACCACAGATCAGCTTCCTGGCCCCTTTTGCTGTTACAGATGCCGTGTGACACAGTTCTAGCCAATGGGAAGTTAATAGAAGTTTTTAGGGCTTCTTGGAGAATTATTTCAAAAGAGACAATCGACTTTGCTCTTTCTCATTTTCATACCTGGACAAAAAAATATAATGGTAGAGGTAGTCACCTTGTGACCGGAAGTGAGGGGTGTGGGGGACCAAAGCTCATGCTGACAGTGGCTGGACAGGAAGACAGGACAGGCTCAGGTCCCTGAAGGCATCTCGAGTCAAAACCATAAAGCTCTCTGTGCAGCTAAGCCTATTCCAGACGGGTATAGTTTCAGAACTGAATTTTTCAGTAATGCTACCAGACATGATAAAAAGCAATTCTGCATGTGTTTATGTTGAAGTACTAAATCTGTTCCTGGGATAAGATCATTAGTATTTATTGTATGCTTTTTAGATATCAGGCACCTGTTCTTAACGCCAATTCATTTCATCTTCATCGCTACACCAGCAGGCAAATGTCATGATGGGTCATTTTACAAAAGAAGAATCTGATGTTCAGAGAGGTTAAAAAAATTTCCCAAGGACACACAGCTCCTGTATCAGATCCCAAAGTCCATTCTCTTTCCACTGTACAATACTGCACATATCTACTATTACTGCTTCCTAAATTTTATTTTAAATATCTTTATGATGAGATACCTCAAAAATATAGAAAATTATAGAGGATAATATAGCTAACACCGTGAATTCACTCCCTAATACTAAAATTGATCAGCATTTGCCAAATTTGCTTCAAAAATTTCTAAGAAAATAAAATATAGATCTATTCAAATATAGATCTCTGTACCTCTCCTGTTACAGTTCCTTTTCTATATCTCTTCTGCCGCTCAGCACTAAACACTATCTTGAGGTCAATGTGTACGTTCCCTGCTATTTTCAATAATTTTGTCACACACATTTACAAACTCTCTAAGGCAGGGTTTTGTGTATTTTTAAAACAGTATATTGAATTTATAATTTTCCCCTCAACATTATGCTTTTGAGAATTAGGCATGTTGATACTTGAAGCTTGAGTTTTATCTACTATATTTTTCTTTATGTAAATGTACCAACATTTACTTACCCATCTGCCTATACTGATGGACATTTAAGAAGCTTCTAAAAGCTGCATCATAAACAGTTCTGCAATAAACACCTTGGATAAGTTTTGTTATACATATATCTGTGTTTCTCTGGAATATATACATAGCTAGTAGAACCCCTGGACCATAGGATACACCCATTAACTCTGCTAGATATTGCTAAATACCTCTTCAAGTGAGAGAAGTTTTCTCCACCTTCTTGCTGATACTTGCTTTGTTAGACTTTTCAAGGTCTTGCAGATCTGATGGGGTGTGAAATATTATGTCATTGTGATTGTTATTTGTATTTCCCTCTTTACTACCAAGGTTTAATATGTGTTAATATTAACCATTTGGACTTCTGCTTCTATTGTTTGTTCATACCACTTCCATATTTTTCTACTGGAATCTATGTCTTTTTATGCAGGAGGTTCTTTAAATGTGTTTGACACTATTTCTTTGGTTTGCATTGTTATGCATATGCATTGCATTGTGGTTTGTCATTTTACTTTATTTATAGGGTATGTTGTTTAAGAAAAAAGAGTTTTGACCTGCAATGGAGATAGATATAGCCAACTTTCCTCTTTTTTTGTGTGTATGTGGGTGTCTGTCTTGTCAAGAAATTCTCCCTAAAAGGAAAACCACACTGCTTTTCTCTGCTCACACACCACTTCTGATGTGGAATGTGTGAGGGGTTTTCCCACACCAGCCAATTCTCCAAATCTCCAGACACCAGCTGAGGGTTCTACAGGTCAATTTTGGCACTAACTAACTACCTGGACTTATCGCAAACCTTACAAGTGAAGGGCTCAATCCCACAAGACTGTCCCCCACTTTAAACGACAGCTGAAAGTCGCAGCCCTCTATAATTCTGACTGGCAGACTGTAAATCAGGGGTTCCTGTGACCCCTTCCTTGGGTTCAATGATTTGCTAGAATGGCTCACAGATAATTTGCTAGAATGGCCACTGTTACCGATTTATGTTAAAGAATATAACTTAGGAACAGCCAAATAGAAGAGCTGCATAGGGCGAGGTATATGGGAAGAGGTGTGGAGCTTCTGTGCTCTCTGGGTGCCCCTCCCTCTCAGCACTTCTTTGTATTCACCCAATTTCTTTGCTTACGGTTACGGGGCTTCATTACATAGGAATGATGGATTAAATCATCGGTCATTGGGTGATTGCTTCTACTCCAGCCCATCTATCCCCAGAGGTTGGAGGTGGGCCTGAAAGTTCCAAGCCTCTAATCTTGTGGTTGGTTTCCCTAGCAACCAGCCCCCATCCTGGGGGAGGTGGGGCTTTCCAAAAGTCACCTCTTTCATCCAAACTCAGGTGTGGATGAAAGGAGTTTGGTTTGGATGACAAAAGACATATCACTCTGAGCTATTTCAGGAACTGGAAAAAACACTAGTATTCTGACAAAAAATGCTTGTAAAACTCCTGTCACTTAGGAAATTACAAGGGTTTTAGGAGCTCTGGCCAGGAGCTGGGAACAAAGACTGAAATACATGTTTCTTAGATCAAAATATCACGCTCCCTGTTCCAAAATCATAGAGATATAATCCTATATTTTAATTTCTAGTGTCTGTTTATAAAAAGAACTTTTATAGTTTAATTTAGTCGAATCTATCAATCATTTTCTACATGATTTTTTTCTATATTTTAAGAAAGTCTTACCTACCCCATCATGAAGATGTTATCTAATACTTTTCTTCTCAAGGTATTATTGCTTTGTTTTCTATATTTAGATCTTTACTCCATCCGGAAATGATTTTTATGTAAGATCCAAGGTAAGGATCTAATTTTGCTTTATTTTACCATACAGATAAGAAATAATCTGAGTTTCTCTTTCGGTCTGTTCATTTACAATTTAGTTTGTTTCTCTCAGCAGCTACTGACCTTCTCTTAATTGCTCACCACTGAGATCTCCATTGTTTCCTGCAATAGCCTTACACATGACCCTCCCCATACTTTGTTCCAAATACAGTCTCCTTAAGCAGAGCTGTGTTGTGCTTTGTTTTCTTAATCTGTCTGTCCAGCTAGGCACAACTTCTGTGCCTGTACACTGGAACTGCAGCCAAGACAATGACCCTCTTTCCCCAAAGGATACTCTTGGTTTCTGAGAAGAGCTCTGGGTGGGGACAGTGGACATCAATCTCCTCAATTTGCTCCTCCTGGCATGGAATCTTCACCCTGGAAGTGAGCTTGGGAAGCATTTTAGGCTCAGTATTTTCCACTAGAGCTTCCTCTCTGTGAGTGGGAGTTGAGTTGAGTTGAGGAACGAAGACAGGTTCTCTTGTCCAAGCCTGCCTGGAATAGTACTTCTGCAAGACAGAACTGGGGGCTGGATATGAGAAGTGCTGGTGGCCAGCCCCTCCCTGGGTGAAACTATATCCCTGCATGGGGAGCAAGGTGGAAAGGTAGCCCTGCCTTCTTGGTGGCATGTGCCTGGAGAAGACCTTCCTTCACACTGAGCTGGGGAGAGGAGGTATAAGTGTGTCGTGGCTTAAATGCCACAGATTCTCACTGTTCTTATCAAGATTTAATAGATTTTCTTGAACAGATGTTTTTTCATTTGCTCTATGCCCTTAGGCAAGTTTCCAAAGACTTTAAATGTTTTTTTATAATCTTCAGTAGGTAAATCTTTTTGCTTGGGAGACTGTCCATCACACTTCTCACATCATCATTTTGGAAATACAGTTTTTAGATTGATTGACTTTGTCAGGTTAGGAAGCTGCAGCCTAGTCTAGTTCAGAACTTCAAAAAATCATTAATGAATGTTGAATTCTATCAACTTACTTTTCATATATTGAAATAAATAAATAGAAATGTAGATCTTATAATGTAGAAAAGAAGTTAACATTTCTAGAATAAATCCTTTTTAGTTATCATGGATTTTTAATATGCCATTGAATTTTATTTACTAAAATTTATTCATTTTGCATCTATATTTATAAATGAAATTGATCTGCAATGTTGTTTCCATGTGCAACCCTTTTTTCCGGGGATCCACATTATAATAGCTTCATAAAAAGACTGGGTAGCTCTCTTTCTGTTTTTCCTTTTCTTTCCTGAAACAGATGATATGAGGACATTTTTCTGTCCTTTGAAACTGCAGCAAAATTGACTTGGTGGTTATGCCTTGTGTCATTTTGGGTGAATTATATGTTTGACTATCCATTGGAATACAGTCACGGTTATTGGTTTATTAGAAATAAACTTCTTAACCACTTTTTCTAGTTTTCTATCTGTGTCCCCTGCTAATTTATTAAGTTGCAATTTTTATTCATTTATTTTAATCAAATTTTTGCTTTTATCAAATGTATTTAAGGCTATACACTTACCTATAATACTGCTTTAGTTAACATCTTGCAGATTTTTTACAACAGCAGATTCCACAAAAACCTAAGGGGCTGAGGTACAGGTTGAGAAAAACCTAGATGCAAGCTGCATGTAAATGGAAACAGGCTAGTTTCAGTGGTGCAGAGAGGAACACAGGAAGAAAAAAGAAGGAATTAAAGAGTGTCCATAAGACACTGCAGGGGAAGAAAGACTTGGGAAAAGCTAGAGAAGAATAATTTCTCCTAATTTGCCCTCCTTTCCTTATTGAGTCATATGCCAAATTTTCAGGTTTGGATTAAAAGAAATATTCTAAGTTTGGCAGCTCTCCGCTAGAAACTTGTATAAAATACACATTCTTTTCTGGTTTCCCACTACCTGCAAAAACGAATCTTAACTTTTCCATTGAGCACATACATAAAGTAAACAAATAAATAAAAGTTCAACTCTAATGGCTTTAATCTAATATTTTATTTCTCAGAGTATAATTGTTTTAGGTTTTAAATGGTCCTGTTAAACTATATATTAAAATAATGGAGAAATGATTTGGCAAAGATCATACAAAGAATGAGAGTTAGTACATTCACTGTATTCATTACATTAATACATTATGGAAAATTCATTCTTTTATGGTTCTTCCCCCCTCTTTTGCCTCTGAAATGTTTATATGGTAGGCAGAAGCATCATCGCTAGGGATAATTAGTTTGGTCTTTGGGAATGTTTCCCAGATAATAGTACGGTGCCCCAGAGACTAAAATGAGCAATGTATGCAACTCTTGAGTTCTAATTTAAGCCTAATCACTGTCACATTTGGATTCCTTGAGCAAATTACTTAATCCATCTCTGGGTCTCTCCAGAACACAAGGAGGACAATGCCTACTTTAAGACAATGTGAGATGTATTAGCAATTTGGTGATGATAAAATGCCTTGAAAATACAAAGCTGCTCTATTTAAATAAAGATTAAGAATGCAGAAAACAAAGGAAGAATCAAGCTTGGGAATAGGTTAGGAATAATTCCGGGAAAAGCCCCTCAAGAAGTGGAGGCTCCCTGCTTGGGCCTGTTTTGCACAGCAGCTAAGTCAATAGACCACCCTGTGAAGGGAAGACCAGCGGAGGGACACTGTGAATTTCACACTGGATAAGCACAGATTAATTTGGTTCAGGTGTTTCTTTTATACGCAGAGGGAGAACATTCCAGTGTCCTGTAGCCCTCCTATGCCTGAGGTGGTCTGTACTGAGGAAACACTGGGCTGTCATCTAAAACCTGTCAGGGTACCAGCTGGATGTAAAAGGTTTGAGCCCTGTGTGCTGACGTGTAAAATACTCAAGAAATATTTCAGAAGGAAAGAAGTTTTGCAGGTCCGTGTTTCCCTACCCCAAAACCTCAAGGCCTCATGTGTTTCAGAATTTTGATTTTTTTTTGGTGGGGGGTGATGTAGGGATCTATCTATCTATCTATCTTTCTATCATCTATGTATCTATGTATCTATCTATCACCTATTAACATCACTAGTAGAAACCAAGGCATCACTCTCTAATCCAACACATTATTATCTTTGCCACAAGACACATGAGTGATATGAGTGGCACAAATAAACATAAATCATAAATAATCTCATATTAGGTCAAATTTTGCTGGTAGTTAATTTATTAAAATTTTTTTTCAGCTTTAAGAATTTGGCTTTTGCATGTCAGAATTGCAGAAAGGCGATTGAGGTCTGTTAAAAAAAATACAACTCTGAAGTTGAAACTGGAAACTTAGCCTTGTGTAGGGCAGCATGCCTTGTGGTCTGCACTACATAATTCTGGGGGGAAAACTGTCTACTTAGGTAGGGATCATAATTATGATTTAATAACCACAATTCATTTAGCTCACTATTAGTTTTTCTGATTTTTCTTAATTGAAATCCATGGGCCCATATATAAGCTCCTGGGGGAACAGGAACCCAATTAACTCCTGAAATAGTGTGAACATTTCTTTGTACATGTGCATTTTTCCAGGGAGATGGTCCGTTCCTTTTTTTTTTTTCCCTAAAATCTCCAAGCGTTCTGAGAAAAGTTCAGAAACTTCTGTATTAGGTCACTAAAACAAATGTTAATGACGCTCATTTAAAAGGTAGGATTACATTAGTATTTTAGTAACACGTTTCATGCTCTTTACCACAGCCAGGAAGGCCACACATTGGCCCCCACCCCCTCCTCTCTGTACTCATCTTGCCTCCCCTCCCCCTTTCACTGGGCTCTAACTCCACAGCCTTCTCTATGTTTCTTGTCTTCATTAAACCTGTCCCAACCTCAAAGCTTTTGTATTAGTTGTTTGCACTGCCTGCTGTCCCTTCGTAAGATATTTCCAAGACTGGATGCTGTTTGTTATTTAAATCTCTGCTCAAATGCCACTTCTTCCGGGAAGGCTTCTATGACTACATACTCAAAAATCACTCCCCCTGTCACTCTCCACTGCATTGTTCTGCTTTATTTTCTTCATGATACTCACAGTTACAACATGGTGGTCCTCAGGGTACTTATCCTCTAACTGAAATAATCTTGTTTATTTATATATTTACTTATTTATTTTCTGATTCCCCACCCTAGAATGCAACTTCACTCTATCCTCTATGCCTAGAATACTGATTGCCGTTTAGTAGGCCACCCAGGAGTATTTGTGTATAGAATGAATGAATAAGTGAATTAATTACACTCATTCCAGTAATAATGATGCTTATTGTAGAAAACAGGAACTGGTAAGTAATAGTTACAAGTTACTGTGTTAACTAGGGCAATTTACTTAGGCTCTTTAAAGTTGTTTTCTTAATCAGTAAAATAGATACCCACCTTGTGAGTTTATTGTGAAACTTAAATGAGTTACTGCATTTAAAATACTTGGCACACTAGAATACATTTGTTAAATAGTGCCATTATTAGTGCCATTTTACAAAAATTAGAAAATGACTTAAAATGAGACAAAAGGCATATTCAATGAAATACAAATAGGTATCCTCTAAAATACATTAGTTAATATATGTGGAATCTAAAAAATAAAACAAACTAGTGATTAAAACAAAAAAGAAGCAGACTCATGGATATAGAGAACAAACTAGTGGTTACCACTGGGGAGAGGGAAGGGGGGAGGGGCAATATAGGGGTAGGGGGTAAGAAAAAAAGGGTTATTATGGGATTATAGGAAATCATGTGTGTGAAATTTTTGAAAATTGTAAAGCGCTATAGAGTTTAGAGAATCTTTCATGCAATAAAAAAGTTTAACAATAAAAATATTTTTTTAATTAAAAAAAATATACATTAGTTAAGATTCCAGATAAAATTATTTAAAGGTATAGCTAACACAATGTCATGGTAATATACGTTTCAATACTGAAATGCAAAATCCTAAGAATTTTGGATTTGAATGTAGAACAAAAAGTGTTTTAGCAATTTAAGCATTAATTTTGGATTCTAATTTTTGAGAGTCAATAACATTTTGTTTATTTATTTATTTTTTTGGGCTGCGTTGGGTCTTCATTGCTGCGTGCAGGCTTTCTCTAGTTGCAGCGAGGGGGGGCTACACTTTGTTGTGGTGTGAGGGCTTTTCATTGCAGTGGCTTCTCTTGTCGTGGAGCATGGGATCTAGGTGGGCAGGCTTCAGGAGTTGTGGCTCACAGGCTCTAGAGTTCAGGCTCAGTAGTCGTGGCGCATGGGCTCAGTTGCTTTGCGGCATGTGGGATCTTCCCGGACCAGGGCTCGAACCTGCGTCCCCTGCATTGGCAGGTGGATTCATAACCACTGAGCCACCAGGGGAGTCTCGTCAATAACATTTTGAAACTAAATACATGCTTTCTATTTTATATTGACACAATATATAAACAGAATACCAAGTAGTTAATCTTCATAATATCTAAAAACTCTCCAGAATTCAACATTAGTAATTCTTGAGAGAATTTGTGTGTCTTGAGTATTCATTTGTCCTTATAAAAGAAACACTCAAGAATATGCTGGCTAATTAGATAAATGGAGAATGTGATTTGAGGTATGAACTCCCAGAAACTAATTTTATTTTGGAGAATTTTGCTATTACCCTGTACTAGTAGAGCTAATGAGTGATTTTTCCATCTACTTAGTTCTAGCTAAAAAATTATTTCCACTTCAAATAGTATTTTCTCATTAAAGTTTTTGTCGGTTGGTTCTCTATCTTGTTATGCTGAAAAATGTGGTTATAAATCAAATTTCTAAAACCACTGCATGTGTCCTAATTCAGATCATTAAGTATCACACCCTAAATACTTCTTTTCTTCTGTTTTCTTTCCAGTGGTCCCTGCCCCAAGCTTCTTTATCTCAACTTTGAAGGAACTATTTTATAGCTTAATAATATTTTAGAACTGAAATAGTCCTTAGAAATCATCTAGTCCAATTCTCAACATCTAAAAATGAGGAAACAAGTCCAGAAAGAAGATGTGTCCCAGATCATCCAGTGAATTAATGGAAGAGCAGAGGATAGAACTCATATCTGCCTTTCTTAGATCTCCAACCACTAATCCCTAAGTGGCAATCACCCCTCTAATGAGCACAGCCCAGGCTGTGGGGAGGAGTAACTTCTTAGGTAAAAAATCATAATCACAATTGCTCTTACGTTGTCAGCTTTTCTTGGAGCAATCAGAGAGTTACTGCCCTAGAAAAGGGAGAGCACAAGGGAGAGAAAAATGTTTTCAATTGGAGATAAATTCTCCAGGGTCGAGTCCTGCCCTCCTTGTTCTCATGATGATTCTTTGCTGTGTGAGTTTTGGGTCGGCCCAAGGCTAATAATTACGTTCCTGTCCTTAAATTTTGTTTTCTTCTCTCTCCTCCTTCTATGAAAAATGTTGTTACCCTTGGATAAAGTCTAACAGGGACATGAGAAGGCTTAACAAATACATCCAGTTAAGCAGACTGCCTTTATGTAAACTTAATTTTAAAACTTGAGTCAATTATTTGGATAAGAAGTGTATAGAAAATGCCAAAAGCTCTTCTTCCAAAACAGCCAGAAGATTAAAATAAGAATTCCACTTTTACATGGATTGTGCAGTCAACTCTGTAAGTCGTTGTGCCCATCGAGATATACCTTATTGCTTGCTTTTTTTTAAAAAAGCAAACAAACAAAACAAGCAAACAAAAACACAGGGCTTTCCATTTGTATGTGTAGAAGTCCTAATAAAATGTTGCCAGTGTATTGAAATACACCACTGACGTTGTGTAAATCTTAGTTGTTTGTTCTCAGAATTTATGCCATCCTTAAACCAGGGTTTGTAATCTTAGTTTGCACACTCTGAAGGCAAGATAAGATTCCAAGCATTTCTAAAATAGTTGTTATAATTTATTGTCACTGCAGTGCAGTCAGATTTAAACCCTTTTGGACCCTGATGCCATGGAACAGCAATTCAGAGTTCAAAGGGGTAGGCCTACACATGCGATTAAGTTATCACTAATGGAACTACTATAACCCTTGCTATGCCCTGCCTTCTCCTGGTGTTCCAAAGATTATGTGACACCCAAAGGCCTTCAAATACCTATTATGCATATTTTATTGTGTAAATCACAGGTGTCAAAGTAACACACATTCAATGAACTACTTCCTGCCTTGTAACACAAAAATTATTTTCACAATCAAAAATCATGTTTCCTCATGAACAGAACCTTCTCCTGACAGACCTCCAGTGCCAAATGTGGTTTCCATTTGCTGTTTTTGGATTTATTTGACTGTGCCAAAGTTCAGGTGTGCCAGCTCTTCCTAATAAGCCATTTGGATGAAAGCTTGGCTAGCTCAAAGGATCCTGATGTATTTTATGGCTGCCTTTTAAGATTATTGTTCAGAAATACCGAGTCTAATTTTGAAATCAATTAGCCATTGGGTCTGATGAGGTGTTGGCCCAGCTCAGGTTCACACCCGCTGTCCACAGATTATTGTTCACTTGAGCCGGGTCCTTAAGACTGCGCTGTTCCCAGCATCTGGTGGACATATGTCTGATGTTCTCGTAGAATGAGCTGATGGTTTAAATAGCAAACCGTAATGAAGAAAGCTTTGTAAGTTTGCTGTTGTTAGCCAGGAAAACAAATTTTTAATAATACTCTGTAAAAAAGAAAAAAAGAGAGAAGAGAGAAGAAGAAGAAGAAAAAGAAAAACCCTACTGCTTTCATATTTTATTGTTCTATGACCCATGTCTAGGGAACCCAAGTCTTCAAAATACATGGTAGACTGAAGAGATGTAATGAGAAAAGAATCAAATTATCTGCTACCTACTAGTACCGGACATATACTCCTTTTTCCTTGGGTATTCCCCTCAACCAAACGGAAGGTATAATATCTTTCCCAGAAAGCTGCTTCCCAAAGGGGACTGTTTCTTTCTACCACAGTCAATCAGCACTTACGAAGGTGCAAATTCTGCTTGGCAGGGCCAGTGCTTCTGGGAACAGTGCCAGAGGCCCCAAGCACCACCCATGCTGTTCAAAAGCCATGGCAGATAGTAAAATAAAAGGCTAAATTACCCCTTCCTGGGGTTTCCCACTCGCTTGGCCGCCTAACATTTTGGTAGAACAAGGGGATCTATCTGACTTGTTCTTTCATGAGATGCCACTGATTCCTCAACTGGGCCCATTATAAAGGTCTCAGAGGCAGTCAAACAATAGCGAGGTAAATACTGGGCATTTCCCATGATTTCTTTTACAGGCAAGAACATTTTCTTATTCTTTTCCCAACTCTGGGATAAATTAAGGTTTATGAATTTGCATTTATATAAAATGAAATTAATGTATATTGATAGATTATTTGTACCAATGATAGTAAAGATTTAGTGGGCTGATCAGAGATCAGATGGTCTGGAGAACTATGTGCTATTTGTGGCTCTGTGCTTTTCTGCTGAGCCCTTAGTGAGGCAGGAAGGTCAGTGAGGCTGGCTGTGCCTTTATCACTTTCATCTCTCGCTGTCTCACGAAGGAGGTTCGCTGGTTGTCATTCATTCGATCAACACATTTTTATTAAATACCTAATGTATATTAGGCACTGGGAAAACAAGGAGGAGAGAACAGACCTAGTCCCTGAGGTCAAAAAGCTTACAATCCAGGGGAAAGAGAGAGTTAAAGAAGTCAAAAATAAACAATTGGATTTCAGCCTTCAAATAAGAAAAATGAGGAAATGAAATACCAATTATATATTTCAATTATTATTTAGATCTTGAAAATTCAAACAACTTTTCTTAGCGATCACGTCATGCTCTGAATAGTTTTGATAGGAAGAGTATATATTCTCAATGGACAGGAAGTATAGCCTGTTAAATAATTTCTAGTGTATTTTAATCAAGAATTTAAAAGCTCATTCCCGTTTATTGAGTATATATTATGTATGATCTCTCCATCATACTTTATCACATTTAATCCCTGCCCCCAAAATGTAGCTATTTACTAATGAAGACACAGAGGACCAGAATGGTTAAGTAATATGCATCCTATCACAGAGCCTGTAAATTAGAGCTGAGATTAAATTAAGATACTACTTGGCTCCAAGGTCCATATTCTTTGCAACATTATTGTCTCTCAACAGTCCATCTCAATAATGCTAGGTAATAAAAACTCCTTTCATTATCCCTGAAAGTCATTATCATTGAATATCATTATCATCAATTGATTAAGTGCTTAGCAAATTTGCTCTGAACTTGCTACACATGCAATACCAAGTCCTGCCAAATGCAAATGGTGGACACACTTACAAGCCTCTACCACCTTTACATATTTAAAAAGGCATAGGTGTCTGCAGAACAAATATCCTTTCACTCTTAAAAGAAAGCTGAGTACATTAGCAACATAAACTTTATATATACTGTGTGTAACTCTGTGCAAAATAACTGTCGAACTTGTCTCCAAACTGTGGATGAGAGAAGCAGCATGTGGGTGACCCGATCACAAAAATGCAGGCAGAAGGTGACTGAGAGGACAGCTCTGAAAAGGAGGAGCTCAATGAACTTTCTGCTGCTTTTGTTGAAAATACACTGATACTCCGATCATCTTAGTCACTCCTGGGAGAGCTTTTTCTCAACTTTCAGAAAAGACATGAAGAAATGTACTGATTTAAAGGCGAGAAGTTATTACATGGAGCCATAGAATTTATTCCTGTTCTTTCAAATATTTTCATCAAAGAAATATACTTTAAGGTTGAATTTATAATAATAAAGCATGGCTTGCTTGATCTTTCTAAAAACAAAGATGACCAGCTTGCACCAGAGCACCCAAGTAGGATTAAAGGTGTAACTCCCACTGTAAGTCACTGCCATTCAAAATCACTGCTGTTGTAAGTTACTGACTGAATAACAGACTGTTAAAAAGGATGATAAAAGTGAAATGGCTTATTCTTTTCTCCAGCATGCAAAACATCTCACCAATTTTTATTAAAGATACAATATGACTAGATATTCAACAAAGGTGAAATGTAAACATTTCTAAATCTTCCATGAAATCGAAGCTTGGAGAACCCTCAAAACTTCAGAATTTAGTTTCTGTAATTCCATACCTAAAAATGTAAGTATCAGAAATTTCTATGTCTTTGATTTTTTTCTACCCCATGGTAGACCCTCTCATCTCAAATCTAAGACAATTCTTGGTAGATTATAAACATGACCACGATGATTAATCTTTTTCCTTAAATATTAAAAAAACCTTAAACCTTAAATATTTTCCTTAAATAGTAAAAGCTTTGCCTTAAGTATTAAATTAAAAAACATTAGAACAGTATAATGAAGGGATACATTTAATAATTTTCAGCATATGACTCATTGTCAAGGTGACTGAAATTCAGTAGGGTGAAACATATTGTTGGCTGCTATCAGTAATATCATTATTATTCCACTTAAATGCAACTGTTGCCTTTCGGAAGCACAACAGTCCCACCTGCTCTATTTCCATATATCACATTTATCCTTTATGTCCAGTCACCTATCTTACCCCTTTCTTATCACCAACATAATAATTTTAAAACTTTCACGTTGGCTAGATATAGGCAAAGAGCAATGAGGGTCTACCAAACACCAAATCTTGTTAGACATCAGTATTCTCTGACTCCTGACTGAGAGACAGCATCCATCATGATTCAATGTTTCAGAAATGATGTACCCAATGCGGGCAATGCAGAAATCTATTTTCCTTAATGGTGTTCATATTTCATATTAACCAAAAGCTTTCTTCTTCATGCCGACACTCTAATTTTCTTTCAACTTGGTTTTATTTTATTAATCGGTGGAAGGTGTAAGCATTTTACCATCAGCGACCATAGTGTGGAAACTACAGTTAGAAATACCATCCCCAATAATTCTATTGACTCTGAAGCCTGAACCATTTTTGAGCTTTTGTCCCTAATTTTCCAGAAGGTGTCAGAGATTGATCAGAAATGCCCTCTTATTTTCTAAAACAACTTTCAATATGTGGGATCCTTTTATTATTATTTTTGAAACTATTAAACACATTAGATATCTACCTCTGAAAAGTAGAGCTAGGATGGTGGGCACTTTGTAAATGAAGATCCTAAGAGAAGATCAGGTGCCCCAGGGGCTTTCACATAGCTGGTGAAGCTACAGTCAAACACCGAATTTTATAAAGTTCTTACCTTTAAATTAGAAAAACAATATGCACTCATGGAAAATGCAGAAATGTGTAATGAAGAAAATTTAAATCAACTAACATCCAAGATTGATACTTAACCCACATTAACATTTTGATATAGTTTGATGTAGTCTCTTCCTGTGTTTGTTTGTGTTTGCATGTGTCTGTGTATAATAACAAAATTTGAATCAGTGTATATAGAATTTTGTTCCCCAATTTGCTTATGAGTATTTTGCATATCACTAAATATTCTTTGAAGATATGATTTATAATGGTTGTAGGAGATTGCATTTAATGTATGTATTATAATTTATTCAGCTCATCTTTTTTTAGTTGAGTTTTTAAGTAACTTTTCCTATTATAAATAAAGCTGTTACGACTATCGTTATACATAAATCTTAGTGTATATCTCTAAATTAATTCCATATGATTAATCCCCAGACATGGAATTGTTGGATCAAGGTGCATAGACATTGTTAAGGATCTTGATCCATATTGGCAACTTATCTTTTCAAAATGCTTTAATTTATTCTCCAGTGTGAAGTATAGGACTGTTTACTTTACCCAAATAACACTGGGTATTATTGTTTATTTTTTAGATCTTCCAAAGAGAAAGTGAGAAGTGCTATTTCATGTTAATTTATATTTCTTAGATTAAAATGGAATGAACCCTATTTGATATGTTGAATGACTTTTTATTCCTTTTTTTAAAGTTGTCTGTTCCTTTCTTTTGTGTGTAATCTTATTGGTCTGTTTGGTTTTTTAACTTTATTTGTAGTTCTTTATTAGTTAGGACTGTGATCACTAATTTACCACGTGTGTTGTAATGCTGTTCTAATTTGTCTTTTCCTTTGAATGTTCTTTCTGTTTGTGATTCAGGGGTTTCTACTTTTACGTTTTAAAACATTCTGCTTTTGCCTTGATGTTATATTCCTTAGCTTCTATGCTTAAGTTTTTCCATGCCTCAATATCAAGTAAACACTCATCTATATTTTCTTCTTCATCTTTTATGGTTTCTTTCTTTCGTAAATATCAAGGCTGTTAAACCATCCAAGTGGTTTTGATGGTTAAACCATGTTGCTTCTTGGTAGAAGTAGAAGGATAACTTTATTTTTTCTTGAAAAGCTAAATACATTAACGGCAAAATCATCCTTTTCCAATTACTTTGTGTCATCCTCATAATATACAATATTTTTATTTTCTATAGAGTTTTCTGTTTTTTTGAACTCTAGTTTGGTTTTATTTTTGTGTCGGTACCACCATACTTTATTAAGTATAGTACCTTTATAACATTTTAATATTTTACTGCAAGTTCCTCTCATAAATCTTTTTTACTTGTCTTGGATTTTCACATCATATGCTTTAAAAAAATCTGGTTAGTCAAAAAAAATACCTTTGAGATTTTGATCCAAATCCTAGACTTTTTGATTCCTTTATCCAGTGTTCTATCTTAGATTGTAGTTGCATGAAGTTTTGGGGTTTTTTGTCTTTATACAGTATTTTCCAAAATTTTAATTGTCACAAGTTATCTACCCTATCAGTTTAGTAAATCAGAATAAAAGAGAAATGAAAATCACAGAATCAATTGTGATATGGACTTGAATGAGTATATGTAATACTTGGCTTTTTTTTCCTCCAAAGCATTATGTCATTCAGTGTAGAGTGCCCATTTTTTTTCCTCCTGAATTAGGGCAAAATTTACTTGGTGCAAGTTGTCTAGATACAGAAAAGATTCAAGTAAACATAAAAAGAATTCAAGTGGATGAGGGGATTTGTTTTCACTGTTTATTTATATCCATGTGTCTCTTTGCAAGTTTCAGAGGCTATATAAAGCTATAATACAGCCACCTTTCTGAGCAAACTTGTGTGTAAATACAGTTTATTTCACTTGAAGCCTTGCCCCCGTGACTGATGGAAATTGTAGTATAACTTCCACCTGGGTTGTCAACTACGGGAAACTTTCTTATTTATTTTTATTTGTCACAGCAGGTTAAGCTCACAAAGTCCAGGTGTTACCTGGCTTTAAATCTGGACACAAGCACAGGAATAGTCTGTTGAAGGTAGTTTATTTAGGATTCCTAAACATGAAGGGACTTAAAGAAATGGATTTTATCCAGCTCTGTAGGTCAGGGTGTAAATTCAACTTACAATGACCAGAAATAGACCAAGACAAAAGCAGTACCAACAGAATAAAGTTCTGGGGCATGTACTATGATAATTCTATATTTCTGAAGATGGTAGGAAGGAAAGGAGCAAAGATGCAGAGAGAAGCAGCCTCCTTCCTGCTAATTTACCTAATTATCTACAACTTAGCTAAGGGTGGCCATCCCTCTTAGTAATCTTTCTGGTTCTATGTGGACTAACGTAACAATTGCTAACAGCAAATAAGAAAGCTTCCCTCCCTCCTTTAAACATAAAAATGTATAGATTTTAATTTTTCATTATTTATATTTATTCCACTTTAGTTTTTAATCTTCATTCCCAAGGTTCTGACTTATGTATTTATTTAAAAACACATTGTCTTCGTGATTATTTTATTATATATTTTTAAAATTTTTGTTTTGTTTTCTAATGACTTTGCTCAAAATAACATGGTCATTCTTTGGTTAACATTATAATTCACTGTACGGTAATTGAAAATATCTATTTTATTTAATTAGCCTGTCATATTTGCTGTATTTTCTCTGTTTCCCTCCTAAAGTGACTAAAAATAAAATTATCTTTCGGCCTTTGCCTACACAACTAGCAGATGTCCACTCATCCATCCAAATGGACTTGTGAGTATACAACTAATTTGGATCCAATTAATGCACAATTTAATTAAAGTTGATTTTTTGTATGTTATTCTAATTTTCATCACACCATGCTTGTATTTCAATACTTTGGAATTTCATAAGCTGTCAGCTTGTGATACATTCCAGTTATAAGAGACTTTAGTTGATTCTCGTAGGATGTATATAAATGCATGTATCAAATTGACCCATCTGGATAGCACAAAATTCCCAGACAAGCCCATTTGAACTGAGCCACTTTCGTGGTCTGCTGTCATAGTTTATTCCGTCCTGTTTTACATTTATATTTGACATTTGCTTTCTACTTCCTGTATATCAATACGAGAATTCAGGAATCTTTTTCCAAATTACCCCTTAGGCTAAGTCTATACTTGCCAATCCATACTATATTCACCCAGAATTTGGGAGTTAAAAAAAAAAAGTTATAATTCCAACTTGATTCCACTATTGTCAATTCACCGTAATTCAGTTATTAATTTTTTAAGTATTTTGGCCCAATAATACATTACTATATTTCAAATAAACTACTTGATAGTGAGCTAAGAATTGTAGAAAATCTCCTATAATGAAACTTTGAAATTCAAAGTGGAATTCTGTTTTGGAGTTCTCATTCCAAATATCTGCAGAAAAAATTAAAAAGGGGTAAGCAAGGAAGAATTTAACAACTCTCTAAATGGTATAGAGGCAAAAGTTATGAGAAAATATCAGTTTTATCTAACTAGTTGCCACTCTAGAAATTCTATATTTGACAACCTGTTTCTTTCAAAACTATATTTTATTTTGCATTTTACCTATTCACTAGTTCATGATAAAGTGTGAGACAGTGAATATATGAAATCATTTTTAAACAAATGAATGAATATTATATTGGATTCTACAAAATATCTTACTGATTGTCTATAGCTCTTTTCCCTCACTTATATTTTAATAATTAGTGAATTATAGTGGAAAGTTGCATCAATTATGGATATCTGTTTTCTATTTATCAAGTGTGTGGTCTTGAATATATCATTAAATCTTTCCATTTGTCAGTTTTCTTTTTCTGATAAATGGGAACAATAAAATCTCTCTCAGATCTCAAATGACTAGGTCATAATACAGACATACATTTACACCTAGAAACCACAATATGGCTATAAGAGAAATATCATTTACTTCTCGAATTCATTTTGGTGTTGTTCTTCTTGTTGATATCCTCTGGTTTTCATTTCTAACAATGTAACTTAAACTGTAAGGGGGTTCAATTATTTTCTGATTGGTACGTATCTCATTTGATATTTCATAGCCTTTGGGGATTCGTACCTTCCTAAAAATGCTTTGTAGTATGTATAATTAAAGGAGAATTGAATTGAAAGCATTTAACTTTGAAAATGTTGGGGTTGTTTTAGGATACTTCCTTGGGGGGGGGGGTGGAGATGTAACTAACCTGAATGTTTCATAAAAACCATGATGTAGAATGAATGCTCCAGACTTTTTCCATCCTCCCCACTCCCACCCCTGACACTTCTGTGGATGGAACATAAGTCACATTGACCACTCACTTTGTTAAATCATCTATCATTTCCCTGGCAAGTTAAATTGGCCAATGAATACAATGAATTGGAGCTAAGGCAGTTGTTTCTCTTTGAAGCCCCAGGCATTTGTTTCCAAATAAACTGACTGAATTAGTGAGTCCCAATGTAATTTATGATTTTTCATTTACTTGACTTATTTCCATGATGATTGGAGATTAGTCCATTTTAAAGGAGACAAGAGAAATTGAGTTTAAGAAACATTAAAACTAGACCAAAAAAGCATACCAAGATCAAGTACTTCAAAGTTATGGTGACAGATTATCCTTAACTCATGCCCCACTCAAGAAAGAGAAAAACAGTCTTTTTTGCTAAAATATGTGCTTGAAGAATTTTTGTTTTTACTTTATGCTTATAGGGGTCAAAATCTGAGTTTCATACACATTTAAAGTCACAATCAAACTCTTGGTTATATGTGGTTTACAGTTTAAAATGTGAAAAACTCCCAGTGTTTATAGTTGGAGTTGTGCCTACTTAGGGATTAAGGTTTGGAGGCCACAGTGATGTCTCTGGATTAGAGTTAGGAAGATACATTTTGGTAAGACTGAAACCAATGCCAAATTCATGACTCCAGAATTTATGATTGAACTCTAGACTGCCTACAAATTCATGACTCCAGAATTTATGATTGAACTCACGACTTTCCAGCTTACAGATTTAAGTGCATGCACTAATGAATAAAGACTCCGGAACCTCAAAGTAAGTTCAGGGGACACCAGTGTGCATTTTACCATTTAAAATACTGATCCAGGAATAGCCAATGCAACAACCTTGCGTCTTGGTTGTGTGTGGGTTGAAGGTACTATACCACTTTAGAGACCATTTAAAACATTCATGTCCGTAAAATTAAGTCAGTGAGAATTGGAGTAGACCCATTTTATGTTATAGACCATCTGACTCTTTTGACATCTTGTCAGGATTTATTTTCTTAACCTTGATTTCTTTTTGTTTTAAGTCTCAAGGGATAGTAGTAAGACTTCCCCTTGGGAAAAAATTCCAAAATCAAATTCAGATATTCCTTGACCTTTACCCAAGGATTATGTTTTCTTGACATTTGTTATTTGAAAATTCCGAGTCAAGTGCTGGAATAATGCCATGTATCTGGATGAAAAGATCAGTCATCCAGATGTTTTATCTGTGTAATACAAATAGATCCAGATTGGCCTTCTAGGCCCTTCATCACCTTGATCCAAGTTACATTTTTCTTTATGCTTCCATTTTCCCCAAATAATAATCTATAGTTCAGCGAATCTGGAAAATTTATTTTTCTGCCTCCTCCATTCCTTAGTTTTAGCTCCCAGATTGTCTTCTTTTATTTTTGCCCATCAGCACAAATAACTTCCTCCCTGTTCTCTGACCCATTGTCTACCATTTTCAAAGTACTTGTCAGTACCTCATCCCTGGGGCTTCCCTGATGGCGCAGTGGTTAGGAATCCACCTGACAATGCAGGGGACATGGGTTCAAGCCCTGGTCCGGGAAGATCCCACCTGCCGCGGAGCAACTAAGCCTGTGTGCCACAACTACTGAAGCCCGTGTGCCACAGCTATTGAGGCCATGAGCCACAACTACTGAGCCCGTGTGCCACAACTGCTGAGCCTGCATGCCACAACTGCTGAGCCTGCATGCCACAACTACTGAGTCTGTGCTCTAGAGCCCACGAACCACGACTAGTGAGCCCGCAAGCCACAACTACTGAGCCTGCATGCCACAACTACTGAGCCTGTGCCCTAGACCCCGCGAGCCACAACTACTGAGCCCAAGTGCTGCAACTACTGAAGCCTGTGTGCCTAGAGTCCATGGTCCGCAACAAGAGAAGCCACCACAATGAGAAGCCCATGCACCGCAATGAAGAGTAGCCCCTGCTCGCCGCAGCTAGAGAAAACTAGTGCGCAGTAATTTACAGCAGCAACCCAATGCAGTCAAATAAATAAATCTTTAAAAAAAACCCAACTCTCCTCCTATGATGACTGTGTGTTTATTACAGCCCTTTCTGGAGAGCATGGACCAGCATGCCTTCTGTAATCTTGTACTCCACCCTATATCTAGCATATAGAAAATGTTCAGTGAACATTTATAAAATGTCCATTTAACAAATGATCAATAAAATATTGGTTGATCAATCTAGTGTTTTACCTATTTATTTTTTCTGGGGGTAAACAATTTCAGGCCTTATAGATTCCTTCCTTAGTGCATCTTTAAAATATCAACAGGCAACCAATATCTATATTTAAGGTATATAATATAAACAAATGCTACATTTGGCAAATTTGAAAATTGGGAAATCAATGAAAAAAGAATTCAAGGGTTTTAATTGAATAAAGTTACAGATAAAATTATTATTTTTTGATCATTACAATTCTGTAAGATAAATTAAGGAGTAATTTACAAACTTGTAAAATGAGAAATAAATTATTGCTACCTCTTTTAGTAATTTCAAAAGTCATTAGAGATACGACAATTTAGAAACAATCAAAGAACTGTTATGTCACATCTGCATAAAAGTGTAGCATAGAGGTGTTCTAGAATGGGTTTTTGTCCTTCAAAATTTTCTTCCTAGTAAGAAATGTTAGAATATTTTTAACTTTTATTTTTTCAGCTGGTCCAGATTTATCTTAATTAATCTGTGTAATAATTGTGCCCCAAAACGACCATCTATCTTCTCAAAATTGATTTTCCATTTTCAGTACTATTTCTCCCCTTGCTACACCTCCTGGTCAGAAGAAAAGAAGGGTTGGAAGTTACACATCTGATGAGAAATGACATGGCAACCACTCCACACAGCCGGGAGCCTCCCACGTGTTCTACACATTGCATCTCTCTTCTCCAAGTCAACACTCTCTACCTTCTGAGGGTCTTCATTCCTTCACGGGTCCCCCAAGTCAAGTCTCTAAGCTTGTTTATGAAAGACACTAGGTGTGTCTCATTTTTTCTATTCATGCAAGCACATCAGCAGTTAGTTGTTTTGCCTGGGAGTGGAGAGGCATTACAGGTTTAAAAGTTGGCTCTCCCCCTTCCTCCTGGCTGCATACATTGGGCAAGTTATTTCATCTCCTGGTAGCTCAGTCTTCTCAACTTTTCATTTGTCAAATGTGGCTGACAAGAATATCAATCTCATATGAGTGTTGTGCGAATTAAATAAATTGCTACATGTAAGGGGCTGAGTGTTTGGTTAAGTGCTTGATTTGCATTAACTATTCTTTTTTTTAAATTTATTTTATTGATGCATTAGCGATTCTTAAGCACGAATTACCTTGCTCAAAGACATCTCTGGGAGATGTAGCACTTTGTGTAATTATCCTCACAGGCAGAATGAGAAGATTTCAGGGGCTGTGAGTAAGAAATGAAGAGGAAACAAGCAAAAAAGTATCAACAACTGGCTGATATGTACACTCCATCTTCCTTTCTTGGTCCAACCCGTCTGCTAAGTCTTACACTCTCAGTTTTGGAAAGAATGCTGAGGCTCGTTTCATTATTTAAAATTTTAATTTAAAATCATGTTTTCGTTGTTATTTTCCCAGAGCTGTCTTCTTAAAGGGAGAAGAGTAAGCTAAGTCGAGTGAAGGCTGTTGCATTGTGCACTTCCACCAAATAATGAGAGTAGAGACTTTTAAAGGTGTATTTTATTAAAATTTCTTATTTCTATATTGTTGATGTCATAGTAGTTTAGATTTTGTATTTCACGTAATTAGTTCATCTCTCTACTTTGTCAAAAGAGTCTCTATACGTTCAGCCATAGTGCATTTACTGTAGACAAAGCTCTAGTTTACAGGACTAGTCCCCTGGGATCACTTATTTTACAGTCTCCATTGCATCTATTTATTTATTTAGTGACTGTCATAAACCTGCTATTTTGAGGGAACTTGGAGGCTAAGTATACTTTTCAACATCTACCTTTGATGTCTATTTACCTTTGAGTGATTCGGTTCAAGAACCTCTTGCATAGAATACTTTTGCCTCTAGTTTTATTTCCTTCAAGCTGGATCCATTTTAATTTTTAATATAGCCAGTGCTGATCTTATCCCCTTTATTTTCAGATTCTCACTCCTTGATAACTGATGGCAGGTCATCTCTCAAATCCCTGGGAGACAGAGGACTAATTCTTTGATGTATAATTGCTGGTTCTACTTCCCCTTCCTTCCCTCCTTCTACTTAACCTCCTCCCTCCTCTTCATCTTTCTCATCCTCTTCCTTTTCCTTCATCTATTCCTCCTCCTAGACCTCCGCTTTCTTTAGTTTGTGTGAGTGTGTGTATGTGTGTGCATTTGTGTGTGTTTTGGTTTATTTAAACATCTATGTTCCTGACACAGTGCGACGTGTTTTATTTTTATTTCCTTATTTAATTTTCTTATATTTGAATCCCTCTTTTTGACGATGCCATCTTTTCAGGCCCCACTTGCAAGAAGTCCCATCGTAAATTCTTAATGTCGTAGAGAGTTGTATTTTAGACACTCTTATTTACAGGTTCAAAATTCTTTGGCAATATTTGCTGCAAATATGATCTCTGACAAATCAGCACTTGCCACTGTGCACGGTTGATAACTCTCTTGGATTTCATTTTCACCATATTATTGCAGATGGCACTTTGGGATCATAAACTTTTGTAGCATATTATGTTTGGGTAGGATTTCCAACATGGAATTTATTCTAGATTCATAGTTGGGCCGTAGGTTCCATTTCAAGGGGTATAGTGCATCCCAAAGAACTTAATTGGTTTCAGTGAAGTCTTCTTTTATTCCTACTGAGATGTAAATTATTAAATCTGTGAGATCTTAACTGGGGAGAGAATCTACAGTTTTCCACCCAAGGTTCACGTTTTGCCATATGTGCCTGGGGGTTACCATGTCATTTGAAGATACCTAGGTTGTCAGCATTAATGCATTTACCCTGAGTTAGTGTTTCTCAATTTGTGGAGGTACTGGTCTTAGGAAACATTTGTCAAAATTACTGGAGAGCTTAAATGATGTTTAACGGGCAAGAACGTAGAATTCCAAAAGTTCTGCAATACATGAGCCAACCCTGCAAAAGATGAGTTATTCTGAGCAAAATGCCAATAGGGTCTTCATTAAATATAGGAACCTCGGTTCAGTTTTGCTGGAATGTACATATATGTAGAAAAGACCTAAAAAAAGAGGTGTATATTTGTTGCTGAGTTATTAAAAATTGGATTTTGGAATGATAACCAGAAACGAACTTTATGTATTTTCTCCCGTTGTTCTTTCAGATCAGTTTCACAACTTATTTTTCCCTACTCCCGGGATGACTTGCAGGCTTGATTCCTTAACTTCTGGACATTATTTGAAAATAGGAAGACTGGCCCAGTAGAGGGTAATTCAAAATTCTAAACTCTTACCCAATTTAAATTTCTCCTTCCCAAAGCTAAGGCCTGACTAAGCGGAGAATACCACAGTGTGGGAAGGAAGGCATGGTTGTCCTCTTCTTCGCCCACTTCCTTCTCCACTCGCTAACTGCTCTTTGTACACATGTGATCAGGCCTAGGGGGCCCTGCTGCTGGAAATATGTAGAACTGAGTCTCTTAGGGTATTCCTGCTGTGACTCTCTTACTGAAGCTCTCCTTATCCTAATGTCCCCTCAAGAGCCAGCTAGACTCCATCTTTCCACTTGGTTTCCTGTGGCCCATCCATTAGATGAAAATGGTCTTCCAAAGTGATCTTGAGTGGAATAATATTTTTTAATTCATTGATTATTTATTTATTTATTTGGCTGCGTTGGGTCTTCATTGCTGCGTGCAGACTTTCTCTAGTTGCGGTGAGCAGGGGCTACTCTTCATTGCATTGTGCGGGCTTCTCATTGTGGTGGCTTCTCTTGTTGCAGAGCACAGGCTCAAGCTGCGTGGGCTTCAGCAGTTGTGGCACGCAGGCTCAGTAGTTGTGGCTCATGGGCTCAGTAGCTGTGGCACGTGGGCTCTGGAGTGCAGGCTCAGTAGTTGTGGTGCACGGGCTCAGCAGCTGTGTCTTGCAGGCTCTAGAGCACTTTATCCTTTATCAAAGATAAGGTAACCATATACGTGTGGGTTTATCACTGGGCTTTCTATCCTGTTCCACTGATATATATTTCTGTTTTTGCGCCAGTACCATACTGTCTTCATTACTGTAGCTTTGTAGTATAGTCTGAAGTCAGGGTGCCTGATTATTCCAGCTCTGTTTTTCTTTCTCCGGATTGCTTTGGCTATTCAGGGTCTTTTATGTTTCCATACAAACTGTGATATTTTTGGTTCTAGTTCTGTGAAAAATGCGACTGGTAACTTGATAGGTTTTACACTGAACCTGTAGATTGCCTTGGGTAGTAGAGTCATTTTCACAATGTTGATTCTTCCAATGCAAGAACATGGTATATCTCTCCATCTGTTTGTATCATCTTTAATTTCTTTCATCAGTGTCTGATAGTTTTCTGTATACAGGTCTTTTGTCTCCTTAGGTAAGTTTATTCCTAGGTATTTTATTCTTTTTGTTGCAGTGGTAAATGGGAGTGTTTCTTTAATTTATCTTTCAGATTTTTTAGCATTACTGTATAGGAATGCAAATGATTTCTGTGCATTAATTTTGTATCCTGCTCCTTTACCAAATTCATTGATTAGCTCTAGTAGTTCTCTGGTACTGTCTTTAGGATTCTCTATGTATAGTATCATGTCATCTGCAAACAGTGACAGCTTTACTTCCTCTTTTCCAATTTGGATTCTTTTTATTTCTTTTTCTTCTCTGATTGCTATGGCTAAAACTTACAAAATTATGTTGAATAATAGTGGTGAGAGTGGGCAACCTTGTCTTTTTCCTGATCTTAGTGGAAATGGTTTCAGTTTTTCACCACTGAGAATGATGTTGGCTGTGAGTTTGTCATATATGGCCTTTATTATGTTGAGGTAGGTTCCCTCTATGCATACTTTCTAGAGACTTTTTATCATAAATGGGTGTTGAATTGTGTTGAAAGCTTTTTCTGCATCTATTGAGATGATGATATGGTTTTTCTCCTTCAAGTTGTTAATATGGTTTATCACATTGATTGATTTGCATATATTAAAGAAGCCTTGCATTCCTGGGATAAACCCCACTTGATCATGGTGTATGATCTTTTTAATGTGCTCTTGGATTCTGTTTGTTAGTATTTTGTTGAGGATTTTTGCATCTATGTTCATCAGTGATACTGGCCCGTGGTTTTCTTTCTTTGTGACATCTTTGTCTGGTTTTGGTATCAGGGTGATGGTGGCCTCATACGATGAGTTTGGGAGTGTTCCTCCCTCTGCTATATTTTGGAAGAGTTTGAGAAGGATAGGTGTTAGCTTGTCTCTAAATGTTTGATAGAATTTGCCTGTGAAGCCCTCTGGTCCTGGGCTTTTGTTTGTTGGAAGATTTTTAATCAGAGTCTCAATTTCAGTGTTTGTGATTTGTCTGGTTATATTTTCTATTTCTTCCTCATTCAGTATCAGAATGTTGTGCTTTTCTAAGAATTTGTCCACTTCTTCCAGGTTGTTCATTTTATTGGCATATAGTTGCTTGTAGTAATCTCTCATGATCCTTTGGATTTCCGCAGTGTCAGTTGTTACTTCTCCCTTTTCATTTCTAATTCTATTGATTTGAGTCTTCTCCCATTTTTTCTTGATGAGTCTGGCTAATGGTTTATCAATTTTGTTTATCATCTCAAAGAACCAGCTTTTAGTGTTATTGATCTTTGCTATTGTTTCCTTCATTTCTTTTTCATTTATTTCTGATCTGATCCTTACGATTTGTTTCCTTCTGCTAACTTTGGGTTTTTTTGTTCTTCTTTCTCTAATTGCTTTAGGTGTAAGGTTAGGTTGTTTATTTGAGCTGTTTCTTGTTTCTTGAGGTAGGATTGTATTGCTATAAACTTCCCCCTTAGTACTGCTTTTGCTGCATCCCATAGGTTTTGTTTTCATTGTCATTTGTTTCTAGGTATTTTTTGATTTCCTCTTTGATTTCTTCAGTGATCTCTTGGTTATTTAGTAATGTATTGTTTAGCCTCCATGTGTTTGTATTTTTTATAGATTTTTTTCCTGTATTTGTTATCTAGTCTCATAGCATTATGGTTGGAAAAGATACTTGATACGATTTCAATTCTGTTAAATTTACCAAGGCTTGATTTGTGATCCAAGATATGATCTATCCTGGAGAATGTTCCATGAGCACTTGAGAAGAAAGTGTATTCTGCTGTTTTTGGATGGAATGTCCTATAAGTATCAATTAAGTCCATCTTGTTTAATGTATCATTTAGAGCTTGTGTTTCCTTATTTATTTTCATTTTGGACAATCTTTCCATTGGTGAAAGTAGGGTGCTAAAGTCCCCTACTATAATTGTGTTACTGTCGATTTCCCCTTTTATGGCTGTAGCATTTTCCTTATGTATCAAGGTGCCCCTATGTTGGGTGCATAAATATGTACAATTGTTATATCTTCTTCTTGGATTGATCCCTTGATCATTATGTAGTGTCCTTCTTTGTCTCTTGTAATAGTCTTTATTTTAAAATCTATTTTGTCTGATATGAGAATTCCTACTCCAGCATTTTGTGATTTCCATTTGCATGGAATATCTTTTTCCATCCCCTCAGTTAATAACACTACAAGTTTGGAAACTGCTAAAGTCCAGCAATAGGGGACTAGTGGCATGAACTCTGATGTATCCACACAGCACAGTCCTAGGAAGCTATAAAAAAGAGTGACCTGACCAAGATAGTGGTACCAAAAAGGTGAAGTCTCCAACATTTTTGGTTAAGTGATTAAACACTAATAGAACTGTATTTATCATAAAGCTATAAATTGTGTAAGAAAAGGGAAAATATATGTATATATTCACACTTGTTTATGTATTTACCAAGAAATATTAAAAGAATACACACACACACAAAATAAAATTACCACCTTTGAAGGAGAGGAAGGGACAGAGGTGGGAGTCCTCTCTTTGTATGTTATATATTTTTATATTATTTCGATTTTTGAACCATATGAACATACATCTTCAAAAACAAAATTGCACATATATGTACCCATAACATATATGCACTATATATAATTTTAAATTCTAGATTCAAAATACTTCCCCTGAAAATCTTAATATCTGAGTAAGTTGCTTCATTGTCGTCTAGCATCTGACTCGTAAAAATCGAATGCATTTGGATTCTTGTTTCTTTGTAGGCTCTCTCTCTCTTTCCCTCTCTCTCTCTCTTTCTTTCTTTCTTCCTTTCTCTCTCCCTCCCTCTCTCTCTCTCCCTCTCTCTCTTCCCCCCTTCCCTCCCTCTCTTCCAGGAAGCTTGTAGAGTTTTTCTCTTTATTTTTTGCAATTAACAAAATTTCATCAAGATGGATGTGCTCAGCCTTTTGTGTGCTGTCCCAGTCTGAGTATGAGTGAATATTTTACAAGCTCGGCGTGTTTTTTGATTCCTATTTATTTATTTTTACATTCTGGAAGATTCCCATGTCTTTATCACCTGCTTCACCAAAACACAATTCTGATATGTAAATATAGCTTAAATACGTGAAGGTTTCCCAAATGGGTTATCCATTGCTTGGAGAAAAGTTAAGAGATCTAAACAAAAGGGATTGTATCCACATTATGGAATTTATAGCCGAGATATATGTTCTTTTAAACTTCACACTCCCTACCATTCATCATCTCCTCCTCAAAACGTGAGGATCTCTTTCATTAAAAGGCAATAAAAATGTAGGAAAACCTCCTAAAAATAGCTCTGTTGTCTTTCTTTTGACTGGCTTTCACAACGATGTATAAACTAAGAATAGTGTAAGACAAATGCTTTCTCCTAAAACTTCACATTCAAAAATTTAACACATTTATCAAAAATAGGGGAAGATCGCTAAACCGGAATTTATATAAGCAAAGACAGTTACAAATTATCTATGGCACAGCAGCTCTTTTTCTAGCATTTTAGAGGCAATATGGGAAACATTTCATCTAATAACTTTTGTAGTTACAACAAAATTATTCCAGTTTTCTAAAAAAAATTAACATGGTTGACTTCAGATTTCAGGCCAGAATAAAAGTGGGGAAATAGCACTCTAACACTGAACTACCTTTGTGCTAGTTGTGTGAAGTCTATTAAACTTATGGAGCTAGTTTTCTGTTAGTAGATCACTGCTAGTTTTCTTTTAATAGATTTATTTGTTTGTTTGTTTTACTAGTATCATTCATTTAATTTTATGATTATCTTAGGTTCTTTCAGACTGACTTAATACTCTATAAATGAACAAACCACTGTATAACTGATCAACTTATTTTTATATGATATGAATTAATGTACTATACAGTACAATACCACATACTGTATTTAAAAAAAAAATTATTGGAGTATAGTTACTTGACAATGTTGTGTTAGTTTCTGCTGTACAGCAAAGTGAATCAGCTCTGTGTATACATCTATCCCCTCTTTTTTGGATTTCCTTCCCATTTAGGTCACCACAGACCACTGAGTAGAGTTCCCTGTGCTAAACAGCAGGTTCTCATTAGTTATCTATTTTATATATAGTAGTGTGTATATGTCAGTCCCAATCTACCAATCCATCCCAACACCCCCTCCTCCCTGCTCCCCACCGCCTACCCCCCACCCCCATATCCATACGTCAGTTCTCTACATCTGTGCCTCTATTTCTGCTACCATGTACTGTATTAATTACTCAATGTACTCTCCCCCTTCCAGGCTTATTAAGAAGCTCACAACCACGCATTTTCATCTGAAGGGATCTGACCCCAGATTCATTTTTCCCATTTGGTCGAACAGAAGCTGGTTTGGCAGGCAACAGCATTCATCTGTATTAATTAACTCTTTTCTTCATCCGTGTGTAGGAGGGGAAATGCATTTAATCTACTTAGCGATTTTATTGAATGTCTGAGCCTAGTTTTTTTTTTTTTTTTTTTCTTTTTTGGCTGCACCCTGGGGCTTGTGGGATCTTATTTCCCTGACCAGGGATCAAACCCGGGCCCTCGGCAGTGAGATCATGGAGTCCTAAACACTGGACTGCCAGGGGATTTCCTTACTTTTTTATATTTACAACTTTGAAAAAATTTATTTTGTATCTTAGAAAGGGTGGGAGGTTAATGAATCAAAATCATAGTTTTGGTTTGTTTGTTTGTTTGCTTTCTACCCTGGAGTTATTTATCACCCTGTAGCCTAATTCTGCCTCTCTCTCTGGATCTCACTGGATTCTCCACCCCTCCCACCCCCTGGCCCTGACCCTGTCCTATCCAGGTTACTCTGCTGTTCATCCCTCCAACTTACTGTGTGTGAACTGATGCTATGAATTTTCCATCACTCACAATAAGTGAGTCCTCAGCCTGGAACGTGTTTCTCTTCTCTCCATTCATCTGTCCTCCCCCTCCTGCAAACCCTAGTTCCTTCTGCCCTGTGTCTTCAAGGCCTCTATCAATCTCTTCTCTCTTTCCTTTAAATAATAATAACATGGACATTTATGAAGAGCTCACACCATCAGAGCTTGTAAAACTTTTCCACCAAGGTCTTCCTTTCATCAGAGAAGAATGAAAACTATTCCAAGGGTGGGTGGGAGTGGGGCGTGTCTTATGTATTTCTTTAAAAATGTCATATTTGTTTTAAAGTAGTGTTTTCAATTTATTCCCATGAGAATTGAGTGAAGGGGTGAGTCATCTGGACAACTCTCTGGGGAATGCAGCCCTATGGATGCACAGAAAGAATCAGAAAGAGGCCAGTCTGATAACTTAAGGTTCTTACCACAAAGCTCTTCATAAAATGAGTGAGATGTGGGCTTCCCTGGTGGCACAGTGGTTGAGAGTCTGCCTGCCGATGCAGGGGACACGGGTTCGTGCCCGGGTCCGGGAGGATCCCGCGTGCCGCGGAGCGGCTGGGCCCGTGGGCCGTGGCCTCTGAGCCTGCGCGTCCGGAGCCTGTGCTCCGCAACGGGAGAGGCCACAGCAGTGAGAGGCCCGCGTACCGCAAAAAAAAAAAAAAAAAAATGAGTGAGATGTAAATTAGTACTACTTCCCCTGAAGTAGAAAAGGCCCATAATTTGAAAAAAAAAAAAAAAAAAAAAGAAAAGAAATAAAAAGAACAAAAGGAAGGAAGGAAAGAAGGAAGGAAGGAGATTTTACGTGCAATTTCTCATGTAATCCTTGTAACACTTCTTTAAGTGAAGTATATTTAAAACCCTTCAATAGATTTTCATCATGCTTGGGTTAAAGTCTACACCTTTCAATGTGGTTTACGGTCCTCTGTAATCCACAGTCTGTCAAAATCCTTGTCTGCCTCTCTGCCCCCCTCCCCATGCCCCCATCTCTGCACCTACCCCTTCACCACAGGCCTTCTGGTCATTTCTAACCCTCCAGGTCAACTACAGGCAGCACAGAACTTTGGTCTCCTTTCTGAGGACCAGTTCTTTTAGGGTTTGTTTTGTTAGCTGCATTCTCGTATCTCCCATTCAGAATACTTATCACAATTTTGACTCCTTGTTTGTTGTTTAATGAGGGCTAAGACCAAAGCTGTCTTAATCACTATTGTATCCCTGGAGCCTGGCCTATGGTAGACACTCAAACGTCACTGTAAAAATTAGGTAATATTCTGATACTTACTTTAAGGACAAGGTACTTGGAGCTTATAAGGTTGCAGTAACTCACCCAGGGTTGCAGAGCTAATAGTAGCAGAGTCAGGGTCCAGCTCTTTCTGACTCTATTGCACGGAGGGTTTAATTACTACACTATAGAGTTAGAATTGCCACACCTTCATGGCCTGCTCAGCTTATGGTTCATCTCCTTTGCTGCCATATAATAATTTCCACACCATTTCTGTCATAATTATACTGTTAAGTATTTTTTGATGCCCCACTTCCGCAACCAGAATGTCACCTCCTTTTTTCAAGGACATAGGCCATGTTTCTTGTTATTGTTTAGAAATCTTTTTTTCTGTTTTACATATTGCTGAAATGGGCACCTGGGACATATTAATTACTCAGCAAAGACTTTACTGAATGATGTATAGGAAGAAACAATGTACTGTGCAGTGGAGCAAAAACATACACTTAGAGGATGGAAAAATAATTTTTAAAATATATGTTTATAATTATAAACATATATTAGTCATTGGTATATATTAGGATTATGAAAGAAGGGTAAACTCTTTGCTCTTCGTGAGTAAAATGTTGAACTATAATAGTAATGAGGGAGCTTTAATTTATTTAATTTTAGAATGTCAAGCACCTAGAACACTGCCTGGCACATCATAGGCGTTCAATAAATATTTATTGAATATTGAATCAATGAACTTTAAGTACTTCATTCTAGACCTAGGCAGCTCAGGATTACCAGATATTTGAGGAAAGTCTAACATGAAAAAGGAAAACACTAAAGAAATAAACAAACACCAAACAGATGAAAGAAACCTGGAGGAAACAGATATAATGGAGGGCAGAGAAGAAAAGATTCTAAAAGTATATGTGGGTCTGTTTCCTAAAGCTGTATAAATGTTAAATTTTTAATCTTTTGTAATATGATATTACAAAGAAATTGCTTTTCTTCTGTTATTGTTCAGCTCAGTCATCTTCAGATATGCTTAATCCTTACTAGTCACTTGTGTTATTTCATTGTCTTCTGCTTTTTGGGTTTTTTTTTCCCCACTTTCCTTGGTATACAAATGTCTTTGTTGCTGGTTTCTAAGAACTCATTTATGACTAAAAATGTTAACCATTAGTCATGCAATGCAAACGAAATACCATATTTTATTGCCATCAATTTACTATGGTGTTTTGTTTTGGTTGTGTATTAAAATATAATCATGTTGTGTTTAAAAAATAAAAATAAAAAAATAGGGACTTCCCTGGTGGCACAGTGGTTAAGAATCTGCCTGCCAGTGAAGGGGACACGGGTTCGAGCCCTGGTCCGGGAAGATCCCACACGCCGTGGAGCAGCTAAGCCCACGCGCCACAACTACTGAGCCTGTGCTCTAGAGCCCACAAGCCACAACTACGAGCCTGCGTGCCTAAAACCCGTGCTCTGCAACAAGAGAAGCCACTGCAATGAGAAGCCCATGCACCGCAATGAAGAGTAGGCCCTGCTCACCGCAACTAGAGAAAGCCCGTGCGCAGCAATGAAGACCCAACTTAGCCAAAAAAAAAAAAAAAAAATCCTCGGAGAGATAAGAGATCTAGAAGCCATAAAATTATACACATTATTCATATAATATATACGGTATAAATTTATACATATATACTATTATTTCCCTCATTTTACAGGTAAGAGAATTGAGATAAAGTCAGGTGAGGTAACCCAGGGTCAGGCTCTGAGTTGAGCAGGAAATCTGACTCCACTGCTCCTGCTGTGATCATGCTGTAGTACAGGCACTCAGATGTTCACACTCCATATTTACGCCTTTGTATGAACCACACCCCTCCCTAAGTCTCTACCATCTTTTCCACCAACCCCAATTCGGCTCATTTCCCAGGACCCACTCTTCTCATAAACCTACCTCTGAGCACAGCTGTTCACACTGATTTCTTTATTCCTCAGACACTTATAATCTGTACCATTCATTTTATTACTGGGTCATATAATTGTTTTGTTCTCTAGTTGTTAGTTTTTTAATCTATAGCTCAGTCCTCCCCAACAAGAGCAAATCCCCAGGGATAGAAACTCCTCAGAAATCCTTATCAAAATGCTAAGTATGTAAGTGTCACTGTATAAAAATCTGCTGACTTGAGTCTAAGTAGAGCATTTACTGGATTAATATCATGGCTCCATATCTGGAACATTCCAGACTCATAAGATCTACTTGACAAGAGTGTCTCGTTACTTCAGATGCTGAGTAACTGATTTGTCACTATCACATGCTAGTCACGTCTGGCAGCAGTGGGGAAGAGTAAGTGCACACTCTGAAATAAAACAAGGGTGACCTGGATAAACAGGCATCGCTTTACAACTCATGTCTGTTTTGGGAAAAGAGAAGTGCTTCTCCATCACTCCAAGTTATTCAGTCTACAGATGGTTGGATGGTCTTTGATGGTTTTATGGCTTGACTTTACCTTTTCTCAGCTCTTCCTGGACCAGTGCTCTGTATGCTGGAAGCATATATCTCTCATTATTATTAGAGGTGACTGAACCTAGTCAAACACAGATTTCTATTTGGGAATATATTACAAAGATATTTTTCAGTCAGCCATTCAATGTAAACCTCTATTAAATACCCACTTTGGATTTAGCAGTATCCTAAAATCTGTAGTAAAATTGTGCAATGAGCGAAAGACATAATTTCTGCCCTCAAGGTACATACAGTTGAATTCATTTGTATTTTATATGCTTCAAGTGTGAGTTAGAACACTTGTCAGAAAATTAATGCAAAGCATCTTTGTTTCTTAAAATGACTTTTTGGGTAAGGTATAAAAACTGGCCACTGTACAAAGCCTATACCTAGTTTTTTCTTTTAAAAACTCATATATATGTGTATGTGTGGATATGTATGTGTGTATGTATGTATGTTTGTGTGTATAAAGATAGAGAATTAGCTAACATATGAATAACTCAAGCGGATTTTTACAGAGCATTTATACATATTTATGCCTTTTGAAATACTGCCTAACACATGCATCTGAAAACCAGAGATGATTTGAGACAGTCATCTTGGCTCCTCTGGTAAATATTTTCTGATTTACAGTTTTCCGTTTAAGGAAGGATTGGGGCTGGGAAACTATACAGTGATCAAATGATTACCTAAAAATGTCAGTGAAGAATCAGATAACGCACTTCTAATTGGATAAGTCAATGCGATAGTGAAGGAACATCTTGCTCCTTAGGACTACCTAATTCTATGCATAATAAATCTTATATTTTAAATGTATTGCAAAGCATAAAGTACTTTCCCAAATATGATCTCATTTTGATTTTGGTCCAAACACATATAAATATATTTCTATTACATATGCATGTACTAGATTACACATTCATATCAAGATAAAACAGAATATACTCATATATTAACAGTTTCATTTGATGAAATATAACACACAGAAGCATTTATTTTTTGTTTGTCTGTTTATATATTTTGTTTTTCCCTTGGCATGAGAGTTTAAGGTATGATCATTTAGAGATTATCTTCACAACGTTTAACCCCCAAGGTTTTCTGGGTGTCCTTTATTCTTCAACTGAAAAGGACAATTCTTGGAAACATCTAGTTTTTTCTATGATATAAAACAGGCAGCCCCTTCTGTCTTGTCTAGAATGACACTGCCAGAACTAAACGCTGTGCCAACATTTAGTTTCGCTGATCACAAAGGGGAACAGCAAACAAAGGTGGACCCACAGTTAGCTGTACCCACACCTGGAAAACCCCTTCCAGGGCTCGCCCACCGTGGGGAAACAGGGCCATCTTCAAGTCTACCTTTATAGTTATCGATAATCATGATCACTGGAAGACTGGGAGCCTAATCTTAAAAAGTGAAGACTGGGCTTCCCTGGTGTTGCAGTGGTTGAGAGTTCGCCTGCCGATGCAGGGGACACGGGTTCGTGCCCCGGTCCGGGAAGATCCCACATGCCGCGGAGCGGCTGGGCCCATGAGCCATGGCCGCTGACCCTGCGTGTCCGGAGCCTGTGCTCCACAGCGAGAGAGGCTACAACAGTGAGAGGCCCGCGTACCGCAAAAAAAAAAAAAAAAAAAAAAAAGTGAAGACAACATCTAAGCTAAATTCACAAAATCACAGCTCTAATATTGAACGTTAAAGGAATAAGCAATCACTGATAAAAACTAAAAGAAAAGATTTCCAGGCTGGAATAGAAGCGTACGCAAGCTGAGATTTTTAAAGCCAAACTTAATATCTACCAACTGTTTAAAAGGAAACAGGAAGTGCAAATAACTCATAATTCTGAGCCTGTCCTACTGGTGAAAGAGACTTGGGATTTTGTGCACTACTGAAATGTTTTTAGCTTAGTTGTTAATACAGGTCTACAAAGCAAGACTCACCAACATTCTGTTTCTTCATAGCTTCTTGATATGTCACAGTACAAACGTCCGAGGAAAGTATACCTGGAAAGAGATGGACAACAGTGACAAATTTATTTTTGGAAATGACAGATTCGATTAGCTGTATGCTCTGTAGTCACTGAGAGAGCACACAAATCTTTACAGAGGTGCTCTTTTCCTTTAGGAGTATGTGCTTATGAACTACGGTGAACATTCATCCTGAAATGACTGAAACGGAGAAAATATTAGGGAGTTGAAAGTTGAAGTTTGTTTCCTCTTGTCTGTTGGATCCTTTTGGGTCACTATTTAAGGGAGTCCAAGACCATCACAGAAAGCTAATAGCCTTTAGAACTCTCAGATCATACTGATATTACTGATGGGAGAGTTAAGCCAAATTGCATTCGCAAAATGGTTCTGGGAACACACCACTTCCAGTAATGGTCCTATCAGCCAGACCTAAAAGCAGAGGGAGAAGGGGATGCACTTAAAGGCAATTATCCATCAACATTGGAAAATACGGTTACTAGATTAAGAGAGTTGGGTTCTATGCAATACATCTTGATTGCAGCAAAGCAGTTGATACAACATTATTCAATTTACCAGCTAGATTAATGTAAATTGGTTTAGGCAGAAGTATAGTCAAATGAGCTACCAGCTATCCAGAGGGCCATAAATAATAGATAACAATAAACACATTTGTTTTACATGCTCCTAATTTAGTTATTTTCCCCCAGCGCTCTCCTTGAGTTCAGAACATGACAGTTATATAATATATGCCACCCTCCAGTTATCTTTTCTTAAGATCTTTTAGGAATCCCATCTGTTCCATAAAGTTGCAAGGACCAATTATACCATTTACCATCAACAACTCCCATTAGTCAGGGCTTCCTTCATTTATCCATATTCAGTTTTCAGCTTCCCCTTATATTTCTTTTTGAGGTCTGGACTTTCTCTTAATGTAAACTGTCAAGAGCAGAAGTGCAGGGCCGTGGAAATACCCTTTGCTTCCATACAAAAAAAGCTACTGACTGTGGCTTCTCTGGGGTGCTTTGGTGGAGATGACAATGACAGGAAAAGTTCAGTATAGGCACTGCTTTTCTCAGCTAGGAGAATTTTCTGTAACTTTCAGGCAGTGGAACTGGCACAGTTTCTAAAAATATTGAATCATTGTTTATATTAGAAGGAAGACAAAACCCTTGATTTTATATTTAAACTACTGAAAGTAAAGTTTAAAAAAAATTGGGGGGTTGAAATATACAAAAAAGCATGGTGATTCTCAACAGACATGTCTTCCATGGTGCATAAGGCGGGCAGTGGGAGAAACATAAGAATCCCAGGAGAGTGGGAGGCGGGGGCAATTGTGGGGCTGGGAAGCTGAGGGTACTGCCCTCGCTGGAGGGGAAGCAAGAACATACTTATCTCCATCATATTCCCTCTTTCCATTCAATGCTGGTATCACACAATTGGCTGCCTTGGGAAAGTAATATGATGACATTCTTACATTTGTTTTAGAATGTTAGAACACTCATATTAGGGATTTACCAAATGTACTGTTTCTGCTTCCCTAAGTTCTCCAAAATGGCATATAATAAAAGATAGAGATTCCTGCCTCTTCTCTACCTGAGAGGAGAAAAGGCAAAATAATTGTGGCAGAAACCTTGAGAGAGAGGCACTACTGCCATTGAGTTTTAAATGTAGCTGAGAGTGGGTACAGCACAGTAGAAAAACTTTACTTCCTCACTACTTTTTTTCCTTCAAAGCTTTATTCATACAAATAAATAACCGATAACTAACTACTGATGTGATTTTAGGCAAATTACTTAATTCTGAACAGTTTCCTCATCTGTAATACATTCTTTTAATTGCTGTATCACTCTGAATATAATTTGGCCAGGTGGGCTGTGTGTGTGTTTATGTTCTAAATACTTTCCCCCCTTTTGATTATAAAAATAAGCCATACTTATTATTTCAAAAATCTGAAAATATATAAAGTATACAAATAAAACTAATGAAAGTAATTCTGCTAATGTTCATACTTAGGTTACCTGTTTGTGTATATTATTGCCTTGATTTATGTTAATTTATTTTCATTGTTGCATTCTACTTTTATCATCTTTTTCTAACATTCAAACTTCCTTCCTTGGTTTCGTTTTCTAAAACAAATTATTTCATACTTTTACTCAGATTTCTTAGTTCTATAGTTCGGTTCTTAGTCTATAATCCCACTGGGACTACTCTCTCTTAGTTTTTATTTAAAGAGCTTCAATGTTTTAAATTTATTGATTAATCTTATCAATAATTCCCCCCTTTACCTTCATGGTTTTATCTTTGTCATCATTTCCTAGCCTTAAGAATTTAATTTTTCTTCTGGTTGGTTTTCTCTGTTTGCCTCTCCAGGTTCATTCTCTGCTATCCTCTGCCCCATTTTGTGCCCTGAGAGGAAGAAGATGGGGTGATGGAGGAGAGAGTTCCCTTTTCACTTGGCCACACTGTTCCTTTCCCTGGGCTGATCCCCCCTCCGTGGAGGGTGACCTTCACGGGTTCAGGAGACAAAATTTTTAAGACACTCCTTCCCCTTTCAAGTCTAGAAGTGGTCGTGGTCCCCACTTTTCACCAATCCCTCTGGTTCTCTTCCCATTTCTCTGTCATTGACACTTCTTTAAACGTCTTCCAGTTAAACACTTGTAGAATACTATTCATTTCATGTTGATGTGGTGATAGAAACAATCTTTATCCCATTAATCTTTTTAAAAATGTTAAAAGGTTTTGATTTTTTGCATTGTAGTTAAATTCTCTTATGTTAAATAGTGACTGCTGGGCTTCCCTGGTGGTGCAGTGGTTGAGAATCTGCCTGCTAATGCAGGGGACACGGGTTCGAACCTTGGTCTGGGAGGATCCCACATGCTGCGGAGCAACTAAGCCCGTGAGCCACAACTACTGAGCCTGCGCGTCTGGAGCCTGTGCGCCACAATAAGAGAGGCCGCGATAGTGAGAGGCCCGCGCATTGCAATGAAGAGTGGCCCCCACTTGCCACAACTAGAGAAAGCCCTCGCACAGAAATGAAGACCCAACACAGCCCCAAATAAATACGTTAATTAATTAATTAATTTAAAAAAATCAGAGAGAACATTTCTAAAAAAAAAAAAAAATAGTGACTGCTTTAGACAATGTTAAATCTTCTCATTTTACCATACATTATTCTTATCTCACTTTTAATTAGCTATACGTTAACACATTTTAACTTTTTCTTCTCTGATATTGTGCTTTATGTTCAGGTTTTATAATGACCTACAAAAAGCATGAGTACAGAGAGTGACAGCAACAGAGAGACCTCACACTGCAAACAGGAGGCTGGAGGACCTTTCCCTTAGTTCTCCCTATAGCCTTTTATCCAGTTTCCTCAATTGATTTCTAATCCCTTTTATAATTATTTCCCTAAAAAAATACTAACCCTGAGATGCACAGGGACCTACATATTAAGTCTCCATAGGGCAATTTATTCTCTTTATACAAGTTCTATACTTTCTAACACTATGTATTTTCCATACTATGCAGTCTTTGTATTGAAACCGCCTATTTCCATATCTGTGGTCTATGACATGTAGAACCAGTGGTTTTGGCAAAGTGTATCATTGTGTTACAAACAAGCACAGCCTGACATGAACCTTTATCCTCCAGGACTAGAGGGAGGATAAAGAACTGCCAGGATGCACTGAAGCTCAGGAGGCTGGCTGGAGAGGGAGTAGCACTCGACATTCCAAGATATGAAATCAGCTGCAGAACAAGCTGAGCCTGGAAGAGCTGAAAGTGGCTCACGTAGGGATTATGGTTCTTCATCTGCTGATTCTGGCAAGACAAGGTGGAAGGCTGCTTCAGAAGGACTGGAAGTGAACTCTACTGCTCACAGTGAGAGGTCCAGCGGAGTCCTACACCGGCCAGCCGAGTCACGGGGAGAAAGGGTTAGAACCCTTCAGATAGCTGACTGAGGAAAGTAGAAAGAATCAAAGAGGAGCCACCCACAGCTGGACGGACCTGTCCTTCTTCAAGAACTCATTACTTCAAAAATTTTAAAAAGCACCTCCCTGGAGCTTATTAAAAGAAAGATTGACTAAAGGCGATTGACTAAAGAAAGCAAGACGAGATATTTAAAGAATCTGCTTTGTATTTTTCAGTAAAGTCACTGAACAATAATGACTAGAAACAAAATAAGAAACGCAAGAAAAGACAATGTGTTGATAAAGGATTCTTTTGGTTCCAGCCAGCCAAAAACGGGGTTAATAGAGAGACAGAGAGAGATGCTGGGGCAGCTCAGTGATACCAGGTCTGGGACGGAACCGAGCAGGAAGAGGACCCCGTGAGCTCTGCCCAGGCTGCTTCTCTCTTAATTCTGCCCTCTGCCCACCCCCACCCCACCCCCATCCCGGTCCGTGCATCAGTTCCATTCTGCTCTCTCAGTGCAGGCAGACCAGGCCACGTGGCGTGGAAGGTGGCCAGAAGCACACACAGGGTTTACAGTTTAAAGGTCCACCTACCCAGATAGAGCCTAACTGGTCTCTTGCCCTCAGGGAAAAGGGACTGATTTGCCCCACTTTTTGTCTGGCGCAAACCAGCCAACTCCTAGTGCAACCTCTTTGAAGAAGTAGGCAATTCATGGAAAGGAACAGGCCTGTGATACAATAGAGCCCACGAAAGATTATCGTCATATGGTCCTAAGGAAGGACATATGAAAAGATAGCTGAATGAGATCGGGAGAGAACAGGAAGGAATTTCAGTTATGATCCAAAATACAGTTATGATCCAAGCTTGAGTTTACTCTGAATAAATCAGAATAGACAAAAGAAATAAAAAGTAAGCAAAAAGATTTAACAATTCTTTTTAAGTCTTTTAAAATAATTGTTTTACTTTGTTTTCAGAAGTCCTCCCTTGCTGGTTTTCCTTAGTTTTTACATATCAGAACCTTCTGAGTTGAACAATTAGTTTATTTATTTCAACTTTTTCTTGTTTACTATTCAGAATATTTCAGGCTGTTAAAATTTGCTTGTATGGATGCATTTGGCCTCATCTCATAAATATTTGAAAAAAAAATCCTCATTTGTTATTTGCTTAATATTATGTGATTTCAGATGAGGATATATTTAAAATTTCAAGATGTTTCTATTGAGAAATGCTTATTAATTCCTTGATATATTAAATTCTAGACAAAGACAGTGACCTGTACGAGATTCAGCTTTTCAGATTTAATTTTCATCGGGGTCTTAATATATCAGTTATATTTATTAATTCCAAGCATGCAGCAGGTTTATAAGAGAAAGATCTAAATATGCATGTACTCTACCTTGTCTACTTATTCAAATTCTCTGAGCTTTGTTTTGGTTTTGTTTAGTTTTTCAGGGAGTGTTGGCCTTTTTTTTTCTAAACTCATCAAAGGCTGAAAGAGCTCTTTAAAAGACCTCTGCGACAATTGTAATTCTATTTTTCTTTATAGAGTCTGATGTAGTTATTTGCCTCATAAAGATCTATGACTGTTAATTTTCATGATGAATATTATCTTTTAGAGTTATTATGAAGATTAAATAACACAATGCTCACAAAGCACTTATTCAGTAATTGGTATATAGCAAATGCTCTATAAATGTTAACTCATTATCGTTTCCTAAATCAGTAATTTCTGCTTTTATCTTTATTAATTTCCAGCTCCTGTATTTTTCCTCTTTCTTAAATTGAATGGCTATTCCATTTGTTTTAAATCTTTCTTATTTCATAGTGAAATCCTTTAAAGCTGTGGATTTCCCTTTAGCTATATCCTGTGGGTTTTGCTGTAGAGTATTCTTATGCTTATTATCTCTAAATAACCAGAAATTTAACATTTTGTTCTATTTTATTTTAGTCCAGAGATGTTGCCATAAAATATGCATTGCAGGAATCGATTAAGATTTACTCTGTGACCAAATACATATCCATTTAAAAAAAATATTCCATGGGCATAAGAAAAAATGACTTTTCTGAGTTTTTATGATGTAGACAGTTCATATATCACCTTATATTCTTTAAGTTCTTTATATGCTTCTATAATTTTGTCATCTTAATCACTGTACTCAATTTCTGTGAGATAAGTTTTATATTCTCTCCATCACCCCTTAGTTATATCTTGGCTACCTGTAGGACCCTTGAATTCTAGAAAGCCATAAACATTTTTTTTTACTCTGTTGCAGCTTCCTGAGTTGCAGCGGGAATATCTCTCCCTTTTCTGACTCATTATTGGTAAATCTTCTCACTATGTGGAAGTTTGAAAGATTTTCTTTTTATCCTTAGAGTTTCACAAAAATGTCCAGGTTATGAAGAATGTCTTTTGTTGTTGTTAATCTGGCCTGCTAATCAGGAGACTTGATCTAAAAACTCAAGTCAGAAAAATATTCTATTATTTCTTTGACTATTTCTCTTTCCCCATCTGTTTCTTTATCTGTTTCTGAATTCTTGGGTTATTTGATCTCCTGGATCGATTCTTCCATTATGTTTATCTTTTTTCTCCTAATTACTACTCTTTGCTTTTTCACTCTTTATCTTAAGATAATTTCCAGTTCATTTACCGTATTATTAATGAGGCTTTCATCAGTATCCATTCTATGTTTTTACTGCCTCTGTTGAATTTCTAAATTAAACTTATTATAATTTTTACTAGCAAAAAATTCTTTATCATTCTAAGATTTCTTCTCTTTTTTTGTAGAACTTCTCCCTCAGATCTCATTGAATTATTTTTAGTTCTTTCCTGTTTCCTTCATTACATTACTGCCATGAAACTTTCCCCTATTTCAACGGGATCTATGTGTTCTAACTATTTCAATTTCAGTTCCATCCTTGAAAGTGTGGATTACTTTTAAATGTTTGGTCGTTTTTCATTTTCTGATTACCATTGATACTCACCAGGCCAATGAGGAACATCTTAGTTATTTATTTCTTCTGAACTCATTTAACTTTGTCTATAGGAAAGCCTGGTAGTGGAGGGTGAGCAGATGGGGAAATAAAAGTTACAAATCTGTTTCTTACTTAGAGGGCAGCACCTAGGGAGCCAGTGGGTTGTGGCACTTCTCAGGAAAGTTCAGCCTTAGAGAGTGATTGTCGTCCTGGTTTTATAAGAGTGCAATGATTCAGTATGGAAGAGTTATTCAAAAGAAGCCGTATCAGCAGCATTGGAAAGTTTCTCCCTTGAGTCTGTATACCAAGTAAGCAAGACATCATAATATTTATTAAGAATTGCTCAGAATAGCTGGACCTCCTGAGGAATCCACTGGGTTAGAATTTACCAAGAATTTACCAGAATTTACCAAGGCGTTAGATCACCATCTCTCTATGGAACACTCTGCAAACTGTGCAGCAGGTGGGCCTGAAGTTTTCTCACCTGTTCTGCATCACAGGAACCCAAAGGCTGCAGACTGCAACAATAGGTCAGTCTCCTTCCCTTCCAGGACCCATTAGCCAAATGGAATTATTACCTCCTTGGAGAGTTAAGAGGAGGAGAAATCAAGAAATCAAACACTGTATCAAGTCCTGTTTCCTCCCATGCCACCATAGTGTACTGGAAAAAATACGATGATATGGTTGCATTATAATAAACTAGGACTAGCCTCAAAAGATAACTGGCTCTCTATTTCTAGGAATTTCTCTATGAAAATTCTCTATGAAATTCCCCTATGAAAGCAAACCTCTGGATCGACTCGTTCAAAGCCAGAGTCATAATTTTCTTGGATGTGCCCCCAACATTTAACTGGCCTCTTACTTAGCATCTCTAAGAAATAATGTAGCTTCACAGTTTTGGCAATGCAGACCGGATATGGACAGAGACATGGCTTTTGGGAAGAGGAAGGATGAGGGCCCCCTGGGTGATTAATAGCAATGTGTTATTTAGAGATTCACTCAGTTACCTTGAGCACAACTACTTTATTGAAGGGTCTACCATAAAGTTATACTTCAATAGATGCTCAAAGGATATCTTTCTGAAAAAAAAAATCTGCAGCCACAGTGAGTCCAAATGTTAGTCGATGCCTCATCTATGGCTTCCCACTAGAGTTTGGTGTCTCCTGGGAATTTCTCCCAGGGGGCCAAATCTCTCTTACAGCAGCTAAGACTCAATGGAAACAACCCTCTTGAGATGTTTTACTGTCCTTTCTGAAAGGCTTTCAAGGCTGGCACAGTAGACGGCAAAATGGTGGAGCTGTACGATGGACCAGATGTTGCCCCTCTTCTTTGAGTGCTACACACTGCCACCTCTCCTCTCTCACCGAACCAGCCAAAGGTCTACAATTTGCCTGTTTTCTGCTCATACTGGGTGCCAATTTCCCACTTTTCACACTAAATGTGAGTATCACTGTCACTGCTATCTGCCGGCGGGTGGAAACTTCACCCACCCAAGATGAATCTTGGTCCTAGGTTCCACATTCCACAAACACGTAACTGATGGCCAGATGGGAAAGAAGTCCTCCTTTCCTGTCACCCTGCCCCTCTGCCCCCGCCAATCGTATAGTCAACTTGGCAATAAATGCTGCCCTTCTCTTCATTGCTTGTTAATGAAGGGGAATTGGGGATTAGAGTCTGTCTTTAAACCCAGTTCCCTGTGGTCAACCTGCAGCCACCTCCCCAATCTCCCCTCATTAACAAGCAGTGAAGAGAAGGACGCCATTTATTGCCAAGTCGACTGTAGGATTTGGTGCTGTTCACTTCTGATTCCCACAGACTTCCCTCCCTATGTTCCTGGGAATTGGGCTGAGAGCGTCTCCCCCTCGCCTCTTCCAGAACATCCTGGCAGCATTCCATCCTCCTTGCACAAAAGGTCAAGAAATGTGAAGGATATGAGCTTTGACCTGACTTATAAGCTAATAAGTTAGCCCGCCGCCGTTTCATGGATGCTGGAAAAAGATACAGTTCTCCCGAGTCACAGACAAAGGACTTCATTGCTCAAGGAAATAGCAGAAGCCCCAAAATCAATGTTTGCTCTTGTTTCCTGAGCCCCCAGTCCTCCGGGGAAACTCAAAGAGAGCCAGGAGATACACACAATGGGCTGCGTTACAGGGGAGGAATCTGTGCTTAAGGTACGTGCTCCAGAGGAAGACGCTCTCTCTAACTCCCAAGGCTGTTCTTCACCCAGACATCCCTAGAAAGATACTCTGCAACCTAGGTGGCAGGTACTTCTACTCTCAAGGTATACAGAAATGCAAGAAGCCACGGATCATTTTCTCCCCAAAAGGAATTGATCAAGAAGGATTGTCCTAACGAACACTTCGTGATACTTTCAAAATATAAATCAGCTCATGTTACTTCCTTGCTCCCATGACTACCAGTCATGCTTAAGAATAAAATCCAAACTCTTAACCGTGACCCCCAAGGCCTGACATTCCCTGGCCCTGGCTGTATCTCAGATGCCATCTTTCTGAATCCAGCACTCTGTTCCCCTTGCAGTACCTGGACACCAAAGCACTCTTCCATCTTGATGTCCGCTGTTGCTGGCTTTGTACATGGCTCTGTCCTTCCCTCACTGAGGTCACTGTTCAGATGTAACCTCCTTGGAGAAGACTTACTTGAGTACTCTGAAGTTAAACCCCACTTGCTCTAATCCTTCCCCTCATTATTTTTTTTCAGCACACTTACCTCCACCTGCCAAATCCAGGTCCATTAGCTTATTTCTTTGTTATCATCTCCCCCTCTAGACTGTAACCTCTCTGAAGCTGGGGACTTCGGCTAGTTTGTCCCCTGACTTAGATCAGAGCCTGCCAGCCACTTGACAGTCCCTCGGTTAATATCTGTTAAATGAAATATGATATTTTCAACTGCTTCTTTCTTCATTAAAAGGACTGCTCATTTGCTTACTCTTTATAAGCCAATATATAGTGAACCAGGCCTGACATACCCGGAAGCAGAGACATTTACAAAGATTGATTCCTTGTGAAAAATGTTACTTTCAGTTTCCCAGAGTGTGTGTTTATTCCTGCAGATAGCCAGTCGACAATGAAGCTCAGAGTACATGTCTGGACTACTGCAATCACGCCCTAGCTGGTCTCTCCCAACTTTCATTCTTGCTACTTGACAACACACTCTCCCTAGAGCATTAAGAGTAATCTTATTGCCATAAAATTTGCATCACATCACGGCCCTCTTTCAAAATCTGCAATGCATCCCATCGCATTTAGAACAGTATCTAAAGTCTTAATGATGAGCTTCTAAGTCATATCCTAGCACCTAGCTGTCAAACAGACAGGGTTTAGGGTTGACAAAGCAGCTGGAAATTTAGGAGCGAAATCCTGGAAATGAGAAAGTTGCAGAAGGGATGACTCACGGAACCTGAGCATAAACTCCCTCAAATTCCTGGATAACTGCATCTACACATATGTGGGGATTACTGCAGGGGGCTCGGGAAACAGCAGGCAGAAACGGGAGAGGAGTCTGTCTTGGAAAGACAAAGTACACTGGGTGAATCTGGGAGTTGACGGCCCCTTCAGACTTCAAGACAGGAGATTACTAGTCACACAATGAGCCATAAGCGCAAATATATCACTAATAGAAAAACATAAGCAGAAACTCACAGACAAAAAGGGAGAAATAGTTAAATCCACAATTATAATTGAAGATTTTAACACCCTTCTCTTAGTAGTTGACAGAACAACCCTATAAAAAATTAGTAAGGATGTAGAAGATCTAAATGACCAATCATCACCAAATGGACAGTCATAGAACATCACACTTAACGACTAAAAAATACATAGCTTTTTTCAAGTGAATGTGGAATGCTCCCCAAGTTAGATCACATCCCGGGCAACAAAATAATTTCCAAATTGATTTTAAAAGATGTAAATTTGCAGAGAATGTCCCCTGATGATGAAGGAATTAACTTAGAAAGCAATAACAATGCCCTACCTAGAAAGACACAAAATATTTACAAATTAAGTGGCCCACTTTTAAATAATTCCTGGGCAAAAAAGATATCACAAAGGAAAAAATATATATTTTGAACAAAATAATAAGGGAAATGTAGCATATTAAAATTGTGGGATGTGGGGGTTTCCCTGGTGGCGCAGTGATTGAGAGTCAGCCTGCCGATGCAGGGGATGCAGGATCGTGCCCCGGTCCGGGAAGATCCCACATGCCGCGGAGCGGCTGGGCCCGTGAGCCATGGCCGCTGAGCCTGCGCGTCCGGAGCCTATGCTCCGCAACGGGAGAGGCCACAGCAGTGAGAGGCCCGCGTACCGCAAAAAAAAAAAAAAGAAAAAGAAAAATTGTGGGATGTGGCAAAAGCAGTGTTTCGAGGAACTACATGATTATAAATGCTAATAGTAAAAATTTCCGAAGGTCTCCATCTCCTACAATTGCAGCACAAATTCCCAAGTCTGTGGTGTGACACGTTAGGCTCTCATGCCCTGGCTCTGTCTCAGACATCTGATCCTCCTCGGCCTCTCTTAATAGAAGCCTTATGACTCCTTCTTAACGCCATACCTTTGCAGCATTCTTGGTGGCTATCCTCTGCATAGAAAGCCCTCCTGATTCTCTTATTTCTGAAACTTTTCTTGCAAAATTCAGCCCAGGCAATGTCTCATCCATGACCCCTCAGGCTGAGCAAAGGTCCTCTATTCCTTTATTTTTTGCTTCAAATACAGCAGCAGAAAACTTTTTGTTTCCTTTTGCTCTGTTCGGGGTGGGGCGAGGTAAGCACCCCAAATTTATTAGAGAATTAGTCTTCCTGACGTTATTTTTATATGTCCTCATCACCCTTTCCATTCATCTTTGGCTATACACCTAGTTGGGTTTCTTTTCAATGTTTATGCTTATATTAAAATTTGTTGAGGTCATGTATTATTACACATTGTAATCCTAACCTATTTATACCTCCCTTTTTATTCCTCATCAACTAGAATTGCATTTATGGGGCCTTCATAACTTCTCAAACATTTTAGACTCTCTTCCAGAAATTCATGTTTGGGGGCCAAATTTATTTTTTCTCTGAATGCTTTTGAACTCTGCTCTTCTGGCTCTCTGGGTACCAGATGTAACCATCTCCATATTTTCACTTGCTGGCTGTCAAGGACTCTAAGATGAACTTACTGTTTGTTTTTTTTCTGGGATTTTAACATTTCTTTTTTGATAACCAAGCAGGTTTTTCATATTGGTAAGAATTGCTGCAGAAGTTTGTTTCTACTGGTTTTTGTGTTCTAATTTCTGGGAGGTGCAAATGATACCAAAAGCAACTTAACTTACAAGTTCATTAATATCAAGAGCTACACTGAGACATGGATTCCAAGCAGGCCCCTGTTTGGTATTCCTCAAATTAACATTTGCTAATTATTTGTTCAGTATTTACTTGGTTGGGAGTGGGGTGAATAAATTGATTTTATATGAAAAATGTTTCAATCTTTATATTCAAAGTTATGTATTAAATGTGCCATCTATAAGCTATATTTTTTAACTTTTAATTTGGAAATAATTTCAAACTTAAAGTTGCAAGAAAAAGAATCATATAGAGAATGCCTGGATAGCCTTTACCCAGGTTCACCTATTCTTAACTTTTAGCCCCATTTGCTTTATTATTTGTTATCTGTCAATCTATCATCTATCATTTAATACCTCTAATCTGCCAATCTAATCTGTCCATCATCTATTTACATATTTTTCTGAGCCATTTGAGAGCATATTTCATGTATTATGGCCCTTTACCCCTAATACTTTAGGTGTTTTTAAAAAGAATAAGGATATTCATTTATGTAACCACGTTCTGTAATATATTTAACTGTTGTCTAATTCCTCAGCTGTATCCCAACCTGTCAATTGACCTAATAATTTCCCATATAACATTATTTTTCCTCTAGCAAAGGATCACTCTAGGATCTAGTATAGCATTTAGTTCTCATGTTTCTTTAACCTCCTTTGACCTGGAACATTTCCACAGCTTTTCTTTATCTTTTAACAACATTGACATTTTTGAAGTATAATCCCCCATTTAAAAAACAGAGCACTCTTCATTTTTTATTTGTCTACTGTTTCTTCATTATTCGATTGAAGTTATACAGTCTCAGCTGAAATATCACATAGAGGAAGCTATATCCTTCTCAAGACATCGTGCCCATCTGCCTCTCATTGGTGGCGTTAACTTTGATGATCCTATCAGGGTGTTGTCTCATTTCTCCATTGTATAGCTATTACTTTTTTTTTTTTTGAAATGGGACAGTTTTTTAATGAGGTTCTTTGTAAGACGTTCAGAACACGACTTTGTGAGGATAAATTCCGTTTGTGAGAGCAAACACAGAACAGAGGTAGCCCTGGAGCTGAGGAACAGCTTTGATTTTTTGCAGAATTTGTGAGTCCACGGCTTTCTGATGAACCTTGAGCTGCTCTGTAATCTCGTATTTCTCTCTCTCTGTGTCGAAGATCTCACCTTCCTGGTGCCTGGGCTTACGCAGCTTCTATTTGAAGTAAGCGTCAGTGAGATGTTCTGGGATTTTCACACCACTGATATCAATTTTGGTGGAAGTGGCAAGGACAAATTTCTGGTGTGTTCTCCGCAGAGGAACTCGACTGAGGGACAGAGGCCCAGTCACAAGTAGCAAGCCACTGCTCAGCTGCCTCAGGAAAATGACCCTCTTGCCTCTGTGGCGCTCAGAGAGGCAGATCAGAATAGTCCCAGGAGTGATGCTAGCGTGCAGTTTTCTCACGTGCTTACTGAAGGGTTTTTTTGCCGTGACTCAACAGCTTTCGAGGCACATCTTCAGTAGGATAATATCTAGGCATTTTGCGAAGTTTAACCACCCGGGTACCACCATTCTTGTCACCACCAACTGGTGTAGCAAGAAGCTTCACCTTTTTCTTCTTTTCCACCTTGGATTTAGCTGCTGAATACCTCCCCTTGTACAAGGCCGTTCCGGAATACATAGTCGATCGGGAATATCTGCCAATTCCTCTGACCAGGACAGGGTTTTGGCAGCAGCGGGGCTTCCCCTGCTTCACCTTTTTAACCTTGCCACCACCATCAGCCTTCTTGGCTTCAGGTTTTTTCTCCTTAGTATCTGGCTTCTCAGCCTTTTCACCCGCCATCTACCAATACATATATTTTTTAAAAGGCATTTCACCAATTATCTCACAGCTATACAGCGATAGGCCTACCAGACTACAAGTTCTCATCCTCTTTCTACATCCTTTTCATCCCTCCCACTATAAGATATAGGCCTTCCTCCAAATCGCCACACATCTGCAGCAACATTCATAGTTAACTTTTGGGTTGTCTCCCCAATACAGTATAACCTTCTTGACGATTTGAATATATCTCACAACTATTATTTGTTTGCTACATATGTTTAGTGGTCACAAGTCCCTATTCCATTATTTCTGTTTTTGCGAATTAGAAATCCTAGACTTAGCTTTAACAATCTCCCCAGCCAGGGAGCAGCGAGGCTGGAACTTGAAACCATTTGCTTTCAGGACTTTTGCTCTTATCAGACTGTCTCATTCAAGAAATTCGGTTTAGGAGGGGAAGACACACACACACACACACACACACACACACACACACACACACACACACACACACACACACACACACACACACACACACACACACACACACACACACACACACACGGCCCAAACTCAGGCCAAACTGAAAAAAGCGCAAAGCCCAGGAGACTTCCGGCCGCGGACGTGGGAAGATGAGAAAAACTGCATTTGTCCTCAGCCTCAAATGCACAACGTGGCGGAGACGAGGTCGGCGTCGTCTTTTGGAACCCAGGTCCGGGAATCGGAGCGCGTGCAGCCGCCCTTGTCCCTGCTGCCCCACTGGCCCGCTAGGGATGCCTGGAGGGGCCCTGTTTCCCCAGCCCCGGAGGGTGGCGAGCAACCGCAGCCCCGGGGCCTCTATAGCATCCCATCCCACGCTCTTTGTGCCCCACCGTTAAACCCAAGCGAGAGAAATGAAGCGTCTGGGAGGCCCCCCAAACGGTCCTGGGAGTGTCCGATCCCTGCAGTTGTTGACTTCATACCCTCCCGGTTAGGATGGCGAAGAATTGGGATCCTGAAATCGAGTCCTGCAGAGAGGCCCCGCCATTCTTGCCTTGCAAGACCCTATTACTTTTTTTTTCCTTGCAAGTAATAGCAATTTGTGGAGAAGAGTTTCAAGTCCATGCAAATACTCTGCTCCGCATCAAATTTCCCCCTCTTGATTTAGCTCCCATTGATGATTTTTGCCTGAACTAGTCTTTGGCTGAAAAATTATGATTTTCCAATTCTTTATCACGCCCTCCACATTTACCAGTTGTCTTGCAATATTCTATAAGAGCCCTCCCTTCACTTTTCCTCCCTCCTTCCTTCCCTCCTTTCTTCCTTCTTTCCTTTCTTCACTTTATTATCTACTTATTATTGGTATGGACTCATGGTTCCACTTTTTCAATTATCTATAATCTATTGCTGTTCCTTAATTATTGTGTTCCTCATATTTTTCCAGGTTTCTCCAGTTGAAGCCCCTTCAGGGTGGGTCCTGTGTTCTTGTGACATGCCTCCTCATATTTTGAGTGCTTTCTTACTTTCTGGAACATGGTTTTCCCTGTTGTTCATTTACCCACTCTGCCTCAGTCCTAGAATCAAACATTTCTCAAGGAAGCACTGGCTTCTTTTAGAGCATAATGGCATTAGACCCCAATACATCTGGGCACTAGGTCTACTGATTGCTTCTGCGTGTCTTTGCTTCTAGGAAAACTAAAAAGCATGTGCATTTATATACATGTATACATATGTATACATACACACATATATACACACAGACATATGTGTATATATGTATGCATACGCCCACTCCAATACACACACACGCACACATATATGGTTATTAGAAATCGTGAGTTCCTACAGGGTTGCCACCTCTATTTCTGGCTGGTATATCCCTTCTCCCACTTGAGATCTCTGGCTCCCAGTAATGTAAATACATTTGCTTATTTGCTCAATCCTGTGATATACCTAATAGAATGGCTTCCCTTATATCCTTACAATAAACAAATCTATTATACTAGAGGGAGTTCAGAATTTGTTTGCAGTTTTCTCTCTCATCTGTCCTGTCTGCCCAAGACAGGACATATGGTCAGATACCACATTTGTTGATAACTTAGATTAGTTCTCTACCCTCCTCCAGTGTGACTGTGTTATTCATTTGAAATAGATCCTGGTTTATTTATTTCTATTTGCTTTAATATCAGGAACTCCCTTCTCATCCTTAATCTAGTTTTACTTTGTGATTACTAACAACATTAACATGCTTCCAGAAAGTCAAAATTTAGAGAATTGTCACTCCTTTCTGCAGCCCATCTCAGTTCCTGCCACACTTTGTGGTAATCAACCTCATTGTCTGCTGGTTTACACTTCCTGTGTGTGTCTGCTTTTTTTTAAAGGTAAAAACAAATAATATGTATGCTTTCTTACTTTCCTTTTTTCTAGCACAAAAGTAGTGTACTGTATATGCTGTTTTGCATTTGTATTTTTCACTTCACAATGTGTCCTAGAAATCACTGCATATGAATTCACAAACATCTTCATTTTCTTTTTCTTTTTTTAAAAAATGGTAGTATAGTTAATTTACAGTGCTGTGTTAGTTTCAGGTGTACAGCAAAGTGGTTGTTATACATATATATGTATACATATATATATATATTCTTTTCAGATTCTTTTCCATTATAGGGTATTACAAGATCTTGAATATAGTTCCCTGTGCAACACAGTATGTCCTTGTTGTTTATCTATTTTATATATAGTAGTGTATATATATTAATAACTGCATAGTACTCCTTTGAGTGTTTGTAATATGGTTAATTAAACCAACTCTTATGCTTAGACATTTAAATAATTTCCAATATTTTGTCATTATAATTGCTGTAATGAATACTCTTGTGCATGCATATATATATATGTGTATATATATATGTGTGTGTATATATATATATATATATATATATATATATATATATATATATTTTTATTCCTGTAGTTGGAGGTGTATTTACGGTAAATTCTTAGAATGTTAAATGAATAAGTCGTTTTGTTAGATATTGGCAAAATCCATTCTATAAGTATTGTGCATTTCCACCAGTTATGTATGAGAATGTTAGTTTCTCAACATCATCATCAGAAGAGTGCATTTGTCAAGTTTTGATTTTTTTGCCAGTCTAAACTGTGAGAAAAAATATTTCTGTGTAATTTAATTTGAATTTCTCTAACTTGAATGAAGTTAGACATGTTTTCATATGTGTAAGGGTTATTTTTAATACCTACTTTTGTGACTTGTCTGTTCATGTCATTTGATTTTCTTTTTTCTGTAAGATTTTTGTTCTTTTCTTCAACGGTATAACTTTTTTCTGTATTAGTGAAATTAGCTTTCTCAGTAGTATTTTTGCAAATATTTTTTTCTCAGTTTGCCCTGTCTTTTGTGTTTGTTTATGGCATTTGGATTTTTTATTTTTATTTTTTTAACATCTTTATTGGGGTATAATTGCTTTACAATGGTGTGTTAGTTTCTGCTCTATAACAAAGTGAATCAGCCATGCATATATATACATCCCCATATCTCCTCCCTCTTGCATCTCCCTCCCACCCTCTCTATCCCAACCCTCTAGGTGGTCACAAAGCACCAAGCTGATCTCCCTGTGCTATGCGACTGCTGCCCACTAGCTACCTATTTTACATTTAGTAGTGTATATATGTCCATGTCACTCTCTCACTTCAACCTAGCTTACCCTTCCCCCTCTCCATGTCCTGAAGTCCATTCTCTATGTCTGTGTCTTTATTCCTGTCCTGCCCCTAGGTTCTTCAGAACCATGTTTTTTTTTGATTCCATACATAAGTGTTAGCATACAGTATTTGTTTTTCTCTTTCTGACTCACTTCACTCTGTATGACAGAGTTTAGGTACATCCACCTCATTACAAATAACTCAATTTCATTTCTTTTTATGGCTGAGTAATATTCCATTGTACATATGTGCCACATCTTCTTTATCCATTCATCTGTCAATGAACATTTAGGTTGCTTCCATGTCCTGGCTATTGTAAATAGAGCTGCAATGAACATTGTGGTACATGACTCTCTTTGAATTATGGTTTTCTCAGGGTATGTGCCCAGTAGTGGGATTGCTGGGTCGTATGATAGTTCTATTTGTAGTTTTTTAAGGAACCTCCATACTGTTCTCCACAGTGGCTGTATCAATTTACATTCCCACCAAGAGTGCAAGAGCGTTCCTTTTCTCCACACCCTCTCCAGCATTTACTGTTTATAGATTTTTTGATGATGGCCATTCTGACTGGTGTGAGATGATACCTCATTGTAGTTTTGATTTGCATTTCTCTAATGATTAGTGATGTTGAGCATCCTTTCATGTGTTTGTTGGCAGTCTGTATATCTTCTTTGGAGAAATGTCTATTTAGGTCTTCTGCCCATTTTTGGATTGGGTTGTTTGTTTTTTTTGTTATTGAGCTGCATGAGCTACTTGTAAATTTTGGAGATTAATCTTTTGTCAGTTGCTTCATTTGCAAATATTTTCTCCCATTCTGAGGGTTGCCTTTTTGTCTTGTTTATGGTTTCCTTTTCTGTACAAAAGCTTTTAAGTTTCATTAGGTCCCATTTGTTTATTTTCGTTTTTATTTCCATTTGTCTAGGAGGTGGGTCAAAAGGATCTTGCTGTGATTTATGTCATAGAGTGTTCTGCCTATGTTTTCCTCTAAGAGTTTGATAGTGTCTGGCCTTACATTTAGGTATTTAATCCAATTTGAGTTTATTTTTGTGTATGGTGTTGGGAGTGTTCTAATTTCATTCTACCTGTAGCTGTCCAGTTTTCCCAGCACCACTTATTGAAGAGGCTGTCTTTTCTCCATTGTATATTCTTGCCTCCTTTATCAAAACTAAGGTGACCATAAGTACGAGGGTTTATCTCTGGCTTTCTATCCTGTTCCATTGATCTATATTTCTGTTTCTGTGCCACTACCATACTCTCTTGATTATTGAGGCTTTGTAGTACAGTCTGAAGTCCAGGAGCCTGATTCCTCCAGCTCCTTTTTTCCTGCTCAAAATTGCTTTGGCAATTCGGGGTCTTTTGTGTTTCCATACAAATTGTGAAATTTTTTGTTCTAGTTCTGTGAAAAATGCCATTGGTAGTTTGATAAGCATTGCATTGAATCTGTAGGTTGCTTTGGGTAGTATAGTCATTTTCACAATGTTCCAAGAACATGGTATATCTCTCCATCTGTTTGTAGCATCTTAAATTTCTTTCATCAGTGTCTGATAGTTTTCTGCATACAGGTATTTTGTCTCCTTAGGTCGGTTTATTCCTAGGTACTTTATTTTTTGTTGTTGCAATGGTAAATGAGAATGTTTCCTTAATATCTCTTTCAGATTTTTCATCATTAGTATATAGGAATGTAAGAGATTTCTGTGCATTAATTTTGTATCCTGCAGCTTTACCAAATTCATTGATTAGCTCTAGTAGTTTTCTGGTAGCATCTTTAGGATTCTCTATGTATAGTATCATGTCATCTGCAAACAGTGACAGCTTTACTACTTCTTTTCCGATTTGGATTCCTTTATTTCCTTTTCTTCTCTGATTGCTGTGGCTAAAACTTCCAAAATTATGTTAAATAATAGTGGTGAGAGTGGACAACCTTGTCTTCTTCCTGATCTTAGAGGAAATGGTTTCAGTTTTTCACCATTGAGAACGATGTTGGCTGTGGCTTTGTCATATATGGCCTTTATTATGTTGAGGTAAGTTTCCTCTATGCCTACTTTCTGGAAGTTTTTTTTATCATAAATGGGTGTTGAATTTTGTCAAAAGCTTTTTCTGCATCTATTGAGATTATCATAGGGTTTTTATCCTTCATTTTGTTAATATGGTTTACCACATTGATTGATTTGCATATACTGAAGAGTCCTTGCATTCCTGGTATAAACCCCACTTGATCATGGTGTATGATCCTTTTAATGTGCTGTTGGATTCTGTTTGCTAGTATTTTGTTGAAGATTTTTGCATCTATGTTCATCAGTGATATTGGCCTATAGTTTTCTTTCTTTGTGAAATCTTTGTCTGTTTTGGTATCAAGGTGATGGTGGCCTCATACAATGAGTTTGGGAGTGTTCCTCCCTGTGCCATATTTTGGAAGAGTTTGAGAAGGATAGGTGTTAGCTCTTCTCTAAATGTTTGATAGAATTTGCCTGTGAAGCCATCTGCTGCTAGGGTTTTGTTTGTTGAAAGATTTTTAATGACAGTTTCAATTTCAGTGCTTGTGATTGGTCTGTTTATATTTTCTATTTCTTCCTCATTCAGTCTCAGAAGGTCATGCTTTTCTAAGAATTTGTCCATTTCTACCAGCTTGTCCATTTTATTGGCATATAGTTGCTTGTAGTAATCTCTCATGATCCTTTGTGTTTCTGCAGTGTCAGTTGTTGCTTCTCCTTTTTCGTTTCTAATTCTATTGATCTGAGTCTTTTCCCTTTTTTGCTTGATGAGTCTGGCTAATGGTTTATCAATTTTGTTTATCATCTCAAAGAACCAGCTTTTAGTGTTATTGATGTTTGCTATTGTTTCCTTCATTTCTTTTTCATTTATTTCTGAACAGATCTTTATGATTTCCTTCCTTCTGTTAACTTTGGGGTGTTTTTGTTCTTCTTTCTCTAACTGCTTTAGGTGTAAGGTTAGGTTGTTCATTTGACCTGTTTCCTGTTTCTTGAGGTAGGATTGTATTGCTATAAATTTCCCTCTTAGAGCTGTTTTTGCTGCATCCCATAGGTTTTGGGTCATCGTGTTTTCATTGTCATTGGTTTCTAGGTATTTTTTGATTTCCTCTTTGATTTCTTTAGTGATCTCTTGGTTATTTAGTAGCGTATTGTTTAGCTTCCATGTGTTTCTATTTTTTACAGAATTTTTCCTGTAATTGATATCTAGTCTCATAGCGTTGTGGTCAGAAAAGATACTTGATACGATTTCAATTGCCTTAAATTTACCAAGGCTTGATTTGTGACCCAAGATATGATTAATCCTGGAGAATGTTCCATGAACACTTGAGAAGAAAGTGTATTCTGTTGTTTTGCATGGAATGTCCTATAAATATCAGTTAAGCCCATCTTGTTAATATATCATTTAAAGCTTGTGTTTCCTTATTTATTTTCATTTGGATGATCTGTTCATTGGTGAAAGTGGGGTGTTAAAGTCCCCTACTATGATTGTGTTACTTGTCAATTTCCCCTTTTATGGCTGTTAGAATTTTCCTTGTGTATCCTATGGTGCTCCTATGTTGGTGCATAAATATTTACAATTGTTATATCTTCTCTTGGATTGATCCCTTGATCATTATGTAGTGTCCTTCTTCGTCTCTTGTAATAGTCCTTATTTTAAAGCCTATTTTGTCTGATACGAGAATTGCTACTCCAGCTTTCTTTTGATTTCCATTTGTATGGAATATCTTTTTCCATCCCCTCACTTTCAGTCTGCATCTGTCCCTAGGTCTGAAGTGGGTCTGTTGTAGACAGCATCTATATGGGTCTTGTTTTTGTATCCATTCAGCCAGTCTATATCTTTTGGTTGGGACATTTAGTCCATTTACATTTAAGGTAATTATCGATATGTGTATTCCTATTACCATTTTCTTAATTGTTTTGGGTTTGTTATTGTAGGTCTTTTCTTTCTCTTGTGTTTTCTGCCTAGAGACATTCATTTAGCATTTGTTGTAAAGCTGGTTTTGTGATGCTGAATTATCTTAGCTTCTGCTTGTCTGTAAAGGTTTTAATTTCTCCATCGAATCCAAATGAGATCCTTGCTGGGCAGAGTAATCTCGGTTGTAGGTTTTTCCCTTTCATCACTTTAAATATGTCCTGCCAGTCCTTTCTGGCTTGCAGAGTTTCTGCTGAAAGATCAGCAGAAGATCATGGGGATTCCCTTGTATGTTATTTGTTGTTTTTCCCTTGCTGCTTTTAATGTTTTTTCTTTGTATTTAATTTTTGATAGTTTGATTAATATGTGTCTTGGCATGTTTCTCCTTGGGTTTATCCTGTATGGGACTCTTTGCACTTCCTGGACTTGATTAACTATTTCCTTTCCCATATTAGGGAAGTTTCAACTATAATCTCTTCAAATATTTTCTTAGTCCCTTTCTTTATCTCTTCTTCTTCTGGGACCGCTACAAGTCAAATGTTGGTATGTTTAATGATGTCTCAGAGGTCTCTGAGACTGTCCTCCATTCTTTTCATTCTTTTTTCTGTATTCTGCTCTGCAGTAGTTATTTCCACTACTTTATCTTCCAGGTCACTTATCTGTTCTTCTGCCTCAGTTATTCTGCTATTGTTTCCTTCTAGAGAATTTTTAATTTCATTTATTATGTTGTTCATCATTGTTTGTTTGCTCTTTAGTTCTTCTAGGTCCTTGTTAAAAGTTTCTTGTACTTTCTCCAATGTATTTCCAAGATTTTGGATCATCTTTACTATCATTACTCTGAATTCTTTTTCAGGTAGACTATTTCCTCTTCATTTGTTTGGTCGGGTGGATTATTACCTTGCTCCTTCATCTGCTCTGTCTTTCTCTGTCTTCTCATTTAGCTTAACTTACTGTGTTTGGGGTCTCCTTTTTGCGGGCTGCAGGTTTGTAGTTCCCGTTGTTTTTGGTGTCTGCCCCCAGTGGGTAAGTTTGGTTCAGTGGGTTGTGTAGGCTTCCTGGTGGAGGGGACTAGTGCCTGTGTTCTGGTGGATAAGGCTGGATCTTGTCTTTCTGGTGAGCAGGACCGCATTTGGTGGTGTGTTTTGGGGTATCTGTGACCTTATTATGATTTTAGGCAGCCTCTCTGCTAATGGGTGGGGTTGTGGGGTCTCCCTGGCATTTGGGTTTTCTTTGTTTTGGGGGGTTTTTTGCTATACAATTTTTAATTTTATGTAGTCCATCTTATCATTCTGTTTTGTGGCACCCGGAGTCTTGATCATAGTGAGGTCTTTCCTTTCAGTCAGATTAGAGAAGAATCTACCCACTTTCTCTTCTGGTCACTGTATGTCATGTTTACTTCCAGATCTCTGATAAATTTTTTTATTCTTGTATATAATGCATGAAATGGATCTAATTTTATCTTTTCTCAAATGGCTATCCAGTTATCCCACCATATTTATTAAAAATAAAACAAAACAGAAGCCTTTTTCCCAGTGATTACAGAACCACCTGCACCATTCACTGGTTTTCTGTACATAGCACAGTTATTTCTTGATTTTCCATTCTATTCCATTGGTTATCTATCTATTCACATGCCAATATCATACTTTTTAAATTACAGATGCTTTGTAGTAGGTTCTCTTATCGTTAGTTCTTCCTCTTTCTTTCAGTGTTTCTTTAGCTAGTCTTTCATATTGTTTCGTGTGAACTTAAGTACGAATTCATCTAACGCTGTTATTACAAAAGGCCACTGGTATTTTCATTAGGGTCACATTAAATTTATAAATTAACTAACCAAGGTGTAGCATATTAATACTGAGACAATCAATCCTAGAGCAAGGAATATCTTTCATATTTTCAAGAATACTTTGCTTTCAGTTGTATTTTATAGTTTTCTTTATGTAGGATTAGACTATTTCTTGTTAAATTTATTTCTAAGCATTTTTTGATGCTGCTGCTATCATAAATGGGATTTTCTTATCCTTTAAAAAGATAACATTTTAAGAGTCTGGAATTTGTCTTTTATCTAAATTTCTCCATCACTAACTACAGGAAGCTATATTGTGCATAGATAGAATTATGAAGTTTTGTTACAAATAATGTAAATGTTTGTTTTCTCCTGGATTTCATGTCTGTAAAATCTTCTCATTTATCTGCATTTTTCATTCTTCAGTTTGCATTTTCAATGTTCTAGGATAGACAATTTCTCAGGAAGTATGTTAAACAATTTAAAATTTAAATAATTATTTCAATAATAAAATAAATCACTGTTCCAGTAAAGCCTTGTATTACTTGTTTATGAACTTTAGCTAACTGTCCCTGGCACTGCCTGCCAACTTGTGAATCACAGCCAAAATGAAATACTCAGAGATAGGCTAGTGTGGGTGAGGAATGCTTTTATTTTCACCAAGAGCAAACCAAGTTGCAGTTTATCAGTTGTGTACAAAGTGTTCTGCAGAAACCCTAGTTTCCTGGCATCATAGTTCTGATTTATTGCAGTGATTTATATAGATTGCCTGATTTGCCTATTTTTTAATCTGGCTCTTCCTATAATCCTATTGGGATACATTTTAATAATAGAAGGATGTTCATACTTCTACTTCTACATTTATTTACTAACAGACTTATAATGAATAATGAATAGCTTAAAAATTGTCCAGTACAACAGGTGGAAGTGGGTACTGCAAACAGACTCATTCAGCAGTCTTGGTTTGATTATGAACTCCCCTGACAACCAATTAGGTGAATTTAAAAGAATTATTTCATCTTCTTGATTCTGTTTCCAAAATAGTAAAATAAAGGGATTGACTTGAAAATGACCAAGTTCCAGTTGTAAAGTGACATGCTTCTCATTAGGTTGAAATAGTGTGCATGTTTATCATTAATAAATTCTCCCTTTGTCTTTGTGACAAAAAGAACACAAAGACATAGCTCTTAATAAACTGGTGAAACTGTTCTAATGAGAATGGATTCATTCATTTCTGTTTCATAATCTATTGAGACTTATGGGCAGATTCAACAAATGAATTACTTTGGTGTACAAGAGTGAATAACCACCTCCACCGCTCACCAACGTTTCCCTCCTTTATACACACACACCCACACAGAATGAGCTTACTTTCTTTGACCAAGATAACAACATCTAATGAATCAATTTCCACTGACATGAAAGAAATATATTTTTCTCGGATGAATTATGAATTTCAAAACTATGTTATTTAATAAAGGAAATATAATCCTTATCATTAAACAAGTCTGTCAATATTGTTTAAAAGAATGATATAGAAAACAGCTCTTTATTGATATATTAACCTCCTCTGAAGTGTGTAGAATGCATATTTTTCTGAAAAGAGATTTTAAAAAAATGATTAGCATCCTTCATAATTAATAGTTATTGTGAACCTCAAAGGTGTGAGAGACCCTGGCTATAGCACTCAGTCAAACTATAGCATATAAGCCAGGTCATGTTTGGTGCAAGCACAATGAAAAGAATAATCAGTCTTTCCCAAAACACAGAGCCCTGTCACAGGAAAACATCATCTCCGATCACTGTCTGATCTTATTTGAAAGCACCAGGCATTGCAGATTACCGGAGAGAGAGTTTATTTATTTTTCCCATAAGTCCCATTGCCAGAATTTAAAACCCAAATTGGATTATTAGAACATCACAGCAAAATCCTGGTGCTGTATATTTTGAAAGGAAAAACTACAGAAGTAGAAAAAGCAACCAGAGGCACTGCTCTTAATTCTCCTTATATACATCAAGTATCAATTTGCTTAGGTTCCCACTTTGAAATATGAAATAATGTCAGGGTACAGTTCTAGCCCTAAAAATTAGCTGTAAGAATTCAGGAAAGTTTTTTCTTTTGCTCATTTGTGCTGTGAGAAAACACATTTGATGATACCTAAATGTAGGGTCTGTTGTATAATGAAGCAGTACTATGTCATTTGCCTTCAGAGTTTTGACCCAGGTTATGTGCTCATAACTGTCTCATTCCAGGAAGAACGGCTTCAGGCCACCAAGAATTCAGATGCATATTGTAAAAACAGGCTATCTGCATATATCTGGAGCTATGGCATTATGTCCACAAAATATGCCAATATATGAAGGAATGATTTAGTCTTTATCTGGATAGCTGGTGGTGTTTATCATTGCCCCTTATAGCAGAGGAAGCTCCCCAAATTCTGTTTGAGATTTAAAAGTCTTCCTGTGCGGGGTGGGTGTGGGATGAATTGGGAGATGGGAACTGACATATATACACTACTATGTATAAAATAGACAACTACTGAGAACCTACTGTATAGCACAGGGAACTCTACTCAGTGCTCTGTGGTGACCTAAATGGGACGGAAAGCCAAAAAAGAGGGGATAGATGTATACATATAGCTGATTCACCTTGCTGTACAGCAGAAACTAACACAACAGTGTAAAACAACTATGCAATTAAAAAAAAAAAGTCCTCCTAGGTTCAACTCAGGGTGCTCTGGGATTTCCATTTTGGTTTCATTTTAATGACATTTTTGTGCCTTAAAAGTACTAAAACAGGAAACTTTTCTGGGAATGAAAGTATTTGACCGGGAGAATTTGTCTTTTGCTGTCACAATCTTCAGCTACCATTCAGCTAAATGTTGTTTGGAATAATATGGCCTCACTGCCCCTATCTGCTGTTGAATTGCTCAGACGGGTGGGAGATTAGGGTGGGGTGAGGTGCCGGTATTATCTGTGTGAGCCCTCCAGGGGTCACGCTACACTAACAAGGCCGCCCCAGTCAGGGTGACAGAAGCCAGCTGCTGCCTTGCTGGCCTCCACCGTCAGAAGGTTCCACTTACTGCAGAGCTGGGTCTCCAGAGATTGTGTATTCTGACTCGTTTTTTTCCACCTCTAAAAAAAGTGGCTAGCTCATCATTTTTTGTCCTCATTTTTTTAGGAAGGACCTACATGTGAAACCACTTACCTGTTTAACCCTCTGAACTTAAAGAAAATGTGTAATGCCACTTAAAATACCCCAAATCCAGTTCTGCCCTGTCTAATAGGAGGGCCCTAATGAGACATTTATCAAGAAGGTAAATATTAGATTTTTAACATTCATACATTGCAGCCACGAGATTTGATGTGACTGTATTTTCCAAATTTGCTTCGTCTCTTTTTATTTATCCTGGGACAAGTCATACTCTATACATACAGAGCACTGTGCATCTGTACTTTCATCTTCAAAAATCGCCTTGGTCCTTTTTTTTTTTTTTTTTAATTTTTAAGGAAAATACTTCCCTTTCTTCCACTGAGGGCTCTTTATTCGTGATAATCACTTTTTTCCCCTAAAGATGGAAAGAAAATTCCCAGGCTTGTTTGGCTCAGGGCTGCTTCTGAAAGGCCAGCACATGGCCAGAAGAGCTCTCCTTGGTTTTCCTCCTGGTTTCTGGGGGGAGAGTGTCAGTCTTGGGTCAACAGAACTCAGAAAAATGGGATGATGATGCAGCCAGTAGAGGGAGCTAGGGCTACCTCACAGCTTTATAAGGCAGAGACTAAGGAAGGAGTAATTTTTTTTGTATGAAGTTGATAATTCTTTTTTTTTTTTGGCCGTATCACATGGCATGTGGGAGCTGGGATCTTATAGTTCCCCCACCAGGGATCGAACCTGCACCCCCTGCAGTGGAAGTGCAGAGTCTTAACCACTGGACCGCCAGGGAGGTCCCTGAAGTTAATTCTTAATGCTACCCCTACACTAAATTATTGTACATTATTTTTCCTACAAAAGTGAAGAAGTAAACATAACCATCCCGACCCTTTGAGGAGAACAAGAGTCTCAAAGAAATGTATTAGTTTTACAGCTTTGGAAGAGTGAATCATTTTTTAAAAGACAAATAATTTTTATAATTATGTTCATTAGACTACCATAATTTAAAATATTGTTATAACAAACATACATTTATACAGGACTAACAGAAAGAGGGATCATACATTTTGGGGCTTAGCTCAAAGGAGACCTCAGATTTGAATATTAGTTACATGTTTGGTATTTAAATGGTCTTGCCAGGTTAATGTATGACATAGATTTCTCCTCGTTGGTGAGTGCATTTGCACTGGGGGGGAAAGGCATTGAAAGCATTTTGGGTGCCCTATTTTTTCATTTATCAGCATTTGTAATTATAGTTAAGTGCTTCCAAAACAGGGCCTCGATCTATGAAAGGTCCTGCATTTATATGATGCTTTTAACTTTTCAAAGTATTTTTATATGTGCTGTCTCATTTTAAAGTAGATTTGACATAGCCTCAATCTATTAAGGAAGTGACCCTTTCAACCCAAGAACACTCTGGAAATTTTTTAGCTGTACTTATCTTAGCTACCATTATAAAACTTAACGAAAGTCATGGTGATACTAAAACTTCCATAACCAATGTAAAATTATCTAAGTAGAAGGTTTGCAAAAAGCCAGTATTTTTTTTAACATCCAGAAGCCTTTTTCATTTTTATTTCAATGAATTTGAAGTTATCTGTTGTTTGTGTTAAGAGTAATGCTGTCAAGAATTTCACCATGGCTACCACTGTTGAGAATTTTGAAGAAATAACAAGTTTTGTGAGTCTGTTCAGCCTTGTCCTGAAAATAAAAAAAGGTCTGAGATGTGATTTTTTTTTAAAGATTTTTTTTAGAATGTGATGAATTCTATTCCCTGAAGATTTGTACGATGTTCTCTCTGAAATTTGTGCCCCCTCCATGGTGTCTTAACAGTGGCTACTCCAGCGCTGTTTCTGATTGTATAAAATGCTGTGGCTAGGAAACTGGGGATGTCTATTCTCGTTCTTGTCCATCTTCTGGAGTAACAAGGGTGTTTTCTGAAAGGCCAGCAGAGATATTAACTCTGTCAAAGTTGTCCATTCAATTCTGAATAACCGTTTGTATACGTGTGACTGAGCGATCATGGGAGTAACCAAACTTCAGAAATGAGGATCCTGGATACAGTCAGTAAAAATCAATTGCTTTAGCTGGGTTCAAATTTCCTGGGGAAATATTTTTTCCGAAAGCTTGAGCCAAGTTTGAGATAAAAAAGCATTATTATCATCTTCTGAAACTAAATTAGCAGGAATCTGGGTTGTTGCCTTGATAATTCCAAACTATGTCGTTATATTCATGATTTACTTCTTTTTCTAAGTTTGTCACTTTTATAAATATAAAAAACTTGTTTTTATGGGGTCATGTGTAGTTAATATGTAGGGAAAAAATCATGTTCTTTTTTTCTTTCTAATTTAGGAAAGAAAACTGGAGCAATGAGATTTGAATGCGTGACCTTTGCTAGGCACTGCATCTTTATCAGAGTATAAAAGAGGAAATTATTTTGAAGGCTATTGCTTTTTACATTTTAAATCTATCTAGACATTCTTCGTTGGTTGAACTTGAGAAAATAACCAATTGTGGAAGAAAAGTGAAGGAGTAGTCCATGTAAGTAAATACTCATCTCAGAAAAATAGATTTATTTCATTTTATTTATTATTATTATTGATTGATTTTTATACATCTTTATTGGAGTATAAGTGGTTCACAATGCTGTGTTAGTTTCTGTTGTACAACAAAGTGAATCAGCCATATGCATACACATGTCCCCATATCCCCTCCCTCTTGAGCCTCCCTCCCACCCTCCCTATCCCTCCCCTCTGGGTCGTCACAAAGCAACGAGCTGATCTCCCTGTGCTATGCGGCTGCTTCCCACTAGCTATCTATTTTACATTCGGTAGTGTGTATATATGTCGATGCTACTCTCACTTTGCCCCAGCTTCCCCCTCCCCACCCCTCCCCTGTGTCTTCAAGTCCATTCTCTGTGTCTGCGTCCTTATTCCTGCCCTGCCACTAGGTTCATCAGTACCATTTCTTTTTTTTAGATCCTATATATATGTGTTAGCATACGGTATTTGTTTTTCTCTTTCTGACTTAACTTCATTCTGTATGACAGACTCTAGGTCCATCCACCTCACTACAAATAACTCAATTTCATTTTTTAATGTATTTACACATTTTTTTGTTGCTAATTGGGTTTTATTGTCAAAATTGAAGTATTTTTAAATGATCAAATTATATTTGACCTGTTAGAATCTACCTCATAGGGCTTTTATAAGGATTTAATATAATATGTAAAAATATTCAAGTTACATACAGACGTTCTCAGTAACTATTACTATGGCTATTTTATTAAACATATTCAAGGCATCTTTGGGATTCAGTACAACTTTGGGATAGAGACTGAAACACAAAATAGAAAAGGACTGTTCTGTACACATTACCAAGATAAACTGAAATTAGCAAATTCTTTGGTACTCTTTTCCTTTAATAAAAGTTGTAAACTTAAATTACATGCAAATACTTTTGAGATAGTGCATCGCCTTTTTCACATATTTACGTTTCCAAATCCCTATAAGCCTAAAGTAGATATTTATGTCTTACTGAACTGAGAAAACTGAGGCAAACAGTGGAAATTAGTTGTTTCATTTCATGAACAGTTTAGTCTCAGAATGGCCGTAAACATAAAATCTCCCAATTTCAAGCCTCTGTTTCCTTCCATAGCTCATTCAACATTTAGTTCCTAGTCATAGAGCCTCACAACATCAATTCTTATTATAAGATTGCTTCCTTATATCCTGCTTAGTAGTTACAAGAAGGCAGTACTTTCAATGGGCAGGCGGATGCCTGAGGCTGTATATTTTTTCCCTGTGATTCACTCCAAGGAATTTACTGAGCATTTAGTATGGGTCAGGGCGCATATACGATACAGAGAACAAAACAGACGAAGACATCTACTGTCCTGAGCTTACCTTCTGGAGTTGGGGAGGTAAGGGTGGGTGGGGAGAGAAAACAAGATGAATGAGTAAAATATGGGATATGTTGGAAGATGCTGAAGATAAAAATAAGACAGGAAGAAGGATAGGGAGTGTCAGGTGACAGAAGAGTTGCAGTTTTACACGGGATGGGCTGTCGAGGTGTTGCCAGGAGCTGCATTTGAATCCAGATGAAGGTGAGAGGGAGACTTTGGGGCACTGGAGGAAGAAGCGCTGGGCTGAGGGACCCCAGTCCCCTGGGGGGGGGGAACCTGCAGGCCATGTGGGAGCCAGATGGTCCACTCTGTGGGTAGGAGTTGAGCTCAGGAAATAGCAGGGCCAGCCCATGTGCTTTACTCACAGTGAGATGGGAAGTAATTGCAGGGTTGAGGGCAGAAAAACGCCACGGTTTGATGTGAGTTTGACCACCACCACAGACTGTGATGTGAATGGATTTAGAGAAGCAAGAGTAGAAACAGTAACTCCAGTTTGATGGGGTCGTTGATGGTGGGACCAGCAAGTAGTGCAGAGGTGGTGTAGTAGGGGAGATGACAGATAACTGGAGATGAATTTATTTTGGAAATATAAACTCGTGGCAGACATCACTGGCTGTCCTCCCACACCTGTTCCCTCCTTCTTTCTGGGCAGATGGATACCCAACTAGAAACCACATCTCCAAGCTTCCTTTGCAGCCAAGAGCGTCCACATGATGAGGCTGTCACCAGTGGATGGGAAGTGGAAGTGCTCCGTGCCAGCTCCTAGCCATCCTCCTAGAGACGGTTGCCCCACATTTGCTTCTCATCTTTTCTCCATTCTTTCTGGAAATGGTGGTGACTGGGAACCTTGGGATGTTTGAGGAAGGCAGATCTGCCACTGCCCCAGAGCCCTGATCATAATTACTGTATTTCTTGCACTTTTACGCGACAAAGAACTAACTTCTAAGGTCCTTAAGCCTCTATTTTGCAGTCTCCTTATTAGGGTAGTTTAGCCTCCACCCTAATAGGAGCTCATAGAAGTGCTGAGGGATCGGATGTGGATGTGAGAGGGGAGAGGATGACTCCAAAGTGTGGAACCTGAGTTCAGGTAGAAAGGAGTTGCCTGTTGCTGAGACGTGGCCAAGTACGGGAGGAACAGGTTTGGCAAGAAGATCAAGAATATAACTTGGGCCATGGTACACTGGAGATGTCTGTTAGACATACCTTTTAAAAATAATTTTTCATTAGCCTAACGAATGCTTTTTAAAAAAACTAAACTCTCTAAGTGCACTAAGTATTGTACAAAACCAAAGAGAGGGAGATGCAAGAGGGAGGGGATATGAGGATATATGTATACGTATAGCTGATTCACTTTGTTATACAGCAGAAACTAACACACCATTGTAAAGCAATTGTACTCCAATAAAGATGTTAAAAAAATTAAAAAAAAAAACAAAAAGAAATTCTTTTCTCTCAAGGGGTTCACTGTTTAATGGAAATCATTTATGGTCAGTGTCAGATCAAAATTACGCGCCACATTAGGAATTTCTAGAGAGAGACTCATTCAAGTTTTAATGGTAGTGACTTTATTACTTAACCTACTTCATATGAATCACTCTGCTAGAATCCCTTTATGGTTGCAATGACCTCAAAATACAAGTATTTATCAAGCGTACACAAATAACATGCCACGGCTCTCCTTTTTATGCACAAGCCAATTTTCTATGACTGCATGACCTTACTTTTGTATAACTTGTTATACAGGGGTTTTTTAATCAAAACTTATTTTGAATAGTTTCAGTCTAATCCAAGGAAGTGATACAGCTGTTTGCTATGTTTCCCATCTTTGTAATTGACCCTACCCAATTAATAACAAAGTCAGGGCTGGGCGTCAACAGGCAACACAGGGTCAACTAGGGGAAATGTTTGTGGCCACTTTAAATTCACCTCCTTTCCACATCTGTCGATCTTCTTCATGTACTTACTTTGCATTCAATTACGGAGGAGAGTTCTCTCGAAGTCTAAGACCACCGCCCAGGCCTGCTCCCTCATCTACTGGACGGTGCTTGGAGCCTGTCTCCGGGGCTTATGGGGCCAACTGTTTTATCCATCTCTTCTTTGTGGGCACTTAGGTCACACACTTCATCCCTTCAGTACCACATTTCCTGTTTCTTCTGATATGAAAATCATACAATTTAATATGCTAATCTCGTAACAGGAGAAGGCTAGGAGGCCAGCCCTGTTCTCTTCCCCCTCTGAGCACAGACACCAACAGTGATATTCTAGAGACACCACAATGTTGAATGACTAAGAGTATGTGTAGGAATTTCAGAGATGAATTTATAACGAATACTTTAGAAATCAATTGCTTCTTGAGCACCAAAACGACGGCAACATGGCATATTGGTTAAGACTGCATTCCGTGGCTTCAGAAAAACCTACATTTTAACACTTCCACTGACTCGAGTGTGACCTTAGCACACATTTCACCTAACTTTTTTAGGTCCCAGTTTTCTCATATCTTAGGAAGGATTACGACATTTATGCACAAGACGACCTTGACTATGAAGGGCATAACACCCATCAAAGCACTTAGCACAGTATAAAATGGATAACTAATAAGAACCTGCTGTATAAAAAAATAAATAAAATAGAATTCAAAAAAAATAAAGCATTTAGCACAGAGCCTTGCATGTAGTAAATGAATCTCAGTGAGCTCCAAATTAAACCAGATGATTAAAAATAAAACTCATTTTTAGACATATTATCCCATTTTTTAAATCTCTCACCACTATCTCTATGAATGAGGGAAGTTGTCTCCATTTTCTGCTAAGGGAATAGGCACTAAGAGACTGCTAAGTGACTGGCTTCAGGACAAAAGCAGTGAGAGGGGAGGTTCATGCTAAATGGGGTTCAGGTGCTTCTTGTGTCACCAACACCAGCTGTTGAGGGCTGTTATCTATGGTGCCCCCAAAACACAGCAGGCAGGTAGCAGCTGACTCACACTACCCCTCAGGCAATTTATGTAATATGTACAGTACATGCTCGAATGAAGTTGAAAATAACCTGTCCAAAGGCCTTCTTGGTAGCTGTTCTGTCCACAGTAAATAAAGCTTTACTGTGCATTTTTACTTCACTTATTAATAGCAAAACTTAAAGTATTATGAAACTTGCCTGATTTGGAGAACATATTGGGATTTAAATCAACTGGTTCTAATTTGGTATGAAGACCTAAGACATCATTAGGTAAAATAGTAAGCGCTATACCTGCTAAACAATAACTTGCCATTCTGTCCCCCACTGCAGCCTGCCACCGGTCCCCAAAAACCACCTTTATATTTTCTGTCTTTATGATGTTGATTATTCTAAGTACCTCATATACAGTATTCTTTTTCATGTCATATATCTTCTTGGTGGGACTGTAAACTCCTTGAGGACAGGGCCCATGTCTTCTAAATTTACATTACAGTACTTTATTTTTATTTTTTTCCTCAATCAAAATCCCAGTAGAGTTTTTTTTTAAACATCTTTATTAAAGTATAATTGCTTTACATTGTTGTGTTAGTTTCTGCCGTATAACAAAGTGAATCAGCTATATGTATACATATATCCCCATATCCCCTCCCTCCTGGTCTCCCTCCCACTCTCCCTATCCCACCCCTCTAGGTGACATTACAGTATGTTACAATCCTTCAGCCAGGGTTGGATGTAGCCAATGCCCAGTAAATACTTGTTGGTTGAAAGTTTGTTGAATGATTATTAAATCTGTAAATACTTTTCCTGAGCTGGTCAACATTTTCTGGGGAAATTTCTCACGATGGGCTAAAGCAAAAACAAAAACACCCAAAAAAACACCAAAAGAAACTTACAAAGTCAGTCAATACATAAAGTAACATTTTTTTTCTGTCCACGTAGTATTTAGGGTAAAACCTGAAATAACTGCTAAAGTAAAATCAGATGAGCATGGACTCCTATTTCCTTGGTTGTCAACGTCATTACTCCAGGGGTGACCCTCAGAAACTAAGAGCTGTACTGCATATTCTAGCAACACTCAATGTACCTTTTGAACTAATTTAAAGTTCCAGCTTTCCATTGGCACCTTCCTTTGTTGGAGAACTTTTACAGAATGTGGTATCCGTTGCATCTCGGGTACTTTTCTCCTGCGCCTTGATCCAGAGGTATTTTTAATTTGTTATGGGCCAGGAATAGAGTTGTCTTGGGTCAGAAATCTGTATGGTCTGGAAGCATGATGTGAGTAAACTTGAGTTCTTTTTGCCAGGAAGGATGTAATAGCCTCGGCACAAGGTTCTCAACAGAAGGAGCACAGAGGCCGCAGTGCCAGTCTGTTCCTCCCTCCCCCATCATCTGCCTCATAGGATTATTGCTGTTGTTGTTATTACTTTTAACCCAAGAAGGAGATACATTTATTATTTCCCACAGGGAACTCTTGGTTAAAGTTTCTCTCTCTCACTGCAATCCAGCTGGTTGAACTCAGTGATACTGTCGGAAATATTTTATATCCTTTTATATCCGTTTGTCTAATGGCCTCAAAGATATGAAATATTGTCATTTTCCATGAACTGGCATTGGGCGTTGGCCATATGTACGTATTAATGAAAAAATATCTGATACTTACATTTTCCTGAAAACTTTGCTTCCTTGCTTTATTACTACTTATACAAGTTTACTCAGTTTAGTGGAATTAGTATATTCTGAGCAAATTAAAATAAAATGAACTTTCCACTTTAACAAATATTTTGATGGAAGAGAATAAACTCTGAGTAAAATGACAGATTTGATGAGAGAACCAGAATTCAAAAGTTAGGTCTAGGGCTTCCCTGGTGGCGCAGTGGTTGAGAGTCCACCTGCCGATGCAGGGGACGCAGGTTCGTGTCCTGGTCCGGGAAGATTCCACATGCCGCGGAGCGGCTGGGCCCGTGAGCCATGGCCGCTGAGCCTGTGCGTCCGGAGCCTGTGCTCCGCAATGGGAGAGGCCACAGCAGTGAGAGGCCCGCGTACCGCAAAAAAAAAAAAAAAAAAGTTGGGTCTACAAACTGTTAAGTGGGGGGAGAAGGATGCATAACCCACTGATCCCATTCTTCTAAATTCCTGGGTCCCCTTCTGTTTGTTGTCCTCTCTCTAATCATTGTGTTCCCACCTCCCACTCTCCTGGAGATATTGAGCTTAATGTCGGGAATTGCTCTCCCAGATCATTAACATTTCCAAGAATCTGGTTGAAATAGCCCTAAAGCTTAACAAGTATAAATTACCAGAAATCATTTATAGCCAGGATTTCTTTGGGGCAGTGGCGGGGAGGGGTCTGGAGTTGGGGGGCAATGTTGATACTGAAACTTTATCAGCATGCTTGTGAAGAGTACTGTGCTAATACCTTCCAAAGTTTTCTATCAGTAAGCCATTCACAACCACCACAGACAAAATACAAGACTAGGCTGATGGGAAAATGTATAAATGTGAAGAGATGTATGATCAACTATGATACAGAGATTTGTATATGCGTGCATTTATATACATTCTTTTAAGTACAAGAAAAAATTCTCACAATGACCTTAAATGATAGTTTCCTCGAGATAAAAATCATGAACAAATTGCTAAGGATGCATTAAAAAATGGAAGCGTATGTCAACCAATATCTGTACAAAATTATAAATGTTATCTGAAGAAATGAAGTGACGGGAGCTTCATGGGGCTGCTTAGGGGTGTTTGGAATTTTGCCAATGGAAGTTAGTTTAGAAGAGTCCGTGCCATGTGAATGAGCCTCAAATAGAAAACAGTTAGGAGGGCTAAACATACAGTTACACAAAATTTCGTCATCTCCTACACCAGGACAGTGTTTGCAAATCTAACTGTGCTTCAAAATTATCAGGAGAGATTTTTTTAAAATATGCATTACTAGTTTCTACACCTTCCCCTCACCTCTGAAATTCTCATTTAGTGGATCCAGGAAAGTACTAATGTACTTGACTTTTTATCAAGATCTTCCTTGGTGTTTCTCACATGTGGCCTGGCTTGGCAATCACTGAACTGGGGATATTTTCAAGCCCTTGTATCTCCTTTGTTGTTTTCTTAGCACTTTTACTTCTAACATTTTCACACTGTGCCTATAGCTTTCCTATAGTAATTACTTTCCTGTGGCTTGTCTCCCCACTACTTGTCTGTTCTCTGAAGACAGAGCTGGATATTTCTCTTTATCCCATACAGTACCTTGCACAGTTTTAAGCATACAGTAGGTATTTTAAAAATAAGATGACTTGAATTCCTTCTGTCATTCATTTTGGTGCACCTTGGTATTTCCTGCTCACTTATCACTTGACCCCAAACCCTGAATTCAGAACAATAGTCAGTTGTTCTTCAGAGACACCAAACCAGGATAAAATCAAGGGTAAAGTGAGTTGTTTGCCAGACCACTGCTTGAAGAATTTTCTGCAGAAGAAACAACAAAGCCTCACTTGAGGATGTTTTAATATTGTGGTAATTGATTTATTTCCTTTTCTGAGCAAAAATAATGAGTTTGGGCAAATCTGAATATACTGACGGAAACAGTATTTGAAACCGAGGGTCTTAGAAAGGGAAGGCTGTGTGGTCATGAAGCTCAAAGCACGTGCAGGTAAGTTCCTCCTGTGCGGATGAATATCTCACACACACACACACACACACACACACACACAGAGAGAGAAAGTCTAGTAAAAGATTTTTGAAATACAGTTAATACAATCTCCCTTAACAACAAAAAAAATCTATTGCTGCTTTATAACACAAACATTCTGTAGGCAAAAGCATTTCGATAAATTTTTAGTATCTCTAAAACTCTCATCTAAAAGTAATAAAGTAATATTAGAACACCAAAAGTATTGACAAAATATTGTCACTTAGAGCCCACTGAAGTATAAGTCTATCCATTTTATGAGTTATTTTTAAATCTCCTAGTTACAAAAACAAAAAAGAAATACTTAGAAAAATATTTCACTTTTAACATGTAAACTACATTACCCATCACATACTTTAAAAGGTTTCACAGTAAATATAAACAAACCATGTTCTATTAACATCCTTGGGGAAAATGTAAAATGTAGTGGAACTGCAGCTCTAAATTTGTTTAATTGTGCAATTTTGGTAAAATAGAAAATTTTTTAAAAATAAGCATGCCAAATCACGTAGTATTTTCAAGGTTTAAATACCTGAAATTGTATAGCAATACTACCACAGTCTGCCTTAATTTTACAAAACAGAGAGGTAGACTAATCACAAGAATGATTCAAATAAACAGTGTTATAATTTTTTCAATTTAAAACAGAAGATAAAATTTCTGGGGGAGGGGAGGAAAGTGGTCATTTTAAACATGCTTACCCCAACTCAAGTCTGATTTAAGAAATGTAGCATTTCTTTGATTCTTAATTGTTCCTGCATTACTTGTCAATGTGGCCACATGACTATAGTTTATGCTATTATGTTGTCAGGCTTCTGATAATGGGGAGGAATGTTTGTTTAGACTGTGTAGCTCTTCACTTTAATTCACTCTGGCTCCAGTGTGACCTGTTAAAACTGCTATCAATGGAAAATCCAAATTTCCCAGAAAGGATTAAAGCAACAGCAACCCCTGTGAACCAAAATTATCTCCTATTGAGGCTAATTACCTTAGCACACTTAGGAAAGTACTGCTATAGGAAATCTGTTGCCTTGCAGTCTCTCCTCTTCTGTAAAGTGCTTTTAGTTGATATGAAGTCATATATTTGCTGATTACTCTGAGGCATCTTTTAGTACCTTTGTAAGTGTGAGGAGAGACACAAAAAACTGAAATGACATATTGAGCCGTAAACAAACATATTACATGAAGTATGCAACTTTCCCATGGTTATAAAACCTGTGTTTAGGGAATTGACCCCATTAGGATGGGAGTTTTAAAAGGAAAAAAAGAAAAAATTCTAAGCCTTAATATATAAGGAAAAAAAGTAGAGTTACTAAATTTTAAAAAGTACGAATTTTTTACTTACATATGACAAATAACTTATACAACATACAATTTAACAAATACACAAGATGTGTTTTCTTAACTTTTCCTACTGTTTTGAGCATGTAGGAATTACTCAGTTCTTTAAAAAAGCCAGTTTGCTGGATACATTATTTAATGTATAAAGTGATAGCTATTCTATTTGTCACTTACAAAAACAATCATAAAATGAAAGGTAGCGACCCAGAATCATTCTCAATTTTAACAAGGTAGTTCTTGATAATTCTGTAAAATTATATTGTTTACTTGAAGTGAGGATGAAATTGAGTGTAATTGAAATCAACATGGAAAGGATATGGAAACCAATTATTTCCGGATCCTAGACAGAAATATTTTTACTCTTCATTTATCATTATACTTACTGCTAATGAATTGTTGCAAATTGGGCAAACAGGAATTGCCCAATCTGTCCATTTATAGCTCAAGTACGGTACCTAAAGCCACAAAGTAAGGTTTTTGCTTGATAATTGTTAGGGGTTGACTTGTCCATTTGGCTGTCTACTCTATAATTATAATTATTAAATAATTAACAATTATCCTATAATTATTTGATCCTCACTCCATTTAGCTATATTCAGAATACTGTTAATTTTTATTCCTACAGCACTTTGTGACATTATCTGGCCTTCCCTGAGTGCAAATGGGATTGTAAGTGCATCCCCAAATGAGAAAACTCAGACATGGCGTAGTCATCTACATGACCCAGTGTATGCACATGCTATTTTTTTAGATTGTCATTGTAACAGAATCACAATTTAAATTATTTTTCAGAGAATTCAGTGACGCTAGTTTGAGGGGAAAAAGTCTAACACAGGGGCTCAATGAATGGTGGCTATTAAAAGTCTTTGGTTTACAATACTTCACATGAAATTCTTATGACGTGAATTTTTTATTACTTATATTCTATTCTGATGACCTGTATCAACTTCTGATCTGCTTTTGGCATTGAATTTATGTAATCAAAGTAAGAAATAATTAGAATATCTGTTATGGAAAGAGGAAGTGAAATTGTGGCCATGTGTCTCAAGAATTTCTAAGACTAAACTGAAACGTTTTGAATGAGTTAATGAAAGTAATATGTCTGTAGCAGATACGATGGGTAGAAATATGAAATACTAATAACCAAATATACAAGGAGAAGTAATCGCCCTCCATCAAAAGCAGAGTCAGCCTGTGAAGCGAAGCTCCTAAACTGCCCACCTTACCTCTCCCACATTCTTCCCCTGACTATGAAAAAGCAGCTACTGAAACTGGCGCTGCTGATGGCTGAAAGCTCAGCGGGGGCTCTGATTTGAGGCCTTGGTTCCCTCCATGTCGGCCACCCCTCCGGCAGCCAGGTTCTGCCTGGGCAGAAGTCTTAAGTCCTTTAGGACCTATAGTCTCAAAATCTCTGAATACTACTTGTGATATTCTATTGTTCAAGCAAGTCTCACCACAACCAGCCTGAATTCAAGAGGTGGAGAATTAAACACCTCTTCTTAGTGAGAGGTGTGGCAAAGGATCTTCAGCCATCTGGAGTCTACCAGAGCTGCAGAAAGTAAAAGAAACGTTTTATAAGAGGACTAGAAAAACAATCATCTTTTGAATTGGAGGGTAAATATTCTTAAACACCTCTCTAAAAATCATTTCTTTTTCACCACTTCTGCTTTCCACCTTTGTCCTGGTAGTAACTACTTGTTTCCATTATTTTAGCCTTCTTGCCTCTGTTATCTTTCCCACTAAAACATCCCAAATATTACTGTTGGATCAATCTTTCCAAAACACTACATTCCTTAGGTCCTTTCGTGTCTCCCAAGGCTTATGGGACAGAAACCAACTAGTTAGGTCTAGATTATAGAAATTATCATGTTATGAAAGTATTTAAAATCCTCCAAATCGCATCAAAACTTGATTTCCTTCCTCTGCTTAGTGTCCGTTACTTCCCTAGACTTTTCCTTATTTAAGCAAAAAGCTCTTCACACCAACTCCCTAAACAAGTTCTTCTTCATCTGGTCTTGGCATCTTGGCTCATTGTACTACCTAAAATGTCCTTACTCCTTCTGGTTGAATCCTTCCTTGTCCATGAAGACTTTCCTAAACACTGAAGCTTACTTTATAGTTCTCTTTTCTAAAGTTTCAATACACCATCCTCTCAATGGCATTAAACATTGTACTGTCATAAATAAATGTTATTCACAGAAGCATAAGTTATATTTTTAACAAATTATAAGTTCCTTGATAACAGGTGCCACATGTTGTGCTTTCTTATGAGTTCTTGGTGCATGGTAGAGACTTACTGAGTACTCATTGAATTACATTGAATGTGTACTTTTTCTTTGCTACTTCTTTTATACCCAGCTGCAGTACCTATACATATTTTAGTGTAGGAATGATATTCACAGAAATATTTTATAGTGTTTTTAAGTTATAAATTTAAATTCCCAGTTATAACAGTTAAAATCAGTCCATGTTTTTATTGAAAATAAATGTTACCGTATAATGAAACTGAGGCATAGATATCATCTATATCATCTAACAGAATAATACAGTATAATAAAATATTTTCATGACTACATAGACATTTTTACAAAATTTATCTCCTACTTTAAATGAACCCAAAGACAACATGAATTCATATTTTCTATTATTCCTTTGTTATTAAACCAGATTATTTCACAATCTACCTTTACAAAGAAGCCTGGTGGCTTCATTAATCTGGGAATGTTTAGAAATATTTCCATAATTCAGTGATGAAAAAACAGAATAAGTACAAAGTGCAAAAAAGAAAAGGGAGACAATTTAAAAATAACTATAGATAAGTAAAATAAGTTGGGTAAGAATCTGTTCATTTTGAAATGCCTCATAAATAATATCTAAAAATCTGTTTCTTACAATTCAATGATGGCCCTTTCTCAGTTGCTTTGTTTTTTAGTTACAATGTATAATTATTTAATTTTATAAATTGGTTGCCAAATAATTCTGTACCAACATATCTTATACAACAAGCCTTGAAACCTTTTCATAAATACAACTGTAAAGTTATTTTCACATCCAAATATTTTAGAAGAGACTTTTTTTTTTCCTTCCTGGTATTAGCAACGTGACTTGCTAGCAAAACTTCAAAGTAGGAACATGGTTTTACATTTGACACATCATAAATAAGTGTGCCAGCTGCCAGGTTTCCCACTGACTGAGTTTATGCTAACTTAATAATCTGTTTTAGTTAACTAAGTCACAACTTTGATTCATTCCCCTGAGAGACAGAAACTGTCATAGGGAAATAAATGATGTGCCACAATGTTTCTAAAAACGACGTCACCATTTTTACTGCATCAGTATCTCAGCTTTCTATATTGTGAATACACGGATTTCAACTGATACAGAATTTTATTTTCAGTAAGATAGCTATTCTGAAATTGTAGTCCAGGTGAAAACTGAAAATCCAGAATAGGAAACAAGACAAACTGGCAGTTACTTTTCTGAGAGAATATTTTGTACATGTTTTATACCAGATTATATGTATGTGGAAAAAGTTATTAAAGGTTCTAAATCTATTTGATAAGCTCCAGAAACCCCCCAATAAAATACTCACTCATCAAATACACCTGTCTGATTACGTGGTTTCGGTCACTAATGTTATTGGATTCTAACTCACACACACAGTAATAAAAGCATTATACTTTATACTCTCTTCTAGCTCTTTAGGCAATTTTATGAACTTGCTTGAATTTATTTCCAGTATGTTTTACCAGACTATTCAAAGAGATGGTACTGCTGTCAAAAATCATTCATCCAGGGCTTCCCTGGTGGTGCAGTGGTTGAGAATCCGCCTGCCGATGCAGAGGACACGGGTTCGTGCCCCGGTCCGGGAAGATCCCACATGCTGCGGAGCGGATGGGCCCGTGAGCCATGGCCGCTGAGCCTGTGCTCCGCAATGGGAGAGGCCACAACAGTGAGAGGACCGCGTACCGCAAAAAGCAAAAACAAAAACAACAAAAAGAGAAGCACTATGCCCAGTGGCTGGACAAGAATAATGCGATTCATTGTCATGGCTGTCCTCTCACAAAAGATCACAGTGATCTCCTGATCGCACTGAATCCCAGTGGTACGGAAATAGTCCGTGCATAAAACTAGCGAAAATCCATTAGTGCATTCTGCAAAAACAGACTTTTCAAACACATCTGTTCTTTTCACTATAGTAACTCAAACCCTAAAATTCTGCCTGACACGTAGTAAGCACTAAATAAATATTGAACGAGAGAAAGAAGGAAATATTTTTGTAAAATATCATGAAAGTTAATTTGGAAAAAAAAAGAAAAGCCACATAGAATATTTAAATCCACTTTAAAACCAGACAAGCAGGGCAGTCTTTGCAGCTGCCAAGAAGGTAACTGGATTAGAAATTCTATGAGCGGGCTTCCCTGGTGGCGCAGTGGTTGAGAGTCCGCCTGCTGATGCAGGGGACACGGGTTCATGCCCCGGCCCGGGAAGATCCCACATGCCATGGAGCGGCTGGGCCCGTGAGCCATGGCCGCTGAGCCTGCGCGTCTGGAGCCTGTGCTCCGCAACGGGAGAGGCCACAACAGTGAGAGGCTTGCGTACCGCAAAAAAAAAACAAACAAAAAAACAAACAAACAAAAAAAAAGAAATTCTATGAGCTCCTTCTGAAGGCCATCGTGATTCAGAGCTTCTTCCGGAGGTTTAAACGCAAGCTCGTGATTCAGTGCATCTAAAGGGCATGTCATTTTTAAAGATATTCAATTCATAGGTGTAATTTATTTTTAAGAAGATGAAAATGGAGGAGCTGCATTGGAGTTTTAATATAGACTTTTGAAAGCAAAGGAGACTTCTCTCTTCACCACCTATTTACAGGGGAGTCAGAAAGAAATACCTTGAGATTTGCTCAGGAAAACGTTTAAAGCCGCAGGCTGTGAGTTGATGGGGTTTGGTGGTGCAGAGGAAAAGACATTTGGACGAATTATGATGCTGTCCGAGCCCAAATGCCACTTAATTAAGAGTTTATGATCTGCCCACCAAGTAGCCAGATATAGTCCCTATCACCTTCCCCACACACTTGGTTATTGGCATTTTGACACCATCTTTGCACAGCGGGGGGCATTCCTGACACTATCAACGTGATATACCTGTTTCAGATCACAAACATTACTCATTAACCTTAAGGCAGAAATCTAACATAATCAAAAATCCTTTTGCCACCCAATTCAAGTCAACCAGGGACAGGACAGATAGGAAAACATAATATGAACAGTACATAGAGAAATACTCAAGAATTTTTTTTTTGTTTAAAAAGGGGTTTTCTGTTTTCAAAATCCACAATCTGTCACAGTTTCCAGGTTATTAATTATTTGCAAACCGTGTGTTTAAAGAAGGTTCAGAATATGGAATGCTGTGATTCAGGTGAATTACATTCTTTAGCAGAGTGACTTTTACTAGTTTTTGTTTTTTACTTTATTAATATATTTTATTTAGCCCAATATATCCCAAGCATTTTCATTTCAATATGTAATCAATATCAACTTTTTTCTTTTTATTTATTTTCTTTCTTTTATTTATTATTATTTATTTTAATTGAAGTATAATTGATTTACAATATTGTGTTAATTTCTGCTGTACAGCGAAGTGACTCAGTTATACGTATACATACATTCTTTTTTATATTCTTTTCCATTATGGTTTTTCCCAGGATATTGAATATAGTTCCCTGTGCTATACAGTAGGACCTTGTTGTCCATCCACTCTATATGTGACAGTTGGTATCTACGAACCCCAAACTCCCAATCCAAAAGCACATGGAACCCTTTACGAATTTGTGTGTCACCCTTGCACAGGGGCCATACTAATCTTCTCTGTATCATTCCAATTTTAGTATATGTGCTACCGAAGTGAGCACGACTTTTCCTAGTTTTTTTTTTTTTTTTCCCCTTTTGCTAGTATTCACGGTCTCAAATAGGACAGAAAAGTTTTCAGGAATTAAACATCCCTTTTCCATCTCTTCTCTCTGACCTCCTAAAAGTTGTCTCTTACAATCAAGTCAAAACAGAATGCTTTCTATTATGGTCACACCACTCTTCTCTCTAAAACCTGTGTCTGACCAGATGCGAATTATGACTAGTTATATATCTCTACTCGGTAAAGCTGTACTTTTTTTTTAATTTTTTTTTTTTTTTTTTTGTGGTACACGGGCCTCTCACTGTTGTGGCCTCTCCCGTTGCGGAGCACAGGCTCTGGACGCGCAGGCTCAGCGGCCATGGCTCACAGGCCCAGCCGCTCCGCGGCATGTGGGATCTTCCCAGACCAGGGCACGAACCCGCGTCCCCTGCATCGGCAGGCGGACTCTCAACCACTGCGCCACCAGGGAAGCCCAAAGCTGTACATATTTTGACATCAAGTGATTAGAATTACTAATACTATTTAAAACTTCTAAAACATGATTGTATCATTATGTTGCTCCTCAAGATGCCTCCTGACTTTCAATCATTTAAGATGAAAAAAGTGGCCCTGAACAGGCTGGAGGCCAGAAGCATCACTGGACTTTCCCCTGAAAGGCCATCCCTATTCCTAGATAGAATCCAAGTGGCTCACGCGTTCTCCCTGCTGCTGCCCATGGAACTTCTCTTCACTCAACCACTGTTGGCCATGATGGGTGGTTAATGTCACATTCAGCCAGTATAGCCCCTCCTGGTGAGTCACACTGTCTCCTGATCAAGCCCAAGTGTAGCCTGTGATTGGGAATGCCTTGCTGGCCTTGCAAGGCCAGCCCTGTAGCGAGGGTGTGTCACTGGGGTAGACCACGGGGCTTTCTCTGTCCTTACAGCCTGTTATTAAAGGTCCCAAAGCCTTCACAGCTGGGTTCTCCCTCCCTGATGATGATGCCTGGAAGGGTGATCTTATTCTTTTAGTTTCCTAATTTCCCACATTCAAAGAACTTGTTATAAGTTTTCCCCAGGTTGAGTTGTGGGATATTTGAGTAGACCCTAAAAGCACCCACCTCAATGTGCCCTGCACTCTCGGCCTCCCACTCAGTCAGCAGCCCAGGAAAAAAGCACAGACATCTGATTATTTCTTCTTTCTGCATGAGCTTCTTGTCTATCTGAGGTACTCCTGGAAAGCTTCTTGTATTATCTTTTCAGAGTCTTAATTCTTGTATTCTGTTGTTTGATCATTAATTCCCAAATCTTCTTTGATAATGTTCTTAGTGGGTTCATCTGGTCCTCATAAACATGAGACTTCTGTTCCCACCTCAAGCCCCGCCCCCTGCCCACCCCGCCCCGCCCCTTTTAAGCAGAAACTACATGCTAAAAACACTGCACTAGGTGTTAGGCTTTCATCCTAACCTGAGGGGTTTTCCAGGCCCGAGTGGGAGACAAACACAGAACACTAGAACTCCACAAGTAACTGGTATCCTCACAACGTTAATATTAGAAACACAAATTCATTCTCAATTCAGTGAACATGGGACACTTTAGTTAAATCTGCTAACATCTTTTTCCCCTTACACAAATTAGAATAATCACTCCAACTACCTCCCAGGTCCTGCTCAAAACTGCTGGCACATTCACCAAACTTGTACAATTTCTGAGCTAAAGCTGAAGGTAGTGGGTCTCCAAGCACATCCAACATTTCTCCTTTTTATATTCAGCCGATGTTCAGAAACAGTAAGAAGCCAGCGAAGGGTGAAATATGCATGGCATGCCTCTTGGATTATCAGCTAATGGTAGCATCATTGATAGAACAAAATTAATTTACTTAGGAAATCAGAGCCAAGTGGAGCTGAGGTCTGGTAGGTGAAAAATGTGTGTTTTATCAGCTAAAGTACTCAGCTCCAAACTCCCCTGCTTCTTAAGTACAAGTAATGTATGGCTGGGTTTTGGCATTGCACTGCATGCCTACCCATCCTGTCATAATTAAAAATCTCCGAGAGACCTAAAAGCTATAAATGGCCGTCCTTATGCTCACTAAATGACATATACCCACTAAAATGGATTTTTGAGAATCACCCAATTTATAAAACACTAGATGTGACATGGTTATCACATAGAGGGGTTTGAAAGATGAACTATGGTGGAGATACACTTCCATGATGAATACACTCAACGTTCCTTCTACTGATTTTTTTTTAAGATATTTCAGTCTGTTGAATTGGATTATATTTTAAAATAGAGAGTTGAGATATTCACATTTTTATCCTTTACCCTTGAAAAAGATTCATTTTGGCATGAGATGGCATGATTTGAAATCAGCTATAGTGTTCAATTGTCGCAATCTGTAATTTTAACTCCCTGTGTTTGGGTGCTTTCTAATTTATGGACATGGAATGCCAAAGTGGAAGTCAGGAATGGACTTAACCAGCGTGCCATGTAGTAGGAGCTGGCATGTGACCGAGGCTCTGCCATTCAGATCTATCAGTGAAAGTCTTAGATTTAAAAGAGAGTGAGATGGGAGAACAGATAGAGGGGTATCATGTCAAAGGATAAGATGGATATAATGAGGCATAAGATACTTAATGCAAGTAGTATACTTGGATTAAGTATCTTATGCTTCATTATAATCTTTACTTTTGTCAACCTGACGGATGACTTCAAGGAAATTAGTGATAACTTTTCAGCTTAACTTCACTTATTTGGGAAATCAGAATGATAGATTTATTTCATGTTTCTGAAAGCCCTAAAAAAAATTTCCTAAAGTGGTTCTTGAAAATAAATATTTCATAATTTTCTAAATGTTGGAAAAGATATAGTTTAAAAAAGTCAATAGGTGTTCATGTGGATTAACCTCTAAAGAATGTGGGAAATGAATAAAATTGTGGCTTAAACACATTTTTTTGTTGTTTTTTTGCGGTACGCGGGCCTCTCACTGTTGTGGCCTCTCCTGTTGCGGAGCACAGACTCCGGACGCGCAGGCTCAGCGGCCGTGGCTCACAGGCCCAGCCGCTCCGCGGCACGTGGGATCGTCTCGGACCGAGGCACGAACCCGCATCCCCTGCATCGGCAGGCGGACTCTCAACCACTGCGCCACCAGGGAAGCGCCAACATTTTTTAAACTTTTACCTTACAATGTCAAGTTCTATCTCATTTCTTATCTGCTTGCTGCCTCGATTTTGCTACAAATTTAAAAATTGTTAGAGTTGGCATTTACTCTCTGTTGAACTGGAAGTTCCCCAAAAGAAAATGTGGAAGATCTATATGTTTAAAGTCAAGCTATACTCATTATAAAATGAGAAACCCTTCACGCCAGGCTCCATTTTAATGCACATGGTAACTATGATAAATGTTACCATTTAGCTTTTAGAGGATTGTGTTCCGTATAGAACAATACAAGCTCTTCGCCAGTCTCTCCTTTCTAACTTGCTGGATTAACTAGTGACTCATGCTACCAAAACAACACAGTGACTGCTGCTGGGAGCCCCCTGAAAGCTCCCATCCCACCTGGGAGCTTTTGTTTGCACTCTTGTGGATTCTAGTTGAGTCATATTTAAACCAAAAGTCAGCTGTGTTTTTTCTAAACCTATTTATGGCAGTTGTACTTGTTATTATATGTGTGTAATGTAGTTAGATATCAAATAAATCAATGAAACATTAGAGCAAAAAGAAAGATATCTTTCTTTGAAAACTAAAGGGAATCGTTTTGAAAGATTTAATAAAACTGTCCCTGAAATGATTGCTGTTGAAGGGTGGTGTAGGTGAGATAACTTTGAGAGATTGGGAGGGAAATCAAAATGTAGGTGAATTTTTTGATCATATTGGTTTGTAAGTCTTTAATTCATTCGAAGAAAAACAACCTGAAGTTGTAAGTAATGCCCTAAGGGTATGATTTATACAAGAAGGATGATTTAGAACTCCAAAGGACATATCCATCAAAGAAAAGGCTTGGAATTGCACCAAATGTTGGTAAATGCATGAACATCTATGCAATAAATGTTTTCAAGATAACTAAATGTTCAAACCACATGTTTATATCATTTCCTAATGATTCTTTTCTTTAACTCTCTGGTTGTGCAACCAAACACCAGTACCAATTGGATTAGATAACATGGTTCTCCTGTAAAATCAAATAAATTGCAAAAACATTTTTCCAAATCAAACAATTACCACTGGGATTTTCCACTAGGATCTCATAGTTTTAATGAATCACTGGATTCTATTTTCCTCCTTTATATGTCACTATCATCTTGAACCAGATTTTATCACCTCGGGGCTAAATTGCCCCAATTATCTTCCTAACTGCATCATCATTTTAGTCCCTTTTGGACCTATAATATTTTAAAATACTTCCATCATTAAGGTACATTGGTGCTCATAAAATTCTAATATTATCTTCTGTGTTTATATCCTTAAGTCCAGACTTCCTACCGATCGTTCCAGTCCTGGTCAAATTGGTCATATACCCTCCACCCTCTCACAGCTCTTTGATTTGAGCACATCCCTAGTGGGGGGACCTTCCTACTGTCCCCTGAATGCAGTATGCTGAGCGCCAACCCCAAGTTGGTGATAGATCCTCCTGCCAATATATTCCTGCCCATCCTTGAGGGCCTCGTGTAATTCACCCCTCTTCCATAGATAAGAACTAACCCAGTTGTCTTTATCCCTATTTGTCTCTCCCATGTTTTATAGAGTGGTGTGGTCATCTAAGGCGTGGATTGTATGTTTTCTCCAAATTCCCATCTTTGAAGATAGGAATCAGATTTTTCATTTTTCCAGTGCCATCATAATGCATTCACTGTGTACACTCAGTCCTTAATAAATTCCGTTGATTGAAAAAAAGTACTAAAAATAAATAGTATGCTTGAAATATTCATAAAGACTTCTATATTAGAAAAACAGAATATTTAGTTATTTATATCTAGCATAAAATCTCATCTGTAGCCCTTACAATGAGTGCAATTTACTGAGTTTCAAGAACTCCTTGCCCCTATAACTGAATTTCTCACATGCTTGTTGTGGGAATTAAGTAAAATAATTTAAATAAAGAGTAGTGCCTGAGACACCATGGGTCATCAAAAAATGGATTACCTGTCCATCATTTATTCCCATTTAAACCCTTTTAAAGTTTTGTTTGCATGTAAATGTTTAAGCTATAATCTAGTGTAACTCCAAAGTTTTTCAGGAAGCAATTTATATCACACTATTTTGGTGGAGGTATCTCAAAAAAAGAAATGGTTAATTGGGTAAATGTAAGTATTTATTGTATTTATCTAAAAACTTTGAGCAGCTCATACTCCTTGATAAAAATGAGAAGCAGTTGATGAGTTGATAATGTATGTAACTAAAAATTTACAATTGAGGGAAGGCAGGCACACCATATCTCCATGAGTCAAAGTAAAGGGATGTGAACCCTTAAGGAAGGCCTCTGGCAGTAGGTTGTAGAAGAGAGAAGATGGATAAATAAATTTCTATTTAGAAATCAAAGGTGCAATGATTTACATATTAAACTATCATGTAGAGCCAGCGTTACCTACTGTATGTCAAAGGAGAATTTTTTTTTTTTTTTTTTTTACAAATAGGAAGTTTCACTTCAAGCTGATGGATCATCTCTCTTTAAGCCTGCTGGAAATTAAGGTTAGGATGGGCTGTGATGAAGAATAAATCAGAATTAATAACCAAGGATGTTACTTTGGGACTTAGTGTTTCTTTAAATCCCACTAGTTCCACCACTTAGTACATATTCCTCATTCTTCTCTTAGCACCTCCAAATGGCTGATTATTCAGCCCAAAGTCCAAATCAAGGTCTGTTTATCTGTCCAAAGCACATCATAATTAGAGAGAGAAAATCTGAGAAGCAATAAACATTTTTAAACAGTTTGTATGAACCTAACGCAACTCTAAATATAACACAAAATGATACAGCCATACTAAGGGGTTGGTATGCAGGAAATAGAGCAGCAACGAGAATGGTGACCCTGCATATTCCATCACTCAAGAAAGTAGATATTAAACCGTGAAGATTATTTTCTTTCACATTGAGAGGCCCCACCCAATCCCCCAGATTTCTGAGAAAGCAGATAATTGCATCCATTAAACTCTTAGGAGAACAGCTAGAAACGAACCTTGAGGCACTTACAGTGTTTACCCGCTGTGCTCTCACATTTCTCCTGAAATTCCCTGGTGCACAGGCCTGGCTCTCCCTGTGGGCAAACCAGAAAAGCCCGACATTCGCTATGAAAACTATGCAGCCTTTCCGTGCGCGGTATTAAGATGACCTGACCCATTAAAATTTTTGTTAATTCACGTTTCCTTCTCCCCTTTACACGTGGAAAATTTCATGAAAAGCCACGTTGGGAAAGAAATCTCTCTTCTAACTGTGCTAAGTTTGTCCCCTTAATGTTAATAGCAAATAAGTCTGTAGCATTTACTACGTGCCAAGCACTGTTCTGAGTAGCTCGTTGATTTAATCTTTACAACCACCTTGTAAGGGCGTGAGATGGGTACTGTTATTGTTCCTGATTTACAAATGAGAAGACAGAGGCACAGATGTTTAGTCTCTTATTCAAGGTCACACACCTGCTATGTAGTGGAGGTAGGACTCAAACCCAGTCTTCTGGCCCCAAATTGATGCATGAGTGGGAACGTCTGTGTTCGCGTGTACATATGTGTGACCAGTTGCTCACAAGTGTGTGTGTGTGTGAATGCATGTGTGCATGCATAAGCTATACATATGTGTCAGGGGCAAAGCCAGGATTCAAGTCCAGATTTGTCTGATGCATTCTTATACTGTATTTTCTCAATTAAAAAATGAAAATAGTAATGGATATTTCTGTCTGACTTTAAGGTCTGCAGAATTCTCTTGTGTGCATTGCCTCAATTGAATAAAGCAAAGGTGCAACACAGAATCTTCCATCTACACATCCGAAAGTTTGCCTGGAAAGTGGAAATGAAGAGGTTGGGAGTTATGATAAGTGTTATGTATGTAGCAGCTGACAGGCCAGGAGGAGGGGGAGAAAAGAACACATTACAGAAATAACACACACACACATATATCATCCTTTCATCAAATAATCTCAAAACACATTTTGGTATTTTTCTATACCATTTTCCCATGCGTCAGTGAAGCGTATAGCATTTCTCTTATTGTTTAAGGTAAATAAATTGACAGTGAGAGAGGTTATGATTCTCCAGTACCAGGTGCTGGGTCAAGGGCTCAGCCAAGTGAAAATTCAGCCTTTACAGATGAAGGGATATGGCTGCTTTGGTTTCCCAGGAGACCACGGAGCATCCTTTCAGCAAGTCAGCTATTTGACCACATTTGTACATAAACGTCTGCATCCTCCAGGTCACCTTCACTTCTGATGCTGGCTGAGCTTCCTGTTGGAAGCTCATCTCTACCTACTGCCAAACTCCATAAACAGCTTCAAAAGATTCTCTTGGAAAGAATCAAAGGCAATTCCAGCCGAAGCTCTCCGAAGGAAACTTGCAGCAGACGCTCTCACCTTCTGGTAACTGTGACACAGTAATTTCCCTCTGCCACCTCACTTCAGGAGGGAGTCTGGCACCACGGTGGCGGAGCCCTAATCAGATAGCAAACCCGCACTGGCTGCGTCAGAAATGATGTCAGGGCCGGCGGTCCCCTGGCCACTGCCTCATTTGGAGCCAACACTGCAACGCTTGTTTTTTAGGCTACTTTATGACTTGTCTGAAAAATGACTTTGTTTGGCAGGGAAGCCCGCTAATGTATGAGATGTTACCCCAGGATTTTAGCACTTCTACACACACAACATTCTCTCACACACAGAGCTGCACCAACAGTGGGAGGATCATTGAGCTGCTCGTCTTATCAAGGTCATGGATCAGGGGAGAAGCTCCAGGATCCAAGGCGTGTTAATACCTTCCTGTGGATAAAATCTATTAGGAAACAATGTGACCAAAAGAATGGGGAGAAAATGTTTTCATTTTATGCCATATGGTTTGGCTTATATCGGATTTACACATTTGGAGTTTCTTATTTATTTTTAATGGTGGTCCTTCACCTCGGGTCCATGGATGTGGTTTGCACCTCTCCTCTTGGGGGACTGGCCTGCCCAAGGCTCCAGCCAGCAGCTTCTGAGAGGCAGTGGCCCTTCTGACGACAGAGCTTTCTTTTCCTCCTATCTCCTCACAATAAACTTGTGTCCTCTGAAGAGTGGCCACGTCACTCTGACAGCCACACTCATCCCGGGGCCGGGATGGGGGGAGATGGCCTCCTTCCTCCTGACCCCCAGGCCCTTCTCCCTCTCAGTCACTGAAAAGATGCTGCACGGAGGCCACTGCTTCTCCTCCTCGGAGCCTCCTTCCCTCGGTGCTGCTCCTGGGAAACCTTCTGGAAATTATTTGGTAATAAGAAACAGACCCAAGACAGTGTTGTGAGGTGAGGCTGTGACCTTTCACCTTCAGAGACCTGGGTCCCAAGCCGTGCTAGAGGCTGGTGGTCTCTGCCTCGTCAACACCAGGTATTTCAGTGCCACAGGACCCAATGGCATGTGGGAGTGACTTCACGCTGATGCCTAGAACGATCGGCAGCAAGATGCACAGGCCCAGGACTGGGGGAAAGTGCGTCATTTTCCTGCATCTCCACCCTGCTTCAGGGCCAGTAGGCTTTCTGCTTTGACTTCAGTAACTTCTAGTTGTGTAGAGAATAACACGTAGAAGCCAGGGTCTGGTGGGGAGAATAGATCAGCTTTTCTTTGTAGGTCGTGGTACTCTCAGCTTCCTGGTTCTGGGTGAGAATATTTCTTTATACATTGTGATTCATCCAGAGTCTTAGGCCATACTTTCTAATGTAACATTCCTTTGGTTTGTACCTTTCAATGTTTATTTTGGTATTCTCTCAAATTGTATCCCAGAAACATCAGTGGATGTAGAACACGGTCACTATAATGGTAATATATAATCTTCCACTTTATTTCCTTCAAGGACAACAATCTAAAGTATCCATTTTATTTATCAGAGACCTACATGTGTGTTGATTTGTTTCATTTAGAAATTCACTCCATGACAGTAACCGAGAAGGGCTTTATACTATTATCACAGTTCCACAGTTCCGACAAAGACCCAGGACCCCTCATGGCTCCAGCTCACAGAAGCTAATTCTGCATCAAACTGAGTGGCTCAGAGACCAGTGGGAACCACATTACCTGGGTCGAAATCACAGCCCTGCCCTTCATTGTTTGTGTGACTCTGGGCAAGTTAATCTCTTCTAGGTATCTCAATTTTCTTATCTATAAAATGGGACTGATAGCAGTAAGCTTGTCACTGGGCTGTTGTCAGTTGATCTATGTGAAGTGCTTAGAACTCTGGCCCACAGAGTAAGTGTTATATAAGGTTTGCTTTTATTTCATAAAAGAAAAGCAGCAACAAACCCCCTCTTGATAAGTATTTCCAGAAGGCCACAAGAGACCCTATTTGAAAATGAAAAGTGCTGTACGTAACCCCTAAAAATGAATGGCCTGTATGAGTCAAAGGGCAGTAGAAGTGAGAAAGAGAGAGAGAGAAAGAGTGATCCATATCAGTTAGGCCAATTTCGGGACTTGAATTGGACCAGCCAGTACCCCAGAGCTGAAATCAAATGCAGAGAGGACCAGAGGACGAGACTGCTGATTCTCCCATCCAACCCAGTTTGCCCCCATCTGTAGCATCTAAGGCTCATGAGATTCTTTGGCACTTTTATTCCAAAATATTAATTAGCACTACACTGGCCCCACATGCTTAAGGGCGGAAGTAACATTAAGCCTTGGAATATACCTACTGGAGCTCAAGTAATCAAAATCAGTGAGGCAAAAAAACAAAAAGACAGGATTATGTGAAGACTTTTGCACCTCGGGCAGTGAAGAGAACTTAGAGATTTTAGGCAGATTCTAATAGTGTTATTTGACTGAGGAATTGCACTGTTTTGAAAGATATTTAGACAAAGTAAAGTTCTTTGCATGCTAGGCTTCTAAATTATAACTAAAAACCTACTTCAAACCTACATGTCAGGTCTTAGCACTGAATGTTCCATTATAGAAATACTAGCTTAAGAAAAGCAGATTCACAAATGATTTTTTCAAATCATTAAAAATAAGAAAAGATCATTGTTTGATTAAAAATGTCATCCCGTAAACCATATTGTTCTTACATTTTGTAATTACCGAGTGAACACTGGTGTACGTATTTCCTGATTCAGAAAAGCAAAAAAATTTAAATAAAATTTATGAAGGCGTAAATGAAAACACTTACACATGTTATCTCTAAGTGTACATAAAATTTTTAAATTGTTACAGAAGTAACAGATTGGCTCACCAAACCTTGATAAGTCCACTTTAAGGTTTTATATGTCTAGCTTTTTCAAATACTTTGGGAGTTTTGAAAAAATAAAAGATACAATGTGCAATGTTTATGCCCATGACGCAAGAACAATGTTTCTTATAAAAGTCAAATTTTGGTGGTCAGATTTCCCACTAACAAGAACCAAGGGTTCTTAGAGAAATAATTGTTTTTAGGTCCAGCAAATGTGTAAGATGAGCCTGGGAGGTCTTAGTGCACCAGAAAGCAAGAAGTCTACCAAAGAGGAACTGGATTGTGTCAAAAGGACATAGGAGACAACTTGAAGAGGCTGCCTAAGATGTAACCGCTTTAGTATAAAAACAGTAACTGCAATGAATTAAAATACATCATTTATATGCTTTCATAATGATGCCCCAAAGCACCCCACTCTGGACACCTTCAGGGTTGCTAATGCAATAACACGCTATCCTGAGCATCTATAAATAGAGAAAGAGTCCTTATTTCAGGGTTCCTAAATAATCGATAGAGTCCTTTTTATAAAGGAATTCCAGAAATGACAAAATTAGGGAATCGTTATCTTGCCAAGTGCAGTGAAATAATGCATTTATGCAGTAGTCATCAATCAATGTTTAAAAAAAAAAAAGCGAAGTGGTGGGGATCATTATAAAGGAGAATCAGGCTGACCTCACCTGACCCCACTGATCACAGTCTAGCCACACCAACAGCAGGGTGACCAGACAAGTGCCTCATGCCTGGGTGCAGGGAGCGCTCAGCACCACCCATGGATAATGGAACCTGAAGGGCACCAAGCCTCTGGATCTAAATACTGGTTTACAAGAAAAAGCCAAAGAACAAAGACCAGCAGAAGAAGCAACTGGCCAAATCTAGAACTGAGGACATTCTAGTCTCTCCATCAAATCAGTGACGCAGAGAGTGGGGTGGAAGAGGGCTGTTACAGAATAAGAGAGACTTAAGTGGCAAACAAGAGGGTGCTGTGTATTGATATTATTTTTTCAGCTTTATTGAGGTATAACTGACAAAATTGTAAGACATTTAAAGTGTACATCATGATTTGATATACGCCCACATTGTGAAAAGATTACCCCATTGACTTAATTAACACATCCATCACCGTATGTATATTTGGTGAGAACATTTAAATTCTACTCTCTTCGCAAATTTCAATTATACACCAGTGTTATCAACTACAGTCACCATGCATGTTCTGTTAGAGCCTCAGACCTTGTTCAGCTTAAAACTAAAAGTTTCTACCCTTTTACCAAACTCTCCCTATTTCCCCCACCCCCTGCCCCAATCCGCCACTTTTCTACTCTTTTTCTATGAGTTTTACTTTTTTTTTTTTTTAAGATTCCAGATATAAGTGATACCATGCAGTATTTGTCTTTATTGATCTTATTTGGATCCTTATAGGAACTAACCAGCCATAGGAAAACATTCTCTATTCCAAAACAAAAAAGAAAAACATTCTCGAAACAATCAGGGTAATTTGGATACAGACTGAAAATATGAATATAGGCGATGTTTAGTGATTGTTAATTTTGTTGGTGTTGGGGGAATGGTGGTTAATTTTTAAAAGTCCTTAGAAGTTAAAGTTGCATGTGGACAATATTTACAGGTGAAATGACATGATGTCTGGGATTCTGTTTTAACTAGTTCTAAAAATATTTGGGGGAGAGGTTTCTAAAGGAAAAAAATAAGTCTTGCAAAATGTTGGTCGCTATTAAAATTCAGGGAGGGGCACGTAGAGCACATTGTAGGATTGCTTGTACCTTTCTGTACTTGAAAATTGTTTTAAAAGTTGGTAGAGAGTGTCTCAGTGATGACCACGAGTGTCCCCAGTCTGGGCATCCAAATAGGTTTTCCGCATCTGGACACCCGTAATATTTGTATGGCATGTGAAACGAACTGTTGAATTTTGTCCCTAAAATTTTCTGGCAAGATTTCCAGACTATACAGTGCTACAGTGTGATAAAATATCCCGTCATCATTAAGTATTCTTGAGGTCTTGTGCTTCTTTTGTACTAATTTATTAGGCAATGGTATGACATAAGCTGTACATATTTTAGGTGTTTTCTCACTAATATCCTTGGCGACAGCTGAACACATGGCTATTTCTAAACCATTTCCTTTAAAAACAAAGTTGATGGAGGGCTTCCCTGGTGGTGCAGTGGTTAAGAATCCACCTGCCAATACAGGGGACACGGGTTCGAGCCCTGGTCCGGGAGGATCCCCATGTGGCAAAGCAACTGAGCCCATGTGCCATAGCTGCTGAGCCTGTGCTCTAGAGCGTGGGAGCCACAACTACTGAGGCCCTTGCGCCACAACTACTGAAGCCTGAGCGCCTAGAGCCCGTGCTCCGCAACAAGAGAAGCCACTGCAAGGAGAAGCCCGTGCACCGCAAGGAAGAGTAGCCCCTGCTCGCCACAACTAGAGAAAGCCCACGCGCAGCAACGAAGACCCAATGCAGCCAGAAATAAAATAAATGAAAATTAAAAAAGAAAAAAGACCTTTCCTCTTAAAATAAATAAATACATAAAGTTGATGGAAAAAGTGTTAAGGACTTGATGGGGCATTCTGGGGCAGCATCTAAATGTATAAGATGTTTGAAAATCTCTCTCCCAAACCCAGAGTCAGAGGCAGTGACCTCCTCAGGCAAAACTCAGAAAGGAGGATGTGAGAACACGACCTCTCACTTCAGATTCACAAATACTGCAGGAGGCATTGCTTGCTACATTTGCTACTAAAACAGCAGCTGTTTGCTGCTCAGGGGTTGCCCTAGGATGGACTGGCTCCCAGTGTCAAATGCTCTTCCCTGAAAGACTGTCAACACCAGTGATACCTGGTTCTGCACATATAACAATATAATATAACAATATCATATTGTTATATGTGCAGCAGTTCTGCACATATAACAATATGATATAATTAGTCATTTTGACCTTTGCATTCAGATTGTTTTTCTTTTTTTTTTTTGGTGGGGGCATATGGTATCTTAGTTCCCAGAGCAGGGATTGAACCCACGGCCCCTGTAGTGGAAGCCTGGAGTCTTAACTACCGGACCACCAGGGAAGTCCTGCCTTAGGATATTAACTTTATTTGATGGCAGCTTCATGCCTCACATCCTAAAAATGAATAAACGTTTCACAGCAGTATTCTGGGGTTTATTAGTATCCACCTGAGACAAACCAAATAAATGGCAAACTACATCATTGCCACACATAGGCGTGGCAGAAAATACAGGATAGTACGTTTAACATTAGTTTCTGTAAACTTACAGATTCTCTTTATAACTTTCATCATTTATAGTCAGGAATTACTAGACTGATCCAGCTTTAGTTTATCCAAATGAGTAAAGCAAAAATCCTGCTTGGCTGTGAAGACAAAGCAATTCAAGAATAAGTGGTAATGAATGTACGTTTCACACTCTGTGTCTGCTGGCCTATCTGACCCTCTTAATGTTACAGCATAATTTTTATTCTCCAGTTCACTTTGTGCCTTTGACAGCCTGTAGCTTAGGCATGACTGTCAGTGGGTATGAGTCTTTTAAGAGAAGAAAAAGTCTCTGTGCTACGTTGGGTCACTTTTCCCTTGTAATGTTTGAGCTAAACCATTTGGGCAAAATTCAAAGAGGAGTAACAGAGAGGACAGCTCTCACTCCTACAAGGAACAAGAGACGTCCACTGTGCATCTGAAAGGTGCTTGGATGGTCTCAGGGCTCGTATGGGGCGTCTGGGTGCTGGTGAACAGAAGTGCCTGATTGCCGTCTCCTGCTAAGCTCTGAGTCTAACAGCTCCCACCTACCTGGCACCTCTCCCCCTCCCCTTCCAAGACAAACCCTCTAGGAGTGCAAAACACCCTAACCTATTTCTCCTGAATCCTTGCCCTCCTGTGTGTGGCCCAATGCTTGGTCTCTGATATCCTTCCTTTGTGTGACCGGGTGAAATCAAGTGCAGCTGAGCGGAGCAAAGGGCCTCAAGGTCTAGATACATTGCAGATCAAGCTAGGGGACAGTTTAACACATTATCCCACCTTATGTGTTATTCTAAAACAACGGAATACCGGGAATTCCCTGGTGGTCCAGTGGTTAGGACTCGGTGCTTCCACTGCTAAGGCCCAGGGTTCAATCCCTGGTCCGGGAACTAAGATCCCACAAGCTGTGCAGCATGACCAAAAACAAACAAACAAACAAACAAACAAACCCACAGAATACTTCCCACTGTAAAGTTTTTGGGATACCCAAGGAAGTAGAGACTCCTTGCTTCAGCCTTTTGCATTCTTTTATTCTTCTGTCTACCTGGTCCTCAAGTCCCTAGCTTACCAGCCTTCCATCACAACAATCTGCTGGGCTTGGCCATCCTGGATGTACTCCCACCCGTAAGATCTTCCATAACCTATCCTCCACACCTTTAAAAACGTACCAGTCTCGCCTCTGGGAATGTATTATTATCAGCTGGGTGAAATGTACTTCTTTACTAAATTCGTAAATGTGAGTGTATTAGTACAGGATAATATGTTATAACCCTTCCACTCAACAAGACGACTGACTCTGAGTAAAGCTACTTTAAGCAGTTATTTTTTTTTAAGATACTTAACCTCTCTGGATTGTGGAGATTAAATTTAATGCATAAAACATGTCAATGCTGTTCAAAGTCAACATCAAGCCTTTACCTAATATGCTCAGAAGATATTCAGTTAATGTCGAAAGTAATGATAACATTTGATTGAGACTGAATTTGGCCACGTCCCATCCACACCAGCTATTACTCTATTGTATGTAAGGCACAGACATCCTGTTTCTCAGTATAGTATGTTTAAGACATGGAAAATATTTTCAAAATAATTAAGATACTTTTTGAAACTCTCTCTTTAACAGAGTACGTGCAAAACTTTTCCTATACATTGTAAACAGTGATGTAAGGATATAAATCAACTATGTATACCATTTGTACATAATAATTACACATCTTATAACTAATGTGGAATACGTCCATGCCAACTGACTCATTTGTTACCAAGTGGACACGAATCCAGAAGACCGCAGTTATACTAAGACAATCCCATGGGGATGTAATATCTTCAAGCCAGGAAAAAGGAAATGGGTAACAGGATTATTCTACTTATTATTCTACTTGTATTCTACGAATACAAATGTAGATAGATACAAAGTAAATATGAAGTGAAAGTGATCTAGTTAAAAAACTACAAAAAAACTGCAAAAAATAAAAGAAAGAATGGAAGGAAGGAAGGGAGAGAGGGATAGAGGGGGGGAGAGAGAGAGAGAAAGGAAGAGAAAGAAAGAGAGGAAAGAAGGAAATATAGAAAAGGCACAGCAAGACATAAAGAAAAAGGAAAACCAAAAATAACAAAAGCAAACCGATGACCTTATTTCCTAAATCTAATGTTCCAAGAGCCACATCTAAACTCAAGAGAAAGATAAAATTGCCACGTTTCAGTTAAGTTTGGGTCTCTCTGCTCTCTAATGACAGGTCCGTGTGGAGAATAATAAACGCACTTGGGACTTGCAGTGACATCTGTTTTCCATGCCCAGTGCCAGTGGGAAGATGCCATCACGGTGATGAGAAAGCAAGAGCAAATATTTTCATGTTGTGCTTATTAGTGGTCAAAAAACTATTTGTGATAAAAAGTGGGTAAATAAAGTGAAAATATTTTTATAGGGAATACAAACTCTTTTATAGTCAATTGTACAGCAAGAGGAAGCTTCAGAAGCCCAGGCCCAGCTCAGGCATCTTCCTCTCAGTCCACCAATATGTCGTGTAAATACACTGAGGAATTTAAGAGCTTACAACATTGTTTTTACTGAAGTCATCTAAAGTGGAGAAGAAGACCGATTTTAAATTAGCCACAATATCTAAGGGGGCTGGAAACTGTGGCTTATAAGGAAACATTGCAACTTCGTGAGAAGTCTGAGCCAAAGAAAGTATTCTTGATAAAGGGAAACTTTTCGATTTAAAAGGAAATTTTAAATGTCACATTAAGAATGGGACTGTTGCAACTTCCAATAAGTTGTATACTGGCCTTTCCAAAGAAGCAGTGAGAACTTTATAGCTTTTATTAACGGAAAGAAATGACATGTGTTATGCTAGATGACAATGCTATTCAACTATGTAACTGATTTATTTATAAGAGTAAATGTATATGTATGTATATATGTATACATGTATACACGTGTATGTATACAATAAGCATTTATTTATTCAAGTATCTATTGATTGCCTACTGGTTCCAGGCATCATTTTAATGAATAAAGCAAAGAACATTTCTTTTGTGAAACTTATTTTCAAGTGGGGAGGCACACAATAAACAATGAACCTACAAATCACAATATTCTATTGTAAGTTAGGAGGTAACACGGGCAGAGGGGGTCAGGAATAGGGGACGGCAGGCGGAGCATTTTAGGTAGGGTGAGTAGGGCGCAGACTTCACTGAGCAGGTGACCATCTGAGCAAAAACAGTGAGGGAGTTCTGGGCAGAGCAAATCTGAAGGCAGGGCAACCAGGCAGAAGAAACAGAGCGTGAAGGGGTTAAGGGTTAAGGTCTGAATTGTGTGTGGAAGAGCAGCCGGGAGGTGCAGGGACTAGATTAGGGTAAGGGAGGCTGGGGAGAAGTATAGGCAATCAGATCATTGAGGTCTCTGGGCATGAGAAAACATGGGCATTAATCAGACTCATCATATCGTCACATAGACAGACGCAGGGCATACAGGACTGGAGAATGCCCCCCCCACCGCCTCCGTCGGGGGCCGTCTGTCTGTTAGTGGATGCAAACAATTAAAATGTGGTGTACATTAACAGATACACACTATGGTATATGAAGTAGATAAACAACAAGGACCTACTGTATGACACAGGGAGGTATATTCCATACCTTATAATAACCTATAATGGAAAAGAATCTGAAAAAGAATATATATATATTAGTTATATATATATAACTAGATCGCTTGGCTGTACACCTGAAACTAACGCAACATTGTAAATCAACTATGTTTCAGTTAAAAGTTTTTTGTTTTGAAAAAAAATGCAGTGCAGAAAATGCTGAAGGGATGCAGTGGGTGCTCTGAGAGGCTGTGGAAGTGACATCTTTCCTGGATCTGGAGATGGGGAGAGAAGACTTCCCCTAGGTCACCCAAAATTTGAAATCCAAGTAAAATTCAGTCCGGAGAGGAAAGGAGAAGGATTTTTCCAGACTAAGGGAACGGCAGCATGTACACGTTATTCAGTTAAAAAATAGTTATTTGACACTTACTGAGTTCTAGGAATAGTTTTAGGCATTGGGGGAAACAGTAGTGATCAAACTGTTATTTTTTAAAATCCTTGCTCTCCTAGAGAGGGGTAAAATTAAGAAGGGGTAAAAGCATGAAATATTCAGGGAACTTCAGGTTAGTGTGACCTGTATACATAGTGTCTGTAGAAAGTGGCAGTGGATGAGGCCAGAAGGGTAAACAGTAGTTTTCATGCTAAGAAGTTTGGATTTTACCCTGAAAGAAGGTAGGAGGAGGGGCATCACTGAAGGATATTCCTCAGGGAAAATACATCGTGGGTTTCTCTGAGTCCACGTCAGATACCAAAAAGATTATACAGTTGGGAATACAGGAGATAGACTACAACTGTTTTCAGAAGATAGCTTCCAAGGGCCTTTCCCCCAACTTTTCTTACGATGTTTGGAAAGAAAACACAACTGGGGGAGAAGATATTAGAACATAACCATATACATATATATATACACATACATATATATATATGAAAGAAGCTTGGGAGGGTCACACTGTTTTTGATTCATTGCTATTCCCTTCTCCATGGGAAAACTTCACTGTGAAACACTCACATTCCTCCATTGTAAAATAAAAGCTTAAAAATAATACCCATCCATCCTTGTAAAACGACAAGCCAATTTAAACTTGGGAGAAAACAACTTGAAACAGGTTGGGGAAGGGGAAGGAGGGCTTTCATTTACTGACTGTGTTAGTCACTAGATAAGGATGCTCGGTGCTTTTATGTAGGGTAATCTCCCATTGACCCCCATGGCCATCCTGCGGCATCCATCACAAAGGAACAGGAGATTTTTGCTTTCTAATTGTATCCACTGACACTCTTCTCACCGAAGACAGTTGATCCTCTTTGAGTTAATTTTCATTCTCTGAAGCCAAGCTAGATTTTATTCAGAGTCTGAATTCATGCTATTTGTAGAATTTTTTCTTTTTAGGTGAATTTGAATAGAGGGGTGTAGGCAATCTTCATGTTAACACATTGTTTTAGGTACCTACATTTTTTAAAATGTCAAGCATTCCCATAATTGTATTATCAAGACTGGTTTTGTGCTTCCAAAAGAGTACCTCAATTATATATAAGTGATATAGGCAGAGTGAAGTAAGTCAGACAGGGAAAGACAAATATCATATGATATCACTTATATGTGGAATCTAAAAAAAGGATACAATGAACTTATTTACAAAACAGAAGTAGAGTCACAGATATAGAAAACAAACATGGTTACTAGGGCTTAAAAGGGAGAGGGGTAGATTGGGAGATTTGGGGATTGACATATACACATTGCTATATATAAAATAGATAAATAATAAGGACCTACTGTACAGCACAGGGAACTCTACTCAATACTCTGTAATGGCTTATATGGGAACAGAATCTAAAAAAGAGGGGATATATGTACACGAATAACTGATTCACTCTGCTGTACACCTGAAACTAACACAACATCGTAAATCAACCATACCCCAATAAAAATTAAAAAAAAAAATCATTCCTGGGAAGGAGCCCTCCCAGGCTAGTTTATAGCCTCAAAGTTTAGTGAGGCAGACGTGGGTGTTTTAATGCAACACCGCTAAGCTTCCTCAAGAGGTGAAAGAAAGTTCTTTTTAAAAGTCGCCAAAGACTTTGCCTCACTTGAGAAACCTGTGGCATCTGAGGTGATAACAGAACCAAGTCATTTCAGGCTGACTGCCCGACTTGCCTGAAAACTTAGTGACAGATAAAACATAAATCAGAGCCCTTATCATCCTGCTTCCTTGCTTGCCAAATGGGGGGTGAGTTTATCACAGACCTGTCGGCCCACTGATGGCTTTTCCCCTCAGTGCTGGGCAGTGGGCAGAGCAGCTGGAAGCAAACTGGCTGTTCTAAAACGTGTTCATGTAAACAAGCAGGGTCAGACTTCCCTGAATTGCCAGTTAGTGAAGTACCATCCATCTCACTAAACTGTACATTTGATGGGACCGTATCATCGATACCTTGAAAAGAAAACAAATAAAAAGGAAAAAACCAAGTTGCCTGCTTTAGGCTGGGACCTCTCCTGCTGATAAAAGTACTAAGAACTAAATTGCCTGGCCCAAGCAACTGGCTACTCACTCATCGGAAGGGAGCGGGGAGTAGCCAGTGCAGGGAGGGAAGACTTTTTTTTTAGGGCATTTAGAAATATCATTGGCATTCTCCAAGAAAGCATGTTGTAGTCACTTTAGTTTTCACTGTATATACTATATACACCAGCTGAATACTTTTCCCTAATATTTAAAGGAATGATTCCATGAACCTGTTGGGAAGATGATAAAATTTATGATATTTTTTCATCTTTTCATATGATTTGCTTACGGGTGCAACAAAGTTGTGAGATGTAAACCTCACAACGGAATCCAATGTTGGTAGTCTGGTAAAGAAATTTATGGATACCTGGAAAGCTTTAAGTCATCTTCCAAACAGGCACTAGTATCCCCTCCCCCCAACCCCCGCAACAAAGTAACAACAGCTTGACTGGCTCACTCTGGGATCCTGGGCAGTAAGGATGTAAGTCTCTCATTTGGAAGAATGGACACACATGTTTTCTGACATAGCTAGGGCAACTCCACTTCGAAGGAAAATATGCGACCTTTACAAAAGGCCAAATAGTTGTGTGTTGGCACCGAAGGGAAAGGGACATGTCCAGCCAAAGGTGGTGTAAAAGTCTGGAAATTAACTCCTGTCAGCATTGTTCAAAATGTTTGGATGTGAAGTTAATAGTTTAGGAAGAAGAAGAGACAATAGGTTCTCTAACGGAAGACCAAATTAAAATTACTTTTCCTCCTTAACGGAGTAAGATTAAGTCCAAACACATTCTGAGAAGTGACGAACTCTACTGTTAATTTCCTGATGTGGCATATGGATGTGCACTATTTTGGCCACACCCAGATATGATACCATGTGTCGCATGAACACAACTTCCTTGCTCAAGATTGACTCATAGCCGCTGAAAACTCAGATGTTTCCGTTTAAAACTTATGCCTGGATATAAATATAGGGAAAATAAATCTATGATCAGCCAAACATATCAGCATATAAGTTTACTAAACACACTATAAAAATGGAGGCCAGAAACATTTGTCTAAAATAAAAAACCCAAAGTCTTACAGTCAAGAAGTTATTTTGGATGTAGATTGCAGGTAATGCAGCATAGGTTATAAACCATGCTTTTAACTTGATCAGGGACTTCTATTTCAGTAGAATGCCTTTTTTTTTTTTTAGAGCTTTTTTGTTCCTTTTTTGTTCCATTTGGTTTTCTCATACTGATATATGTAGTGACTATTCCTTTACATAGTAATGGGAAGCCATACTAACAAAAACTTACCTTGCAAACAACTTTAAACTATCAATATTTTTAGGGAAATTATTGATAACTTACTAAAATAGTAGGCTGGGCTAACATTATATCTCACTGGCAAAAAATCCAAACTCTATTACACTTATGTGCAGCATTGGCTTATCAAGATTTTGCTATATAAACGTACTGGATCAGGATTGGGGACCTGGGGATTTCTATCATGCTTTAGCTTCCTTCTCCACCTAAGCAGCAGAATTGCAGACATTTAGGTTTCTTTATTATTATTTAACATATATCTATCCGTTCATCAAATAGTTTTGAATAGCTACCATGTCCTACAGCATATATATATATACACTTATTCCTATAATAAACACAATATAGTATATGCATACAAGGGCATACAATAATAAAAAGGAAATATAATACGTCGTTTCACATCTTGAGGAGTTTTCGGTCCAGTCCCAGATAATATTTTGATGAATTTTAAATGCAAATTCTTTAAGAGAATGATGAGATGACACAGAATAATGCATTTTAAAGTGAATTTCATTAACATCTAAGGAGAGAAATTAAAGATGGCTCCAACCCGAGGAAAGGGCCAGTAATCTTGTCTTGTCTTGTCACCAACTTTCAGAAGCACTCCAAGTATCTGAAAAAGTACTGATATTGGGGTTGCTATCTTAAATTGTTTTCTACCATCTTATACTTCTCTGGCACTTCAGAGGAGGCCCTACCTTATTATCATTGCCCTCCAGAAAAAGAAGAGTCACAACCTGTCTCAAGTGTTAAACAACCCTGACTCTTAAGAAATCATTCAGGTTAACCTCCAACATTCATGTTGCAATCTTGGCATGTCTCGTTATGTCCCCAAAGATGCTTATTAAATTGCACTTTGTCATTCTCTCCTTCAAGCTGAATAATGCCAATTCCTGTTTTCCCAGAAGTAATCCTTTAGTTGTCAAGTATACTATTGATGCTATTAGATTTATTTTCCATTTGGTATATTAACAACTCCAGCTCTTTGATTTGGAGCTAAAAGCTCTGGGACACAGCCTGTTTAGGGGATGGGTCAGGAAGTGTTTCACCTCTGCCTTTTACAGGATTACACCTGGTCCAGGTCAATGATGATACCAACGCAGGTGACTCTTCATTGGTCTACACTGTCCTATAGGAATATGACATGAGCCATATGTGTAATTTTTAATTTCCTAGTAGTCTCATTAAAAGGAGTGAAAAGAAATAGGTGAAACTGATTTTATTTTATTTTTATTTTTTACATATACATGTATCTATTCCTTTTCAAATTCTTTTCCCACTTAGGTTGTTACAGAATATTGAGCAGAGTTCCCTGTGCTATACAGTAGGTCCTTGTTGGTTACCTATTTTAAATATAGCAGTGTGTACATGTCAATCCCAACTCTCTAACTATCCCTCCCCGCCACCCATCCCCCCCTGGTAACCATAAGTTCGTTCTCTAAGTCTGTGAGTCTGTCTCTGTTTTGAAACTGATGTTATTAATATATTTCATTTAACTCAGCACAAAATATTGTCATTTCAACATGTAATCAAAATATACAATTATTCATGAGACAGTTTAAGTTCTTTTTTACACTAAGTCTTTGAAATCTGGTATGTATTTTACACTTGTAGCACATCTCAATTTAGACTGGTCACATTTGAGTTTCCACAGCCATATATGGCCAGTGGACCACACAGGGCTCTACAGAACTAGAAGGCAATCTCAGTAACCTTGCTCCAAACATGGATATCTTCCCAGCTGACAGGCTCAGGGGGTATGAAATCTAAATCATTCTCCCTATAAGATGTGGTCCTTGTTCTCAGTCTCTGTGCTGTTTTATTCCAAGTCTAAACAGTGGTCATTATATTCAGTTTTTTATCACATTACAAAAGATTCAAAAGTTCTGCAGGAAGTCCACAAGCTGAATGGCAATTGCCTAGTACTCCTCAGTCAGAGACATTACGTGTGCCTTGTTTTTTCTATTTACCATTTACTACAGCTCTGTTTTTAGAGTCAGTCAACCAGTCAGGCAGTATTGATTAGGGCCAGGCATGCTCACGTGCTCAGTATGCGCCCGCCGTAGGGGACAGAGTGTTGGCCTTTAAGGGGCCTCCATGCTGAAGTCCCGCTTTTCACAAGTTTTATCTTGAGGTGCTTACAAGGACTTACCAGACTGCACAATACCCCCTTGGATGTTAAAAATAAAAACAAAACAATGTGTTTAGTTGTTTTCTTTTTGTCCTGTAACATTCAAAGTGGCAAGTTTTCCAGGAAACAAAAACTCCCTTGCAAACAAGTGAATTGAATCAAATTGTTCCTTCCCCAAAATATTTTGTAACTGGGCATTATTTCCTCTTGTCGTTGGTACCAGATCAGATCTGAGCTCTTTCTGTTTAAAAGAAATATCAAAGGAAAAAATGCAAAGAATAAGTGAAATAAAAACCATGAAGTGGTATCCACTGGGGTACAAACATCTTTAGGATGAACCACCAACCTCAAGTCCTCTGTGGGCAGGAGTTACCTTCCCACAGACAGAAGCCCACTAAGGAACTCACAGAATGTCTTCCTCCACAACCAAGTGACTGACAGCTATTCTGATCTCAGCTGAAAGCTAAGCCTGAGTCCCCCTTAGTTGCTCTACCAGCTTCTAAAAAAGCAAAGCTCTCAGAACTTCCCCTGGCACCACTTGCTCTTTTCCTCTACTTATCAGCTGACTTTAATGTTCTCTCTTTTTAGCCTTCAAGTTTCTGTGACCTTATTATGACATTTGAGTTGGGTGATTTATCGCTGTTAAACGGCACTGCACTGATTAAACAAAGGCCTTTCTGGCCTCATAGTCAGTTACAATACCTCGATTCAGTGTGATAAGCTTAAACACACACAATTAGATGGGGTAATATCCAATTTGTCAAAGCTCTTGTGGCTTAATTTTCTGTCACAAAGCTTGAAAGAAACAGTGACTGGACAAAAAGCTCCAGATTTATTGCTTAAGTACCTTCCAGTAAATTGATCTTGCCCATGGCGTAATCTCATTTTGGACATTTTGGGAGACAGGGAAGCTCAACTAGCCTGAAACCCCTTAAAAATGGGCCTGAGGGTTCCTGATCACAGAACTTGAAAGCTCAGCAACTAGACAGGAGTGTCTCTTCAGAGGCAGACAACAACCCATTTGCCTGGCCAGAGTTTCCTTTCAGGATAATTGCATGAAAAGAATAAATGTCAGTAAAAGGATGAAACACTCATGTAGGGAAATAAAAATATATACCAGGTCCTGAAAACATCATCCTGAAACAGGCCACGGCTCTATTTCATGAAGAATAAAACAGGAGCAGCTGACATTTTTTTAAAATGGGTTATTACCATCATAATTATCTTATCCCAGCAATGGCCAGTTTTTCTGGCATATGTTTTCAAGGCAGGCTATTACTTTCTAATTGGAAACAAGATAGAAGATATCCTTCTCTTGCAATTTTTTGAAACAACATTTACTTTTCCATTTGATGAATAAGAGGACAGTAACAATGAACATTTTCTGCAGATTCATTGTGGAAAACATTTACTATTGTAGCCTGGTAAAGACACAAAGAGTAAGGCTTATATTCAATGAATATCCCACAAACAGTTATTGGATTATTGAAGACATTGCTCTAGATGTCAGGGAGATAGAAAAATAAGTAACAGACAGTCTTTGTTCGGAAGTCTCTAGTGAAATATATAAGCATGCATGTAGTTATTTTAGTAGACAAAAAAATATGTTGTGAGAGAAGCAAAAAAGTGAGATTATACACAAAAATAAACTCAAATGGATTAAAGACCTAAATGTAAGACCAGACACTATAAAACTCTTAGAGGAAAACATAGGCAGAACACTCTGACATAAATCACAGTGAGATCTCTCTTGACCCACCTCCTAGAGTAATGGAAATAAAAACAAAAATAAACAAATGGGACCTAATGAAACTTAAAAGCTTTTGCACAGAAAAGGAAACCACAAACAAGACCAAAAGACAACCCTCAGAATGGGAGAAAATATTTGCAATTGAAGCAACTGACAAAGGATTAATCTCCAAAATTTATAAGCAGCTCATGCAGCTCAATAACAAAAAAACAAACAACCCAATCTAAAAATGGGCAGAAGACCTAAATAGACATTTCTCCAAAGAAGATGTACAGATTGCCAACAAACACATGAAAGAATGCTCAACATCATTAATCATTAGAGAAATGCAAATCAAAACTACAATGAGATATCATCTCACACTGGTCAGAATGGCCATCAGCAAAAAATCTAGAAACAATAAATGCTGGAGAGGGTGTGGAGAAAAGGGAACCCTCTTGCACTGTTGGTGGGAATGTAAATTGATACAGCCACTATGGAGAACAGTATGGAGGTTCCTTAAAAAAACTAAAAATAGAACTATCATCTGACCCAGCAATCCCACTACTGGGCATATACACTGAGAAAACCATAATTCAAAAAGACACATGCACCCCAATGTTCACTGCAGCACTGTTTACAATAGCCAGGTCATGGAAGTAACCTAAATTCCCATTGACAGACAAATGGATAAAGAAGATGTGGTACCTATATACAATGGACTATTACTCAGCCATAAAAAGGAACAAAACTGGGTCATTCGTAGAGGCGTGGATGGATCTAGAGACGGTCATACAGAGTGAAGTAAGTCAGAAAGAGAAAAACAAATATTGTATGTTAACGCATATATGTGAAACCTAGAAAAATGGTACAGATGAACCAGTTTGCAGGGCAGAAATTGAGACACAGATGTAGAGAACAAACATATGGACACCAAGGGGGAAACGTGGCAGTGGGGTGGTAGTGTGATGAATTGGGAGATTGGGATTGACATATACACACTAATATGTCTAAAATGGATAACTAATAAGAACCTGCTGTATAAAAAAATAAATTAAATTAAATTTTAAAAAAAGAAGTAACCATAGATACAGAGACACCAGGCAGACCTCAGAGATATTTCAGGTTTGCTTCTAGACCACTGCAATAAAGCCAATATTGCAACACAGAGAATCACTCACAATTTTTGGTTTCCCAATGCATATAAAAGTTATGTTTACACTACAGTGTAGTCTAGTAAGTGTTCATTATGTCGAAAAAAATGTAAATACCTTGATTGGAAAACACTTTATTGTTAAAAATGCCAGCATCATCTGACAATGCAGGGTTGTCACATACCTTATAATTTGTAAAAAACTCACTATCTGCAAAGCTCAATATAGGGAAGCACAATGAAACAAGGTCTGCCTGTAATTTCTGAAACAAAGAAAATGTGTTTGTATTTTTAGAAATATAAGTCATTTCTATCAGACAAAAAGGAACATAATATAAGGACAGAGATGGAACTTTTTTTTTTTCTTTTTGCGGTACGCGGGCCTCTCACCGTTGTGGCCTCTCCTGTTGGGGAGCACAGGCTCCCGACGCGCAGGCTCAGCAGCCATGGCTCACGGGCCCAGCCGCTCCGTGGCATGTGGAATCTTCCCAGATCGGGGCACGAACCTGCATCCCCTGCATCGGCAGGCGGACTCTCAACCACTGCGCCACCAGGGAAGCCCAGAGATGGAACTTTTATCAAAAGGAAGACACAAGTCTTTTCATCATCTGACGAGGACAAAGCCGGTATCATGATTTTTGTCAGTCTGTTATGGTCACAATTCCAGGCTGGGATGTATTCAGGGCTTGTATTTTCAATAGTGACTGCTGCTTTCTTGAACACTGCAGGTGCCCAAGTGCCCCAAAGTCAAGGAATGAGCGTCACTGGAACCTTCACTCAATCTTTCACTGCCCCCTCCATTTGTTGACGCCTGGAAGGGACTCCAGCCTAGATGACTGATGACCCCTGCCTTCCAGACTCTTACAGTCTAAGTGGGAGTTTCTGTTCGCTTGGAGCACTGCTATCTAGATTTGGTCCTTCACACCCATCTTTAAAAAATGTTGTGTATGTACCCTTCATTTTTGTTCCTTTATCTATAAAGGACACATACACACTACCATGCTAACGCTACCCATTAAAAAATACACAGGAATGTAAACTCTTTGATAATGAGAGATAAAAAGAAAGTCATATTTTGAAATAGTTAAACTTGATGGCTTTGTACTATCATTAGTAATATTTCATGACACAATATATACTTAATGAAAGTTTCAAGTTAAGCTAGTGGATATAAATCCATTTTAAGCTGCCTTCTCTATATTTTTTCTTTTGGCTGACCACTTGACAGATAGGATCAGACTGTCAGTATTTTTAACATGTTTTGTGGCTGACAAAGACCTTTATTAATAGTAAAAAATATATTGATTCTGTTAATTTCTTTTTGATCCTTTGGGTTTGCATTGATAATATTTTAAGTGGGAATTTATCAGAAGGAATATTTTCAAGCTTCTTGTTCATTATGTGGAGGATGTTTTAGTGATAACCATAAAGCCACATAACCAGGAATGTACAAAGTCTGTATTATGCTGCAATATGCAGACATGTTTCACGCAGCCTCACAGGAAAGCTAACTCTCTTACTTCTGTCTACTTTACACAGAGAGTGCTGACATTTAATCGTCTAATATATGTGACCTTCGGTGACAATTCACTAAGTATAGTAAAGCTAAGTAAAGCTTCCTTTTTTTAAGATAAAAACTAAGTACGAAAAGAAATTCTAATATTTTTACAGCACCCCAGTGGGTTGTTTTGTGCATCCCACTTTGGAGACTCCTGTAGTAAAGAGCTGTATTCAAATAACTATTCTGAGAAATCTGAGCCATGTTTGTTTCAAAGAACCAAGAAATCATGGTGGTAGAAGTTTCGTTAAAATATGAGATATAATTCTTACACCTTTCACTGGGATCAGGTGCTTCATCTTAGGCCAGGAAAACAAAAAAATGACCCCCCGTGGCAAACCTTTGGTTTTAAAAGCAGCTTCCACCAGAACCCTTGGCTCAAGTCTTAATCAGATTTCAAAACATATAGTGAAGAGAGAATCATATAAAACAGTAAATAATCTAGGACTGAAAACATCACACTGTGGGTCACAAATGAAGAGACTGATCTGTGTTTAGTAAATGAAAGAATCATTTAATAAGAATATTAATCAAGTTTGGGCCTTACGGAAGGGGCACACTTTGGCTGGAGAGACACTTCCTCAGGGGAAACCACCAAGAGAAGCACCCTGCAGTGTGGATAGAGGCAGTGAGGATGATCAAGAGACTGCTCTCGTTTAAGTAACTGACATCTTTCACCCACAGATGCAGAACTGAAATGTGAATTACAAGTCAGCTTGGCAAATGGCCAATGGAAGGAATTCCGAGTTATTAGGTGCAGACTGATGGAGAAACCACCATCGAATGTACCTTTTTTACCTGGTCTTATGCCATATTGGTGACAAACATGGTTGAAGGTAGAGAACTCTATAGGTATTTTTTAAATTACTTCTCTCAGTTTCTTCTTTACAAGAAAAAAACGTGTTTTAAAAATATTGACTTGATAACATGTACTAGGTGTTATATAATTCAATTATTACATGACCATGCAATATGAATGTTCTGATCTTGCAAATGAGAAAATGGAAGCCCAAGGCCACAGAGCTGGTGACACCAGCCCTGCCTGTCTTCCAAGCCCCTGCTTGAGTCCCTGCTTTCAGAAGCTGGGTCAGGGGCAGTAACAGGTTATATGCAATACTTTGCCTCCCTTAAAAATAAAGAAAAACAAATAAATAAAGAACGAACAAATAAAATAAAGCAAAACAAAAAGAATTCTTAAAGGCATGTAGTTAGGACTTTTATAGGTTTTTTAATAAGTCTAAGTAGCCTTATCACAGGTTATGAAAACCCCTTGGGAAGACAAAGACGATGCCTAGACACATTGGGGGACATTAAGAACCGCAATGATGGGAACTCAGTTCAAGAAAGACATCAGAAAACTCTAGGGAGCTGTCAGAGGAAAAAAAAATAGAAAAGCAGAAGAACTCGAAAGGCTCTGGGGAGACTAAAATTTGTCTGCATGTACCTTTCTTTTGATGAGACACATCCATCTTAAGCAGATTCCTTGTTTATTCTTATTATGCCAGGTTTCCTTTTCTGGTCTGCTGGTTCTCTAGGGTTTTGTAGGCCAGTAGTTTGAGTTTTCCAATTTCAAAAGCATTTGGGATTTCACAAAGACAAAATGCAAAGGCTCCCCAGCAGCCCAGTTTACTTAGGAGGTTTTAATCATAATAATCTGCATAGTGTATGAGAATTCCTACCTCAACTGTGTGTCTCCTTTCTCTTTAGTATCTGGGGAAAAGCCAAGAGCCCCTCCCTCCAATTTAAATGCCCTAAAACATTTTGATGGAAGCATTTTGTCCCAATCGATCTTCCTGATTCCTTTTCTGCTGTAATGAACCCAATTAACTTGTAAGAGCCGCCATTGACAGTGTTATAAACTGGGTCATGGGGAGAGAGTCAAGTGCTGCCTTATGACTTAGCTGTCATTACCTTATGGAATCTGGCAAGTTCCCTAAATGCCTAAATACAAACCTGGGTTTGCATTCTAGCAATTTGAGATCTCAAAGGCTGGCTGCAGCCGTGGCTGGGGAATGAACTGGAAATGCTGACCCCAGGGAAAGAGGTGCCAAAGTGAAAAGATCACAACTTAATATGAGCCAAAAGGCGTTTCTTTGCAAAAGGCATAAAGCAAGCTCAAACTCCCATAACTCACACATAACACAGAAATCATCGCTAAAGGGATTCAACACCATCATGCCAGACACGAAGTGAGTTATTTCTCTCCTTCCCTGTCTCACCACAGTTTCCTCCCACTTGGTCACACATGGTAAGCATTCATCCAACCTCAACTAAGTCCCCTGGTCTTATCAGGAGATCTGCACTCCCCAGCACTGGAGCAGGATGGAGTATATATTTCCACAGGAGGAAGACTGACATCATTATTATTTTAATAAGCTTGTTGCCAGTTTGCATTCTTTTTCTCCCCTTCCCCTCTCTTAAAATCACTCCCATTCCCCACTCTACCCCAGGCCCGCCACACCCCCGCCCAAAAATATTTAGTTCGCTACATTCAATGAAAAACTATTATAAGTTTAGGATCTCAGACTCCACGATAGCATAGATTTTCTGTGTGTCATCAGCAAGCTGTCACAATACATTTGGCATCACTAAAACGTTGAATGGAGGAAAGACAGTATTGTCATATTGAGATCTTTTAACTATTTTGTGACTTTGTTAGTATTTAGACAATGGACAACAGGGTGTTTTCTTGGACTCTTTGGCCAAATGATAAAAGGGTTATTAATTTATTCTATCTTTGTCAATGAGATCCAAAATAAAAATGGCTAGCATGTTTCATCAACAGTGAACATGTACACAATTTTGCTGTGTACAAAACAGTGTTGTAGCTAGGTTTCAGCGGGTGTTTTACACACACAGTAGATTTCAAGGACTGTGCATTTCTATGTAAGAATTGACTAAAATATTTTCAGAGACTTAATGAAGAGAGACAATACAGAAGTTGCGATTTCCTCAAAGGGCCTTTTACATTTGTCAATACACTTTTTTTTAAAAGAAGGTTTAGACCACACACACATACACTGTCTAACTTAGAAGACTAGTTTCCTGTTATAATCAACACAGATGACTTTTGGACTTTAAAAAAGTCAGACGAATCCTCTAACTTGTTGAACTCTCTGGGTACCTGTATCTTCTGCCTTGTTAAGTTTATTTACTTTATCCAGTATCCCTTCTTTTCCTGCTTTAGAGCCTGTTCAATATCGCTGACTAAATCATAGAAAGAACTACAAGATGATCTGACTAAACCACTATCACTGAAGCAAGGGAATGCTTATTTAGAGAATCAGGGTAGGTGGTGATCACCTCTGTTTTCAAAATCACTCTATGGCTAGAACATATAAACATTGTTTTAAATTATAAAATGGCTTCATAGATTTTATAGATTTATCATTTTCTCATCAATGACTCATTGGAATAGCACACTCTAATAATCATAATTTTTAAAAGCAAATTATATACATACATATTTTCTCCCTTCTCTGATACCGTATTAAGTCCTCTATTTTAAGGATGCATTATCCTCACATTGTGTTTTGCGTTTTGCACACACATCTAGAATGTCTAACTTATCAAGTCAGGACCACACACCTCCCGGAGTCTATGCATCCAACCAAGTTTTGTCCTTCAGGGTTGACATCTTAGGGGCAGAGAACTTACTACAGGTTTGTCATGACTTCATTAACACCCATGCACAAGTGGCCCCCATGCTGCTACTTTGGGTAGAGGCACTTAAGTTGAAGAGAGGAGATTCTTCGAGAACAAGATCCTGGAGATGAACAGGAGGGCCCAGAAGAGATGAAAAGTGGGGAGAAGGTGAAGGGGGGTGAATGGCTCTAAATTCTCATAGGACCAAGGGGATGAGATGGCCTTGACCTGCTGGGCACTGCAGAAGGACAGCAGGTTTGGGCAAAAGTTTATATTATGAAGAAAAAGAGACAAGAAACCTGTATTTAAATCCCTAATGACCAAACCAATTACTTCTTTTTTCTCTTATTTCTTTTTCCACAAAATGAGATTGATTACGAATCTATTCGATTGGAAACCTTGGTGCCCCAGACATGAATGTGCATAAGCTTCTGTCATTTTTGTAATAGAAAAAAATAATCATGTTTCATTATGGCATTTCCCACAGGTTGCCTTCTCACTCCTGAATCACTCGTTAGATTTTAGAAAATAAATAACGGTGTTTTCTTGGCTACTTTGGCCAAATGAAAATCTGATTACCAATTTATGTTACCTTCACCAACGAGATCCAAGATAAAGAATACCTGAACATATCATGAGATGGTTTTGTAAATATAGAGCTGCATGGAATTTAGTCTCCAAAGAATGAATCACCAAAGAGCTGGGGGTCCCTGGTGAGGGAAGTCACACCTGCTTAGTCTTCTAAGATGATCAAAATATTAAAATAAATACTTGAATGTTTTTCAGATGAGTTGTTGGTGTGCCAAAAGTTCTAGGTTGTTAAAAAAATTAACTCCTAATTCATTCAGGTTAACTCTAGACTACGTTTCTGGATTAGAATTGCAGGCTGACTCTTTCCCCATTAAGTTGTGAGGTGGAATAACCATGTTTTCATTCAATATTTATTTGGCCTCCACCATGAGACAGGATAATTTTTTGCTGCTGAGGACACAGCAGTTTCTGTTTTCAGGAATCGTAGGGTTTAATTGGGATGTGGAGATGGCAGTGGGCATGTGTAGAGAGACAACAGACTAAATAGGCAATTCCACAGCAAGGAGTTAATGCTGTCACACAGGTAAACCCAGACAGCTCTGGGGCTAAAACTACTGGTAAACTCTTCAAGAGTGTGTACTACATGACAGGCACAGAGCCAGGATTTGTAAATCTCTTTAAAATCTCATAAATTACTAATCAATGAATTTGGTAAAGTTGCAGTATACAAAATTAACGCACAGAAATCTCTGGCATTCCTATACACTAATGATGAAAAATCTGAAAGTGAAATCAAGAAAACACTCCCATTTACCATTGCAACAAAAAGAATAAAATATCTAGGAATAAACCTACCTAAGGAGACAAAAGACCTGTATGCAGAAAATTATAAGACACTGATGAAAGAAATTAAAGATGATACAAATAGATGAAGAGATATACCATGTTCTTGGATTGGAAGAATCAACATTGTGAAAATGACTCTACTACCCAAAGCAATCTACAGATTCAATGTAATCCCTATCAAACTACCACTGGCATTTCTCACAGAACTAGAACAAAAAAATTCACAATTTGTATGGAAACACAAAAGACCCGAATAGCCAAAGCAATCTTGAGAACGAAAAACGGAGCTGGAGGAATCAAGCTCCCTGACTTCAGACTATACTACAAAGCTACAGTAATCAAGACAGTATGGTACTGGCACAAAAACAGAAAGATAGATCGATGGAACAGGATAGAAAGCCCAGAGATAAACCCACGCACATATGGTCACCTTATCTTTGATAAAGGAGGCAGGAATGTACAGTGGAGAAAGGACATCCTCTTTAATAAGTGGTGCTGGGAAAACTGGACAGGTACATGTAAAAGTATGAGATTAGATCACTCCCTAATACCATACACAAAAATAAGCTCAAAATGGATTAAAGACCTAAATGTAAGGCCAGAAACTATCAAACTCTTAGAGGAAAACATAGGCAGAACACTCTATGACATAAATCACAGCAAGATCCTTTTTGACCCACCTCCTAGAGAAATGGAAATAAAAACAAAAATAAACAAATGGGACCTAATGAAACTTCAAAGCTTTTGCACAGCAAAGGAAACCATAAACAAGATGAAATGACAACACTCAGAATGGGAGAAAATATTTGCAAATGAAGCAACTGACAAAGGATTAATTTCCAAAATTTACAAGCAGCACATGCAGCTCAATAACAAAAAAACAAACAATCTAATCCAAAAACAGGCAGAAGACCTAAATAGACATTTCTCCAAAGAAGATGTACAGACTGCCAACAAACACATGAAAGAATGCTCAACATCATTAATCATTAGGGAAATGCAAATCAAAACTACAATGAGATATCATCTCACACTGGTCAGAATGGCCACCATCAAAAAATCTAGAAACAATAAATGCTGGAGTGGGTGTGGAGAAAAGGGAACACTCTTGCACTGCTGGTGGGAATGTGAATTGGTACAGCCACTATGGAGAACAGTATGGACGTTCCTTAAAAAACTACAAATAGAACTACCATATGACCCAGCAATCCCACTACTGGGCATATACCCTGAGAAAACCATAATTCAAAAAGAGTCATGTACCAAAATGTTCATTGCAGCTCTATTTACAATAGCTTGGAGATGGAAACAACCTAAGTGCCCATCATCGGATGAATGGGTAAAGAAGATGTGCCACATATATACAATAAAATATTACTCAGCCATAAAAAGAAATGAAAGTGAACTATTTGTAATGAGGTGGATAGACCTAGAGTCTGTCATACAGAGTGAAGTAAGTCAGAAAGAGAAAGACAAATACCGTATGCTCACACATATATATGGAATTTAAGAAAAAAAATGTCATGAAGAACCTAGGGGTAAGACAGGAATAAAGACACAGACCTACTAGATAATGGACTTGAGGATATGGGGAGGGGGAAGGGTGAGCTGTGACAAAGCGAGAGAGAGGCATGGACATATATACACTACAAACGTAAGGTAGATAGCTAGTGGGAAGCAGCCGCATAGCACAGGGAGATCAGCTCGGTGCTTTGTGACCGCCTGGAGGGGTGGGATAGGGAGGGAGGGAGGGAGGAAGATGCAAGAGGGAAGAGATATGGGAACATATGTATATGTATAACTGATTCACTTTGTTATAAAGCAGAAACTAACACACCATTGTAAAGCAATTATACCCCAATAAAGATGTTTAAAAAATCTCATAAATTAATAGGTCCTTATTCCCATTTTACAGATGAAAAAGTAGAGACTTAGTATTTGCCCCAAATCACCTGTTATTAAAAGCGATAGACTCGGAATCTGAACCTAGGTACTCTGACTGCAGGTGTTTTATGGAACCTTCACAGGATTAAACGGAGACTGAAGAATAAAAAAGTATCCAATAATGGAGATGGTAGCTATGGCGGGAATACAGAGACGATGGTACAGAGAGAAATTGACCCAGAGAAGGAAGAGGGCATGATGCTTTCATGGAACAGGCGCCCTATGGAACGGCTGAAGCACAGAGTTCAGGGAGAGACAGCAGAGGGAGAGTTGATGGGACAGGGAGACTCACACCTTGTATGATGGCTGCATAGGAGCTGGTGTTTCAGATTCCTCCTGACTGCAGAGGGGAGCCCAGCATAAAAGGCAATTTCGTCTGTTAAGTTCCCAGGCACTTTGTTTTTGGTGAAATAGTGATGTCCCCCCCAAAATTTTTGTTCTCGAACTTTAAAAGATAATACAGATGACAATTCTTATTTTATAGAGCAGAAAACTAAATTTCAGCACAGTAAAGTGACTTGCCCAAGGTTACCAGTTAGACAGCAAATTCTAACTAGAACTCTGGTGTCAACTATCTCTGAGCGTCTTTTTAGTCTGCCCTATGGCTATCTTTTTATAATAATGTTGAACACCGATCTTTAAAACATTATGTTTATTGCTAAAAGATGAATCTGCTTTGTCCACTCCCAGACCCTCTTCTTAGCATAGATGATGCCAGATTAATTGTCCTGAAGTACAGTTCTAAACACATTGCTCCTTTATTTCTATGTAATCATAAAATATTCAATTATGACCAATAAAAATAACAAGTTCTTATATGGAAAAAGTCTGTTAGTTTTCTTTTTAAAAAATTTTATTGACGTATAGCTGATTTACAATATTGTGTTAGTTTCAGGTGCACAGCAAAGTGATTCAGTTATATATATGTATATCTATATATATTCTGAAAAAGTCTTTTTTTCATCTCATTTTATATATTACACATATTCAGTAGAATCACTTAGGAGTCTATAAAATATAAGTAAAATGTATCTTCTTTTGCACCAAGTTAGTATTATATATTTTTTCATTATGGCACTTTGTCACAAATTTGGTTTTATCAGAGTACAAAGAAAATAAGAAAACAATGTGAGTCCATCAACAGGTCCACTAATCTATCTTTCCATATTTTCCTTCTGATAACCTTCGCCTATCAACTGAGTCACCATTCAGTGATAGTTACCATTCATCTTATCTCTACAAATTCCCTTCACAAAAAAAGGAATCTGTTTGCCTTATATTTACAGCCAGTTTTGAATGGAAAGGCAAAGGGGAGGTACCTTGCTCTTATATAACATCTACAAATATTGACTTGATCACAAGGAGACAGTTTGGAAAAAAAAATGAGCTAGTATACATTTAAAATTTTCAAGAAAGATTTCATAAAGTCATTAGTATCTCAAATCTGGCTTTGTAATTTTCACATCTTCCCCTGGGGGCATATTTCCCACAATGGAAGGTTTTTGAAGGCTTCAGCAGAGGCGTGTTAGTGACTTATGCAGCTCAGGGGCAGGTGCAAGCCTGGGGGCTTTGGGATGCCCTGGAGTTCTGGGAGTGGAAGCCCCAGGACCTTCTGAAAGTAGACCTCAGAAGTCAACTGTCCCAACACAAAGATTCAGAAATTATGGAACTTGGTCAGTCTCTGATGGGTCCCACAGTCTGCACGGGCTTTTTGTAATCCACTAAAATGTAAGTTACTGGACTCCACTGTGCCCCTCAAGGAGCATCACAGTGATGGGCCTCTTTTCAGAGCCCATGGGAGACAAGCAGAAAATGATGTCCTTCCTCTTCTACCGGTCCTTTTGGCCCCTCAAGGTCTGTTATTCACTAACACAAACTTAAAGAAGCAGCCACTACTGAAATGGACCGTTTCTGTTTACATGTTGTAAACCGTTATGCATTTCATCTGTATAGAAGCCTTACATGTATCTGAAGTTTACATAACTTCCAATTTGAGAGAGAAGTGAGAAAGAAAAAGTATGCTTATTTATTCACGAAACCTTACTTCTTTTTAATACCATAAAATGTTGAAAACCAGAGACTTGAAACGCGAAATAGTTAAACTTGCAAAGAGACTCATTCATTATTTTTCAGAAGAGAAAATCTTCTTAAAGCGAAAACATTCAGTTTTTGGTTTCAGTCCAAAGGTTCTGTTCAATTGTTTTGAAGTTACAAGGAAAAAAATGTACTTTTCCTATCGTACCCATTGACATTTTTAAACAAAAATAATTCAAAGATATTTAAACAGTACAACTTCAAATGTCTGTTGTTAATCCGCTACGGGGAAGAATCTGTAGGGGAAAAAGAAAACTATGAAAAAATAAACTTGGAGTTTGATCATCCTTTCAAACACTGAATCCAATGAAAATCCTTCTAGGTTTATGATTGTACTATCACAGTGGGGTTTATTTTTAATTGAAAGAATACAGATTCCTGTATTGTCTCTTCTAAAAGTGTTTTTTAAGGGGAAAAAGTTTTAAACTGTTGTATTTAGAATCACAGATCAAAATAGTCTCACACCTGGACGTTCTGTTTCACAAAGAAATGCTAAAGAAATACTAAATTTACCTAATTATTCTACCGTTTCAGAATACTTTTTGGTGAGGGCTACACTATACTTAAGATGATACAAAGTAGAATACATGACCTTCCCTCCATATTTTTTGTGTTATAATATAAACCCAAATTCTATTCTTAAACAACCAAGGATGCCTAATGTAACTTAAAGGAAAGAATATACGGTATATTTTCCTTTAAGTAGCCCACCGGTAAAAGCTCACAGATCTGTCACTGTAAGTCATTTGGCCTCTTGCATTTAAAGACAATGGAAAATGAAGAGGTTTGAAATCTTGAGTAAAATATTTTATCACTCGCAATTTGATTTATCAATAAAATAGGGATAGGGTTTCCCTGGTGGCGCAGCGGTTGAGAGTCCACCTGCCGCTGCAGGGGACACGGGTTCGTGCCCCGGTCCGGGAGCATCCCACGTGCCGCGGAGCGGCTGGGCCCGTGAGCCATGGCCGCTGAGCCTGCGCGTCTGGAGCCTGTGCTCCGCAACGGGAGAGGCCACAACAGTGAAAGGCCCGCGTACCGCAAACAAAATAAAATAAAATAAAATAAAATAGGGATAATAGTAAGATTTGTGTAACAAAAGAAGAGATATATGCAAAACAACACAGATAATATCTAGTACTGTACCTACTTAGCAACTGTTAGTTTCCTTCCCCTTTCCTAAAGGCAAACATTCATTAATATAATTTAAAAATATAAAATACAAGTAAAATGAAATGGCACTCAAGAACCAATACTAAACAACTTTGTATAATAAATTAATAACTCTCCATTGAATCAGTGTTTTTCAAGATGTTCATACACCATCTGTGCTTGGGAAATTAACTTAGTTGGTTCTAACCAGAAAGGAAGGGAAAAGAAAAAGAGAAAAAAATATCAGAGTATGTCACACATAGAAAAGTATTATTTCATTAAACTTTAATTTCAGTTACATTTATGATGTATATATGTGTTGTAAACTAGGTCACAATGTAAAATCTATTTCTTACTATGGGTTGTAATTGTTTTAAAAATTAAGAGCATTGCTTACTTTATCTGTTCTTCCTAGTCTGACATCATTTCCTATTTTTGAGTTCACAAAGTGTGTAGAGAGATAACCTTGAGCATATGCTAGTGTCTGAAAATTCACCGATTCATTTTCATCAGCTGAACACATTTTCCACACCTAAAAGAAACCAAATTGCTCTGGTTGTCTGGCCAAAAACTATAATGTATTAGGAGGCACTGGGCTAGACACACACTCTTCTTTAATCTTCAAAACTACCTCGAGAGGTATTGATTATTATCTGCATTTTACAAAGAGGAAACTGAGGCTCAGCAAAGCGAAGCCAAAGACAGGATGGATTGGACTCCAGTCTGGTCTCTCTCCACACCCCTGCTTTTCACACTAAACCATAACGTTCTCAGGTGGAATATGGTTACATCGCTTGCTCAGTGGAAAGTGGCTGCCAGGGCTAATGCCTCCCTGCTGGCTGTAGGGTGGTGCAGGCCAGGGAAAGAATGTACCACCCAAAGGAAGCTGCACATACATGGCGAGGAACACTTTTCTCTGCGAGCAAATTGGGTCTATCAGTGACTGGTTTAGTCATAACACAATTTAGCCTTTTAAAGAGTCAGAATTGTATAAATACAGTACAGGAAGTTCAAAAAGTAATATTTTAGAAACCACATTCTTTTCTCCAGAACAGACAGCACAGAAGTTTCCATTTCCCACATTAAAACACTCTGTCTTCTCCCTGGGACACAGTGAAACATTTACTAAGGAATCTGAACAGCCAGGAGCATGAACCCTGATGCTTTCCACTGTGTTCACAAGGGTGGTGGATTCAAAGGCAGTCCAGGGCTCTGAAATAGCCTGTTCAGGTTTCTTCACTCATGCTCAGCTAATATGAATCACTTTGACTAAGCATTGCCCTGTTTTGTGGAATGGTATTCTGACATTATTAATTGTTGGCTCAGTTAACTCCACCATAATAACGGCTTTCTCCAGCCTAAGACAGAGCCAATCATGCCCTTGTGAATGTCAGCATTAAGCTTGGGGATGGGTTCGGATCCAACTTTTAAAATATAGTAAACATTCTCCAAAGATAGATTACGATAGGCCAGCTACTAAACACCATCACAACAGGGCAGTTGTGGAGCTCCACATGAAACCTTAACTTTGCATGTATCATATGAGAACATGTTATAGAATGGAACTTCTTAAGGGGATCTCTACAATGCCTACTAAAGAATGCATTAGCCTATTTTTTCTTTTCTTTTATTGTTTTTTTTTTTTTTTGCCTGCTTGCAGCTACTCAGTTCAACTCTGAAGTAACTAATTCTTATATGATATCAGATAGTCTCAAAAATATCCTGTTTCAAAATATCTCACTTATAAACAGTATGTACTCAGTCACAAGATGTATTAAAGAGCCTTTAGAAAGGATTATGAGTAACACCAAGAGGCATGCTTCACTTGGCTTCCCCAGGGACATGAGGAAAGATGCTCAGAGGTGGCTTGGGAAATTTACTTTGAATTATGCTAACATGTCTTGAACTAACATTCTTTCTTAAAAACTTTTGGATGGAATTCCAATTAAATTGGTCAAAATCACTCTATTTAGACTAGAAACAACCTCTTAAATCACTTAATTCCTGTCCTTCTAGAACAGGGCAGTCATTTAATGAAGAAGCTGGAATGTATCTGCTTTTTCAGGAATCAAGGAAGAAATAATAATTTTTTTTCAGTGACAAACTTTTAGACTGTTGATAACTTTCCTTGAACCCCCAGCCCTATGAGCTCAAATTTTATTTATAATTGCAGATTTAAAATAGCGATGCCATTCAGCTCCTGTTTCATCCTGCTACGTATGGAAAAAGAATCATAACTATAACAACTTAAAACATAATTATTGTACTTTTATATTGTATTTTAACAGCTGGTCTCAGAATCATTTCTATCAAAATTCCTTTTCTGTTGATTTGTTTAAAAAATTGATTCATTACTTCTTTATGTTATGTTTATGTTATAGTTTTTCTCTTTTCTGATTGTCTGGTTATAAAAGCTCAGTACAGATAAATTAGAGAGGAAAAGAAAGAGATGGAAAAAAGTTCCCTGAACACTGCCACACAAAAGCAATCACTGGTAATATTAGAATTTTATCCTTCTAAAATCAACTATACTTCAATAAAGAAATGAAAAACCTAAAAAAAAAGAATTTTATCCTTCTGAACGTGGGTTCAGTACATAGAGCATGCATTGTTTTATAAAACATGTCATCATATAGTATATACATCCCCGATAAACTATAGATCACAAGTAAGTGTCTTTGTTATTAAAAGGTTTTTTTAAATGTTTTTAAGGTCTGTAAGTATTATACTCCTGGAATGTATAATAATTGATTTAACTATTTTTATATTATTAGGAATTTGATTCATCCAGTTATTCACTATTATAATTTATGTTACCATGAGTGTCTTTTACATATTCTTTGTATTCACTATTTTTTAGAGATAGAATTGCCATGTCACAAGGGCCAAGAAGATGTTTAGAGTTTTGATATATATTGCATAATTGCCCTCCAAAGAGATGGAAATAGTACCTTCCTCCACCTGTTTCATCTCTCTCTGACCATGTTGGAGATTATCATTGCATTAGGTAACTTCTAAGACAAAGTCGTCAATGATTCTCTCCCCTTCAGGGTGGGCTTCACATAGTGACTTGCTTCTATTGAATAGAATATAGTAGAAGTGATGGGCTATCACTTCAGAGATTGGGTTATAAAAAGACTGCTTCTGGGGCTTCCCTGGTGGCGCAGTGGTTGGGGCGCAGTGGTTGGGGGTCTGCCTGCCGATGCAGGACACACGGGTTCGTGCCCCAGTCCAGGAAGATCCCACATGCAGCGGAGCGGATGGGCCCGTGAGCCATGGCCGCTGAGCCTGCACGTCCGGAGCTCCGCAATGGGAGAGGCCACAACAGTGAGAGGCCAGCGTACCGCAAAAGAAATAAAATAAAATAAAGACTACTTCTGTCTTGTTCTTTCGATCTCTTTCGATCTCTCTCTCTCTCTCTCTCTCTCTCTCTCTCTCTCTCTCTCTCTCTCTCTCTCGCTGTCTGTCTGCCTCTCTCTCCCTCCCTCTCTCTCTCTGTCATTGCTTGCACTGGGGGAATCGTGTTGCCATGTTGTCCCAAGCTCATTGGAGAGGAAGACATTTGCATGAGTTTGAAGCAGGATGCTTCAGCATCAAACCAGTCTTGCAAAGACTGCAACTTTATAAGAAACGTTGAGCTAGAACCACCCAGCTAAGCTGCCCCCAGATTCTTGACCCACAGAAACCGTGAGAAACAGTTTATTATTTTAAGCTGCGAAGTTTGGGGGTAACTTCTTTAATAGCAATAGATAATTAATACAATCATTTTTCCCATCCTCACCACTTCACTTAAATAGCTGTATCTATAGAAAGATTGAACATTGTTTTTCATTTGTTCATTGGTCATTTGTAGCTCTTTTGTTGAAAAGTATCTGTCATCATGTTTTCCCTTGTCCTTATTAATTCATAAGAGCTCATTATGTTTGAAAGATACAACTCTTTAACCATTACATATGTTACAAATACTGTTTTCTCAGTTTTCTATTTTGTTTATATTTCTGTAGACACGGAAGCGGTTCAATATAAAAGTCTTTCAAGTTGTTGTTGGAACAAACTGTGTTTCCTTTTATAATTGTTTTCTTATGGTTTTTGCAGAGAAAAGTCTTCCTCATTCCTAAATTAGATACATAGCCACCTATATTTTCTAATAGTTTTAGCTAATAAAACCATAGACATGTAATTAATCCATTAAAATTTTATTTGTATAATATGAAGTAAAGGTATAAGTTTTTTCTTTCCAAATAAATCTCTGATAGTCCTAGCAATATTTATTTAATAATATTTTTCAGAGTGATTTAAATCCTGACTTTACATCGTAATTTCTTAGAGTAGCAGTTCTCAAAATGTGTTTCATGGACCCCAGGGGTTCTTTAGAACATTTCATAGGCTCCACAAAGAGTCAAACTATTTCCATAAAATACTAAGGCATTGTTTGACTTTTCCACTGTCTTGACGTTTGACCAGATAAAACAAAGCCAATGGCAGGTGGCCCTGTGGATGCCTTAGTGTCAGTTACAAACTGTACCAGTAATCATTGTACTCTTACACGTCACACACTCGCACTTAAAAAATTAAAAGCCAATTTTACTTAAGAATGACTTCGATGAAGCAATAAAAGTTGTTAATTTTATTAAACCTCAATTCTTGAGTGTACATCTTTTTAATATTCTGGATAACATAATAAGGAGTACATATAAAACACTTCTGCATAGTGAAAAATGGGAGTTCTTCTGAGGGAAAATACTTGTGTAATTGTTTGAATTGAGAGCTGTTTTCACGAAATACCATTCTACGTGAAAGAATGTCTGATAGACAAAATATGGTCACGTTAAACCAAATGAAACTTGCATTTGCCCACCCATGAGCAGCAAAGTCAATCTACTGACATCACGTTGTGGAAAGTACAGCGTTTATTGCAAGGCACCCAATGCAGAGCCAAGCTAGGAGAATAAGCAGCTCATGTTCAAAAGACCGAAACTCCCTGATGGCTTTTAAGGGAAGGTTTTTAAAGGCAAGGTGAGGGAGAGGGTCAAACAAGAGGCAGGTGACACAAGGTGGGGGGGAGTCTGTCCCCAGGAAAGCCCCGCACGGTCCTACTCCATTTCAGTCATTCATATTTAGGTATCTGGCAGACTTCTTGAAAATGAACTAGGTGAACTTGTCACTTCAAGGAAAACAAAGTATTTATTGGCAAAGATAAAATTTGAGCTTTTGAGTGAATATTAACTTTGGGGAAACTTGTATCTAACATCATAATCATGACAGCTTCCCAATACTTAAAGATATTTCTGATGAGATCAGTGATAATATTAAGAAATACGATTTTTTGACATCATGTGATAAAATATGTCAGATTCGTAAGATCTGCATAATTCGATTCAAAGTACAAGACAAACAAATGATGGTAGAGTACAAAAACTTCACAGGGATAAGGTTTCGGACTTCACACCACAGCTAATCCTTAAGAAACCACCGTGTGGTATGTTCTAGTTTGGTATCAGAGAAGCACACTGGCACTGCTGCCTCACCCAACCATACCTCTGTATGAGGCCAGATTTTCTCAAAACCCTTAACCAAAACAACATAAGGCAACAGATGGAATGCAGAGGCAGATGTGAGAACCCAGCTGTCTCCTATTAAACATGACATTAAAGAGAATTGAAAAAAATTTTAAACAGTGCCACTCATCACTAATTTATTTTTACTTTGGAAGATCCCATTTTTTAAATAAAAACATGTTATTTCTGTTGATATGTAATGGGTTTGTTATGGCAACTTAGATGAATTAATACATGGGTATTTTAATAATTTCTCAGTTTTAATTTCTTACACAGTAAATAGCAATAGATACAACCCACATAAAAAAGACCTCTTTGGGTATCCATTTCCTTATCTCATCCATGTCATGTCTGCTGGTTACTTCCTATTGCATTTAAAGATGCTCAAGTCTTAAAATACTCTTAACCCCATTTCTTCTTCCAGATTCTACTTCTCACCTTCCTTTCAAAACCAAACATTCTCCTCTCTTGGCTTCTCAGTAAAAAACAAATTGTCCTCATCTTCCTTCCTCGATGGCCCTTCATGCTCAGACAGCCTTGCCACCTCATCATCCTCTGTCCTGAGTCACTCAGGGCTCAGTCCTGGACTGCTGGTCTCATTCTTTCTTTCCTCTGTCAATCAATTCATCAATTTTTATGCCTGTACGAAAGTCCATCAATAGTTACTTCACGATTGCATTTCATTTTATACGGGCACATGATTTTCTTCTTCTCTCTTTCTCATGTTGCTATATAAATACTAAGTTGAAAACAACTGCTGAAAAATTAAAAAGCTTCATCCATCTTCTCTGTGGATCTATAAGCCAGAGCACAGCTTCAAATAGAGGGAAAGTGGATTAGATCCAACGTTCTGCCAATTACGTTCCATCCTGACATGTTTTTAATGGCTCTACAAGGGCATAGACAAGAGTTTGGAAAGGGCAGGCACTTCTGATTTATATAAAAGACTTAAGCTGCTGCTAGTGGAAACGGGTTGTGAAAGTGAATTAAAACACATCGACCAGGAAGGCCTAGACTTCCCTTCAAGAAATTTATAAGCTTCTATTATCAGTAGCATAAATCACCCAAACAACTACATCAACGAAACCAAATTATACAGATTATAATAAGGGGCCCGGTGGCTAGAAGAATTCCAGAGAAATTTAACTTGGTTACGTCTGGTTTATTTTACACCAGAAGTTTTCCTCAATCTTGCTGTTATAAATGCTAATTTCTTTGTTGCCGGGTTCCCTGAGATGCTATTGCATCAAATTCCACTCTAGCCATCAAGTTAAAGTGTTTCCCCCGTTGGACCCACCAAATCTAATGTTGGGTTTTGCCCAACTCTGCTCACACCATCCCACTCCCACAGGGAAGGAAGGTTCATGTTCAGGTTCAAGTTGCTACAGTAATTTGGTGCTTATGTATAGTAACTTTTATAAAAACTGGTTGGACCCTAGAAGCCTGTCCTTTAAAAGGGGACTAGTTTCTTTTAAGCACTATGGAAAATATATATATATAGTTGACACAAATCATCACAATTAGGTAAGGTCACACTGCCAAATGTCTCAGTACATCAGGCAGGTTTAGAACAATGCCAGTAAGTTATTTATTCTCTGTAGAAGGTACTAGAACATAGGATTTCATTAAGGAGCATGATTTTATTTTTAAAAGAAGAAGAATATCTGTGAATTTTTAAGCTATTTGAAAACCCTACTGTTGGAAGGGAAAGGTTGGGCCAATTTCAAGAGAGACTTCTGAGTGCAAGGAACGTGTCTAGGTACCTTAAAATGGGCCCTTTTGTTTTTCACATCATCACTGTGAGGTAGGTACCATTTTGCTCTCTTAGCAGGTAAGGCAATTGAACTCAGATAGGCTGAGGAACAGGCCCAAGATCACACATTGAATTTTATTGTTTTTCCATTTATTATTATTTTTTAATTTTATTGGAGTATAGTTGATTTACAATGCTGTGTTAGTTTCAGGTGTACAGCAAAGTGATTCGGTTATACATCTACATATATTCATTCTTTTTTAGACTCTTTTCCCATATAGGTTATCACAGAATATCGAGTAGAGTTCCCTGTGCTATACAGAAGGTCCTTGTTGATTATCTATCTTGTATATAGTAGTGTGTGTATGTGTTCATCCCAAGCTTCTGATTTATCCCTGCCCCCCACATTTCACACATAGCATTTTAATATAATAAGGATGATGTTTCTGCCATATACTCTCTTTTCTTTCCAATGTACTCTCTTTCTTTACTCCTGACCTTTCTACCATTAAGGGTAAGCCCAAAGCTTATTGTCCTAAGGGGGAAAAGGGTAGGTATAGGACAGATCCTAGAATGAAGAGCTTATTATTCAGCTCTGACACTCAAGGCTGCATTTTGAAGCCCGTGGTAAAATAAAACTTTTCTCATTTTCTTTTTCTCCTATAGGCCCAACTTTTTCAATGGCGCCGTGCCCTACCTCACCAAACCCAGACATCTGGGACTCAGCCTCAATTCTCCATCCTTTCCTTCACTTTCCGAGTTCACTGGTCACTAGAGCCGGCTGATTCGACTTTCGAAAAATAGTACCTATGGACTTCACTTCTCACTCTATGTTCCATTTCTGGTTTCCTAAATCAGGGCCTCATGATTTCTTAATTGGCTGCTAAAAATCTTCCCCCGTTGCCTATGTCTTCATAATGCAATACTCTCTATCCTCCATCATCCTCTTTACAAACTGAGAATAATCATCTGAAAAACAAAACTGATGTTGCCATGCAATCGCTAGTTAAACTTACTTAATTGTTCAACTACCTACAGGCTAAGGTCCAAATTATTCTGCCTGGAAATAGAACACCTTTATGATCTGGTTGCTGCCTCTCTTTCACTGCGATTCTGCTATCCTCCTTGCCCTTTGCCGTCATGCCAAATTACCCAGGGGTGCAAGAAGAGGCCTTAGTCTTTCTAAGCTATATGCACATGCTACTTCTTCGGTTCAGAATGTTTCTCATCATGTGGGGACTCCTGGCTTATGTGTCATCCACCCTAAGATGTTTCCTGGACTCTCACTACTCACCCTCTCTTCTATCTGCCTTTCCAGAGTCAAGCCCTTCCTCTTCTGTCTCCCTTGGATCATGAGTTTATCTTCTCGTGATTACTTATGTTCATCTCCTCACCTAAGCTAGAAGGCAGATTCCAGCTCTACTTAAATGTTTTTATTCTTTTTTTTTTCACAGACATAGAGAACAAATTTATGGTTACCAAAGGAGAAAGGGACAGGGGAGAGATTAAATTAGGAGTATAGGATTAACAAACTACTATACATAAAATAGAAAAGCAACAAAGATTTACTGTATAGCACAGGGAATTATATTCAATATCTTCTAATACCCTATAATGGAAAATAATCTAAAAAACACATATATATATATATAAAACTAAATCACTTTGCTATATACCTGAAACTAACACAATACTGTAAATCAACTATACTTCAATAGAAAAAACAGCTCTACTTAAATTTTAATTTTAGCTCCACTTTATAAAAACATGTCACTTAAATGAAAACAGAAAAAAAGAAGAGTGTAGTGACATCATTTGGCACTCCTGAAAATCCGTATCTGCCTATGAGATGTGCAGTATACAATTGGTTTTCTAGGCACTGTTGATTTTGTGTTCAAGAGATTGATGTGTGCTGGAGATAGAAACTTGGGAGTCGTCAGTGGTGGCAGCCAAGGCCAATGGATGTCGGGGGAAAATTCAATAATAAAAGAAGAGAAAGCTAAGCATTGGGTCCTAGTGAACATTGCTGTAAGGGAGCTGATGAGGCCAGAGAAACCTACGGGGATGAGCGAGGAGTGTTCTGAAAGGTCAGAGAGAATGAACTTGAGAAGTGAAGACAGAAAAGAGCTTCCAGAAAAAGAAAAGTGTGTACTAAGATGACACCTGAAAAGAATCCGTTAGTTTACGGGTTCAGTTTCGTGACAAGCTTGGTAGGAATATCATTAAAGTGGAGGCAAAATTTAAGTAGGTGAAGGATAAGTAAAGATCAAAGTGTGGAGGCCGTGAGTACTGATTTTCTTGCTTTGTCAGTCTTGGAATTATAGTCTTGGATCTACAGAGAAAGGGTGGTGAGAAAAGTGATAACAGTGTTTATTGGTCAGGGTGCTCCTGGCAAGGGGACTGGACAAGGGTTGGGGGGGGGGGTGAGACTGAAGCTGGGTATCTCTGACCTTGACCATTCATGCCCTTGTCATGGTGAAAACCACAAATGATCCCCACTGTTTTCCAACCCCTGCATGTAGGGGAGCATCTCCCCCAGCTGAGACCTGGTTGGGTTTGCCCTACCAGCCCCTGCTGGACGCTCTGTGGACTTTGGGAATCATTTTGACTGGAAAGTCCCACAATCACAACTTTTAGCTGCAGGGTTATCAGAAAGCCTTTCTTCTCTAATCAAGACGTTTATTAGCTTCTGTTAGAATCATAATAACCTTTATCTTCCAGCCACTGTGCATTTCTCACAAAAGAGGTCTGTATACTTCTTGTCTATTTCCAGCAGCCATTTCACATCTGCTTCCTCATAAATAGTTACGTGTTTTGTTCTGACGAGATCTTTAAGGCTAGTTTTCCTGTTGAAAAAACACCACTAACAGTTCATTCTTTTCACCGTAACCTTAGTCTGTGTGAACACACAGGGTGTTCATTAACGTAATTGTGTGTGCCGGTTAAAATGTATTTTAATGTAGTCCTGTGTGAACACAGAAGGTAAAATGCCTGTGATGTGTGCTACTGTGAACACACTGTGCTAATTTCTGCTTTGATTTTCTTCGTGCTGACATCCTTCAGGAATATCATTTACTTTTCTTTTCTAGACAAATTCTCCAGGTGTTTGGAAGTCCTCCTTAGGTCCTCCTTTGCCAAGAAGCTACTCCAGCATCCATGGGAAAACTGACTACTTGATCTTAGGCAGCCCCGACCTCTTAGAGCTTTGGATTCTGAGCTCTGGTTTCTTATCAGCATAGCCTACATCACACACATTAACTCTGAGGTTCAAATAAGTTCATTTTGGGGAAAGCAACTATGCAAATAAAAAGCCTCCTATAAGTAGGCAAAGTGAATTCATGAGTCCTCCATTATTTCAAGTCAATTATTTCAGCATAACTTTCTCTATTTAGGAAGACATCTCATTCTTGCAGTGTGCTCAGTCCCAGATAGAGTTGTTTTGTCATTTCCTTCAAATAGCATGTTTTTTGTTGTTTTTGTCTTTTTTACTGATTTGTCCAACATCAAAAAGCAGCAGTGGATTTCATGATCTGTACATTTGCACATGAGAAACTGAGAACAGACCACCAACTTACTTCACATGGAGACCAAACAGCTCTCAGATGGAAACAATGACTTTTAGTCATTAACAGCCCGATTAAACAGAAACCGTTGACCTAGAGGTGAAAGGCTCCATGGCCCATTCCCTGGTCTTAGACCTGGGGTAACCTACCAGTTTGCTTTGCTTAATTACTTCACTCATTAATGGAACGCCAAGCTTAACTGCGGCATGTGTGTGTACACACACATGCACACACGCATGCACACACAGAGGCATGTATACCACAAGAGAGGATTTTTATATTTCAATCATCTACTTTTTTCAGCATTTTTTGAAGATAACCTAGGGGATTCCATGGCTTTGCTTAAGCCATCCATATCACACAGGGAAATATCTGGAACACTGAAAGGATATTTTAAAAGATCAGAGGAGATTATATTATAAAATAATATTTATACTACTCGTATATACCAACAGCGTCCTAAAATGATTAGGGCCATGTTTCGGGTTTCAGAGTGAGTCATTCTGGCAGGTATGAGTTATTGCAGCACTAACAGCTATGTGGCTGCTGGAAGTCGACCAGCCCAGGATAGGTCTGTGAACCCATAGGGTCTCTCTCCAGATGAGTGCTATCAAAAGGTTGGTAAGAACTGTCATATTTTGCTGTATAACACTAAGGGGAATATATTCACATGAAGTGATTATCTCTGATGTTTCTGGACAATCTAAAGATACATTACATTCTCCTAATAATACCTACCCTCTTTTTTGATATGATGTTTTTAGAAGAACAGCTTGCACTTCTAATCAGTACAATTTATCACCTATCCCCAAAGTACGCTGCTGTTGAAATGCCTGACATATATATTGGGTGTCATGGATTTAGCAAAAATTGAATTATAAATTGCCCTGCCAGTTTTTGCCTCTGGAAATAATGAAAAAGTAAGCTCAAGAAATGTTCTCCTGAAGGATTTACTTTTTAAGTGACTATGAAGAAAGAAACAACCAGCATGGGTTGACAAAATATTATCTCTCTGAGCATAGATTATTTAGGCAACTAAGAAAATATAACAATAGAAATAGGAAAACAATGCAAATTCCACTCCCAGGGAAAGAAAGCAGTTGTAATGAGGTATTCATTTTCAACAACTGAAGGATTTAATGTCTGACAATCTTGGGGTTCCTAAAACCAAATAAAATGTCATGCAAAACTCTTTTTGGAAACTTTAAATATTTTGTTCTTTTAAATGAAATGATGGCCTATTGGAGTTAATTCCTACTTAATTAATTAACAGTCAAAATAGGTTTCTTGCTCAGCATCACTCAGTTTATTTGAATTTTGTATAATATGCTTGTGAATAATTTCATTTAAGCTTTTTATTATATGCCCTTTGTATAAAACTTGGAAATGCAAAAGCTTATCAAGAAAAGCTAAATTTTATGCCTCCAAATTTAGTGTATATTTGTCTAGTGTTTTTTCTCTGCTGTATGCCTTTAAACAAAACTATATGTATATTCAGTATGCATTTTTATAGTTGTTTTTTCCACCTTATCATAAGCCATTCTATCAGATAACATTCTTTTTTTTTCTTTTTTTTTTTACATCTTTATTAGAGTATAATTGCTTTACAATGGTGTGTTAGTTTCTGCTTTGTAACAAAGTGAATCAGTTATACATATACATATGTTCCCATATCTCTTCCCTCTTGCATCTCCCTCCCTCCCACCCTCCCTATCCCACCCCTCTAGGTGGTCACAAAGCACCAAGCTGATCTCCCTGTGCTATGCGGCTGCTTCCCACTAGCTATCTATTTTACGTTTGGTAGTGTAAGATAACATTCTTAACTATATTGTTTTTAATAGCTAGGAGCACACTGTCGTGGAAAGTATACTCGTTAAAATATTTCTCTATTTTTGAACATAGTGTTTTTCTAACTTTTGACTACGAAAAACAACAATAAAATGACTACTTATACTTAATCTATGTTTCATCTCTTGCTATTTGCTTAGAAATAGAATTAATGGATTAAAACACATGAAACTTTTGAAGTTACTTGGTAATATTTCCAAGTGTATTTTCATAAAGGTTTTATCACCTTCCCTTCCATCAGCAGCAAGTCGGCCTGTCACAGAAAGCCTTATTAGGTTTAAATCTTCTAAGCCTTTTCTTTTTTGTTTGCCACACCACGCAGCTTGCAGGATCTTAGTTCCCCGACCAGGGATCAAACCCAGGCCCTCGGCAGTGAAAGCTCTATGTCCTAACCACTGGACTGCCAGGGAATTCCCTAAATTTTCTAAGCCTTTGGCCTTTCAATGCATGAAAAACTTTACCTCCTTTTAATTTGAATGTTTTGATAACATGTTGCAAGGGTTGTTTTGTTTTGTTTTTTTAATGTAAAAAATATTTTTTCCATATCTTACGTTTTTATTTTCTAAGAACCCAGTTTTGATGGTCTAAAAGATGCTGCATCATTATTTAGGTGTGCTTATTACATTATTTTGCTATATTTGTAAGAACTTTCTGTCTTGATCTTTCCAAAGCTTAGTCATTTTAGGATTTATTTCAGTAACATTCATTTGGGGAAAAAGAAGATCTCACAATTTCAGGGATATTTTCCAGGGAGTAACATATTTTATAAAGTTACTATCCATTTTTCTCTGACATTAGCCTCACTGATGCATTTATTTGGGTAGAAGCATCTTCAAAGTCTCCATCAGGTTATTTTGAAAACTTACAGAATCACACACCATATGCAGTGTGCTCATCACTCTGATTTGGTATACTTTATAGGCTGAGTTGCACATAAAGATCTCAGCAGTTTCAGAGAGCCTATTGCAATCATTCTAGTTCCAAAGAAGTCTAAGCGAAATGATGGCCCTGTCCATTTGTATTCTTTTGCATCCTAGAGCAAAAGTGGAAATATGAGATTAGGAATAGAGTAATAACAGCTTCAAGCAGGAAGAAAAGCAAAGTACTGAAAATGGGTACAACTTGTATCTTTTTTTTTTAACATTTTTTTGGAGTATAATTGCTTTAAAATGGTGTGTTAGTTTCTGCTGTATAACAAAGTAAATCAGCTATTCATATACATATATCCCCATATCTCCTCCTTCTTGCATCTCCCTCCCTCCCACCCTCCCTATCCCACCCCTCTAGGTGGTCACAAAGCACTGAGCTGATCTCCCTGGGCTATGCAGCTGCTTCCCACTAGCTATCTATTTTATATTTGGTAGTGTATATAAGTCCATGCCACTCTCTCACTTCATCCCAGCTTACCCTTCCCCTCCCCATCTCCTCAAGTTCATTCTCTACATCTGTATCTTTATTCCTGTCCTGCCCCTAGGTTCATCAGAACTTTTTTTTTTTTTTTTAGATTCCATATACATGTGCTAGCATACGGTATTTGTTTTACTCTTTCTGACTTACTTCACTCTGTATGACAGACTCTAGGTCCATCCACTTCACTACAAACAGTTCAATTTCGTTTCTTTTTATGGCTGAGTAATATTCTATTGTATGTATGTGGCACATCTTCTTTATCCATTCAGCTGTGAATGGACACTTAGGTCGCTTCCATATCCTGGCTATTGTAAATAGTGCTTGCAATGAACATTTTGGTACATGACACTTTTTGAACTATGGTTTTCTCAGGGTATATGGCCAGTAGTGGGATTGCTGGGTCGTATGGTAGTTTTATTTTTACTTTTTAAGGAACCTCCATACAGTTCTCCATAGTGGCTGTATCAATTTACATTTCCACCAACAGTGCAAGAGGGTCCCTTTTATCCACACCCTCTCCAGCATTTATTGTTTGTAGATTTTTTGATGATGGCCATTCTGACCGGTGTGAGATGATACCTCATTGTGGTTTTGATTTGCATTTCTCTAATGATTAGTGATGTTGAGCATGCTTTCATGTGTTTGTTTGCAGTCTGTATATCTTCTTTGGAGAAATGTCTATTTAGGTCTTCTGCCCATTTTTGGATTGGGTTGTTTGTTTTTTTTTGATATTGAGCTGCATGAGCTGCTTGTATATTTTGGAGATTAATTCTTTGTCAGTTGCTTTGTTTGCAAATATTTTCTCCCATCCAGAGGGTTGTCTTTTCGTTTATGGTTTTCCTTTTCTGTGCAAAACTTTTAAGTTTCATTAGGTCCCATTTGTTTATTTTTGTTTTTATTTCCATTTCTCTAGGAGGTGGGTCAAAAAGGATCTTGCTGTGATTGATGCCATAGAGTGTTCTGCCTATGTTTTCCTCTAAGAGTTTTATAATGTCTGGCCTTACATTTAGGTCTTTAATCCATTCTGAGTTTATTTTTGTATGTGGTGTTAGGTAGTGTTCTAATCTCATTCTTTTACATGTAGCTGTCCACTTGTCCCAGCATCACTTATTGAAGAGGCTGTCTTTTCTCCATTGTATATTCTTGCCTCCTTTATCAAAGATAAGGTGACCAGGGGACTTCCCTGGTGGTGCAGTGGTTGAGGGTCCACCTGCCAATGCAGGGGACACAGGTTCGTGCCCCAGTCCGGGAAGATCCCACATGCCACGGAGCGGCTAGGCCCATGAGCCATGGCCGCTGAGCCTGCGCGTCTGGAGCCTGTGCTCCACAATGGAAGAGGCCACAACAGTAAGAGGCCCGCGTACCTCAAAAACTAAGAAACAAACAGACAAAAAAAAGATAAGGTGACCATATGTGCATGGGTTTGTCTCTGGGCTTTCTATCCTGTTCCACTGATCTATATTTCTGTTTTTTACCACCAGTGTCTTGATTACTGTAGCTTTGTAGTATAGTCTGAAGTCAGGCAGCCTGATTCCTCCAGCTCTGCTTTTCTCTCTCAAGATTGCTTTGGCTTGAGGGTCTTTTGTGTTTCCATACATATTGTCAAATTTTTTGTTCTAGTTCTGTGAAAATTGTCATTCGTAGTTTGATAGGGATTGAATTGAATCTGTAGATTGCTTGCAGTGGTATAGTCATTTTCACAATGTTGATTCTTCCAAGCCAAGAGCATGGTGTATCTCTCCATCTGTTTGTATTGTCTTTAATTTCTTTCATCAGTGTCTTATAGTTTTCTGCATACAGGTCTTTTGTGTCCTTCGGTAGGTTAATTCCTAGGTATTTTGTTCTTTTTGTTAGAATGGTAAATGAGAGTATTTCCTTAATTTCTCTTTCAGATTTTTCATCATTAGTGTATAGGAATGCAAGAGATTTCTGTGCATTAATTTTGTATCCTGTTTCTTTACCAAATTCGTTGATTAGCCCTAGTAGTTTTCTGGTAGCATCTTTAGGATTCTCTATGTATAGTATCATGTCATCTGCAAACAGTGACAGTTTTACTTTTTTTCATCTCTGATTGCTGTGGCTAAAACTTCCAAAACTATGTTGAATAATAGTGGTCAGAGTGGGCAACCTTGTCTTGTTCCTGGTTAGAGGAAACGGTTTCAGTTTTTCACCACTGAGAACAAGGTTGGCTGTGGGTTTGTCATGTATGGCCTTTATTATGTTGATGTAGGTTCCCTCTGTGCCTACTTTCTAGAGACTTTTTATCATAAATGGGTGTTGAATTGTGTTGAAAGCTTTTTCTGCATCTATTGAGGTTATCATATGGTTTTTATCCTTCAGTTTGTTAATATGGTGTATCACATTGATTGATTTGCGTATACTGAAGAATCCTTGCATTCCTGGGATAAACCCCACTTGATCATGGTGTATGATCTTTTTAATGTGCTCTTGGATTCTGTTTGCTAGTATTTTGTTGAGGATTTTTGCATCTATGTTCATCAGTAATATTGGGCTGTAGTTTTTTTTTGTGACATCCTTGTCTGGTTTTGGTATCAGGGTGATGGTGGCCTCACAGAATGTGTTTGGGAGTGTTCCTCCCTCTGCTATATTTTGGAAGAGTTTGAGAAGGATAGGTGTTAGCTCTTCTCTAAATGTTTGATAGAATTCTCCTGTGAAGCCATCTGGGCCTGGGCTTTTGTTTTTGGAAGATTTTTAATCACAGTGTCAATTTCAGTGCTTGTGATTGGTCTGTTTATATTTTCTATTTCTTCCTGGTTCAGTCGTGGAAGGTTGTGCTTTTCTAAGAATTTGTCCATTTCTTCCAGGTTGTCCATTTTATTGGCATATAGTTGCTTGTAGTAATCTCTCATGATCCTTTGTATTTTTGCAGTGTCAGTTGTTACTTCTCCTTTTTCATTTCTAATTCTATTGATATGAGTCTTCTCCCATTTTTTCTCGATGAGTCTGGCTAATGGTTTATCAATTTTGTTTACCTTCTCAAAGAACCAGCTTTTAGTTTTATTGATCTTTGCTACTGTTTCCTTCATTTCTTTTTCATTTATTTCTGATCTGATCTTTATGATTTCTTTCCTTCTGCTAACTTTGGGGTTTTTTTCCTTCTTTCTCTAATTGCTTTAGGTGTAAGGTTGGGTTGTTTATTAGAGATGTCTCTTGTTTCTTGAGGTTGGATTGCATTGCTATAAATTCCCTCTTAGAGCTGCTTTTACAGCATCCCATAGGTTTTGGGTCGTCGTGTTTTCATTGTCATTTATTTCTAGGTATTTTTTGATTTCCTCTTTGATTTCTTCAGTGATCTCTTGGTTATTTAGTAGCATATTGTTTAGCCTCCATGTGTTTGTATTTTTTACAGTTCTCTTCCCTTTAATTGATATCTAGTCTCATAGCATTGTGGTCAGAAAAGATACTTGATATGATTTCAATATTCTTAAATTTACCAAGGCTTGATTTGTGACCCAAGATATGATCTGTCCTGAAGAATGTTCCACGAGCACTTGAGAAGAAAGTATTCTGTTGTTTTTGAATGAAATGTCCTATAAATATCAATTAAGTCCATCTTTTTTATTGTGTCATTTAAAGCTTGTGTTTCCTTATTTTCATTTTGGATGATCTGTCCATTGGTGAAAGTGGGTGTTAAAGTCCCCTACTATGATTGTGTTACTGTCGATTTCCCCTTTTATGGCTGTTAGCATTTGCCTTATGTATTGAGGTGCTCCTATGTTGTGTGCATAAATATTTACAATTGTTGTATCTTCTTGGACTGATGCCTTGATCATTGTGTAGCATCCTTCCTTGTCTCCTGTAATAGTGTTTATTTTAAAGTCTATTTTGTCTGATATGAGAAATGCTACTCCAGCTTTCTTTTGATTTCCATTTGCATGGAATATCTTTTTCCATCCCCTCACTTTCAGTCTGTATGTGTCCCTAGGTCTGAAGTGTGTCTCTTGTAGATAGCATATATACGGGTCTTGTTTCTGTATCCATTTAGCCAGTCTATGTCTTTTGGTTGGAGCATTTAATCCATTTACATTTAAGGTAATTATCGATATGTATGTTCCTATTACCATTTTCTTAATTGTTTTTTGTTATTGTAGGTCTTTTCCTTCTCTGGTGTTTCCTGCCTAGAGAAGTTCCTTTAGCATTTGTTGTAAAGCTGGTTTGGTGGTGCTGAAATCTCTTAACTTTTGCTTGTCTGTAAAGGTTTTAATTTCGCTGTCGAATCTGAATGAGATCCTTGCTTGGTGGAGTAATCTTGCTGTAGGTTTCTCCTTTCATCACTTTAAATATGTCCTGCCCCTCCCTCTGGCTTGCAGAGTTTCTGCTGAAAGATCAGCTGTTAACCTTATGGGGATTCCCTTTTATGTTATTTGTTGCTTTTCCCTTGCTGCTTTTAATATTTTTCCTTTGTATTTAGTTTTTGATAGTTTGATTAATATGTGTCTTGGCCTGTTTTTCCTTGGATTTATCCTGTATGGGACTCTCTGTGCTTCCTGGACTTGATTGACTATTTCCTTTCCAATGTTAAAGAAGTTTTCAACTATAATCTCTTCAAATATTTTCTCAGACCCTTTCTTTTTCTCTTCTTCTTCTGGAACCCCTATAATTTGAATGTTGGTGCGTTGGATGTTGTCCCAGAGGTCTGTGAGACTGTCCTCAATTCTTTTCCTTCTCTTTTCTTTATTCTGCTCTGCAGTAGTTATTTCCACTATTGTATCTTCCAGGTCACTTATCCATTCTCCTGCCTCATTTATTCTGCTATTGATTCCTTCTAGAGAATTTTTAATTTCATATTGTGTTGTTCATCATTGTTTGTTTGCTCTTTAGTTCTTCTAGCTCCTTGTGAAACGTTTCTGTTATTTTCTCCATTCTATTTCCATGATTTTGGATCATCTTTACTATCATTACTCTGCCTTCTTTTTCAGGTAGACTGCCTGTTTCCTCTTCATTTGTTTGGTCTGGTGGGTTTTTACCTTGCTCCTTCATCTGCTGCATATTTCTCTGTCTTCTCATTTCATTTAACTTGCTGTGTTTAGGGTCTCCTTTTCACAGGCTGCAGGTTCATAGTTCCTGTTTTTCTTGGTGTCTGCCCTCAGTGGGTGAGGTTGGTTTAGTGGCTTGTGTAGGCTTCCTGGTGGAGGGAACTAGTGCCTGTGTTCTGGTGGGTGGGGCTGGATCTTGTCTTTCTGGTGGGCAGAGCTATGTCCGATGGTGTGTTTGGGGGTGTCTGTGAACTTAGTGTGATTTTAGGCAGCCTCTCTGCTAATGGGTGGGGCTGTGTTCCTGTCTTGCTAGTTGTTTGGCATGGGGCCTCCAGCCCTAGAGCTTTCTGGCCATTGGGTGGAGCTGGGTCTTAGTGTTGAGACAGAGATCTCTTGGAGAGCTCTCATCAACTGATATTATGTGTGGCCGTGGGTCCAGTGTCCTGAACTTGGCTCTCCCACCTCAGAGGCTCAGGCCTGACACCAGGCTGGAGCACCAAGACCCTGTCAGCCACACGGCTGTCTGAGGAATCTTGCCTCCCATTCAGAGATGTTCTCCTTGGATGTCTTTAATATTATTTTGGTCTAGTGGGCCTTTGGCATCCCAGTACCCAAGATATATTAGGCACTATTCTAGAGGCTTGGGGATACAGTGATGAGCAAGACAGGGAAATACCTATATTCTGTTTCCTTAGACGACTAGCATCAAATGGAGGCTCTGCAGCTAGCAAGAGGGCCCAGACCACACTTGCAGGGCTGCACTCCAATAAACACACTTTTAATGTTTTGTTTTACGGCTTACAGGGAACAATGAATGAGGAACTATAGAGGCAAAGCTAGTGTTATTTTACCTAGTTTGGTGTCTCTTTCACTGAGTTACAAGGTTCTGACTCTTCTACTCCTTGATTTTGTTCCCAGTCCAAAAGTCTCAGGCAAAAGTAATAAATGGGTTCCGGTTCTGACATGACCACTTCTCAGCTGTGCCCAAATGAGTGCCACTCTCTGAGAGCCTCAGTTACCACATTGCAGGACCCGCCCAGGGCCTCAGTTTCCTCTCCTCTATCATGAGTCGATATCCCTGGCTCCTTCCACAGGGTGTTTCTGGTGCCACAGATCTCGCCCACAGTGCTGGGAGAAAAGAGAAATGCTCGCGCAGCCACTAGAGGCCGGTGGTGAGGTCCAAATGACCTGTATCGTTTTGTTCTGCTCAGATACACTCAATGCTCATCTAGTGGGAACTAACACTGTTCTGCACTTACTTGCTGGGTGACTTTGGACAAATGGCTTCACTTCCCTCTGAAACGTAGTTTCTTCATTTACACAGTTGAGTTTTTAAAAAAAATCTACAATGTTATTGTGAATATTAAAGCAATGTGTATAAGGAACCTGACACTTAGAACAGCTCTTAGCGTACATTAGATGCTCAACAAATTGGGGCCACCACTGCCCCCTCGGCTACTACAGTTTCTACTAAACTATAGCTGTACTAGTTATACTAGAACTTCTTGATTTCTTTAAACTGTTGTGCATGTGTTTATCTCAATAAAAATACTTTAAAATTTGTATAAAATCTTAGAGTTTTATAGGACTTTTCTCAAATCTCTCTCTTGATCTTTACCCAAAAACCCTGTGGAACAAGAGAGGCGTGATTATCTCCGTTTTATAGATGCAGAAACTAACTTCCAGAGATGATAAGTAGCATGATCAGAACCTGTATTTCTGTAATTTAACTGAGCACTATTTCCATCATCACTTCCACCCATCCATTCCATCACTTCCTGAACACGAATCACCAAGGAAGCCAAGCAAAGCCAATGTTAGAAGGCAACCCCTCTCTTACTGTTCTCTGAGTTTTCCATCTTACCTCTTTTGCTTTCCTACCCATCAAGTAAATGCCATTGGAGTTCTAGGAACAACATTGGAGTTCTAGGAACAACAATTGTTCTCAAGGTGAACAATTTAAATGAAATGCATGGAGGTATAAAAGCCATTATGAGAAGCATCCCCGTTTATTCTTGGAGGTTAAACTGGGACAGATGTTACCATGAAATCCAGATGCCTTTTGTCAACTAGCTCTTCCCCAAAGCTGATGATGATATGTCCCCATGTTCCATTATATTCAGATTTTTTTAGGGTAAACGTCATCAACATGTTTTTGAATCAGGTAGCCTGTACTGATACCGAGCAGGGCCCTGTGGGGCTCCGGGGCACAAAGCCTTTCTGTGTCCCCCATTTCTTTGATTACAGGAAATAGCCTTCATTCAACCTCCACGACCTTCCATGAGTTCCAATGGATAGGCTCAAACCAATTGTTAATTAGGGAAGGAAGGGAACAGGAGACAAGGGAGAAACAAAGTCAAGAGAAACAATAGTTCAGCCTTGAGGCAACGTCCTGGTTCCCCATCAATGGACACACACAACAATATCTTTGAGCTGTCTTGCAGATGCTAAAACCCCCTCCAGGTGACAGAAGTTAACAGTTAACAATGGTATGCTTCCCACAAGCATGTAGACCCCAGACCAGTTGGAAGCAGAAGGTTGATGATGCCAACTCCCACTTACCTCACCACCAACCAATCAGAAAAATGTCCATGAGCTGATCATGCCCTCTTTGAACCATTACTATAAAACTTCTCACTAGCCTCCCAAAGGGGGGGCACAGTCTTTAGAGGCACTAGCTCACTGTGTTCCCCCTTTGCCTGGCAAAGAAATAAAGCCACTTTTTCTCTTTCCTCATTTATATTTGGCACTGGTGTACAGAAGCCAAGATTTCAGCAACAATACCCACACCATGAATGGCTCAGAAGTATATCTGCAATACACTGAGTCCAGATTTCAATTTTTTTGAAGTCACTGCCTTGATTGGCAATCAGAAGTAGGCAAGAACAAGAAGACAAGGTTCTTGACTGTATCTTTGAGACTCACAGCTCTCACCCTAGTTGCAGAAATAAACTGAACTCTGCAACACACAGAAGCCCAGCTCTGTTTCTAAGGTCACCCCAGCCCCTCGGCCTCTCACGCTTGCAGAGGGTGAGGTTTCCCTCCAGAGAACTGTGAATCAGGTATTTAAAGTAACATCTCAGAGACAGTGCAAACCATACATCTGCTAACTGTTTTCTTCTGGGTTTATGTGTAGCATGACAGACAAGGAATTCAGACCGACGTAATAAAAGTAACCAATATATCCTTGCTAATGGTGGACTCGCTGCCACTGGAATTACTGTCCTAAATAAATGCTATTATGGAATCTGCTAGGCTTCATTTGATGCTGGCTGACTTCCTGACTTTACAGAACAGTGATAGAAGTCAAGAGCCAAAAGGGAGAATTAAGCCAAAAAAGAAGGAAGATGCATGTCATGTAGACATAAAACAGATCGGCTAAACCTACCTTCACTTAAACATTAGATACAAAGGCGGAAAATAGAACTCTCAAACCTTATAGAATAAACTCAACCAATTTCAAACACTCATGGAGAGACGGCCAGTTCAGTGTATACGTTCATATTATTTAATTCTTTCCTTGAACTTTAAATCTGCAAACAAATAACTACACATATTCCTTTTGATCTTGATGAATATAATCTGATTGGAATTTAGGCTGCAGGCTGTGACATTAAAATGCAGAGTTGCAGCCCCTTCTCCCTCTCAGTAGCCTGGGCTTAGCTAGAAGCAAGAGCTTTAAATCAGACCCTTTTGGTTCTCCCAATAGCACTGTAGCAAATGAAGTAAACCACAATAAAAATCAAAATGGTAATTATGAAATTCACAGAAAAGAATGTCACACCTCATATGCGATCTTCACAACCTCATTGTACTTGCTGTTTATGGCTGTAAAGGCTCACATTCTAATGGTCAGAAGCCATAGCAGCAGAAAGAGTTCTAGGGCTGCTTCCATTTATGAGGTCAGGGTTTTTATCTCCAGCTTCTATAATTGGTCAAAATATACTTATTTAGCTCAGAAGGCACTGTTTTAGTCTAGAGAAACAATATTTTAAACACAGAAAGAGCAAAAGTAATTCTGACTGCCGACTGCCTTATGTTTTGGTGAAATGTATGGGAAAGTCTTGTGTGTGCAAATCCATATTGAATAAAGATACTGATGTCTTCAGAAGTAATATAAAATGAGAAAATATAGGGCTTCCCTGGTGGCGCAGTGGTTTAGTGGGACTGTTTCATAGGTATGGAGCAGAGGGATTGAGAGCATGTTTTTGATGTTCCCTGTGTTCTCCCATCTTCCTTCTGGTATCCACATCCCTGTCCCTCTCTCCTCCCCACCCCCTGAAACACTGGAATTCTTCCGAGCTTGGTCTGTTATGCTTTGTATTGTTCGGGGTTTCCCAAATATACCTCAACATAAGAAGCAACTAGGGAATTGCTGGGGAGGATGGCGGAAGAGTAAGACGAGGAGATCACCTTCCTCCTCACAGATACACCAGAAATATATCTACACGTGGAACAACTCCTACAGAACACCTACTGAACGCTGGCAGAAGACCTCAGACCTCCCAAAAGGCAAGAAACCCCCCACGTACCTGGGTAGGGCAAAAGAAACAAGAATAAACTGAGACAAAAGGATAGGGACGGCACCTGCACCAGTGGGAGGGAGCTGTGAGGGAGGAAACGTTTCCACACACTAGGAAGCCCCTTCGCGGGCGGAGACTGTGGGTGGCGGAGGGGGAAAACTTCAGCGCTGCGGAGGAGAGCACAGCAACAGGGGTGTGGAGGGCAAAGCAGAGAGATTCCCGCACAGAGGATCAGGGCCCACCGGCACTCACCAGCCGAGAGGCTTGTCTCCTCACTCACCGGGGCGGGCGGGGCTGCGAGCTGAGGCTCGGGCTTCCGTCGGAGCGCCGGGAGAGGACTGGGGTTGGCGGCGTGAACACAGCCTGAAGGGCTTAGTGCACCACGGCTGGCCGGGAGGGAGTCCGGGGAAAAGTCTGGAGCTGCCGAAGAGGCAAGAGACTTTTTCTTCCCTCTTTGTTTCCTGGTGCTCGAGGAGAGGAGATTAACAGCGCCGCTTAAAGGAGCTCCAGAGACGGGCGTGAGCCGCGGCTAAAAGCGCGGACCCCAGAGACGGGCATGAGACGCTAAGGCTGCTGCTGCCGCCACCAAGAAGCCTGTGTGCGAGCACAGGTCACTATCCACACCCCACTTTTGGGGAGCCTGTGCAGCCCGCCACTGCCAGACAACTCCCCCGGAAGAACGCACGGCGCGCCTCAGGCTGGTGCAACGTCACGCCGGCCTCTGCCGCGGAAGGCCCGCCCCGCACTCCGTGCCCCGCCCTCCCCGCCCACCGCGGCCTGAGTGAGCCAGAGCCCCGGAATCAGCGGCTCCTTTAACCCCGCCCTGTCTGAGCGAAGAACAGACGCCCTCCGGCGACCTACACGCAGAGGCGGGGCCAAATCCAAAGCTGAGCCCCTGGGAGCTGTGAGAACAAAGAAGAGAAGGAAATCTCTCCCAGCAGCCTCAGAAACAGCGAATTAAAGCTCCACAATCAAGTTGATGTACCCTGCATCTGTGGAATACATGAATAGACAACCAATCATCCCAAATTGAGGAGGTGGACTTGGAGAGCAAGATTTAAGATTTTTTCCCCTTTCCTCTTTTTGTGAGTGTGTATGTGTATGCTTCTGTGTGAGATTTTGTCTGTATAGCTTTGCTTCCACCATTTGTCCTAGGGTTCTATCCGTCCGTTTTGTGGTTTTTTCTAATTTTTTTCTTTTTTTCTCTTAAAAATTACTTTTCTATTTTAATAACTTTATTATATTTTATCTTACTTTATTTTATTTCACTTTATCTTCTTTCTTTCTTTTTTTCCTTCCCTCTTTCCTTCCTTCCTCCCTCCCTCCCTCCCTCCTTTCTTTCTTTCTATCTTTCTTTCTTTCTTTCTTTCTTTATACTTCTACTAATTCTTTCTTTCTACTTCATCTCCCTAATTCTGAGCCGAGTGGATGAGAGGCTCTTGGTGCTGCAGCCAGGAGTCAGTGCTGTGCCTCTGAGGTGGGAGAGCCAACTTCAGGACACTGGTCCACAAGAGACCTCCCAGCTCCACATAATATCAAACGGTGAAAATCTCCCAGAGATCTCCATCTCAACACCAGCACCCAGCTTCACTCAACGACCAGCAAGCTACAGTGCTGGACATCCTATGCCAAACAACTAGCAAGACAGGAACACAACCCCACCCATTAGCAGAAAGGCTGCCTAAAATCATAAAAAGTCCACAGACACCCCAAAACACACCACCAGACATGGACCTGCCCACCAGAAAGACAAGATCCAGCCTCATCCACCAGAACACAGGCACTAGTCCCCTCCACCAGGAAGCCTACACAACCCACTGAACCAACCTTAGCCACTGGGGACAGACAACAAAAATAACAGGAACTACGAACCTGCAGCCTGCAAAAAGGAGACCCCAAACACAGTAAGATAAGCAAAATGAGAAGACAGAAAAACACACAGCAGATGAAGGAGCAAGATAAAAACCCACCAAACCTAACAAGTGAAGAGGAAATAGGCAGTCTACCTGAAAGAGAATTCAGAATAATGATAGTAAAGATGATCCAGAATCTTGGAAATAGAATAGACAAAATGCAAGAAACGTTTAACAAGGACATAGAAGAACTAAAGATGAAACAAACAATGATGAACAACGCAATAAATTAAATGAAAAATACTCTAGATGGGATCAATAGCAGAATAACTGAGGCAGAAGAACGGATAAGTGACCTGGAAGATAAAATAGTGGAAATAACTACTGCAGAGCAGAATAAAGAAAAAAGAATGAAAAGAACTGAGGACAGTCTCAGAGACCTCTGGGACAACATCCAACGCACCAACATTCGAATTATAGGGGTTCCAGAAGAAGAAGAGACAAAGAAAGGGACTGAGAAAATATTTGAAGAGATTATAGTTGAAAACTTCCCTAATATGGGAAAGGAAATAGTTAATCAAGTCCAGGAAGCACAGAGAGTCCCATAGAGGATAAATCCAAGGAGAAATATGCCAAGACACATATTAATCAAACTGTCAAAAATTAAATACAAAGAAAACATATTAAAAGCAGCAAGGGAAAAACAACAAATAACACACAAGGGAATCCCCATAAGGTTAACAGCTGATCTTTCAGTAGAAACTCTGCAAGCCAAAAGGGACTGGCAGGACATATGTAAAGTGATGAAATGGAAAAACCTGCAACCAAGATTACTCTACCCAGCAAGGATCTCATTCAGATTTGATGGAGAAATTAAAACCTTTACAGACAAGCAAAAGCTGAGAGAGTTCAGCACCACCAAACCAGCTTTACAACAACTGCTAAAGGAACTTCTCTAGGCAAGAAACACAAGAGAAGGAAAAGACCTACAATAACGAACCCAAAACAATTAAGAAAATGGGAATGGGAACATACATATCGATAATTACCTTAAATGTAAATGGACTAAATGCTCCCACCAAAAGACACAGATTGGCTGAATGGATACAAAAACAAGACCCATATATTTGCTATCTAGAAGGGACCCACTTCAGACCTAGAGACACATACAGACTGAAAGTGAGGGGATGGAAAAAGATATTTCATGCAAATGAAAACCAAAAGAAAGCTGGAGTAGCAGTACTTATATCAGACAAAATGGACTTTAAAATAAAGACTATTAGAAGAGACAAAGAAGGACACTACATAATGATCAAGGGATCGATCCAAGAAGAAGATATAATAATTGTAAATATTTATGCACCCAACATAGGAGCACCTCAATACATAAGGCAAATGCTAACAGCCATAAAAGGGGAAATCTACAGTAACACATTCATAGTAGGGGACTTTAACACCCCAATTTCACCCATGGACAGATCATCCAAAATGAAAATAAATAAGGAAACACAAGCTCTAAATGATACATTAAACAAGATGGACTTAATTGATATTTATAGGACATTCCATCGAAAAACAACAGAATACATATTCTTCTCAAGTGCTCATGGAACATTCTCCAGGACAGATCATATCTTGGGTCACAAATCAAGCCTTGGTAAATTTAAGAAAATTGAAATTGTATCAAGTATCTTTTCTGACCACAACACTATGAGACTAGATGTCAATTACAGGAAAAGATCTGTAAAACATACAAACACATGGAGGCTAAACAATACACTACTTAATAACGAAGTGATCACTGAAGAAATCAAGGAGGAAATAAAGAAAATACCTAGAAACCAATGACAATGGAGACACGACCACCCAAAATCTATGGATGCAGCAAAAGCAGTTCTAAGAGGGAAGTTTATAGCAATACAATCCTACCTTAAGAAACAGGAAACATCTCGAATAAACAACATAACCTTACACCTAAAGCAATTAGAGAAAGAAGAATAAAAAAACCCCAAAGTTAGCAGAAGGAAAGAATTCATAAAAATCAGATCACAAATTAATGAAAAAGAAATGAAGGAAACGATAGCAAAGATCAATAAAACTAAAAGCTTGTTCTTTGAGAAGATAAACAAAATTGATAAACCATTAGCCAGACTCATCAAGAAAAAATGGGAGAAGACTCATATCAATAGAATTAGAAATGAAAAAGGAGAAGTAACAACTGACACTGCAAAAATACAAAGGATCATGAGAGATTACTACAAGCAACTATATGCCAATAAAATGGACAACCTGGAAGAAATGGACAAATTCTTAGAAATGTACAACCTGCCAAGACTGAATCAGGAAGAAATAGAAAATATGAACAGACCAATCACAAGCACTGAAATTGAAACTGTGATTAAAATTCTTCCAACAAACAAAAGCCCAGGCCCAGATGGCTTCACAGGAGAATTCTATCAAACATTTAGAGAAGAGCTAACACCTATCCTTCTCAAACTCTTCCAGAATATAGCAGAGGGAGGAACACTCCCAAACTCATTCTACGAGGCCACCATCACCCTGATACCAAAACCAGACAAGGATGTCACAAAGAAAGAAAACTATAGGCCAATATCATTGATGAACATAGATGCAAAAATCCTCAACAAAATACTAGCAAACAGAATCCAACAGCACACTAAAGCGATCATACATCATGAGCAAGTGGGGTTTATTCCAGGAATGCAAGGTTTTTTTAATATACGCAAATCAATCAATGTGATACACCATATTAACAACTTGAAGGAGAAAAACCATATGATCATCTCAATAGATGCAGAGAAAGCTTCCAACAAAATTCAGCACCCATTTATGATAAAAACCCTGCAGAAAGTAGGCATAGAGGGAACTTTCCTCAGCATAATAAAGGCCATATATGACAAACCCACAGCCAACATCATCCTCGATGGTGAAAAATTGAAAGCATTTCCACTAAGATCAGGAAAAAGACAAGGTTGCCCACTCTCACCACTCTTATTCAACATAGTTTTGGAAGTTTTAGCCACAGCAATCAGCGAAGAAAAGGAAATAAAAGGAATCCAAACCGGAAAAGAAGAAGTAAAGCTGTCACTTTCTGCAGATGACATGATACTATACATAGAGAATCCTAAAGATGCTACCAGAAAACTACTAGAGCTAATCAATGAATTTGGTAAAGTAGCAGGATACAAAATTAATGCACAGAAATCTCTGGCATTCCTATATACTAATGATGAAAAATCTGAAAGTGAAATCAAGAAAACACTCCCATTTACCACTGCAACAAAAAGAATAAAATATCTAGGAATAAACCTACCTAAGGAGACAAAAGACCTGTATGCAGAAAGTTATAAGACACTGATGAAAGAAATTAAAGATGATACAAATAGATGGAGAGATATACCATGTTCTTGGATTGGAAGAATCAACATTGTGAAAATGACTCTACTACCCAAAGCAATCTACAGATTCAATGCAATCCCTATCAAACTACGACTGGCATCTTTTACAGAACTAGAACAAAAACTTTCACAATTTGTATGGAAACACAAAAAGCCCTGAATAGCCAAAGCAATCTTGAGAAAGAAAAATGGAGCTGGAGGAATCAGGCTCCCTGACTTCAGACTATACTACAAAGCTACAGTAATCAAGACAGTATGGTACTGGCACAAAAACAGAAAGATAGATCAATGGAACAGGAAAGAAAGCCCAGCGATAAACCCACACACATATGGTCACCTTATCTTTGATAAAGGAGGCAGGAATGTACAGTGGAGAAAGGACAGCCTCTTCAATAAGTGGTGCTGGGAAAACTGGACAGGTACATGTAAAAGTATGAGATTAGATCACTCCCTAACACCATACACAAAAATAAGCTCAAAATGGATTAAAGACCTAAATGTAAGGCCAGAAACTATCAAACTCTTAGAGGAAAACATAGGCAGAACACTCTATGACATAAATCACAGCAAGATCCTTTTTGACCCACCTCCTAGGGAAATGGAAATAAAAACAAAAATAAACAAATGGGACCTAATGAAACTTCAAAGCTTTTGCACAGCAAAGGAAACCATAAACAAGACCAAAAGACAACCCTCAGAATGGGAGAAAATATTTGCAAATGAAGCAACTGACAAAGGATTAATCTCCAAAATTTACAAGGAGCTCATGCAGCTCAATAACGAAAAAACAAACCACCCAATCCAAAAATGGGCAGAAGACCTAAATAGACATTTCTCCAAAGAAGATATACAGTCTGCCAACAAACACCTGAAATAATGCTCAACATCATTAATCATTAGAGAAATGCAAATCAAAACTACAATGAGATATCATCTCACACCAGTCAGAATGGCCATCATCAAAAAATCTAGAAACAATAAATGCTGGAGAGGGTGTGGAGAAAAGGGAACCCTCCTGCACTGTTGGTGGAAATGTAAATTGATACAGCCACTGTGGAGAACAGTATGGAGGTTCCTTAAAAAACTACAAATAGAAATACCATATGAGCCAGCAATCCCACTACTGGGCATATACCCTGAGAAAACCATAATTCAAAAAGAGTCATGTACCACAATGTTCATTGCAGCTCTATTTACAATAGCCCTGAGATGGAAACAACCTAAGTGTCCATCATTGGATGAATGGATAAAGAAGATGTGGCACATATATACAATGGAATATTACTCAGGCATAAAAAGAAACGAAATTGAGCTATTTGTAATGAGGTGGATAGACCTAGAGTGTGTCATACAGAGTGAAGTAAGTCAGAAAGAGAAAGACAAATACCGTATGCTCACACATGTATATGGAATTTAAGAAAAAAATGTCATGAATAACTTAGGGGTAAGACAGGAATAAAGACACAGACCTACTAGAGAATGGACTTGAGGATATGGGGAGGGGGAAGGGTAAGCTGTGACAAAGCGAGAGAGAGGCATGGACATATATACACTACCAAATGTAAGGTAGATAGCTAGTGGGAAGTAGCGGCATAGCACAGGGAGATCAGCTCGTTGCTTTGTGACTGCCTGGAGGGGTGGGATAGGGAGGGTGGGAGGGAGGGAGATGCAAGAGGGAAGAGATATGGGGACATATGTATATGTATAACTGATTCACTTTGTTATAAAGCAGAAACTAACACACCATTGTAAAGCAATTATACTCCAATAAAGATTAAAAAAAAAAAAGAAGAAGCAACTAGAGTGTTTATAAAAAACACAGAAGTCTACTTAACCAACCCTGGAAATTCTTACTCAACAGTTTGGGTTAAAGCCTAGGTATATGTTTTCTAAATAATTTTCCAGGGATGTCTGTTTCAGCATAATAGAAAATAATCCCTGCTTTTGTTGAGTTAACATTCAATGAAGGATCTGTTATCCCCTAGAGCACTTGATGACTGGTGACAAGAAAATGGGGGATCTTAAAAAAAAATCTTAAATGAAATGAAAACTTACTTTATAATATTTATTTGTTCATTTCATTAATGTCCATTACTGATTATGTCGGGATCTGTGCTATACTGAGTCTTTTAAATCTTATATATTCATAAAAATTTTAAACAGTTTGTGGAGCATGTGAGGTTTTCCACTTTGTCTCCAACTCCATAGATGCTGGATCCCGACATCAAAATACACCCTTCAAACGAGCAGGAATGAGCCCCAGCTGAGGGCCCCCAGCTCTGCGTCCTTTGCTTGTACACCTCTGAAAAGCCGGGGTGAGCAGAAGCAAAGAGAGTCATATTTACCCAGAGAACCGTTTGCTGGCAGGCAGGGGCAAAAGCTGGTAGTGGAACACATGAAGACAGTTTTACAAAGGTCCTTACCTGAAGCATTGGACTTGTCAAGAAAAATATGATGCTTTCATGAACAAGAAAGAACACAAAATTTTTAAATATTTCAATTGATGCGCTAATGAAATTAAAACAGAACTCTCTAAGAACTTAACCATTTCTTCATATTTTATTAAAATACTATCAGAAACTTTTTATAGAAATTCTAGAAAAAGGAGAAAACCTTTTGGCTTGGACATATGTGTCCAAACACCACAGTACGCTCAGGGAGCATCCAGCTCTGCAACAATGTTCAGCATATGATGCTCATGGTCAACCAGCAGCTGGTGGGAGGAAGAACCAAGACATGCCATTTTTCATCAGAGACCGGTAAGTACGGTCCACTTTAATGTGAGTTCCTCCTCACACTCTGAAAACACCTTCCAGCTTTTCGAGGCCTTGAAAACACTAGATCTTGCATAAAAACGTCAGCTACAAGTTTCTAAGCAAATGTTTCCTTTACAATATGGCACACATCATAATTCCTTTGCCTGGTTCTCCCTGAAGAGGTGTATAACCCTCTAACTCACTGCCAAACACTCTTCTCTTAAAAGTGCAGGAAAAAGAAATGAAACACAGTCACAGCAAAACAAGGCGTCTAGAGAAAAGGTTTTGCCCTGAATTTATCATTTGTTTATATTTCTTCTCGTCTTTTTCAAATTTCTCTAGGTGCATCCTTTTGGCAAAGAATTAGGAGTCATTTAGTAAAATCTCTATAAAAGTATTTTCTTCAAATAAACTAATTCAATTTGGTCCGTAACAGACAAACACTGGTTAAATTTTACTGTGTTTCACCTCCTTTTGTAATTAGTGCATGTAAGTCTTAAGTTCCAACACTTGCCCTGTTTGGTTTTTCTGTTTGTTTGTTTGCGGTTCGCGGGCCTCTCACTGTTGTGGCCTCTCCCGTTGCGGAGCACAGGCTCCGGACGCGCAGGCTCAGCGGCCGTGGCTCACGGGCCCAGCCGCTCCACGGCACGTGGGATCCTCCCATGCCGGGGCACGAACCCGTGTCTCCCACATCGGCAGGCGGACTCTCAACCACTGCGCCACTAGGGAAGCCCGCCCTGTTTGGTTTTAATGGAGAAATCCTCCTTGAACAAGGAGAGATGCTTAAAATAGAATTCATTCTTTTATAGACCCACACATGTCTGCTTCTTTCCTTCTGCCCGTGAAATGAGCTATTCTCACACTGAGGCACTAGTCCATTTTCAGAACAGAGCTTATTTTTCTAAAAAACTTAACAAATATTTGAAGAGCAACTTGATGGTAAAAACGTTGAAATCCTTCACCAAGCAGCATGAACAACATCTCTGCATTAAATAATCATGTAAGGACTATGCTTAGGTGACTCAGAGAGCCACAGGGAGCCTGTTCCATCTTTATTCCACCCTGTTGTCCCCACGTTGATTGAGGGGGAAACATATCTTCACATAATGGCCCTGTGCCTACCATTCATGACAGCGCCAAACTTCAGGTAAGTGTGGATAATTGTCTTGGCCCCATGAGGCTTCTCTAACTTAGCAGATCCTACGCAAAAGGATACTCCTTCAGAAGCTGTTATATTTGCAGTTTTTCACAGTTCACCTCAGCTGTGACACTTGGAAATTAGAAAATGTTGAATAAATCTTTTTACCATTCCACTAGCCAAAAGCGAAAGACTCCCAAATAATGCAACCAATGCCTGTGGGTTGCTAAAACACATATAGACCAAAAAAAAAGATACCCCATAATTTATTAACAATAATATTATTTCTCTGACGTTATTATGCAAGATCTAGTGTTTTCAAGGCCTTGAAAAGCTGGAAAATGTTTTTTTTCTCTCTCTAAAGGGTGCTTTCTGATACCTGCCTCCATGATTTGTCTTGTGTCCTCCAGATCTGCCTTTCACTAACCAGAAGCCTAGAAACAAACTTGTTAGAAGGAAGCAAGAATTGTACCCTTACTTTCATGAATATTAAAAAAACAAACAAAAACTTGGTGCTCATTTCTTTTCATCTGGAAGGAAGAATGGGGGAATGTTTACCAGAGCACAACTCGGAGATATAGCTGAATTCCCAAGCAGAGCTAAAGTTAAAGGAAATTTTTAAATGTAAGATTCTCTTTGAATTCAACTCTACTGGGACATAGTTAACATTAAACGCAGCCATTTTATGGTTGCTTTTTTTAAACTTTTTTTCTTTTACATCTTTATTGGAGTGTAATTTCTTTATGGTGTTATGTTAGTTTCTGCTGTATAACAAAGTGAATCAGCTATATGAGGGCAAGTTCCAGGCATCAATTTGTCCTGTGCCTAAGAACAAATGTACTACTTTCTCTCCCATCTCTATAATACTCTATTTTTTAACGACAAAGAAGGATGACAGGAAATAAGCACATGGAGACATCACCACCCCAACTTAATTTTTCACAACCTAAGTATTTTCGAACCTTTGATACAAAACCCATGAATGATAACAAGGTAAAATTTGAAATATCAGTGAGGTGAAGAAAAGGAGCTGTTTCATCTCTTAGAAAAGAAAGCATAACATTTAACGCTGTAGAGATTAAATAAACTGTAATTCATGAAACACACGTTTATTTAATATAGCCTCTTTGAGTCCCTCTTTAAATGAGGGAAAGAAGGGATAAGGATGAGAAAAGGAAAACACATGAGATTTTATGATTGGTAGTGTGGCTACCTCAAAATAATTAAGAGATAGGCCCTTAAATGATAAGGCAAAAAAGTTAAAGCAAGAAAAACACAGAAATCAAAACAGTAAATGTGAGACAACCCCAGTGTAGCTTTCAAAATGCTTTAAGATACCCCAGGCAAACACATCAACTATAAACTGGGGTTTTCTTTAGGTGATCACGTTACAGTTGATACTTTTTTCAATTTTTAGCTTTTCCCCCCAATTTTTTACAATGAATAGCTTTTATAGTCAGAAAATAACAATAAGCCCTATTTTCTAACAGGCATTTTCCCTGCAATCAAGAAATTCCATGTGTTGATGAAGATGTGGTACATATATATAATGGAATATTACTCAGCCATAAAAAGGAACGAAACTGAGTCATTTGTAGAGATGTGGATGGACCTAGAGACTGCCATACAGAGTGAAGTAAGTCAGAAAGAGAAAAACAAATGATGTGTATTAACACATATATGTGGAATCTAGAAAAATGGTATAGATGATCTTATTTGCCAAGCAGAAATAGAGACACAGACATAGAGAACAAATGTATGGATACCAAGGGGGAAGGGGAGAGTGGGATGAATTAGGAGACTGGGAATGACATATATACACTACTATGTATAAAATAGGTAACTAATGAGAACCTACTGTGTAGCACAAGGAACTCTACTCAATGCTCTGTGGTGACCTAAATGGGAAGGAAATCCAAAAAACAGGGGGTATATGTATACATAAAACTGATTCACTTTGCTGTGCAGCAGAAACAAACACAACATTGTAAAGCAAACATACTCAAGTAAAAATTAATTTAAAAATTCCTTGTGTTAAATACCATAACATATACTAGCCTAATTATATTATTACAATATTACAGGTGCTCCAGAAATGGTATTAAAATCTTGGGGGACCCTGGAAGTGGGAACCATTCACACTGCCTGGAGTAACAAGGAAATATGAGGGGGAATTGAGAACAGGTTCTGAAGAATGAGAAGGGTGCTTACTTTTTATTTGCAGAAATGGAACAATGAGAACATCTCTGGCGAGAGAGTAAATGTAAGGAGTGTGATTAAATGGGCGTGATGGGAGAGGGGATCCGAATGGTCAAACATTTTGTAGGCCACCACCAATGGTCATCATAATAGCTGACATTTTCCGAGCCCAAACTCTGTGCCAGGTGCCGTTCTAAGATTTTAACTTCTCATCTTACTTAATGCCTGTCATAACCCTATGGAACAAGTGCTATCATCCACATTTTATCGATGAGGAAACTGAGGCACAGTTTGGGTAATTTGCCCAAAATAACATTAACACAGTCTATAAAATGCTATCGATTTAGTAGGAATATTCTAAGGATCAAATGTACCAGATGAATATTCACTGAGCAAGTAGAACAATTTGTCCACTCATTACTAGAAATTTCCCGTTGTTGTCTCAACATTCATACCATTTTCAAACTCAAAAGCCCAAAGCCATTGTTGATTATTCTTCCTCTCTCGCGGTCCTTGAGTGGTTATTTCATTGGAGGTTTTTCACATTCATCCTTTGTCTTCTTTTCTTCCAATTCCCACTCAAGGGTGAATGTCATGGTCAGGATTCAAGCCCTGGGCTGTGCACACACCTGGACACTGTGCTGCTGCCTCCCTGGAGAAGTTTATGCTTGATCCTGGAAGGAAAGCCTTTCCAACTGGGCTTTGTGAGAACTCATTCCCACAGCCGTGTGAAGGACAGCTCAGCATCAAGCAAGACTGTACTAAAAGTTCCAGGTGGAATCACGGGGACCCAAACCCAGGCAGTGGCCATGGGATGCACAGGACATGGGATCTGAGATCTAAGATAGACCCAGGAAATACTAAGGAGAGGGGATCGCAGCATTGCGTGGATCCTTTGACGTGAGAAGGGAAAGTGGAGATGGATGGGGATGACATTCACTATGGAAAAAATGAGAAAGAAATTACTTTTATTTTAGGAAAACATTTTCTCAAACCAAATGAGCTGACGGGCAAAACTTCAGAGTGATTACAGATGCTATTATGTTGACCTCATTGACACCAAGAAAATATCCAGAAAAGACATTCTTTTTTCACTATCATCAATCAAAAGTAACCACTCTATGCAAAAGTACATCCTAAAATGTGCTGATTTTAAAGGAAGGAAGACATGCTGTCTGACCTCAAAGAGCTTAGATGTCTGGTCGAGGGAAAGGAAGAGAACAGAGAAAGGGAAAAAAATGATGTAAAGGAAGAATACAAGGATCACAAGGGATTTTACAAGAAATGAATGAATGTAGGTCCTCCCTCGGACCAGGGGAGATTTAGCGTGTATCTGTGGTTGCAACCAGAGAGGTATTCCAGGAGCTGCAGCTTGTGTATCAGCTTTTAAAAGAGTGAAGGGAGGAAAAGACAAGGTTTCCCTGAGTGACAATAAGTTTGGGTATACTGGAGGTCTCAGGAAAGTGGTTGTAAGTAAGGCTTTAGAGGGGAAATCTTGGGAAGGAACTTGAAGGATGAATTTGGGATTTGAGATGCAGAAAATCAAAATTCATCGAGGAGGTTTTCTTCTTCTTCTTCTCTTGTAAAGTGCCTGTTCATTTATATATATTTATATATATATATGTATGTATATATATATATACACATATATATATATACAGGCTGTGCTGGATGTTCATTGTGGCTTCTCTCTAGTTGGGTTTAGTTTCCCCCAGGCATGTGGGATCTTAGTTCCCCTGCCAGGGATCCAGGGATCGAACCTGCACCCCCTGCATTGGGCCACCAGGGAAGTCCCCCAAGTTTCTGTTCTTTAGCCTGTTTATTTTCTCTTGGGTTGTGTGTTTTTTCATATTGTTTTGTAGGATTGTAGGAGTTCTTTAAATATTCCTGGACGCTACAGTTTTGTTGATTACGTGTTGCAAATGCTCTCTTCTATTCTGAAGGCTGTCTTTTCATTTTTTATTTTGTGTCTTTGGATAAAACTTAATTTTAATCTTAATTAACATAAATTTCTAATGTTAAATTAGTCAGAGCTATCTATCTCTTTCTTTGTTGTCAGTGTTTCCTGTGTTTGTCTAAAAAACCCTTGGTAACCCTCCGTTTAATGGAGATGTTCTCCTGAATCACCTTCTAAACTATTTATTCTTTTGCCACACACATTTGGATTTTAATTCTATATGGAATTATGTATGAAAGGACTCTACTCCCTTCCCTTTTTGTTTTTTTTCTTAGATGAGTACCTAAGTGTCCCAGCAAGGAGTTTTGAGGGGACTTCCCTGGCAGTCCAATAGGTAGGACTGTGCGCTTCCATTGCAGGGGGCACGGGGTGGATCCCTGGTCGGGGAACTAAGATCACGCATGCCGCAGGGTGCAGCCAAAAAAAAAAAGGGAGTTTTGAGGAAAGCAAGAAATCCCACTTAGGCATTCCCTTGAGAAGATGGTCCATGGGTCCAGGGAAGGACTTTCTGGAGAAGGCAGAGTTGCAGAGAATAATAATCCAGCACAGGGAATTGTGCCTATGCCTCACGGCATCATGGACAGGAAGAATGAGACAGGATCAAGAGACACTTCAAAGAAAGCATTAGTAAGTATCAAAAGTGGTTGTATTTGCGGCTTAGGAGGATGGAGGAGGCGCCAAAGAATCCAAGAGCTCCTTACAGCTTAGGAAACCGGAAATCTTCCGGTCCAGTCGACCAGTTTCACACTCTACCCCCAGGCCCCGACTCCAGTACCCTAATGGCTCATCAGCTTGGAGGTTTGCACTCTCCTCAGTTGGAACCTGCACTCATGCTGTAGGTTAATATTTGGAGATACATTTGCGATATAGTTATAAATTATTTTTACAATAAAATTATGTTCAGGTTTCACCCTCCAGAGTCTTTGACTAGTCTTCGGCTTCAGAACAGTAAAATGCTGTTCTGACCATTATCTCTAGCAATAGGAAAGCCAAGAGATGCATATGCTTTGTTGTTCTTACACTTAAGCAAAATACTATTTCCCTATGGAAGCAAAAATTCTTCAGAGATCTTAGAATAGTGAGGTTGGGTTGCATTTCTGAATCCACAAAACTGCTATTTTAAGTCCATTGTCTGGCCTCTTTTGCTTGATTTCAAGGTTTTCTATAATATAGAACAACGTAACCTTTCCAGGCTTATCTCCTCCTCTTCCTCAGCTCAAAGCCTGGACTTCAGTCGAGGGTCAAGAGTCTAGTCTAGTCAAGGGGTGTCCTGAGTATCCACCCAATATGCCTTGTTCATGAATGTTCCCTTTTGCAAGAGACAAAGTCATGCATCCTGCAATATACCTAGTACGACACTGGACACATAGTAGCGATTCAGTTAATATGGAGTTCAGCCAGCAAAGTAAGCCTACAAGGATTTGAAAAATTCATACCATTTGCCCAGAACTTGCTAGATATGGCTGAGGATGCATATGCACACTACATAGAATCTGTCCTCAAGGAGTGAGCCATGTTTCTTAAAGCAATAAACAGAAAAATTCAAAATACCACTAACTAGGTGCTAGATAGCACCCTATATTTTTTTTTACAACCTTTGTGGTTCTGGGTCCCATAGGAGTACATATTGCATTGAATAGTGTTGTACAGACCAATTATGCCTTAGGTATTAAAAGAATGGGAAGATCAACATTGGGATAGAATTATGAGAACTTTGTAATCAAGGTTCTTCACATATTAAGCCACATATTAATATATAACCAGAGTGGTTCATCATGGTAGGTAGGAAGGACATCAGCTTTGAAGTCAGAAAATATGCATTAAAGAGCTTGTTCTACTAATTGCTAGTTGAGAGAACTTGTCACTAACCTGAACCTCAGTTTCCAAGCCTTTGAAATAGGTGCCTTAGAAGTTTCTCAAGCCTTTGAATAGGTTAAGAAGATAACCCTTCTTCTTCCCATCTTGTAGAGTTATTTAAGCATCAAATTAAGTAATCTGGTGGCGGGGGGTGGGGAGGATCCTATAAAGTATAATACTACACAGACATATGTTATTTTATTAACTATTATTTAAGTTGTTTTGCAACTAGATAAGAGCACAAACATGTTAGAAAAAATATTCAAGAAGAGTCAGTTATCGACAATGCAATATCAGCCTGGAGGGCATGAATGTTGTTTTCAAAGAGATCACCCTGGATCAGAACTATTTAATAACATCTTTAATGGCAGATGAATTTGGGAGGAGCTCATTAAATTACCAGTGGCACCAAATTGAGTGGGAAGCTTAGCCACTTGGAGTAGATAATTACAACTTTCAATGACCTTGAAAAATAGGCCGAAATAATGAGAATAAAAATTTAATCAGGACAAGTAAAAGGGAGGAAACAAACTGCACAGAAGTGATGATAAAGACCTGGTTACAGGCAAAGACAACATAAACAGAAGATGGGATTATAGAGGATTGTATATGAGTCATCAATGCCATGTTAGTGTTTAAAAATGTGTTGATAAGAAACTGGAATAAATAGGATTCTAGCTTGTGGGAGTTCCTAGACCATCTTCCCACCATCCTCAGGACTTTATCATTTTGAAAAGACTTATCAAACACCTCTTTGAGGCAAGGCATAGAAATGTAGAAAAATGTGTCTGATTTGAGGTCTTAAAAATGAGGAATGGACTCCCTGGATGGGATCCCAAAGAGAAGGAGCAAAATGATTCATTGTTCGCAAAATAAAGTCTCTGAGTGGAAGTTAAAAGGATTAGGTTTATTTAGAACTGGGAAGGGAAAACAGAGATGCGGGGGTGAGGTGTGATTGATAAGTATCCGAAATGACAAGAAAGAACGTACGGCTAAGAATAGGAGAAAATGCACTGAATCTGCCACAAGAAGGGCTTGTCTTGGACAAGACCAAGAAGCTGCCTGTCTGAGCATTATTGGAACAGCATCATTTTGCCAAAGACAGACCTTTTGTTAATAGTGTCGTGGACAATTGTGTCAGTAAATGCTATTCCATGTGGCTGGTAATGAGGTCTACGTTTGTTAAAGTTTCCTGTGGCACCTAATTTTTTCCCAATTCAATTTATGAATGTTTTGGTGCTTTCAATATCTTTATCTTTTCTGTTTTTCCACGTACTCTATTCTGTTATCCAAGCTAGAGTCCTGAGAGTCCTCCTTGATCTGTCTCCCACCTTTTACTCCAAACACTCAATTAAGCAGAAAACATGAAGCCTGGTTTCTCTTATCTCCTAAATTCCTCTTACATTTGTTTTGAGTTTTTTTAATTGAAGTATAGTTAATTTACCATGTTGTGTTACTTTCAAGTGTAAAGCAAATATATTCATATACATATATAGGAATCTTTTTCAGATTCTTTTCCATTATAGGTTATTACAAGATATTAAATACCTGTGCTAGACAGTAGGTCCTTGTTGATTATCTATTTTATATATAGGAGTGTGTATCTGTTAATCCCAAACTCCTAATTTATCTCTCCCCTCCCCCACTATCCCCTTTGGTAACCATAAGTTTGTTTTCTATGTCTGTGAGTCTGTTTCTGTTTTTGTAAATAAATTCATTTGCATCAGTTTTTTAGATTCCACGTACAAATGGTATCATATGGTATTTGTCTTTGTCTGATTTTCTTCACTTGATATAATAATCTCTAGATCTATCCATGTTGCTGCAAATGGCAACATTTCATTCTTTTTTACGGCTGAGTAGTATTCCATTGCATATATTTATTTGATGGACATTTAGGTTGCTTCCATGTCTTGGCTATTGCAAATAGTGCTGTTATGAACTTTGAGGTGCATGTATCTTTTTGAATTAGCGTTTTCTCCAGATATATACCCAGGAGTGGGATTGCTGGATTATATGGTAACTTATTTTTTAGTTTTTCAAGGACCCCTTCACACTGTTCTCCATAGTGGCTGAACCAATTTACATTCCTACCAACAGTGGGTTCCTTTTTCTCCACACCCCCTCCAGCATTTATTATTTGTAGACTTCTTAATGATGGCCATTCTGACTGGTGTGTGAGTTGCCTCATAAGTTTTTGTCTTCTCTCAGCACCAAGAGTCTTAATTGAGGTTCTCATTCTTCATCACCTGAACAGTTGCAACAGTCTCCTCATTGGTATGTGTGTAGAGTTGGGATCCTCTCAAACTTTTCTTCCATCCAGACATCCCAGTGATACATCTGAAATGTCAATCTGAGCTACTACTCTGATTTATACTAAACAGTCTTCCCACTCTATTGCAGATTGTGTCATTCTGAAAAACACTTGTGAAACTCCTACAGGATGCATGGCGCAGTTGTAAAGAATTGTATCTGATTAGAAGCCTTTAACTCAGATATGGACTCCTTGGATGGATCCACGAGAAACTGCAAGATTCTTCAATTGTTCCCCAACTCTAAAAAATTAAGTGCAAGCTCCTTACCATTCAAGCTTCCCCTTGATCTGGCCCTTCTTACCACCCCATCTCAGTTCTTGCTTGTCTCTTCCTTAAAACATGCTTTGCTCATCCCCTGATTTTGTTCCTGTTGCCCTCTCAGTCTGGAGGGCTCTTCCCCCTTTCTTTGCTAGGCTAGCTCCTTGTAGCCTCTGCCCAGAATGCCTTCCCTCACCGGCTGAGTTAGGAACTGTCAGAGTTCTACTGATCTACTATTCTGCTATCTCTTAGTTACTTGTTTTCGGTGACCATCTCCCCAGGCTGAGTGAGTACCTTGAGAACAGCTGCAAAGACTCATTCTTTTGGTCTCCTAGCCTCCCTCACAGCTCCTGGTAAAAGTGAATCTAGGATGAACTTTTAAGAATTAAAAAAAGACGAATGAATGAATGAATGAATGACATCATCTCTTTACTTCATAGCTCTTTTGTAAGGCAGTATTATACTATCCTTTAAATTCTAGCAGAACCACACTACCTTTCTGTAAGGGATCATGAAGCCTTAATAGAAGCTCACATATGTCTGCTAGATTACATGAAGTGTCTTTTATTTTAGCCAGTCTAAAGAGGGCTAGAATAAATGGTTGAGAACACAACAGATATCATTCCTGAATGTGAAGACAAGACGAAGCAAAAATCAGGATGAGTATAACAAGGTATTTTGTTCACCTTAGTTGAAGAGCTGCTTAGAGTTAGAACTTGAGAAATGTTGGAAATTGTGCAAAATTGAAGTTGTAAAATTGGTTTATTTAGTATGAATAAACATAGGAGAAGCCATTCTTTTTTATTGCTACAAAGGGCAAGGTCTTATGCTCTAGTCCTTTTGGGCTGCTATAACAGAATACCATAGACTGGGTCAGTTATAAACAACAGAAATTTATTTCTCACAATTCTGGAGGTTGGAAAGTCCAAGATCAAGGCGCTGGCTGATTACGTGTCTGGTGAGAATCTACTTCCTGGTTCATAGCGTCTCCTCTTGCTGTGTCCTTATGTGATGGAAAAGGCAAAAGAGCTCTCTGGGGCCTCTTTTACAGGAGCACTAATCCCATTTATGGGGGCGCTACCCTCAGGACCTAATCACCTCCCACAGGCCCCACCTCCTGACACCATCACATTGAGGATTAGGTTTCAACCTATGAATTTGGGGATGGGGGACACAGATTCAGTGTATAGCATCTTTCATCACCTGACCTCCACCTGTCTTTCCACCATTGCATTATCTTACTTCACTTCCCCAGGGCTGCCATAAGTGTTGGGCAGGCCATGCCTGCATTGGGCATTCAACAACGTGGTGATGGGGCTGAGATACAGCCCACACTCGACCCAACTATCCACGTGCCCTGGTGCTGTCTGCACTCATCTTGAGGAAAGGGAGCACAAGGGCACTGGGGAGGTGCAGGTGAGCTGGACTCTGACCCGCCTCACGTCCTGACCTGATGTCACTGAGCCTTCTCTCGGTCCTACTACAAATCTTCACATATGACATGTCTCTGCCTGGAGTTCTCCCTATCCCCTTCAGCTCACTGTTCACATTTCAATGGGATCCCCCGTTCGCTGGGAAGATCTAACCTCTGTGACAAGGACAGCTCTCCCCATGGTCAGGAGGCTTTCAGGAAACCGCAAACCTCCTTATCACATTTCCAGGTTTACAACTGTATAATCACTGCATTACTAGCTCCCCTACTATACTGCAAGCTCCCTGTAGTGGAGGATGAGAACCTGTATTGGCTACTATGGTATCCACAGAACACATGGGATGTGCTAAATAAATACTTGTGGAATGAATAAATTAATTTACACAGAGCCTACAGAGGTGCATAATAAATGTTGCTCAATAAAAGAATTGCTCTATTTCACTCCCAAACAATTTAGCTGATACTTAAAATAAAATGATAAAATCAAGTATAATAGTCTCATTCCTCTCCACGTTTTGGACCTGATTGGTTCTTACTTGATTTTGTTTGTTTCATCTTTTCATAAACATAAACCATCTTCACTCTCAAAGTTTGGTATTAGAGGAATAGATCAATATTTGATTTTAGCATCTGGCAAGTCATAAATATGAAGGTTAGTTAGTTTCTTTAGTTATCTCTCCAGTCAGTAAAAGTTTAACACATGTTTTCAATACAATTTTTCTGGAATAAAAAAATAAATGTAATGCTTATTAGATAATAAGGATAATATGAACTTTCAATAATGCAGACAGGTTGATTATAACTGTAAACCACATGTTTATATACTTTGGACTTTTAAAGCTTTTAATTTATCAAAGGAAATAATTAGCACACTTTGTGTCAGCCAGTGATGGAATTTATTCATTTGGAAGGCCGTGGGTTTCCTGTCATTAAAACTACATCATGTCCTTCCTTTTCTATTAAACTTCCACTGAGGGCAGTAAGAAGTCACCAAAAGGAAATGAAGAGTTTTCTTGGCAATGTTTTTGTACAATGATTTAATACTCTTAGAAGATAGCAAACCCATAATGTATGCCAACAAGTGTATTATGCAGAACAAGGTCCCCAATTACCACATTATTTCCTTTATTTGATGTTTTGTTTGTGACTCAATTAACTGTGATTTGCAAAGTCGCGTCAATAAATTTTTCTTTTTGCAGGTTAATGTATTTTTTGGCTTTCATTAGCAATGTTTCTCTGCAGCAAGGGAATAGAGTTAGATTACAGAAGCACTGTGTACAGATTTATATGTCAAAGCATATTACTTTTCTCTCCAGATGATCAATGGCAACTCATTACACATAGAATCGTTGTAGTTAAAGCTCACACACATTTTTTTTCCCTCACTGAAGGTTTTCTCAATAAGATCTTCTTTCTTCTGTTTAAATAGTTACTAAAGCTTGATCTTGTCTCTGTTCCAAATGCTAGAACCACAGCTCCTAACGAGGTCTGTCCAAGTTTGAGAAGATTGAAATGAAATGCTTGTTTTCCTAAGGTCTACAATGGGCCTGATGGGGAGTCAGAATTAGCCTCTCGCCCCCAGAAGTGGGTGGTCTTTGAGGCCACAATCAAGGGACACTGTCAGTCAAGGTTTATTTACAGTTTTCTGACAAAGGCTGTACAGGTAAAGGGACTTCGTGTAAGATGTTAAGGGTCTGTTTGACCTGATTCTACACAAACTGTTGGTGAATATTTTTCAGACAGGTTCACACAGTACTTTTTTTTTTTTTGCGGTACGCGGGCCTCTCACTGTTGTGGCCTCTCCCGTTGTGGAGCACAGGCTCCGGACGCGCAGGATCAGCTGCCATGGCTCACGGGCCCAGCCGCTCCGCGGCACGTGGGATCTTCCCGGACCGGGGCACGAACCCGTGTCCCCTGTATCGGCAGGCGGACTCTCAACCACTGCGCCACCAGGGAAGCCCCACACAGTCCTTTTATATGACATACGCTAAGAAACAAACTGCCCTCAGTTCTTAAAATCACGGAAATGGGCAAAACCCTGCACTATGAAAACTCTGTTAAATCTGAAGCAGAAATACTGCACTTCAAATTAGCTTCCCACTCTTTACGGTATGACCTCACAAATATATTAGGACAAGTATGATGGCTTCGAAAATAGCACATCAATTTACTGTAGAATCATTTTGGATTCACAGAAAAGTTGTAGGGATAATGCAGAGAATTCCTGTCACCCAATTCTTTCTATTGTTGACATCTTACATTCCCAAGGTACATTCGTCAAAACTAAGAAACTGACAGAATACATCAATTTTAAGAAATAATATGTTTTATGATGAGGAGGTTCTTTTTTTTTTTTTTACATCTTTATTGGAGTATAATTGCTTTACAATGGTGTTAGTTTCTGCTTTATAACAAAGTGAATCAGTTATACATATACATATGTTCCCATATCTCTTCCCTCTTGCGTCTCCCTCCCTCCCACCCTCCTTATCCCACCCCTCTAGGTGGTCACAAAGCAACAAGCTGATCTCCCTGTGCTATGCAGCTACCTCCCACTAGCTATCTATTTTACGTTTGGTAGTGTATAGATGTCCATGCCTCTCTCTCACTTCGTCCCAGCTTACCCTTCCCCCTCCCCATATCCTCAAGTCCATTCTCTAGTAGGTCTGTGTCTTTATTCCTATCTTACCCCTAGGTTCTTCATGACATTTTTTTTCTTAAATTCCATATATATGTGTTAGCATACGGTATTTGTCTTTCTCTTTCTGACTTACTTCACTCTGTATGACAGACTCTAAGTCCATCTACCTCATTACAAATAGCTCAATTTCATTTCTTTTTATGGCTGAGTAATATTCCATTGTATATATGTGCCACATCTTCTTTATCCATTCATCCGATGATGGACACTTAGGTTGCTTCCATGTCCTGCCTATTGTAAATAGAGCTGCAATGAACATTTTGGTACATGACTCTTTTTGAATTATGGTTATCTCAGGGTATTGCCCAGTAGTGGGATTGCTGGGTCATATGGTAGTTCTATTTGTAGTTTTTTAAGGAACCAAGGAGGTTCTTTTTTTTAAAAAAAAAATACTGGCTTCTACTTTATTACAGAGGACGTTTTACTGAATTTCTATAGATAAGCCATTAATTTCAGCATGGATTTCTCTGAGCCCCTTAGACCAGATACCGATATTGCTGCTGAGTTTGCAAATTAAGATGTAAGATCAGAGCTTGGTGAGATTGTCATATTGTCTTCTTTAATTTGGAAAAGTAGAGCGAGGCTGGAGCGAGACCCATAAAACAGACTTTACGACTCTCTTCAAGGCAGATATAGAAACCCACGCTTCAACCCCTTCTTCCAAGCTTCTGCAATTACATTTCCGCAGGAAGAAAGAGGAGGAATTAGAAACAGGATAATGTAGTCTTAAATCACCATTCTTAGCCTTTGCCTTCTTGCTGGAGCCCTCAATTTTTATAACACGGCCCTCAAATTGTATAGTGTGACACAACAAAAAACACAACTTGTTTGACCCTTCCTCAATAAAAAATCATTTTGTCTGACATCCTATAAAACCTGTGCATGAGTGGATACTAAGCTCCGGTGTCTCCTCCAATTGGCAAAAAGAAAAACATTGTAAACGTGTACAGTAAAGCTAGAGATCTTTTTCAGCATAGTTTACAAAGAGCTGATGATTTAACATCAATCTCCAAAGTCTGAGGCTGGGTGCCAACTCCTAATACTGCAACCATTGGAAATGCGGTGCATTGTGGCATTAAAGATAATGTCCTGAGTCATTTGATTTGCTTCACAATTTCTTTCAAGTGTTCTGAGAATTAGCATATTAGAATTAAAATATTCTTGTTAGAATAAGAACATAACGTGACTAAGCCTCTTGCCCAAATCCAAGCTACACTAGCAACAAGGTTGATAACCCAAGCCGAGCATCTTGATGTCACTGGAAATACATGTTGGGTGTAACGCATTACGGTGTTTTTCCCCCCAGACATTTAGTCACAAGCTTTAACCCTCGACACTTATCTCAGGCATCAGCAGCGCCAAGAGAGCTGACCCTCTGTATCTAAACGTGGAAGGGGGTGGGGAGGGAGCGCTCACAATCTCTGCTCCCCACTGGTTGATAAGACAAGTCCAGATGAGATCAAGAGTTAGGAGGATTCATGACTCACAGCTAGTTTAGCACACAGGCACTTCGTGCAAGTGTTTGCACCCTATCATGCTGGCAAAGCTAACATTAACACATATGTATTATAAGACTGTTTTCATAAAATATTCATGGCAGTTTGACACGTGATACCCTGAGATCTGCAAACTTTAATCAAAGTTGAAGACAATATTCCATGGTATTTTGCCCCTCATTTCCAAGCCCTGTATCTAAGGTTAGAAGGAGAGATTTTGCCCTCTGAAATGAAGGGAAATAAAGATATGTACTGTGGTATAATTAAATATTACGTCTAATTAATGTACAGACATGAATCTACCTCCTGTAACTAACAAAGGTACTAAAAATGATGTGTTTTAAATGAAGACTATAGAATACAAAGAAAATGCCATGATCTGTATTTTCTTCCTGAGTTCAAGTTTTTTAGAATATGGTTAAAATACAGCACTTGTCAAAGGAGGGAAATTTGGGTTTTACCCTGATTCTGCCAGTTCTACACGTGTGCTCTTCGATGCTTTCCTAAATGCTCTATGCCTCAGTTTTTTCTCTGGTAGACAGAGAGGCAGAGACAGAGACAGAGAGAGAGACAGAAAGAGATTGATTACAATGGCTACTTTGAATTGCTGGAATTAAACCTAAACTTCCACCATCAATATATACTGAAATCAGATACTCTGTAGCGAAAACCAGACACACAAACAAAAACAAATTTACTTTTTATTTCCATAAAAGGAAATAAATTAAGAAAACAAATCCAGTTTGGTTTACACCAAAGCATAAGGAATAGAAAAACTTCCTAAGGGTTTTAGTATAAATATTATTATAATATAATATAGTATAGTATAATAAATATAACATGTATGTTAGTTTTACAATAAGTGCTAGCTCTCTAAATCTGACAAAAATGAATTGACATACTAGAATATTATAGTCAAACGCTTATCTGAAATATGCAACGCTGACATTTTTTTTTCTCCCTGAATACTGACACATAGAACTCAACGTTCTAAAAATGTGTAAAATATTTAAAAGGTGGAATTTAGAGTCCTTTTCACATAAATTGTTGTGGTCCCCAGTTCCTAAAGCATGCTGTGTATCTGTTCTTAAAGAAAAAGAAAAATAATCCTTCATCAATTATGGTTAAGGATCCCCAAACTGAAACACATGTGGGTGAATGCCATTCAAGTCACCAGCCCACACTGGTCTGACGGCGGGGGAGGGAAAGAAAAAGAGGAGATAAATGGCCTACATGATTGATTTCAACTAAGACTAAAATCTTGGAGGACAATTATTGGATTTACTCACTGTTTGTTTTTGCGACATTTCGGAAATTGGCAAAAAAAAAAATGTTTACAAAGTTGAAGAGGCGTGTGGTGGCTGAGAAATTCATTTTTTTTACCTAAGTGATTTTTTTTTTTTTTTTACCCAAAACTTCTTTTCTTAATTTACTTTTGCTGGTACCAAGCATTGGAAATCATCCTTCGGAAATTATCAACCACGAAATTAACAATGTGATGATGAAAAATATTGTTCAGTGCATGAATCCCAAATACATGTATGTATAGATTTTAAAGCTCTGGTATAATTTAAAGGGTTCTTTACATTATCTGAGCCACTCTATATTTACCTTTTATTATCTGACATGTTTCTTTAAGAAAAAAAAAAAAAAGGAAATTCTTTACATTTTGCCCAAAGAGAGGTATTACATCTAATTAATGTATCAACATCTCTCTCTCCTGTAACTGACAAATGCTAAATGCCTTATCAGTCTGGCACCAAAAATGATGTTGTCTCAGAGTTTCCCAGACTGCTTTGTCTGAAAAGGTCCATGAAACGCTTTAATGATCATATATTAGGTGGGAACTTTAACCTTCTTTGTACCAGGTCAATTGAATAGGTAATTGGAAAAGTCAGTTCCACTTGTTGTAATCCATTCAAAAGGAAACTTAGCTTTACACAGAACGTGGTCTTCAGTCATAAAAATAGTGCAAGGCTGTGCAGAAAAACAAGACAAAACACAGTAATTCTGGACATAGCATTAAGGTTAAAAGACTGAAACAAGAACAAAAAGCACAGATCAGACCAAAAGCTTCTTACAAATTTTAGAAAATGCTATTTTTTTTTCATCTGAACATAGGAGAAGTCAAATATAATTGAAAATTACAGATGCAAATAGTACAAATAATAGTTACTGAGAGTTGATTATGTGCCTGGCACGGTGTTTAACTTTTCACAAAAAATCATCTCATTTAACACTCACAAGAATCAGTAAGGAAGGCTAATGCATGTAACGTAGAGCTGCTGGCAACCAGACTCTATTGCCAGCTGCCTCGCTTACCACTACCAGTTATTAGCTATGCAGCCTTGGCCAGATTAATTCTCCTCTCAGGATGCAAGTTTTCCCATCCTGAAAATGGAAATGACATCAGCATCTGCCTGGGAAGGATGTTGTTAGAAACAGACACAATGGCCGGCATATGGATGCCCTATCGAAGCATTTTGTTGTTATCGTTTTACAGATAAGGAAACAGAGGCTAGAAGAGGTTTTAAAACATGCCCCAAATCACAGAGTTAAGTGACAGAACAGAGTTCTGAGCTTCTCTGTTCTCCAGGGACCTACAGATTAGTCGGAAGCGCAGGGAAGGAAAGAGGGATGCCCGACTCGAGCTGCTTTAGGAGTGGGATATGCGGCCATTCCAGAGTGTGGGGCAGTTGCCAAAGAGGGGAACTTCTGGTTCGGTAGGGAGACTGCCTGGGGGGATGCCCAGGAGTTGGCCAGGAAACATGGCAAGGACAGCAAGGGCACAGCATACATAACAGCCCAGGTGGCAGCAGACTGGGGAGCTGAGAGGAGCAGTCACATACAAGGCTGATCATGTTTCCATGGGGGAGGTTGGAAGGATGGCTGAAGCAAAAAATGGTGCCTGAAAAATGCATTCCAGTATTTGCAGCGTTCCAAAAATATATACCTATCATTGTAAATGAGTCCCTCTGTATGTAATATATATGGTAATTTTTAAAATATGTGGAAAGAGGTGTCTTAGTCAGTTCTGGCTTTTATAACAAATTACCAGAGACTGAGTGACTTAAACAACAGAAATTTATTTTTCAACAACTCTGTTTGCAGCCGAAGCAATGGACAGGGGTTGGGTCCTGAGCACTGGAGCCTCTGTCTTAGGACCCTGGGGTCAGTGAGGCATGTGAGTCTGTACACTAACGTGGAAGCTCGCCGAACTCTATCGTTTAGGAGATTTTATGGACGTAGTCACGGTTGATCAGATCGTTGGCCGTCGGTGACTGATCTCAATCTCAAGTTCCTCCCTTCTCTCCAGAACACCTTCTGCGTCTTGACCCTTTGTTCTGTCCTTTGCTCTGACCACAGGCCATGCCTGCTTAGGGGTCGGTCACAGGGAATCCTAGTAATCAGCGCTCTATCTCTAAGGGACACAGAGACCTTAGAAATGTGTTCCTTTACCTTCTTCAAGCACTCAGTTATTACCTATCCCAGTTATTTTTTTTCTTTTACACATTGTTGATGGTTCTTTTTTTTTAATCTTTTTTTTTTTTTTTTTTTTTTTTTTTTTTTGCGGTACTCGGGCCTCTCACTGCCGCGGCCTCTCCCGCTGCGGAGCACAGGCTCCGGACGCGCAGACCCAGCGGCCACGGCCCACGGGCCCAGCCGCTCCGCGGCATGCGGGATCCTCCCGGACCGGGACACGAACCCGCATCCCCTGCATCGGCAGGCGGACTCTCAACCACTGCGCCACCAGGGAAGCCCTAATCTTATTTTTTTATTGAAGTATAGTTGATTTACAATGTTGTGCCTATCTCTTTTGATACAAATAAAACCAATGTGAGTAAAGATGAGAAAAGAATAGCAAAGAAAATCTCTGCATGTACAATAACATGTTAAAAGCAATCCTGCTTCCTACTTTACCCCCAACTCAAGACCCTTCCCTATCCTCCCCAATGCTGTTTCCAATATTTTTATGTTCTTTTCCTAATAAATAAACGGAGTCAAAACTATATTAATCATTTGTATGCTTATTATGCTACATGTATTTATTACTAGACTCAAAATAAATGAAATATATATTTTTAAGTGAAGTAAGCAAGTGGCCAGGGACATATGGAAAATGTTAGATTAGGTTAACATTCATTAATCAGAATGAAATTCACATAAAAATGGTGAAAACAGCAAAAATCAAATAGTTGAATAAATAGCTCATAGAAAATACTACAACTACATCAAGTATCAAAGGTCAGAAGCAGACAAGAGACTCAGAGATGACAAGGCCCACTTATTGATAGAAAAAGAGTTACAGATAGGGTTAACATTAAATTAACCAAAGAAGATAAAAGGCCAGTGCCAAAAACAGAGTTGAGTTTCCTAAACCAGAAAACAGAGAAAGAGAGTAAGGAAATCAGGAGATTATCAAGCAGAGTAATCAAGAAATCAGAAGGTAAGTTGCAACTCTCTCTCCCCAAATCTCTCTCACTCTCAAATCCCAAACATTTCCCTATAAGATGTAGAGATGGAAATCATGAAAAAGGACACTAGACAGAAACACACTTCCAGAAAGAATTTTATTAGTCCATACTAGCTGAAGCACACAAATTGATGGCCATGTGGAATTACACAGACGTACGTAATTTGATTTGAATCACAACAGCTATTACATCAGAATGTTTTCATCAGTAATGATAGCATTAGAGCAGTGCCTATATTGATAAAATTAAGCAGTTGTCTTGTACAATTTTTTTTTCAACCACAGTCTACATCAATGAGTACAGGAGATGAAGATTAAACTCATGTTTTAGCTTGTTTTGGGTTTTTTTTTTTTTTTTTTAGTTTTTAATTTAAATATACTCACTTGAAAATTAACTTGAAAAGCTAACTTCAAATTATAAAAAGATCATTTCTGAACTCAGGATAAAGATGTTCCTGGCAATTCACAAGAATACCAACATATCTTCCGTTTTGCTTTTTTTAATCATTCCCTTGACAAAATTAGAGACTATAATCTCCTCAAAATTGACTACCTTCTTGCTGACATAGAAAAACTGTAACATTATATTTAGCGTATTTCTTGATAAGGGAGGTAGACAATGGAATAGTCTACCTCCAAAAAAAGGCCAAACAGGTTTAATACAAATGCAATGTTAAGAAAAACATGAAATAAATTTCTGAGTATTTTATAAGTCAGAACTAGTACATATCAGATTAGTCCATATTGGTTTTGCTAGAGTCAAAGCACCTTCCTATTTAAGTAGAGAAAAGTTGACAAGGAAGTGAAAATAGGGACCTAAAATATAAACTTAAATACATTTTGTGAGCCTTAGTAAAAAGATTGGAATCTTTTCAAGTCAGTAAATGCATGTTCACAGACTAAGCCAAAGTCTGTGAAACTTCCACAAAAGCGAAGTTTGCTAAGTAAATTTCTAACAAACAACATAAACAAAACTGGGAAGGAAATACTGAACCAATACCAGCATAAAAGTAAACAAACTTTTCTAACTTCAGAAATCACCTTCCCAGGAGCTGTTTAGGTGACAAATCACATGTGGAATGAAAACGAATTTTACCCACTTATGAAAGGAGAAGGAAAAAAGGGTTGAATGTACAACCACTTGACTGGAAAGAATACACGGTTGGAAGAATTCAAAGATGACATACTTTCCATTTTGTAGCTGAATTTCCTTTCATTCGCTCCAGATTTTACTTCATTTATGAGAAATTTTGGGAGAGTCACTTAATTGGTGCCTCCTTATTCTTCATTGCCAGAGGAGCTACAGGGATGTAGCAGAAAGGATGTGATAAATGCCACAGGGACATAGCAGAAAGGATGTGATAAATTTGTGAGCATAGCCATGTAGTGGACCCAAAAATAGCACACAGTGTTTTGGAAAACGGGAGAGAATAGGTCAGGTCTGCCATTCTCCTTTTTTTTTTTTTTTTTTTGCGGTAGGCGGGCCTAGTCCCATTGCGGAGCACAGGCTCCAGACGCGCAGGATCAGCGACCATGGCTCACGGTCCCAGCCGCTCCGCGGCATGGGGGATCCTCCTGGGTCGGGGCACGAACCCGTGTCCCCTGCATCGGCAGGCGGACTCTCAACCACTGCGCCACCAGGGAAGCCCTGCCATTCTCCTTTTAGCTGTCCTGAAGACCCACCAACACACAAAAAGGATACACATACTTACCGCTCACAGCCCTGGTGTTCAGCCAGGTTTGGTTGTGTTCTGCCTTCTGGTCAGTCTCTAATTTTTATTGTCCTCTCACTATTCTGGGTGACCATTGCCATAGTTTCCATAGCCATGATCTTGGCTCTTTGGCATATAAATCTGGGCTGCATAACAACTATGCTTCCCTAGATCTTGTCTGCAAACAGACGTTAGATTTGCCTCTGCCTGGGGGACCCTGCTTGCCTAATAGTGCCCACTGTGGCATCCCTATCACTTATTTCTTTATCAGACATTTATTGAGAATATATTAGATGGCAGGCGCACTGTCCTAGCCACCAAAGAAACAAAAGCACCCACATCATACTTCAAATAGGCTGACCGTGGAATTAGAGAAAGAACTGGAAGGAACTACCCACAGATTTCTTATCAACACCCTAGACTTATTAGCTTGTTCTATCCTATGTGTTCAATTGCAAAGGCATATTTTGAAATTGGTTTGCTGGCCATTTCTCATGAACATGGGTAAAGAATGAATGTGGTTAATTGAATAACAGCGGGAAGTATTAACTTGTGTGTTCTCCCAACACCCCACCCACCCCTGACTCCAATCCAGAAGGTTAGAGTATTTCCCCTTGGTAGCTTAAGGAAGAGAACCCAGTAGGATGTAAAGAACAAAACAAGCTGATTCTTTACTTTTGAGCTTCAAAAGCTGACTTCTTATCATATGTAATACATGGCGCCTACATGTCTGGAAACGTAGATAATATTATATTATATTTTTGCAGATTGAAAATGTCCTTAATGATATTATGCAGAAGTTGCGTAAGTTTCTAGACTTTATGGAAACTCTGGGGATTTAGAAGATTATTGACTAAGCTCGATTTGTCCCCATGCCTTAGGAGAGAGAATTTCCCTGGATGAGGTTGAGGAGAAGTTCAGCTGGAAATAAAATAGTAAGATGCTAAGAAGGGTCTGAGAGATCTGAGCGTAGGGGAGACCTGTGCTTAACTTTCCAGAAGAAGCCAAGAGAGTGGGGCTGGACACAAGTTGTAAGAACCACCAAATCCATGATTATCATGGGGTGAAAGCAGTGGTGACATGATGCACTGAGGCCAGGAAGACTTAATACTGCTCTGCAGAGCAGCCCAAGAGGGCAAGGTAGGATGAACTCAAGACTCTGAACTGAACTTACTGGGGGAAAAAAACACAAAAAAACAAAAACCAGAATGTACTGAATTTACTTTGAGTTGATCAAGATTTACTTTCTGCCATGAGGTTAAATAGTTGGAGTGTGCGGTTCTCTTGTAGAAAAAATAAAGTTAATTTTGTATATACCTGAGTTTTTGATCTGAAATAGCAGATCCACAACATGTAGGAAGAATCACACTACACCTCACAAGGCATTTATAGCTGAATAATGAAGAAGAGAATTTACAATAAGATGAAGAACTCATAAAAACCTTAAAGAAGAATGATGTATCTGTAGGTGCTGAAAGTCTTAATGCTAAGTTAGAAAATAAAGGTAAAAGTATACTGAAACAAGTACACGTATATTTTGTTGATGGTATAAATTGGTGCAAACTCCCACAATAATTCCACTTCTGAGGATCTAAACTAAGTAAATAATACAAAATATATTCAAATGTGTACATATGAAGATGTCCGTTATAGCGTTATTTACAGTTCTATACAAATTCACACAATCTGGATATCCAGCCCCAACCACAAGTGTGGGTGGAGATGAAGACCACGGTCCCGGAGTTAAATCAGAGGTAGGGTGGGGGGGTGGAATCCAAGCAAGCCCATTGATGTAAGTGGGTGGCACAGGGTCTAAAACAGTGCCCAGAAGTGATCATTAATGAGCAAAAATTTGGAAGCTCAATAAAGCTATTTATGGAAACCTGCATAGAGTCCTAATGTAACTGAAGAGAAGAACATTAATCTATCACATTCCTGCCCTGACACTCAAGATAAATTGGAAGGGATAGTTTCGGGGCATACATAGAATTCTGAGACAACTTGACAATTATATCCTAAAGTTTCAAATGTTATTAACATTCTTGATGAAAGCCTCCCATCCCTCATGAAGACAGTACATTTTTGTTGTTAAGCAAATGGGTGCAAAATGCATCAGCAATCCTCTTGTGTCTCGTATTCTGTATTCAGCTAATCCATCAATTAAGGAGACGTGCTTAAACTGTTCAAAGACAATCAAGAGTGGTCCTCAGCCCAGTGTGGTCCAGCTGAGCTGATGTACTGCCGCCCCAGCTGGAGGCCCTGCCCAGACGGCGTCCACTCAGCGCCTGAGGTATAGACACACTGCCCTATTTGTTTTGGCAATAATTGTCTCCTTGCCCTGAAAGAGGCCCGAAAATTGCTTCTATGTTTAGAAACAAGATTGCTCTGTTGAGGCTGCCGGTCAGAGTCTCACCTCTTCATAGAAGTCTGTTATTCCTAGGACTCCGTTTCCTAACTTAGGCTTTTGTGGTGTTTGGTTGATGAAAAGGCACTTGTTAGGAAAGTGCAGGGACCCTTGGCAAGTGTGTCTGGGGAGCTACCATGGCTATTCCTGAGAGGATTATTAATCGTGGGGTTTTATCGCCTACTATTCTGGGTAAACATCATGATAGATTCGAGTTTCTGTATTGTTTTGATTGAATAAGAGGGATAGTTTAATTGTTAAAGAAAGTAGATTTCAAACCAATATGTGAAAAGTGAATCAACACACACAATTGTCAGTTGCGCATACAGAGAGGAAAAGGTGGCCATTCATGCTCAGTAAGTATCTCTGTGCACTTGAAGAAGGGGTTTCTTGGCCATCCATGCATGGCCTCCCCTTTATACACACAGGAAAACCACCCAAATATTCATGAGTCCCCCCAGCAGCCAGGACCCAGCAATCTCCATGGACATCGGGGTCACACTTTTTAGTTCCCGGTCGACATCACCCATGTGTTACTACTTGGGTTCTCCATAAATATTTCCCATTAATTTAATCTAAGCCCAGACTTTTAAAATCCCAGATAGCTAGTTCACTATTTACATTGACCATATGCTCTCTGGCTTCACACACCACAAAATCACCCCTGTTACTCAAGGAGGTGAAATCCATGAGACAGTTGTATACACAGACTGACGGTAGAGATTTTGTGTTTTATCATGACCAACTTCGGTTTATTGTCCCTTTAAGTTATGATGAATAAAAATCTTATTCATTGCCTTAAAGAGAAGGATCTGTCTCTCCAAAGAAATTCTCAGTGGATTCATGTAAGACGGATGCCAAAATTAAAGCTGGCTAGATTTGTTTAAATTTTACAATGAAAAATGCACTGCATTTTTTATGGTGCTGTCCCCCTTCTCACCACGAAGCCCCTCCTCATACAATGCTCCCCGTCTCAGTCCATAGCAACCCTCCTCTTCCAGCTACTCAGGCCCGAGGCCAGGGGATTAGCCTGTACTCCCCTCCCCAGTACATCAGTCAACTCGGTTGGCTCTATCTTCCAAATCCATCCAGAGTCTGACTGCTTCTTACCACCTCCGCTGCTGCCACTGTGACCTCAGCCCCCACTGTCTCCCATCTGGATTATTTTCAGTAGCCTCTGGCCTCGACTTCCTGCTCCCAACACCTTTCTCTTCATTCTCCTTTCGAGAAGGTCATGTCACTACTCCACTACTTAAGTACATGTCAAAGACCTTCATAAGGTCCCTGTCGGCTCTCTGACATCATCTCCGTCAACTCGGGCTCATTCTCCTCCAGCCACTTTGCTACTCCTTAAGCACATCATCTGTTCTCCCCCAGGGCCTTTGCACTTACTATTCTCTCTGCCTGGCATGCTCTTCCTCCAGAGGACCACTTGGCTTACTTTCTTCAGGTCTCTTCTCAAGTGTGATCACACCAAAAGAAGCCAAATCTCACCATCCCATGTAAAATGGCCACAACCTTCTACACCTCACATTCTCTCACCTTGCTCGACTTTATTTTTCTTCATAGAATTTATAACCCCCGACATACTAATATTTATTTACTGATTGTATGTCTCCTCCATAACCGAGCCAATAGTAGGCAGTCAATAAACATTTCTTGAGTAAATGGTGATGATAACAAGAATAATAAAGATCTATTTGGCACCTGGATTTCCTACAAAGCAGTAGTAAGAAAGATAGGAGTGTGAACATGTGGTGTCTTCAACATAACAGCCCATCACTCCGTGGTAACCAAGGACTCCTACAGAAGCACAATACAAAAGCGAAAACGAGCTACACCAACTTACTGAACTTTAAGCCTACAGGAACACAATTATTTTAAAAATGGTAAATTCATTTGAACCTGAAATAAATCCGTACATCTCCCACAGACATTGAACATCAGGGCAAACTTGAACCAAGCTGACACTTCACTTGTCTTACATCTCGGTCGTGAAATCTGCCGAGACTTTGAAAAGAAGGCTTTTATCTCTCATGCAAGAAGGTGAAAGGTTGCACTCGCCAGCTCTATGTCAGTTATAACAATATTTTTCTGCTAGTGCAGATTACGTGTGTTTTCTTTCCATTTTCTGCTCGTTTTCACTCCTGGCGCAACCCAGACCAAGCAAATGGAAACTTGGGGCTCCCCAGTAGGAGGGACGGTTCCAACCGAAATGTAAGAGATGATGGCACGGGTGAGGAGTGGGGCCCACAGGATCTTTGGAAAATGCTGAGATTTTAATTGAGAGTTGCCAAAAGCTGTAGCCAGGGAAAAAGCAAAAATCAAAAATACTGAAGCTGCCTCAAAGTCTCAAGTGACAGGAATACGAGGAAAGTTTCCTCTTCCCCTTATTCATCAAGCAATTCCTGGCATTGGACTTAAAAGAGGACAAAAATACATCCTCTCCCTTCACGTGCCCTCAGTTTGGAAAGAGGCAGAAAGTGCATGGCTCATTATCACACAAAGTAATGATTGCTAAGTTTTATAGGAGAACGTAGGAGGGAAATGTAACCCAAACAAGGCTTTGACTAAGACTGGATTTATGCTCTAAAACCAGTTTCGCATTTAGCTGTGACATATTACGCAAATTAGGTAAATTCCCCAAACTTTGACTTCCTTCTGGTAGAAGAGGAAAAAGGCTAAAATGTTTAGAAAGTGGTGGGTACTTTTTTTTTTTTTTTTTTTTTTTTGCAGTACGCGGGCCTCTCACTGTTGTGGCCTCTCCCGTTGCGGAGCACAGGCTCCGGATGCGCAGGCTCGGCAGCCATGGCTCACGGGTCCAGCCGCTCCGCGGCACGTGGGATCTTCCCGGACCGGGCACAAACCCACGTCCCCTGCATCGGCAGGCGGACTCTCAACCACTGCGCCACCAGGGAAGCCCTTGTGCTGGGTACTTCTGTTTCACGCTGGAAACTGCCCACCTTTAATATGTATGTTAGGAGTCATCGGTATTACATTTCTGGACTTTGTGAGGTACAGCTGGTATTCTTATATCCCTACGGAGAAACAGAGGCAGGAAGGGCTGGCAGGTAACAAGGTGTCCTCTGCAATACCCGAGCTCATCCAGAGGCTCCTGGTGGAAACTCGAGTGGGGAGGACGTAGGGGGCACTAAGTCATGGGAGGTGAGGACAAGAAGTGTGTGATCAGAGCATCCTGACAAATGGAGACCCTTTCACAGAAATGTGTTAGTCTGACCGCTTCAGGTACATCAAGAGTCTTGAGAAGAACCTATAAAATGGAAGAATTGAATGAATACGAGATGAATAAGAATTTAAAGGAAAAACACCAATAATAAGATTCCCGGATTAGAGATCTTTGCATCAAGGTCTTGAACTCTCTCAAACTAGAACAAAAGACAGTGAATGTGACCCCAGTGGAAGCCCCTGCATGGAGTTGGGGGGACCATTCTGTTAAGTCAGCAAGTGTGAACTTACCTGTACTCTTCCGATGAAAACTAGAAACCTGGGTAGCACACATTAAAGGGAATATGGATTTTTGGGGTTGTTTCATAAGGGAACCCTCACGAACATGGACTTTATTTGTAATAATACTTCCTTAAACTCCTGCTCTACTGCCACGGTAGCAGGAGGGTTGCTATAACAATAGTTAACCTTTCACCAAAAGAACTACTGTAGACTAAACACTAGCCAATTACCTTATGTGCATCATTACATTTAATTCTTTTTTTATTGACGTATAGTTGATTTACAATGTTGTGCTAATTTCTGCTGTACAGCAAAGTGCTCAGTTATACACATATATACATTCTTTTTTTATATTCTTTTCCATGATGGTTTATCTCAGGAGATTGGATATAGTTCCCTGTGTATACAGTAGGACCTTGCTTATCCATTCTAAATGTAATAGTTTGCATCTGCTAACCCCAAATTCCCAGTCCATCCCTCTCCCTCCCCCCTCCCCCTTGGCAACCACAAGTCTGATCTCTATGTCTGTGAGTCTGTTTCCGTTTTGTAGATAGATTCATTTGTGCCATATTTTATATTCTACATGTAAGTGATGTCATATGGTATTTGTCTTTCTCTTTCTGACTTACTTCACTCAGTATGTTAATCTCTAGTTGCATCCATGTTGCTGCAAATGGCATTATTTTGTTCTTTTTTATGGCTGAGTAACATTCCATGGTATATATGTACCACATCTTCTTTATCCATTCATCTGTTGATGGACATTTAGGTTGTTTCCATGTTTTGGCTATTGTGAACAGCACTGCTATGAAGAGAGGGGTGCATGTATCTTTTTGAAATAGAGTTTTCTCCAGATATATGCCCAGGAGTGGGATTGCTGGATCACACGGTAGTTCTATTTTTAGTTTTTCAAGGATCTTCCATGCTGTTTTCCATAGTGACTGCACAAACTTACATTCCCACCAGCAGTGTAGGAGGGTTCCCTTTTCTCCACACCCTCTCCAGCATTTGTTATTTGTAGACTTTTTAATGATGGCCATTCTGACCAGAGTGAGGTGGTACCTCATTGTAGTTTTGATTTGCATCTCTCTAATAATTAGTGATGTTGAGCATCTTTTCATGTGCCTACTGGCCATCTGTATATCTTCTTTGGAGAAATGTCTATTAAGGTCTTCTGCCCATTTTTCAATTAGGTGGTTTGTTTTTTTGTTGTTGAGTTGTATGAGCTGTTTGTGTATTTTGGAGATTAAGCCTTTGTCAGTCTCATCATTTGCAAATATTTCTCCCATTCCCTAGGTTGTCTTTTTGTTGTTTGTTTATGGTTTCCTTTGCTGTGCAAAAGCTTGTAAGTTTGACTAAGTCCCATTTGTTTATTTCTGTTTTTATTTCTATTGCTCTGGGAGACTGACCTAAGAAAACATTGGTATTACATTTAATTCTTGTAGTGATTTTACAAGGTAAACTTTATCTTCTCCATGTTATAAATGAAAATTTTCAACCCTAAAGAAATTCAGTAACTTTCCCAGGGTCATACAAGTATTAGATGAAAAAATATGAATTTGCTGACATTTCACAATTTTTTAACCTTCAATTTTTTAACGTTTCTTATGGTCAAACCCTGGTAAGTGAAAACACCTATCCAAACCAGGACTTGTGTAGTCAGTTGCTGTGTAAGGTGCTTCCCATAGTGTGAATCCTGGTGTGAAACAAACCAATTGTGAGCCGGAGAAGATAGAAAAGCCAGGAAGAGTGTTCATCGTGCAACATTTTAATGAAGTCACGTACCTCTACAAACTCCCTCCAGTTAATAGGATGTTTGAAACTAAGTGACTCTATAGATCAAGAATTTAACCTGCATTTTCATATACACACCTCTCTTTGGCCTTATGGGAAATTTAGGTTTTAAAACGTCTTGGTGCCGTTTGACAGATTCTAAACATATTCATGCACATGAAGTATATTTATTATGAGTAATACCACTGAGAATTTCTTATAAAATTCTGTCCCTAAAAGGAAAGTTATGTTTTGTAACAATAGCAAAGAATGCATTCAAGATAAGCTGACTAAAGAAATCCTTTGCAGATTTATACCATTACAACGACCAAAAAGGTTTAATTTCATCATTTGGGCATTTCAATGAAAATGGTGTCAACTGAAAGAAGAAGTTTTAAAGAAACCCATAAAACATTTCTGATTTGTAAAAGATTTAACTGGCTTAACTACCCAGTATTTTTCTGTTGTCTAGTACTTTTAAAGATTCTAAGTTTCATTGAATACCAGAAGCATGATGTGTATCTAAATGTAACTACTTAATACTACCCGATAAGAAAGATCTGCCACTAAGAACTGGAAAAGTCCATGAAAAACAAGCAACTTATCTTTATAGTGTGATTCAGGACCTATTAAGAAGATTGCCACATAGGTCTTCCTGTTATTTTTCCTGCAAAAAAACCCTAGAGTATTCCAAAGAATTATGCAAAACAGCTATCATTTGCTCCTTTATATGTCTGTAAGAAATGTTGTGAGAATTTTAATTCAATCTCTTTTATTTTTATTACAAAATACAAGCAAAACCATGAGATGCTTTCTGTGGTTTTAGGGGTTTTTTATCCTATGGGTCCTTAACAATAATGGGAGAGGGAACAAGTACGTGTTGTTTGTTAATTCAACATTCTCTGGGATTAAAGAATGACCTATTTGAAAAATTATTTATCCTTTCTGCCTGAGAGGTTTTAACTCCTATGGAGGGATCTCTTTATTCTAATTCCCCTGGGAATCCAGTGACTACATGCAGGCATTATTTCCTGATTTATAAAATAGGCCTTACCCACCATCCTAAATTTTTACATGTGAATATAGGGTCATTTTCTCTTCTGATTTAGTAAAATATAAATATATGAATGCTTAATCATTACCCAGCTGAATTCCAACCAACAACTTTTTTCTCAACTACGTGAGCAAGTGGCATGTTTTTCCCAGGTTTATTGAGATATAATTAACATATAATGCATGAGTTTAAGGTGAATATCGTGGGGATTTGATACTCTTACGTATTGCAAAATGATGACCACAATAGCGTTAGTTAACACTTTTATCATCTCACATAATTACCTTTTTATGTGTGTCATGAGAACATTTAAGATCTACTCTGATAGCAGCTTTCAAGAATATAATACAGCAGTGTTAACTATAGTCATCATGCTGTACATTACATTCCCAGCAATTATTTCTCTTTTAACTGGAAATCTGTACCCGTTGACCAGCTTCTCCTCATTTCCTCATCCACCAGACCCTGGCAACCACCATTCTACTCCCTGTTTCTATGAGTTCAGCTTTTTTACATGTAAGTGATGTCATACGGTATTCGTCTTTCTCTCTCTGACTTAATTCACTTAGCACAACACCTTCAAGTTCCTTCCATGTTTTTGCAAATGGCAGGATGTCCTTCTTTCCTGTATGTATCACATCTTCTATAACCATTCATTCATAGACAGACAATTAGGTTTTTTCCATTTCTGGATTATTATGAATACCGCTGCAGTGAACATGGACTGCAGGTATCTTTTCAAGATCCTGATTTTATTTTCTTTGGATATATACCCAGAAGTGGGATTACTAGGTCATATGGGAGTTCCATTTTTAACTTTTTGAGAAGCTTCCATACTGTTTTCCATAGTGGCTGCTCCAATTTACATTCCCACCAACAGTGCTAGAGGGCTCCGTTTTCTCCACACCCTCACCAACACTTGTTCTTTCATGTCTTTTTGATAATAGCTATTCCAATAGGTGTGAGGTGATATCTCGTTGTGGTTTTGATTTGCATTTCCCTGATGATTAGTGATACTGAGTACCTTTTCAAGTACCTGTTGACCATCTCTATGTCTTCGTTTGAAAAAATGTCTATTCAGGTCCTCTCCCCATTTTTAAGTTGGATTGTTTGTTTTTTTGCTGTTGAGTTGTGTGAGTTCCTTACATATTTTGGATTTTAACTCTTTATCAGATAGATGGTTTGCAAATATTTTCTCTTATTCCATAGGTTGCATTTTCATTTTTATTGATTTTTTTTTTTTTTTTTTTTTGTGGTACGCGGGCCTCTCACTGTTGTGGCCTCTCCCATTGCGGAGCACAGGCTCCGAACACGCAGGCTCAACGACCATGGCTCTCGGGCCTAGCCTCTCTGTGGCAAGTGGGATCTTCCCGGACCGGGACACAAACCCGTGTCCCCTGCATCGGCAGCGGACTCTCAACCACTGCGCCACCAGGGAAGCCCTGATTTTTTTTTTTTTTTCTGCCAAACACCATCTTAAGTGAGTTGGCTTTAAGTAGAAGTCCAGTGTGGGATAAAATATTATCATTCAAATTTGCAAACCTAAATTCAATTTGAAAATCAAATCACAGAAAAAGGGTAAGAAACAACTTCCAAAATTTGGGGTAAAAGTGCATTTTCTCAATCTGTACCTCCCTAGAATAATCTACCATACTAAAATATTTCAAATTCAATTTATTAAAAATATTTATTTATTTTGGCTTCACCGGGTCTTAGTTGCGGCAGGCAGGCTCTTAGTTGTGGCATGTGGGATCTAGTTCCCTGATCAGGGATCAAACCCAGGCCCCCTGAGTTGGGAGCGCAGAGTCTTAACCACTGGACCACCAGGGAAGTCCCTCAGATTCAATTTTTAATACAGTAAGGTCACCAACTTCAAGTCCAAGTCTGACCTATTTTACAAAGAATATGTCGTACTCTGTATTTGATCATTAAAATGAAACTTTAAAGTGCAATGGAAAAGAAACTATATAATGATGTACCTGACACTTTAAGTTAAAGCTTGTAAAATATAATTTAACACAATATCACACCAACGCTTTCAGATCTCTTTCTACTGCTGTTAGTTTTATCCTAAAGCTAAAACAGAGCTAATTTGTGGTATGTACTAATCTCTAAGTCAAGAAGCGCAATAAATTTAAAAGAACTTGTTTCCAAAGCAGAAATAATTATTGCCAAAAAGTAAATAAGGAGAAAAAATAAAGCCCTCTTAAAATTCTCTTTGTCTTGAATGTTGTCATAGTTACTAAAAAGAAATTTATGTTTCGAAGGCTTTTTCTTAGATGTTAAATACTGTGACCAATTGTGGTGGTTGAAAGATGAATGAGACTGATGAGGAAGTTCATTTATAAACATCTTTTCAAAACTCATCTTTACTAGTTATTGCTTTTCCACGTACATTAGACTTAAAGTTGGCTGTGTGCAGAACTGTTTTATCATTTAAGCTATTTTTAGTCATAAACATTCAAATATAGCTATAATTTGAATTCAATTTCTAACTGTTCAGCCAAAGTCTAAATTTAAATATTTTAAAATATATCTTGTGAGCAAGCTACAGATAATAACTGAATTGCTAAATAATCCCAAGCATACACATAGTAGAGTATTGAGTTCAATTAATTTAGTTCTATAATGACATTCTTATTCCTAGTATCTCCAGAATATTGTGCTAGGAACACTTTTGGTTGAGCATTATAATCCTAGAATATTTCAGCAGAAAAGCTGTTTAGCAATCATTTGGTCCAGCGGTCTTTGTTTCTAAAAATGGGGAAACTGAGTCCCAGAGATGTTGAGTGGTTTATACAAGATCATACTGCTAAGTAACAGTGAAGTTGGGGCTTTAATCAAGGTCACCTGATTCAAATTCCATTGCATTTTTTGTGACACCAGGCTTATGTCAAGAGGCTATGAAGATAAATTTATCTCACTAGAGGGGGTTGTAAAGGTTGTGCCTTGAAGTCTTAATGCTCCTTTGAGCTACCCCAGGAGTCAAAGAGGTGCAAAAAGGAAGATGCTCTACTCTGTATCCACTTTGACCTAAGCACTTTCTCTTTTCTTCTGTTTTATACAATGTAATTTTGGATAATATATTGACATTATGTTTAGAAAGATTCTCCTAACAAAAAAGACGGTTTAAAAATTAGTTCTGGGCTTCCCTGGTGGCGCAGTGGTTCAGAGTCCGTCTGCTGATGCAGGGGACGCGGGTTCGTGCCCCGGTCTGGGAAGATCCCACGTGCCGTGGAGCGACAGGGCCCGTGAGCCATGGCTGCTGAGCCTGCGCGTCCGGAGACTGTGCTCCGCAACGGAAGAGGCCACAACAGTGAGAGGCCTGCGTATGGCAAAAAAAAAAAATTTACAGTAATCAAAACAGTGTGGTATTGGCTGGCATAAAGACAGACATATGGACCAATGGAATAGAATAGAAAGTCCAGAAATACACCCTCACATATATGGTCAAATGACTTTTGATAAGGGTGCCAAGACCATTTAATACGAAAAGGACAGTCTTTCCCAACAATGGTGCTGGGAAAACTGGATACCCACAGGAAGAAGAAACAAAATTGGACGGTTATCTAACACCATACACAAAAATTAACTCAAAGTGGATCAAGGACCTAAATGAAGACCTAAAACAATAAAATTCTTAGAAGGAAACATAGGGGAAGAGCTTCTCAAATCATTGGCAATGATTTCTTAGATATGACACCAAAGGCACAGATAGTGAAAGAAAAAATGGACAAATTGGATTTCCATAAAAAAATTTGTTCATCAAAAGACACTGTCCACAGAGTAAAAAGGCAACACACAGAATGGGAGAAAATATTTGAAAAACATATATCTGAAAAGGGATGAATATCCAGAATATATAAAGAACTCCTAAAATTCAACAACAAAACCCCATACAGCCTGATTTAAAAATGGGCAAGGACTTGAATAGACATTTATCTAAAAAAGAGAAATGCACTGTTGGTAGGAATGTAAAATGGTACAGCTACTGTGGAAAACAGTATGGCAATTTTTCAAAAAATTAAAAATAGGATTATGGTATAATTCAGCAATTCCACTTCTGGGTATACACCCAAAAGAATTGAAAGCAGGGCCTTGAGGTGATATTTGTACACCCATATTCATAGCAGCATTTTTTCACAATAGCTAAAACATGGAGGCAATCCAAGTGACCAACGATGATGAACAGATAAACAAAATGTGGTATATACCTACAGTGGAATATTATTCAGCCTTCAAAATGGAAGGAAATTCTGCAATATACAACAACATAAATGAACCTTGAGGTCATTATGCTAAGTGGAATAAGCTAGTCACAAAAAGGCAAGTACTATATGATTTCACCTATTCTAGGTACTTAGAATAATCAAAATCATAAGTACAGAAAGTATAGAGGTGGTTTTTGGGGACTGGTGGCAGGCTGCAGTGGGGAACAGAATGGGAAGTTATTTAGCAGGTATAGTGCTTAATTTTGCCTAATGATGTCTTAGGTCTTCACACCAAATTAGAACCAGTTGATTTAAATTCCAATATGTTCTCCAAATCAGGCAAGTTTCACAATATTTTAAGTTTTGCTACTAATATGCAAAGTAAAAATGCATAATAAAGATTTATTTACTGTGGACAGAACAATAGTTACCAAGAAGACCTTTGGCCAGGATATTTTTAACTTCATTGGAGCATGTAGCTGAAATCTACGTAATCTTCTATGTAGAGTTGTAGGCGTTAAAACTAACTCGGAGGCTCATTGAACAGTGTGGAAAATTTTCTCAGTGGACCAACCCATTTGCAGAACCAGGTGTTTCTGTAATTGTGACGGCATGAAAAATATTCATAGTGCTCTAAAGTCCCTTAAACTCTCATTCCACCTGAGCTTTCTGGTTGAGTCCAGTGGCTGCTTATGCTTTTCAGGGATCTCCTTGTTTATGTAGGTGCATTTCTTTGTTTCTGAATTTACTTTGCTACCTTTTAAAGAGGAAAATTTATAGAAAAAGATTTAATAAGCTGATGTTGGGAGTCACTCACATTTCAGCCAGGTGCACTGCTAACGTGCAGGTGTAAACCAGTGAACAGGTAAGGAAAGCATGATGTGAGTTGCAGTCTCTGAAGGATTAATTGTGTATGTCCATAATGAATGTATCCCAAGGTGCATTTAAACATGTGCTATAAATTAAAGCATTTTCTTCCTTTTCCCCCCTCTTTCCAGTTTCTCTATGTCATTTATATACATACAGTAAACACAGTCTATATTTGGATGTCATGAGAATGAATGTCCCTTATTCATTGTTAAATATAATTTTATAGAAATGTTTATTTTCAGGTAACAAATACACATCACTCTTCTAAATAACTGATTATTTTTATATTTGAAAATAGTCTATTTCTACTTGAGCACTATATTAATGACATGTTTTAATTTCTTAATCCTTATTTTTCCCCTCACATTATATAGTGATACAACCACCTCACCTACATCCATGCCTGAAAATTTTTTTCAGAAAAGATAATTTTCAACTGTGTTAGTTTCCTCATTCTGAAAAATTTGGAAGATATCCATCATTAAAATTCAATTTCTAATCAAAATAACTTTTTCTTAACTATTCATTCCAAATAATATATATTATTCTGTTTTCTGTATTTTATACTTTGGAAAATGTTAGCTAATTACTTTTCCAAATAACTTATATTTAGGTAATACTTTCCTTGTTTTTAATACTGTATAGCCATACTAGGGAGACTTTTAAATGTTGATATTTAATTATAATTTTATTCTTATAATGCCATGTTCTAGATTTTTTAGCATTTTCACAACTAAGTCAAAATATATAATTAGAAATTATATAAGAACATATAGGAATGGAAAAAGTATAATTTTGGGGTGAAATTTAATATAATACTAAGTCTAAATAAAAACCTTTCTTCACACATTTTAAGTAGGAAAAAATGGAGGTTTGTGACAACAAATCATTATTTTTTCAGAAAAATATTGCATTTTTCTCATGACTTTTTGAAGATTTATATCTATATCTACTCACTGTTTGTCATTCAAAAGAAAAGAGAAATGTTTTCATCAAACTGTTATTTCCAAACATTAAACTATTTAGCAGCATTTTTCATTCAGCAAATATAATTACATTCCCATTACATGTTACATGAGACCAGACATCCAAATGTTAATAAGAATCAGTTTCTTTTCTTTCAAATATTTTGAACTAAGTTAGATGGAGATCACAGACAAATGAAGTATCCTTGGATCAAAAACTGTAAAGCAATCCATGTCTGGTCATTTGAGTAGAGGAGGCTGTTGTTGTTGTCTCTTCTTTTTTTTTTTTTTAACTTAACATAAATTTATTTTTCCGAAGTCCAGAAGTCCAAGATCCAGGTGCCTCCAGAGTTGGTTTCTCCTGAGGCTTCTCTCCTGGGCTGTCTTCTCCCTGGGTCCTCACATGGCTGTTTCTCCATGCACATATGCCCCTGGTATCTCTTTCTCATCTTATAAGGACACCAGTCCTATTGGATTAGGGCCCCACCTGTATGACCTTATTTAACCTTAGTCACCTCTTTAAAAGCCCTATCTCCAGAAACAGTCATATTCAGGGTTAGGGCTACAATGTATGCATTAGGGGAGGGGAGGGGACACAATTCAGTCCATCACACAGAACGACTGGAAAGAACACAAGATTTGTATTTAGAAGGTACGAGTTCTATCAGCTTTGTACTGTTGGGGCAAATCACTGTAATTTCTCTAAGCATCTCCTTTCTCACCTATTAAATAGCAACAATAATTATTTTATATCAAATTACTTGTAGTCACTCGACTCAAATTTCAAATGCTTTATTGCGAAACTCTCTACTGGCCGGAGGTAACAGAAAGTGAGGATCATTCCTCAGTAAGTTAAGGTGAAATAGAGGATGCCATCAGAAATTTCTAGTTCACATCAGAAGTTGCACGTGTTGTTGGCAGCCCCAGGGCCAGTAACAATTTGGGAAACTGTTGACCAGCACAGTGTCAGTTGAATTCACACAAAAATCTGGATTTCTGATTTAGCCTCTTTCTAAGCCTGGTGGTAACAGACCGGTCCTGAGTACCAAGGATGAGGTCTTTCCCTGGAGCCCGAACCCCTGTGTGTCTGCACACTGACAATTGCTGTCTATTATCGCACTTCGGCTGTTGCTGATGGACATGTAGTCTTACTTATGCTGGGTCACTAGGTCGTTGTCCTTTGATCAACCAATTACATGAAAATATAAGTGATTAAATAAAGAAGCAATAAAAAATAAATCTTTGTAGTTTAGTCCCAAGAAGGGATGGAATAAATAAAAGAAGTCATAAAAAGTTACAAGAAGGGAAACAGTGAACATAAAAAGATCCATTCAATAACAACACAAGTAGACTAGGAGATCCCTGCTGACACTTGCAGATATTCTGATTCTCACCATAGGAATGATCTGCACAAGCTTCACAAGCACACTCACCGCCAACGTACCTACACCCTACACTGAAATACGAAAAGCCTCTCTGTTACTGTGAACATTCTTCTATCAGTTTCTTCAGCTGTTGTTTTGATTGAACTGCTCGCTCTGCTCTGTGGACAGTGCTACCACTGAAACCCCGCCTTCACTCACTTGAAAATGAAGATGAATGTTTGCGAGAAAATAAGGCTGACTCTGAAGGACTTCACAGAAATAATCGGCGTGAGGCACGCAACCTGCACATTAGCGGGTGAATGGCTGGATTGGAAGGAACAGAGAAGGACAGGGCTGCCTGGCCGCGTTGCACTGAGTCATAGCTTTGAAACAAGGCCTTGAGTCAGAGCTATCAGGCTGGGGCTTCTGTTTTCCTGGCTCTGATAAGCCAGTCTCTTTTTGTCCAGAGGTTGAGTCTGTGATTTAACATAGCAATGACAGCAATAGTTATCCCCAAAAACATCCTTCACAACTCAATTCTAATACAAATCACTTATTCTTTGTGAAAGATGAGTGAGTCATGCAAGGAACAGACTGCCCATTAGTAGTACATTGTTAATTTTCTCTTTAATTAGTTAAGTGGCATATAATTATTTGAGGTCAAATAATAATTAAATTTTTGTACACTCCTTTTTTTCCCTCTGGTAAATTCCTACTGGACCACCCTCCATGATAAAGGACCTCTAAATAACACACAGGATGCTGGCTGTAGAGCACAAGGAAGTGTGTGATCTTTCCCTACAAAAGTCCCCTTTAAAAAAAAAAAAAATCTCTCCATGAAAAGAATCATTTTATCATCATTGTTTAGAATTCTCCATTTAAGAATAAAAATCATCCAATAAAAATATAATAAACTTTACACTTCTAATTAAGTGAGTTATCTGGGAAAAAAACCATAAAATGCGTCAACTTTTCATTTTTACTGTAACTAACAGATATTAGTTAGACTTACGAACATTAAAGTGGGCTTTCCTCTAGGAAACTCTACCAAGAAAATATGGAAGTATTACATAAAAGTAAAGTTGGTTTCCTCCATTACCCGAAGTTGAACAAATCATCTAAATTATGCTCAATGTTTCTGTTTTCCAGAAGCAAGCACTTGATTGTTATTTAAGATGATGCAGCTAAAATCTCACAAAGTTCACTTAAAAATTAAAATTAGAAATTTTCTCATTTTGACTTAGGGATCAGAGAAACCATGTTCATAATAATATTAAAATTTTCAATTATATTAAAAGAAAATATGATTTAGGAAATGAATTTAAGAAAAGCAAGATTAATATCGTGTTCATAAGCAGTAGAAAGTCTGTCTTCAGATTAAAAAGAAATATTAACAAAAAAAATTTTCAGTGTTTCACCCATGAAACTATATTCTCAACCGTGCTGCCCTCGATTAATATCTCTGAGCTGATTAAGTCCCGGTGCATACCATAAACTTCTAGAAAGAAAATACCTCACCCAAAAATGTATGTTGATTATATTAACATTTGTAGAAGAATTTCAACAGGCACTTTCCTGATGTTGACCCTTACTTAGCTAGGCCTTCATAGCTTTTGTCAGTTATTAGAAAAGAAAGGTCTCAGGAAGAAACTTTATAAAAAAGATGCAAGGTAGCCTTATCTAGTCATTAAAATAAGGCTTCAAGGACCTTTACCAACAAAGTATTTTGTGACTTTTTTTTTTAATTAATGTAGACTCCTTTGCACAGAATTGGCATGAATTAATGAGGCTTTTCAATGAGTACACACACACTGAACACCAGGGCCAGACAGTAGTTAGAGCAGTGAAAACAGATTTTGTTCAGGAACTTATATCAGGAATAAGTCAGCACACGTACAGTGTTCATAAATTGACAGATTTTCAATAACTAAGGCAGACTCTATGCTTTTGCCCAGGAATTCAGTCTGTAGATCAAGACTTTGGTTTTACTCCCAGTTCTGCTACTCACTTGCAAGTCAACTGACCTGTTAACACTTATCCAGCAAACACTTACCATATGTACACTATGTGCCAGGAATTGTGTTCTATTCACGGGACCTAAGCAAATAACATAAATCCTTATAAAGTACAAACTCGTTTTGTTTAGGGGAGGAAGAAATCATGACCAGTGAAGGAGACGCTAGTAAAACAATTCTAACAATACAGTATAATAAATGCCATGATAAATGCATATATACGTGATTTTAATTATACCTAAAAAGACCAGGGAAAGCCTAACCAAAGTGATACTGAAGTGAGTTTCCTCATAAGGAACTCATTTAATAGAGAAGCGGATGCCTGGGGATTGAGACTAAGCGTAGGTTGAAGGGTAGTAAAAAGAGAAAGTGAGATATATATATATATATATATATATATATATATTTATATATATATATATATATACCTTATCATTTTTATATGACTTCTCTATTATTAATACAGAAAGAGAAAAGCAGAGAAAATAAAATGAGAAGGGAAAGCAAAAAAACTTACTTCTTATGCCACGTCAGGTGTAAAGCACTCCGGCCAAAAATACATGACCTAAATTCTTAAAGGTCTTTGTGTTGTTTTGGGGCAAGTTATGCTCAGAGACTGGGACTGTCTTTGCCAATATTTTATTGAACACGGTTCACTGCGGGAATTATAATAATTTCACAAGCCAATAGCATACAGGATAATGTCCCTTAATGAGCCAATAAAGAAATAACACAGTCCGAACCAATGACAGATTAATTACACTATTGTTGCAGGCAAAGGGAGATGAAAGGAAGAATGTCCATATTCAGTTGAGGTGTACCTTTGTACCAGTTGGTTCTCCGGAGAGACGGCTTAACCAACCCAGAGCTGAGGTCCAGCTGCCATTACAAAAACTAAAGTCCCTTGTTGCTAGGGAACCAGGTTGCCCGTGTTGTGGGCAAGAGGCCACTGCTCAGTGTTCACCACTGCAGAGCAAATATTCACCTTGCCCAGGCAGGAGCTAATGTCCCTAGGTCTTCAGCAAGCTATTTATAGCAGCAAAACATCACCTTGCCCAGATCAAACACTCTGGGATAGCCCTCACAAACTCTGGGTATTTACAGCTTATCAGCAACCCCAGATGTTGATGACTATGTCCTGACACATCAATTTCACTTTTATATCCAAACAACTTTACTTATAAAAACAATTTCATTCTTAGATCAAAACAACTTCACTCAAAAACAATTTCCTCCTTGTCATGAACAAGTGGATTTGAAGTCATCAAACCACTACTCAGCATTCTTCAATGGCTTTCCAATTGTTCTTAGAAAATAACACAAATGATTCACCTAGAACCCAGACCTCTAGCTGCACCTCGTTCCCCTCTGCCCTGTGGCTTGACTTCAGTTTCACTGACCTCAGTGTCTCTCAGACAGGACAAGTCTGTTCCTGCCACAGGCATGTGCCTCAGCAGATCCTCTGTCTGGGACCCCATCTCTAAACCTCAAGGGCCTGGCCCTTCTTTGTCACTCTGGTTCAGTTTAAGTCATCTCCTTAAGGAGGCCTTCACTGACCATCCAATCCTATGGGACCCCTGTCCCTAGACCATCCTAGTCTTCTGTGTGTGTGTATTTTTTATTGACCATCTTTTAAATTATAGTTAATTTACAATGTTGTGTTAGTTTCAGGTGTACAGCAAAGTGATTCCATTATAGTATATATATATATGTGTGTGTATGTGTACACATATATTCTTTTTCAGATTCTTTTCTATTATAAGATCTTGAATATAGTTCCCTATGCTATACAGTAGCTCCCTGTTGTTTATCTATTTTATATATAGTAGTATGCATCTGTTAATCCCAAACTCCTAATTTATCCCTCCCCTACCTTTCCCCTTTGGTAACCGTAAGTTTGTTTTCTATGTCTGTGAGATATTTCTGTTTTGTAAATAAGTTCATTTGTATTGCTTTTTAGATTCCACATGTAAGTGATATCATATATTTGTCTTTTTCTGTCTGACTTACTTCACTTATTTTGATAATCTCTAGGTCCATCCATGTTGCTGCAAATGACATTATTTCATTCTTTTTTATGGCTGAGTAATATTCCATATATATGTATATATAATCATATCTTCTTTGTATATACAGACCATCTGTTCTAATGCCTGCAAAACACCTTGTGCTACCTGACATTTTCATACTCACTTATTTGTTTGTCCAAAGACTTCCTCTATCAGAGTTATTTAAGTTAGTAAAATAAGTTTATAAATCATTTTAACACTAAACATCATTACTTGGTTTGGGGGTGGTGTGAAATCATTTCATTCTGATGACAGTTGACAGCTCCCATTAACATCAGTTCTCATTGGTAGCTTTTGAACAATTTAACAAATAAAATATCAATAAAAGCTAACAAATATTTCAAGCTCTACTGTCCATGGGGAGGGGGAGTATAATATGCTGTCCTTAGCCATGAAAAGTTTGAGAACCACTGAACTGAAATATTTCTAGCACTGTTTTTAGAAACTGATTCAAAAGAAACTGACAACATCCAGCTTTTCATGTGAATGAATTAACTGGTTGGAAAGAGATGTGTGTTATCTATGATTTAAACCTGCTCATAAATAAGAAGAGTGAAACAGGAGCTGTGTTGAAGAGGGAGTACTCATGATGACATTTATATGATTTTTATTTTTGTTCAAGAAGTGTATATCAGAACCAGCCTAATTGTCCATCAATGGATGAACGGATAAAGAATATGTGGTACATATATACAATGGAATATTACTCAGTCATATAAAAGAATGAAATAATGCCATTTGCAGCAACATGGATGGACCTAGAGATTGTCATATTGAGTGGAGTAAGTCAGACAGAGAAAGACAAATATATGATATCACATGTGGAATCTAAAAAAATGATACAAATGAACTTATTTACAAAACAGAAGTAGACCCACACATGTAGAAAACAAATTTATGGTTACCAAGGGGGAAAGGTTGGGGGAGGAATAAATTGGGAGATTGGGATTGACATATACACACTACTATATATAAAATAGATAATTAATTAGTACCTACTGTATAGCACAGGGACCTCTACTCAATACTCTGTAATGGCTTATATGGGAACAGAATCTAAAAAAGAGGGGATATATGTACACGAATAACTGATTCACTTTGCTGTACACCTGAAACTAACACAACATTGTAAATCAACTATACTCCAATAAAAATTAATTTTTAAAAAAATGTACATATTTATCGTACACAAGTCAAAGGCTCAGTACGAAAAAAAAACATTGCCTGCCACCTCATTCTCTTCTACCACCCGAAATTCCTGCTTTCCTACAGGCGACAAATTTCAACTAGCTCAGCCTTTTATTTTGATCTTTACCTTATATTTTTAAATAACTTGCTTATAATTCTATTTCTTGATTTCTGAATTTTATTTTTTAATAGATCTTTATTGGAGTATAATTGCTTCACAATACTGTGTTAGTTTCTGTTGTACAACAAAGTGAATCAGCCATATGCATACATATATCCCCATATCCCCGCCCTCGTGAGCCTCCCTCCCACCCTCCCTATCCCCTCCCTCTGGGTCATCACAAAGCACTGAGCTGATCTCCCTGTGCTATGCAGCTTCTTCCCACTAGCTATCTATTTTATATTTGGTAGTGTATATATGTCGATGCTACATACCTATTGGCTTCTTGTGGAAATGAGGTTTGACCTTATGTAGGTTCCCCACTCACACATACACACCCACCGTCAATTTCTTCCATTTCCTGGTTAATGAGGTCATCATTCTTAGTTACATCAGTATTCACTTTTCACCTTATGATGAGTATATAAATATTATTCCTGAGCTGAGCCATGTAGTTTAATGCAATTATTTGTTTTTCTTGTCCATCTTTTTCCCTTCACTCAATAATAATTCAGTCCATACTTTGCTCATCTTTCCTAGAATCATACATCTCCCCTCTACAAGCTCAAACCATCAGGGATTTTGGGTGTTTCATTCTCTTGAAGAAAGCCCACTAGAGCCGTCTATTCTGCTCAAATCTGGACCACTTGCTCTCTAGGCCACCTGCACAGCCATTGTCCTGGAATCTCCCTTCATCGTGTATCCTGTGGTTTCCCTTACATATTCTGTTCCCATGTTAGAGTCTCTATCTCCTGGATACCAAGGCATCCCATCTCTCAATTCTGTTAGATCTCTCAGAGACTCTGAGATAAGGTATACAGTAGGTAACTTTTTGAAGCTTCCATGTGTGACAGGGTCTCTCCTCCTCCCTATTCGCTGACTGGTAGTTTGAGTGGATATAGAATCCTAGGTTGGAATTTTCCTTCAGACTGTGGAAGCATCACTTAACTATGCCCTCCTGGCAGTACTGCAGTCAGAAGTCATCTGCATTCTGATACATAACCCCTTATCGCATGTGATTTGTTTTCTTTCTCTCCCTCTGGGAAGCACTTATAAGTTTATCCTTTTCTCTGGGTCTAAAACCTCATGCATCTTACTTAGCTCAGACCTTTCTCCATCCAGGGTCCTTGGTAGCTGTTGGGCTCCTTTACTTTCAAAACTAATATCCTTCCATTCTGGAACATTTTTTTAAATTAATTTTTATTGGAGTATAGCTGCTTTACAATGTTGTGTTAGTTTCTGCTGTACGGTAATTGAATCAGTTATACATATACATATATCCCCTCTCTTTTGGATTTCCTTCCCATTTAGGTCACCACAGAGCATTGAGTAGAGTTCCCTGCGCTATACAGTAGGTTCTCATTAGTTATCTATTTTACACATAGCAGTGTATATGTGTCAATCCCAATCTCCCAATTCCTCCCACTTCCCCTTCTCCTCTTGGTATCCATAAGTTTGTTCTCTATGTCTCTGTTTCTGCTTTGCAAATAAGTTCATCTGTACCATTTTTCTAGATTCCACATATAAGTGATATTATAGATTTGTTTTTCTCTTTCTGACTTACTTCACTCTGTGTGACAGTCTCTAGGTCTATCCACGTCTCTGCAAGTGGCACTATTTCATTCCTTTTTAGGGCTGAGTAATACTCCACTGTATATATGGAACATTTTAAAAATCATTTCTTGGATAATTTCCTCCCTTCCATGTTCTCTGGTCTGCCTCCCTAGAACTTTTTTGTTCATTTTGTACCGCTTAGAATGTTCCTCTAACTTTCTTATCCCTTTTCTCCTATTTTTCATTCTTTGCCTTTCTGTACTAATTTTTGGAATATTGCTTCAACTGTATTTTCCTATCCTTTTACTGAATTTTCATTTCAGCTGTCATAACTTTTAACTTCCAAGAGCTCTTTGTTATCTGAATGTAACTTTTTTTTCTTGTTTTTGTTTCACATATGAAATGTTTTCTCCTATCTCCCTTAAACGTTAATGTCAGGGTTTTGTTTGTGTATTGTTGAGATTTTCTTCTCCCTGCAGTGACAATATTTCTTTCAAGCTCCTTTTTTTCCCATGTTTTCTTTTTCCTAAATTTGGAAAGACTGGGAAGCTCAGTTATATAGCCAGGAAGTGCGACAGCCAGGATTTGCAACCAGACTGTGTGATTTCAAAGCCGGCACCTCTCCTATGTACCCTATTATACATAATCATTGAAAACTCAATACAAAAATGTATTAACTAATCAAAATGGAATCAAAATTTAATAACTAATTAAAATTGCATCTGTGAATGAAATACATTGCCATATTTTAGAGATTACCAAGCTTAAATTTATAAATTAAAAGTTTAAGTCTATAAATTAAAAGTGTATAGGAAAGTTCACATTGTTACAGGTAGAAATTATATTAATATAATATTTGCCTTTAACTACTATGTGTAGGGGACTGTGCTAAACACTCAGCAACATTATCTTCTTTAATCATGAAAACAGCAGTGTTTTTAAATCAGAGGAATGAGAACTTAGAAAAGTTAAATAAATTGACCACAATTACACATTTGTGAAAATCAGGCTTGGAAACAAGGTCTATCACACTCCTCACTCCCCAACATTGTACACGTTACCTCCCCAAAGAGACCAGGTTGGTTGACCAAAGGCCAGGGACTCGATACTTCATCATTAATTTACCGTGACCATTCACACTTCATGGAATCTGACACCACACAGCCTCTCTCCTCTGTACAAGTAGAAAGTTGGGAAGGTGGTCTCAGCCAGGTTCACCAAGGAGCAGACCCACACATCCAGAACCACAGCCAACTTTGGTCCTCACACATCATCAACCTGTCCTGTAAACAAACAAATGACTTCAAATTGCAAGGCAAAGAAATTCTAGAATCAAACTCAACAGGGGTCTCAATTTGACCTAACATCCTTAGATACCCTATTAAATGAAATTGGAGGTTGCCTTGGAGGCCACAGAAAGCAGGATCTGGGATCTACAACGGGGCCTAAACTGACCCAAAGTTGGTTAGAAATAATGCATTAGTGAAAGATCTTTTTTTGTCTTTATAAGAGAATCTTAAATAAAAGAGCAAGAGAATAATGTTTGACAAAGAGAAGGTTTTCTAAAGGTTTTTGGCTTATTTATTTAGGAAAGGCCAAAAACATTTTTTTTTCTTTTTTTGTGTTATGCGGGCCTCTCACTGTTGTGGCCTCTCCCGTTGCGGAGCACAGGCTCCGGACTCGCAGGCTCAGCGGCCATGGCTCACAGGCCCAGCCTCTCTGCGACATGTGGGATCCTCCCGGACTGGGGCACGAACCCGTGTCCCTTGCATCAGCAGGCGGACTCTCAACCACTGCGCCACCAGGGAAGCCTTAAAAACATTTTAAAGACTTCCTCACTATATGAAGATAATATGTGAAAAATGAACATCATAAGAAGTTTTCCAAAAACAAATACACAGTTTCGTTTTTGGTACAGAGGTAATGAGAAATAAATATTGTAGGCATGGAAGATGTCAAAGTATTATAGACGTACCAGAATATAATGAGAAAAGTGTCTGGAATACCAGGACAATGAGATGAATGACTGGCATTTGAAAAGTTTCATTGTTTTGAAAAATAAATCCTGACTTGCAAGAAGATGGGGTATGAGTGGAGGCACACTTGTTCCCATGTCCTTGCTCTTATATCCATAAGATCATTGTTAAAAACATTTCAAAACAGTCCATGTGAGCAAAAGGCTTAAACACCTTCTAGATTCCAGTATCCAATATTTCTGGAAAAAGATAAAGAGACAGTACTAACAGCCACCCTGAAATTCAGAAGCCAACAGAAAAAGACCTCCTTCCAGAAGGCAGGTTGCTGCCACAGGCCTAGAAATTGGCCTCATAGGTTGTCTAAACCATGCTGCAGGGCTCTCTGTTGCTTCCATGGGAACATGGGCGCAAGGTCTGTGAGGAAGCAACTGGATTAATACACGGTCTGAGCACGGAATCATGCTGCAGTCACTGGTGCGAGGGGAGCCCAAGAGAGTTACTGTCAAGTTCATATGAGATAAAAATAGATCTGCAAACAAGTGGAATGCCTGAGCACAGGCTCAAGGAATGTAAATGGAGATTACAAAAGTAGGGTTGACTCAGGCTACCATGGTACCAAACTCCAAATCCAGCTTTCTTCCACCTGCCTTAATAGCATCTCCTGACCAAGTTAGGACCAGAAGCCCAGTTACATTCCTGCTTGGACACATATTACATGGGGCCAGCATAGTCAAATGACATAGTCTCCCCGGACAGGAGTAAGCACCACCATCTGTCCAGTGGGAGGTTTATTACAGTTTAAGTAGACTTCTAACCATGACATTTAGCCACCAAACCTGCTCCCATGGTGAGGATTGTGGATGACAGAGCTCAGAATGCCACCTCTAATGACCTCAATTTTGTTATGCTACAAGCAATCCACCAGATCTTCTCAGAACTGACTGGGTTTTGGGGGGAAAGGTGCAATTCTATGACTCTCCTTTCTTGTGATTTAATAGCACCATGACTGTGATAAGCATTTCATTAGAAGATGTAGGACTACCAAAGTTTAACTTCACTAATGTCTCCTTTGCTTAAAGATAAAAATCCCAGTTTTCCCTTGAGTTCAAAGGACTGAGAAATTAAGTTTCATAAATACTCCATTGAAAACCTGTGTGCTTAGAAGGCACTGAGAGGGACATCCCTGGCAGTCCATTGGTTAAGACTCTGGGCTTCCACTGCAGGGGTCATGGGTTCCATCCCTGGTCAGGGAACTAAGATTCTGCACGCGGTACAGCGCAGCCAAAAAATAAAATAAAATAAAATAACAGAAGGCACTGCGCCTCAGACTTAGTGGTTATAAGAGCAGATATTAAATGCAGGATCCCAGGCTTTGTCTCCAGAGATTCTGGTTTGGTAGATCTGGGGTGGGAGGTCATTGTTTAATAATTTCCCTAGGGGTTCCTGATACAGATGATTCAAGACCCCTGCGTGAGAAACCCTGCAGACTAATGGAAAAACAGCTGTGCCCTGGACACATTAAAACCTAACAATTAGACTGTAATGTTCCTGTATGTGGTCCTTCCACGATCACTGAGAAATCCACAAAGCAGCTACATGGAACGTGTTATATACTCTGTTCCAGGAAGATACGAATTATCCCTTTTCTTTTTGCACTACAGAGAAGTATCTCCTCAACATGTACTAGGATCTCTTTTCTGAAAATAAAATTGGTGGCTTTTATTTAATAGTCACACTATATCATGATTACATAAGTCATGAAAATGACCTGAGAGCTTTAGGAAGCATGATGATGAAAAAGTAAATTATATCCATTTGATGTTTTCAGCGTTTTCTATGTTCTATTTCCCATCCTATCTTGGAGTTGAACTCGGTAGCTAGGTCTTTGAACTTCAAAGGAAATCCTAGTTAGAGGCTGGACCCTTCAGTGTCATCACTAATGGCTACTGTTATCATTGCTGATGTGAACCTATGAACTACTAAACCGGGCTTGACTTAATTCGTATTAATCAAGATGTCAGATAGAGGCACTTACCCTATCTCCCAGTTGACTTATAGGTCTCCTATTTTCTTCCCTTATAAAAGATGCCATCATATCAGTTGAAAATTGAACTGTGGCTTAAAGTCAAGTGGTTAAATCAATTAAAGCTATCCTTAGATGTTTAAGAACGCAATGCTCAACTTATCACCTAGAAACTAGTAGACCAGAGGAGAAAAGCTAACACTGCCAGAGGAATCCGTGAGGGACCGTGTTTAAGACAAACAGAAGAGGGCAGGAAAGAGGGTGAAAGATGTGGAGAAGTAATAGAAGGTAAAAGAACAGAAGAAAGCGAGAGCTAGTTTAGTGACTCGGGAAGACACAGCTCCTGATAGTAGCTGTTCAACATATTTTGTGGGATTTAAAAATCCATGGAATTTCTTAAGGCTATGACCAAGTCGCTTATGTTCTATATGGCCGCATTTCCACCCTATGTGAGATGCTGATGATATTGCACAAGAGCTATGATCGCAATAACCTGGAGTATATTTTATACCCACACACTCGCAGATGCAACCAAGAAAACAGGTGCTTGACTCTTTCAATAGAATTTTTACAGGGAGGCAAACTGAAAGGGGATCTGATGGTAGACCTATAGAAATTATATTACTCTCCCCAAAAGAAGTGTAAGTTTTGTTACTTTCTATTTCCTTTATTCTACCTTTGCTTCCAATGAACCTAACATATTTATAATCAGTAGAAGCTGTATTTCTCACATTTCTCACCTCATAAGATGGGATGATGGGACAGAAAGCACGAAAGTGGCACTGAAAACAACAGTAAATTTTTGATGGAGCAAAAAAATTTGATTGTCTTATTTCTGAAAACACTTTTAAATACAGATGGAGTGAAAGCCAATTTACCATGAATCCAAAAGCTTAAGTTTCAGGGTCCCTCCCTTGCCATCTTAGAGAGTCATGAAAATGGTAGCGTGAAGTTTATCAAAGAACTTCGGAGCATCTCTATACTTTAATTTTACAATAATGATAATGATTCAAATAATAAATAAATAACAATGATCGAGGGATTACTATGTGTCAAGCACTCAGCTAACTACTTCACGTGCATGATCTAATCGAATCTAATCAAAGAAAATCACACTGGAATATAAGAAGACAAATGCCACGACATTGTCAAAGATGAGTTGTGTCTTGGTCCTCCGTCTATCACAGATGTCAATCAATCAATTCATAGATCACAAGCAGCTTGAAGGCAGTACGGTGTCTTATGCATCTTTGTCATTTTCATAGTACCTAGAAATATTAAGCTGTTGGTCAACTAAATGACTGAATTATTTTATGTAATTTTGCTGTCTACCCGCTGACAATACTGGTGGCTTGGAATACAAAGGATTAAAAAAGATTCCTTAAATTTCAACGTGTGTGTGTGTGTGTGTGTGTGTGTGTGTGTGTTTGCAAAAAGGGTAATTTAACAACTGGAAAAAAATAGCTGTAGGCAAGTAAAAAGCAAACCAAAAACATCTCATCTTAATCTTATTATATGCAGGACATTTCGGCTAAAAGAAAAAAGGAGACTGAAGTCAATTATAATCTTTACCCCCAGAAAAGGGCATGGCCATGTTTTTTTTAACCAGGCCTCTGCTATGGCATGGGGTAGGCGGGACCAAGTCACTCTCATCCATTGTTGAGATGGTTCTGGACTTTGTGGTAGCCTTAGGTCCAGTTTACCACTGGTTTCATCTCTTCCGCAGGGCCTGGTGTGAGCACCAGGGAGACACTGAGACCTCCTTCTGCTTTATGGCTCCTTCCTCAGCTTTCCAAACTGTGTGACATTCATCTCCATCTGGCTGCCTTGTGCCAGCCTTCAGTGGGCTGCTGCTATGGACTCGAGAAAGCCTGGTGTACCAGACAGGACAGGGTGGGACACCCTTTCAGCCCTGGGCCCTGTCCGAATCTTTGGCACTCAGCAAAAGCGGGGGGTGGGGGTGGGGGGGTGGACTCACTTTGTGACAAGGCTCTCTGGAGTTCTAATCCATTGCACCAGCCCACAAGCGGCTATTAAAAGTCCATTCAGGGCTTCCCTGGTGGCGCAGTGGTTGAGAGTCCGCCTGCCGATGCAGGGGACACGGGTTCGTGCCCCGGTCCGGGAAGATCCCACATGCCGCGGAGCGGCTGGGCTCGTGAGCCATGGCCGCTGAGCCTGCGCGTCCGGAGCCTGTGCTCCGCAACGGGAGAGGCCACAACAGTGAGAGGCCCACGTACCACCAAAAAAAAAAAAAAAAAAAAAGTCCATTCAACGTTGGACTCATTTCTACTTACCCCAGTCAATGGTGTATTTGCTTCTGAAAATAACCACGGGTCTCTTCTCTCTTAGGAAGGGCTTGTGACTCTCTAGAATTTACTTTACTTCAGCTTCTCTGCATCCTCAGCTCTCTGGTGAGTTTTGCAAAATAGATAAGCAAGGGTTTTATAGCTTATCTGGATTGTTCTTATTGTTGGTCAATGAATATTTATTAAGAGACTAGAGTATGACTGCTACTGACTTCTCCAAACTTCCCTTTCACTATTCTAGTGCACTAGAATGCATTTGTTTTTGTTACTCTGGTTGACTCTTCTGTCTTGAAATATGCCACATCCACCCCATGGAGATGGTGCCATTCCCCCACCGTTAGTCTTACTCAAATCTCACCTGCCCAGTGAGGCATTTGGAAAACCTCTGCTGCCCATGGGCACTTACCCCACTCTCAGAGCACCAGGAGCCATGCACCAGGAGAACACTGCTATGACAACACTGCCTCGCAATAAAAAAAAGTGTATACATTTCTCGTTTCCAACAAGAGGTAAGCCCTCTGAAGTCAAAGGCAATGTTATCTTCCTCACAGCACCTAGCAAAACGCCTTGAACAGAGTAGGGCTGAGGGAGTCCTCAGAGAATCAAAGGACTCCAACGTTCGCGCCAACAAACCAAACCCTAGGCTCCCAATTCTTGGGCTTGTTTATGTCTTGGAAGGTGACCAGTCGTTTTCCCTGTGAATCAGGGTTTCTACCGCGACTGGTCTTAGGGGAACATAGCAGAGCAATGCTGTTCAGCAGGTCAGAACTGCCCTGTCGCTGGTGTATGGCCTCAGCGCTCACAGAGCTTCTCTGGGCTTGGTGACTGCGGTCCAGCTGAATGCATCTTCATAGCGTGCATATCAGTGTGTACAGCAGAATAACCCAGGAAAATTCCCAGTGGATTTCTAAGGAACACATTTACAGCTCTTGTAGCTGTACAGTTATAATGTACTGAAAACACTGACCTCGTATCAGGTAGAATACTGACTACAGGAATAAACTAATGCCTCATTTCTCTTAGAAATAATTTTTTATTGAAGTATAGTTGATTTACAACGTTGTGTTAGTTTCAGGTAAAACTTGAAGGGCACAGAGATAGACCTCCTAAAAATCAAGATAAATAAAGCAGATGAATGCATAAAAAACATCATATAATTATCACCTTCAGAGGAAAAACGGGAGGAGAAACAGAAGGTATAATCTTTCATACATCCTTGGGAAAAGGTTCAAAACGTGTGTCACAAAATCACACAATCTATTAAAAATCAATTTTAAAATGTACAGTTAATACTTGAGGCTCAGACTTATGAAAGGGCTGGGAAAGCAAGCGGCTTTCATTATTTCCAAAAGCCTCTCTATGCCTTAAGATTAAAGAAATTAACTCTAATTTATTTAGGTTCCCCTACAGACAAATGGAAAATCATCCTCTATGTGATACTCAATTTTCTAAACATACACTTCATAGTGGGAACTTGTACAGTGTCCCTAATAGATTTGTACCATTTTTCTCCTAAAAGAATTTTAGGCATGTTAAAGAATTCTTGCTATTTCACCAAAAAAGCCAGCCACATGGTCGTTAAAATTTTCTGTGGCATTTAAACTTAATATGACTAAGACGTGGTTATAAAATAAAATAACACTCCATATTGGGAAACCTTTTAAAAAGCTGAATGAACCTTTTTATTCTACATACATCAGACTCTTAATGGCTTTTCAACAGTTTGGACCATTTTGTGCAATTGCCACAGCTGCTTCACATTAGCGGAGAGGTTTTGTTATAGAGGCTTCGAGTACAAGCTGCGAAGTCAAACTCCATAGCCCCAAAGTCAATTTTGTTATTTATTCCTTCTGGGTCTCATGGTTTGTTTTGTTTTCTACTTAATGAAGACTTTCCAGGAATTTTCCTAAAGTAAAAACAAAAAGAAATCGATATTATGTGCTCGCCGATGAAAACACCCAAACAATTCAAGTCAATTATTTATTGAGTGTCTAATCATACCTGGCAAGAGGCCTATTAAAATATCAAAATATATCCTCAGAACTTCTGAAATCCCTGCTTTGTCATTTCCCTGAAATTGTAGAAACAAGAAAAATATCCCAGCTTCATTACGTTGTTTCGTAAAAGAGAACAATTCAGATTGAATATAGCCTTTCTCTTCGATTTTAACCTCAGAATTAAAAAAAAAAAATACTTTAACAAAACTAGTTTTATTACTTGGTACTCAGAATATTGCTTTGAAGTGGGTACATCATAACTGTGAGTCTGATCACTTAACAAGTAGGAAACACGAGGAAGCCATTGCTGCATTTCTCTGTAGACCGCATAGCATTTACATTTGAAGCCAAGGAAAACCTTTACGGTGGCTTAATGCAGGCTTAATAAGACCCACAAGCCTTTGTTTCCACTGACCTTACCTTATGCAGAAAAGCTCCCCGCTTTTAGCCTAGATGACTTTGATTTGAATTAAAATTATTTCCTTCTTCTGAAAAAAATGATAAATATTTCTTAGTAACGTTACTAAATCCTGATGGAGATCTGTCCTTAAAATAATTAAATAAAATCGTGGCTTTTAAATGTTCTTAAAATAAAAGTCTGTTAATTCCAAACTCTTAATTTATCCCTCCCCGAACACCCCAGCACCCCACTTTCCCCTTTGGTAAAGTTTGTGTTCTATGTCTGTGAGTCTATTTGTAAATAAATTCATTTGTACCATTTTTTAGATTCCACAAAGAAGTGATTAAAGAAAAAAGAAGTGAGGGCTTCCCTGGTGGCGCAGTGGTTGAGAGTCCACCTGCCGATGCAGGGGACACGGGTTCGTGCCCAGGTCCGGGAAGATCCCACATGCCGCGGAGCGGCTGGGCCCGTGAACCATGGCCGCTGAGCCTGCGCGTCCGGAGCCTGTGCTCCACAACGGGAGAGGCCCCAACAGTGAGAGGCCCGTGTACCGCAAAAATTAATTATTAATTAATTAAATAAATGAAAAAAAAGAAGTGATTGCATATGATATTTGTCTTTGTCTGGCCTAATTCACTTGCATGATAATTGGGATTAAGAGATACATATTACTATATATAAAATAGATAAAAAACAAGGACCTACGGTATAGCACAGGGAACTATATTCAGTATTTTGTAATAATCTATAATGGAAAAGAATATATATATATGCATAACTGAATCACTTTGCTGTACACCTGAATCTAACACAACACTGTAAATCAACTATACTTAAAAAAAATTTTTTTAAAGCCTGAATAATTCCTGAGGAAGGTAGAAATTTGTTAAAATCCACATGCCTTCAGCTTGAGAGCAGTGTGGGAAATGGTAAACCGGCAATTGCACAGTAGCTGAAATAGACTCCTTTAGTTTTTTTCCTGAAGAATTTAGCTCCATGGCCTACATTGATAACATTACCTAAATTTAACGACCTATGTCTTTTTAACTTTGTATTTTCATTCTTAAAAAAAGACACAGGCCAGAATATTTTCATAATTGGAAAAGGGCCTACTATTTGAGATTACATATTTCACACATGGATCTCAAAGACTTTGTTTAGTGTTAAGTGATTTTTCTGATGGCCAGTGGAAAGAGAAACTATAGCTGGCAACCAAGATGTCTGTGTCAATTTGATACCTGTTTTATGCATAGGAAAATAATTATGTTCCTATCCATAAACAAAATTAAGTTAAAAAATAATGTGTGTTTGGGACAATCTAAATTTATAAATTAGATCTTGTACATGGCCAGCTATATCAACAATTATAGAATGCAGTCATGGGGGACAGCTGGGGTGGGGAAGAAAGAGAGAAGGAAGGGAGTGAAGGAGGAAGTAAGAGAGAGAGAGAAAAGGAAATCGATTCTCAAATGCTCATTTTACAGGTTACATGTGCACATTGCCTCAAAAGGGCAAAGAAGCTTTAGTTCTCTGTATTCTTATAGGATTACTTAAAATTCCACATATTTGACTATTTTTTTATTATATATATATATTTTTAACATCTTTATTGGAGTATAATAGGCTATAATGATATCATTATATACATACACACACAAATTCAGCATCCTTTTCTCCTAAAATTTATGCTTGTGGGCAAAGAAAAGGCAACATCTATATAAAATCCAAAATTCCTCAAAGTGAAACTTGAAAAGATTTTCATTTTGGATGTCTGCTATTTTAAACCATAATACTACAATCCTATTCAGAAAAGAAGTCCAATAAGTAAATTTTAAGTTTGGTTCTTCAATGTTATAAGTTTAAGGAGTCTGAAGTCTTATCAATTAAAGGCTTGGCTGGCAAATATATTTTACTATTAGAAACTCCAAAATGTGACACATTTAAACAAAAAGTATGAATCAAATTAGCGTTCTCTGTCGGCATATGTAACATCATAGTATGCTTTCATTTTTGTAAGCAGAATAATTATGTTTGCTGTCTACTGTGAAAATAAAGGAAACCTCATTTAAAATGGGATAGGGAGGGTGGGAGGGAGGGAGACGCAAGAGGGAAGAGATATGGGAACATACGTATATGTATAACTGATTTACTTTGTTATAAAGCAGAAACTAACACACCATTGTAAAGCAATTATACTCCAATAGAGATGTTAAAAAAATAAAATAATAAAATAAAATTATAATGATAAAAAAATAAAATAAAATGGAATCCCTGAAGGGGGTGCTCTCACGCACTTCCATTCAGGCCCCGGCAGAAGGAAGAATTTCTCCTTGCCTGGCCGCAGTCAACTCAGTGAGAAGCCATCACCACCCCGGACTTAGAACCCCCAAACTTCCACTTTTCTCTACAAGCAAGCACCTCACCTCCATTGTTCTTCGGACTTGCCTATGCGTCATCATAGTTTGTCACGAATTGTGATTCTCTGATATTCCTAATTAAGCTCATTTTGCTGGTGTAATAACGGCTCTTTTATTTTCAAGGTCAACACTACAAATACATTAGCATACAATACCATTTCTAGGCTCTTATACTTTTAAAAAATTATCAATATTTAATAGAAAGCTTACAGGTTTAGGCGCTAGTACTAAAATTATCCTTATACAAAACATGGGTATGTAATATTTTAAGCCAAGCCAAAAAAATTTTTAAATAGGAAAAAAAAAGAACTCTTCTCTGTAATCATGGCTATTGAGAATATGAGGTATTTTGGCATATTTAAATCAAAATAAACCAATACTAATAGTCTCTGCTGAATCACTGAGAAACTGAAGCAAACTGTTAATTTAAAAGAACACTTAATGATAATTAAAATCTAATCAATCATCGAAATTTTGTCTTTATAAACAATTACGGACTGTTTTAACCTTACACAGATTACATATATCTATACTGATTGGCAAGGCTATTGCTTTTTTTATGAATGTAATATTTAATAAGTAGTTTTTGTGATAAGCAGAAACAGTTTGTACTTTCTAGATGTTCCTAAATATGCAGAGACCAACACATTTCATTATTTATGACATTATTTTTTGTACTGACATCAATACTTGTAACTTTTTTTAATATTATCAAAGTATAGTTGACAACCAGTATTATATTGGTTTCAGGTATACAACATAGTAATTCAACATTTATATATATTACAAATTGATCACCGTGATAAGTCTAGTAACCATCCATCACTATACAAAAATATTGCTGTATTATTGACTATATTCTCTATGCTGTACATTAGATTATTTATTTTATACCTGGAAGTTTGTATCTCTTAATCCCCTCCACCTATTTCCCCCAACCTCCCACCTCCTTACCTTCTCGCAACCTCCAGTTTGTTCTCTGTATCTATGAGTCTCTTTCTGTTTTCTTTTATTGGCTTATTTTGTTTTTTAGATTCCACATATAAGTGAAATCACATGGTATTTGTCTTTGTCTGAGTTGTGTCACTTAGCATGATATCGTCTAGGTCCATCCATGTTGCCATAAATAGCAAGATTTCATTCTTCTTTAGTGCTGAGTAATACTCCATCATATATATAGTATGTGGTGCATATAAATGGTATATATATTAATGGTATATATATACATATCTCACATCTTCTTTATACGTTCATCTATTGATGGACCCAAGTTGCTTCCATATCTTGGCTATTGTAAACAATGTGTGATGAACATAGGGGTGCATATATATCTCCTTCACCATTTTATGTATTTTAGTGTTTTTGTTTTCTTTGGATAAAACACCCAGAAATGTAATCGCTGGATTGTATGATAGTTCTATTTTTAATTTTTTAAGGAAAACCCATACTGTTTTCCATAGTGGCTGCACCAATTTACATTCCCAGCAACAGTGCAAGAGGGTTCCCTTTTCTCCACATCCTCACCAATACTTGTTTTTTGTTGTCTTTTTGATAATAGCCACTCTGACAGGTGTGAGGTGATATCTCATTGTGGTTTTAATCTACACTTCCCTGATCTTTAACCATGTTGAGATCTTTTCATGTGTTTGTTGGCCATCTGTATGTCTTCTTAGGAAAAAGTCTATTCAGGTCCTCTGATCTTTTTTTTTTTTTTTTTTTTTTTTTTGCGGTACGCGGACCTCTCACTGTTGTGGCCTCTCCCGTTGCGGAGCACAGGCTCCGGACGCGCAGGCTCAGCGGCCATGGCTCACGGGCCCAGCCGCTCCGCGGCATGTGGGATCTTCCCAGACCAGGGCACGAACCCGTGTCCCCTGCATCGGCAGGCACACTGTCAACCACTGTGTCACCAGGGAAGCCCTCTGTGATCATTTTTTAAATCAGATTGTTTGGTTTTTGCTTTCGTGTTGCATGAGTTCTTTATATGTTTTGCGTAAGAACCCCTTATTGGCAATATCATTTACAAATATCTTCTACCACTCAGTAGGTTGCCTTTTTGTTTCACTGATGGTTTCCTTTGCTGTGCAAAAGCATTTTAATTTGATGTAGTCTTAATTATCTGGTTTTGCTTTTGTTGCCCTTACCTGCAGAGATAGATCCAAAAAGATACTACTAAGACCAAGGTCAGAGAGCAAACTGCTTGTGTTTTCTTCTAGGAGTTTTATGGTTTCAGGTCTTACATTTAAGTCTTTAATCCATGTTAAGTTTATTTTTGTATATGGTGTAGGAAAGTTTCATTCTTTTGCAGGTATCTGTCCAGTTTTCCCATCACCGTTTATGTAGACTGTCTTTTCCCCACTGTATATTCTTGGATCTATTGCAGTAAATTGAGTATGTAAGCATAGGTTTATTAATGGGCTCTCTATTATGTTATATTGATCTACGTGTCTGTTTTTGTGCCAAAACCATAAAACTTTGATTATTATAGCTTTGTAGTATAGTTTGAACACAGAGAGCATAACAACTCCAGCTTTGTTCTTCTTTAAAATTGCTTTGGCTATTGGGTGTATTTTGTGGTTCCACACAAATTTTAAAATTATTTGTCCAGTTCTTGAAAAACACCATTGGTATTTTGATAGAGATTGCATTTAATCTGTAGATTGCTTTGAGTAGTATGGGCATTTTAATAATATTAAATCTTCCAATCCTTGAGCACAGTATATCTTTCCATTTATTTGTGTTGTCTTCAATTTTTTTATTAATGTCTTATAGTTTTCAGAGTACAGGTCTTTCACTTCATTGGTTAAATTTATTCCTAGGTATTTCATTCTTTTTGATGTAATAGTAAATAGGATTTTTAAAAATTTCTCTTTCCAATAGTTTGTTGTTAGTGTAAAGAAACATAACAAATTTCTTTATTTTGGTTTTGCATCCTGAAACTTTACTGAATTAATTTATTAGTTCTAATAGTTTTTTGATGGAGTATTTAGGGGTTTTAATATATAGTGTCATGTCACCTGCAAATATTGACAGTTTTACTTTTTTATCCTATTTGTATGCCTGCTATATTTTTTCTTGTCTGACTCTGTGGCTAGAAGTTCCAATACTATGTTAAATAAAAGGGCAAGAGTGGGCACCCTTGTCTTATTCTTGATCTTAGAGGAAAAGCTTTCAGCTTTTCACCATTGAGTATTGTGTAACCTGTGGCTATGTTCATTGTCCTAGAAGTCTATGATTCTTATTGTGTAACTCAATAACTTGAATTCTAAGCAAAATAAGAAGTCCTATGAGCTGATGTAAATAAGGTATCTGGAAGACTTTACCTGAACCCTCCTACTTTACGCACTAAATATTTTGGGGGCATGATGCAATTAAGTTTATATATATGTATATATGTGATATATATATAATTGGTCTGCTCCAGTGAGAGTGTTTGGGTTGGATGTTTTACTTTGGGGTTTTTACTTGTTCATTATGTTCACCTTTTGTGAATAATGACGTTTATTGTATAAGTGTAAAATTATGCACTTTGAGCTTTTAAGTTTGATGCTAAATGGGAAGAAAGCTGGAATTTGCGTTAGTCTATAGATGCTGGTTTTATTTTTATCATTGTCCATCTGACATAATAAAATATTAATAGACCTAGAGGATGAGCACCCTGAGTAGTTTAAAATTTTTAGAGGAAGAGTTCAAGGACAGTAAATGTAACACAGTATAATATATGAGGTAATTGGATCTTATGTTTATATAAAAGTAACAGTAATATATCAAATATGTATCTTTAAACATGCTTAGAGAATGCATACATGTGAAAACACAAACTTAACACTCCCTTTGTGCTGAAGACCAAGGTGCCTTTTAAATGTAATGAGTTGGAAGCAGGAAAAGTTCTAGTTTTTTATGTTTTCTGGGTGAAAATGATAGGAGTGTGAGTGAAAGTTTCTAGTTGCAATGTATCTGCAAGTTCACTTAGGTTCCACTATAAATTAAGCAGATCTCTAGAGATAAGGGCTGATGGAAGGAAACATGTAGTTAAAGCTATCTGAAAGTATCGTAATCATTACTAGTTTGGTTTTTTGTTTTTTGTTTTTGTTTTTTAAAGAAAAGCAACCCTTCAGGAAAAGTCTCTATCTAATCGCAAAATTTAAGTGGTTTTTTTCTTTTGTGCTCTTTTGTTTGTGATCAAGGAGAGTGTGTGGGAAAATAACCAAAATGTTCCCAAGGAGCAGATCATTGACCACAGAAAAAAGTCTTCTCAACCAACCTTCAGTTGCTTATACTCTCTTGTTTCCTTTACGGTGATTTTAAAGACATGAGTCTCACATATTCATTAAGAAAAACAAGTTGAACATTTTACTTTGCACTTTGTTAATAATTTTCATGTTTCCCTATAAAAGACATTTGAAATTTGGCCTCAATTGTAGTTCATTATTTGGTCATTAAAGCAACTAAGTAAACTGTTTTCCTGTCTTTGTTCATCTTATTATCTACTATAAATGTATTTCCTGAAAAATTATAAAATAAATTTATAAAGAAATCAAACCAGGAATGGCAGAAAGTGTAAACTTACCTACGGGTACACCAGCAAGGGTAACTTTCTAAAACCATTTCTCACACTCCTGGCCCAGAGTTTCTATGATCACATGATGTGAAAAGGTGGTACACAATCAACCAGTCTTGGGAGTAGTTCTTCTGATCTCATTGTGGACAGATGCATGGACACTGAGACACACACACAAATCATTTTTTAACTAATTGCCTACTACATATAATAGATAACACATTCGATTTAAAAATTTGTTCTTAAATTCAATAATGTTTCACCTAATCAATTGTAGTATGACACACATCATTGTCGTTGCTGAATTTTTTTTACTATACTCTTCTTTGTAATAATTGACAACTGTCTTTATCATTAGAAAATGTCTGAGAAAAGAAAAATAATGAAAATTTGCATTCACTTTCATTGCCAATGTCTATATATCTCTAGTGTGTCAATATTTATGCCATTAGAAGCCTGAAATCAACAAAGTTGACTCCAGTCTGTCCTTTCTAGAAATCCAACAATGTGTACTTATTTTGATAGAAGAATTCTTGGTTTGAACAGTTTGTAACTTTTCCAAATTTAGATTTTCCTCAACCAACAACTTTATTTTGAAATATCTTAAATATTTGTTGAATATCATCACAAAGAACAACAACAAAATAAATTCATATCCAAGTAAGACTTTGTTGAAGCCATGTGCTCTGAAAATGCTGAAGCCCAGTTAGACTTGGAGCAGAAGAAATTTCAAGTGATAACTTTGTCAAATCATATAATCCAGGAAGTTTATTCTCATTATTGTACACAACCATAATTTCTTTTGCTTCTAAACGTCCTGCTTCTAAGACGTTCGTAGAAACTTATGACTGAAGAGGACCAGAGTGTTCATATAATCCAGTTATCACTTATTGAACAAGTAGTTATACAATCTTGTCTTCTACACTCCCAGTAATAGAGAACCCACTATTTATTATTAGCTCCAACTTTTAGAAACTTCTTTCTTATACTCATTTTTGTATTCTTATATTTATTAAGGTCAGTCTCATTGTAATCTCCTACCTTTGATCTCCTCCTGCCATCTGAAAATATTAGCCAGGATAATCATTACCATTTATTGAGGTTTTATTATGGGCCAGGAGGGACAACAGGCACTTCACATAGATTTCATCATTTAATATTCACAACTAAACTGAGAAGTAATATTGCATCAACCCCATATTTTCTAGATGATATAAAGGGCTAACCTGCTTGATAGAATGTTACTAAATAGCAAAACAGTATTTCAAACGCAGATTTGAAGAGACTAAGATTTTCATCATATTGCTGTATTCAGATAAATTTTACATACTTAAAAGTAATGATCATTTCTCTGCAAGTCTACCCTTTTCCCAGCTAAACACACCCAGTACCTCCCACCATGTCACCTGTATTAGTGATTCTGTGGTTATAGTGTCCTCTCCGCTCTGCTCTGGGCATACCCAGTTTGTCAATATCCCAGCAGAGAAAACTACCCAGAAGGGAACACAGCACTCCAAATCTTCTCTAGGGAGAATACAGAAGCATGCGATAACCTCCCTTTCTCCAGATATTAATGTTTCTAGTAATGCAGACTAAAATGGCATAATTTTTTGAAGCCTCATTATAGAATGAAACACACATCAACAAAAATTCTGAAATATCTTTTATAGGTTCTGCTGTTTAGTCATATTGCTCCAGCTTGTACCTGTACAACTGACCCTTTACCCATAAATATACGTCTACATTTTTTTCATGTAGACTTATATTAAATTTTATCTTGCCTGTATTAATCTATTAATTCCAACTTGTGGAAATTATTTTAAATAATGAAAATAACTTCTATTGTATTTGCTATCTGTCATAGCTTGCAGTTTTTCTAAAATTTGACAATTGGCTATTTATGTCTTTATTCAAGAAATACTTGAAAGTGAACAAGGCAACTGTTTAACAGAATACAATACAGGAGAATCCTTGTAGAGACTAATTCCAGTTCTAAGCCACACGCACACACACACACACGCACACATTCTTTTTAAAGAGGAATAATAGAGTAAGTCACTGAGCCATTCAAAGAGTTGACCAGATAGTAAATAATCAAATGGATGGATGGATGGAGAAATGGCTCTGAAAAAGTGATATTTTGTTAAGTAAGGTGATGAGATACTAAAGACAAAATTCCATCGTTAACCTAAACATGACTCCTGGGGAAGGCCCACTGCATGAGAGCCCCCTTCTGTCTGACAAATACTGATGGAGAAAGACTTTATGAAAAGAAAAGTCAGAGATATAACGAAAATCATCTTGCCTTCGATTGGTCCAGTTTTCTAAATGATAAAATATAATACCTTATGCACTAAAGTTTTAACCATGAATTATAGACCTTCCCTTTCCAAAAAACTAGTCAGCAGCATTGATTACCAAAATTCCTTGTTTCCTTCCCCAATCCAAGGAAAATAGGCATATAAAAAAGCCTCATGCTTTATTTCATGCCCAGAAAGTAGGTGTCTGTGTGTGTGCGTGTGTGTGTGCATGTGATTTCCTCTGGCACACTTTGTGCCTCAACACTCATGAAGACACAGGGTTAAATCTGTGCTGCCCTTTGCCAGCTGCAAAAAACCAAATATTGTGCAGAGCTGCAATTTAAAGTGTATGAAATCGTACAGCTTCCCAAGGTACAGAATTGGAATCTATGAATGAAAATTCAAGAGAATTAAATTTGACACAGCTGAAAGAAAAGTTTTTAAAGATCAGAAAGGGTAACCGACATTATTGAACACCCAGTGTGCACCGAGAAGTTTAAATAGATGACAAATTGGTTCTTGTGTCACTCACTCAATGGTTCTGAACAGTTGATGGAAGAGAAGTGAAAAACTCAATTATAAGTTTCAAGCTGCATTCTCTGTTGTGAGAAACAGACATTATTTTAAATAAAAAGATGAAATTGTTCCTTTTTTCTAGGTAAACCAACCCATATAAATTTTTTTTGCACAAAAGCAAAGTAAAAATTGTCTTCTGGAAAAAAAAAAGATCTGGGACAATGCATTACCTTAGAAGCTAAACTAGTCTATATAACAGGGAAAAGTTGACAATTTACTTAGTGCTAGCTAATTCCTCTGTAAGCAGCAGAAAAAAAAGAGAAAAAAAAAAAAAACATGATCATAGTATGGTTGTCCCCTTAAACTCAGATTACTACTATTATTTTAAAGAAATATTTCTCTAAAGTATCCTGTCTGACAAATACTGGTGGAGAAAGATGTATACTGATTCATATGTGTCTTGATAGAATTCCCTACACTGATTCATATGTGTCTTGATATCTATGTCTGTATTTGTATATGTGTGTCTATACATTCTGTCTTAGTCTCTTCGGGCTGCTATAATGGAATACTATAGACTGTGTGGTTTGTAAACAAAACAAATTTCTTTCTCACAGTTCTGGAGGCTGAAAGTCCAAGATCAAGGCACCAGTAAACTCGGTGTTTGGTGAGAGCCCGCTTCCTGGTTCATACACGGCTGTCTCCTCTCTCTGTCCTCAGATGGAGGAAGGGGCAAGTTTGCTCTCTGGGGTCTCTTTTACAAGGGCACTAATCTCTGCTCTCATGACTCAATCACCGCTCAGAGGCCCACCTCCAACACTTTGAGGGTTAGGTTTCAACATAAGAATTTTCGGGGAATATAAACTTTCAATCGATAGCCGTGTGTGTGTGTGTGTGTGTGTGTGTGTGTGTGTGTGTGTGTGTGTAAAATTAGCAGGAAAAAATATAGGCCTGGTGTTTACCTTGAGTTGGAGGAAAGACTGGCAACTTTGGGGAAAACACTGATGTTAGATTGTTATATTCTGCTAGAAATCTTATGGTTGAACATACCCTATATTGTGGGGTGGTACGAAAGAAAATTTTCCGCAGATGCCGTAGAAGTTGCCATGGCCCGTCTTCCTGGGTACAGTTAAATTCCGGAGCAGAGCTGAGGATTTGGAGGTGGTGGTAGAAAGAAAATGTTTTTCCATCTCGAGGTCACAAAGAGATAAGGGACTGAATTTGAAGTAGGTGAAATCACACCAGGGCTGCCCTGCTGGGAGGGTGAGTTGGCCTCTGTGACATGGCAATAGGCTGGGGACAGAGGCGGAAGCTTGGGGTCTGCCCCAGTGAGGCAAGCCAGGAACTCAGTAAAAACACTGCAGTAGGGGAGCCCTGTAATGGGACTCAGTCTCATTCCCGTATCTGAGAACATCCACCTTTAGTCAGTTTCAGATTTTTTATTGCTGGAATTTCCTTGCATTTCCCCAAGCCTCTAATAACATCTTGTTGCAAGTTGTAGCTGCATCCTGCCTTTGTCATGTCTGCCTGTATCCTGTGTGGGTGGTGATGCTACATGTGAGACAGAACAGCAGCCAGAGGGAAGCCAGTGTGATTCCTTGAAATAGCAGGAAAGGCTCAAGGGAGAAGCAGAGCAGAACCCCGGAAAACAAATCTTAGAATGGGTCTGTGAAACACCCAGACCTACTGGATTCCCCAAAATATTCATGATAAGAACACGAGATAACATGGTAAAAGACAAACCGCTTGCTATGAAGGAGAAGTTCAACTCAAACTATTGCAATTTGTACATAAAAGAGAAATGTGACCTCAGTCTAGTGACTTCTAGACTAAAATCGCACATCATATACACTATTTTCCAGTAGTTAAGTATCATAACAGTCCTTTGAAGTAGATATGTAAATTTTACTTCATAGAGGGGAAACTGAGGTTTGGGGAGCTAAGTTCCTACCCCAGAACAATATGGTTCCTAAATATCAACTCTAACTTGTAGGTTGAGTTATACAGATCAAAAGCTTCTGTTTGGTCTTTGAGCCAAGCTTCTTTCCCAAAGATGAAATCGACTACATGAAAAGAATTCATGCAGATTTTGAATGGCAAGATGTACAGGGATGTTATAAAGACGATCATGTGTACATGTGGGGGCTGAACCATACAATTAAACATGCTGTGATTCTCATCCTTCGATCCTGTGTTAATCACAAACCACAAATCTGATTTCTTCGGGTAATTAACAAGGCAGAAATCATGGTACATTAGCCTAAGATTTTTCTATTCCCAAATCAATTGGATCAACTGAAACAAGGAACTCTGATAATTATTTCAGAACAGGAAGTAAAAACAGGACCTTGGATAGCACTTTTTAAAGGAAACAAATGACACCTAAATGAGGCGTCCCTCTTCCCAGGTCTGTCTTGACATCGGCAGTTAGCAGCAGGGTGGAATGTGATGGTTTTTCATGCCTTTAGAGGGGAGCTGGCATAGAGATAAGTGTGGTCCCAGAGGCTAGCACAGCACACTGAGGAAAAAACCCACGTTCTGCCAAGGTAATGAAAACGCTGAAGGTCGGCCAGGGTTAATTAGTAACACAGTGAGGAGACCCTGTTCACCAATGGTCACTTGGAGGTGAACCAAGAACTACTTAAGCAGAGCTGGGCTCCCTGCCATCCTGGTCTCCATAAGCTGCAGTTACTGGGTGCAGAGAGGCAACAAAAATATTTTGTCTTGACCTCCTTTTACCAAAAGCTCCCTCTCTTTCTTTTAAATATATGACTAGGCTTCCCTGGCAGCTCAGTGGTTAAGAATCCACCCACCAATGAGAGGGACGCAGGTTCAAGCCCTGGTCCGGGAAGATCCCACATGCCGCAGAGCAACTAGGCCCGTGAGCCACAACTACTGAGCCAGCGTGCCACAACTACCAAAGCCCGTGTGCCTACAGCCTGTGCTCCCCAACAAGAGAAGCCACCGCAATGAGAAGCCTGAGCACCGCAACAAAGAGCAGCCCCCGCTCGATGCAACTAGAGAAAGCCCACGTGCAGCAATGAAGACCCAGTGCAGTCAAAACTAAATAAATAAAATTTAAGGAAATAATAATTATATATATATATATATATATGACTCAACATAGAAAATAGCGTCCCCAAATCTCCTACCCTTGGACCTCAGACTGGCCTTCAGCTCTATCTACATTCTTCCTGCTCTGCCTGTCTCTTAGATCTGATGCCCCAATTCCTCCAAAAGCTTAACTACACTATTTTCATAAGAAATTTTTCTTCAAATTCAGAAGAATATATGTAAGTATTCACAATTTTTAAATGACAGACCCAACGGTCTGCCCCCTCCAAAACTATTCACAACTGCTCTCCTCTCTTGCCCCCATTGATACTAAATAACTCAATATTTTCAGACGTCCACAACTCTTCTCTAACAAAAGCTATCATTTGCTCATTTACATAAAATAGGAGAGCCTTTTTCTGGGAAGGATAATTTATGAAAACATAAAAATGACTATGTGTTTTGTTATTTGAGGATTTACCAATAGATTCTGCACCAACTTATTTGATTTTTTTCAGAGCTATGTGGTCTCCCAAATTCCAGAAACTCTCTCAAATAAACTGCAACAGACTTAAACCATGAGCAGAAGTTTGTCTTGTCGGTCAACAAGCATATTGCTAGTGTGCTTGACACATGGGCAAATAAATCAAGAAATGGACTGCATTCCAACTGTTATCTAAGATGAATTGAAAATGATCTGAAGATAATAAAAAAAAAACTGGCAAGCTATCTTAGCTCTATGAGGGAAGAATGGGAAGAAAATTAATTACATCTATCGGAAAAGCGTTGCTAAACACTTTGCTATGACTTTGCTTTCTCTTGGGATTTCCCAATAGCTAGTTCTGACAAATGGGCAGGGCCAGAACCAGGATTAAGTAAGTGAGGCTTTTGCCTTGGCTGCAAAGTTCAAGAGGGTGCCAAAAAGACTCAATAAATAAGAGTAATAATCTTTACAAGTAATATTTTTAGAAACCAAAATGAGTGCAAAAAACTTCACAATGAACAAAGTATCAAAATTTTAAACATGGACAAGATCAGCTAATGGGTATTAGCTAAAAAGCAAAAGAGAAAATGAAATTATTTGACATAATTTACAGTGATCCATCAAAACTCAACGATAATTTTAACTTTTTTCATAAAATTTTCTTTTTGCTGTACTCGGGTCTCTCACTGTTGTGGCCTCTCCCATTGCGGAGCACAGGCTCCGGACACGCAGGCTCAGCGGCCATGGCTCACGGGCCCAGCCGCTCCGCGGCATGTGGGATCCTCCCGGACCGGGGCACGAACCCGTGTCCCCTGCATCGGCAGGCGGACTCTCAACCACTGCACCACCAGGGAAGCCCTTTTTCATAAAATTTAAAGTAGAACTACGTACAGTCCAGCAATCCCACTGCTGGGTATGTATTCAAAGGAAACTAAGTATCTCAAAGAGATATCTGCATTCTGGTGTTCATTGCAGCATATTCACAACAGCCAAGACTCAGAAACAACCTAAATGTCCATCAGCAGATGAATGGATAAAGAAAATGTGGGAGATAGAGATGATAAACACAGTGGAATATTATTCAGCCTTTAAAAAGGAGGAGATCCTGCTGTTTGCAAAAACGTGGGTGAACCTGGAGGACATTATGCTAAGTAAAATAGGTTAAATAGAGAAAGACAAATACTGTATGATCTCACTGATATGTGGAATCTTAAAAAAAAAAGTTAAGCTCATAGAAACAAAGTAGAAAAGTGGTTGCCAGGGACTGAGGGGTGAGGGAAATGGGGAGAGGTTGGCCAAAGGGTAAAACTTTCAGTTATAAGATAGATAAGCACTGGAGATCTAATGTACAGCATGGTGAATATAGTTAATAATACTCCATTATACACTAGAAATTTGGCAAGAGAGTAGATCTTAAGCATTCTCATGACACACACACAAAAAGGGTAACTATGTGAGGTAATGGATGTGTTAATTAACTTGATTGTGGTGATCATTTCACATTGTATGCATAGATTAAATCATTACATTGTACACTTTAAATATATATAATTTTATTTTCAAATATACCTCAGTAAAGCTAAGGGGAAGAAAACTCAACTATGGAACAAAAAAGGTGCAATGAGAAGAAGAAAAAGAAAAGATAACTTAACAACTGATGTCAGAATCCCTGTTAGAAAAGAAAATGCCCTCCATTGACAAAGCAGCACCTTGATCAGAATTTCTGGTTGTAGGATGACCTCAGAGCATGAACATTATGGGTTGGAACTGAGAAAAGAGAACCACATACTTAACCAATACAGAGGGAATAATTGTCAAGGTCTCTGAACAGGCTGAAGGAGAAAAGAAAGAACAAGAAGACAAGAAAGGTGATAGCTAGGTCCCTGTGAAGAGGGGTGTGAAATTTCTTAATGGCTAAAGAATTTTTAAGGGTGGAACTACCAATGGTTCAATTGTAATTTACTGACTCTGCTGCCCTTGGTTGTAACTTCTACCTTCAATGGCATTACACAGTCAGGAAAGTCTGCCATATATACATTCTTGAGTCAGAGAAGGAGGGAAAATCCAGGCACTGACTTTTGATCCAGGTAAGGAGTGGTGCTAGAAAGCAAGACTGCTTGGTCTCAGTGCTGGCTGTCCAGTTTATTTTCTTAATCTGCCTATTCTACTTTCCATGTGAAGAAGCTGGGGGACGAAAACATTACTAAACTTGTCTAAGTTAAAGTAACTCGGTAGGACTTCCCTGGTGGCACAGTGGTTAAGAATCCGCCTGTCAATGCAGGAGACCCAGTTCGGCCCCTGGTCCGGGAAGATCCCACGTGCCGTGGAGCAACTAAGCCCGTGCACCATAACTACTGAGCCTGCGCTCTAAAGCCCATGAGCCACAACTACTGAGCCCACGTGCCACAACTACTGAAGCCCGCCCCCCTAGAGCCCATGCTCCACAACAAGAGAAGCCACTGCAGTGAGAAGCCCCCACACTGCAATGAAGAGTAGCCCCTGCTCGCCACAGCTAGAGAAAGCCCGCGCGCAGCAACGAAGACCCAATGCAGCCAAAAATAAATAAATAAATAAATTTATAACCAAAAAAAAAAGAGGAACTTTCAAAACAAATAACTTGGTGTATGATAATTAATAGATTATCCTGCTTATCTCATGTAACGTTTTCATCTGATTTCACTCCAGTCTTTAGTGAGGATAACAACCCTTTCACCTTTTGTTTGCATTTTCTTTTTTTTATTGAAGTATACTTGAATTACAATGTTGTGTTAGTTTCAGGTGTACAGCACAGTGATTCAGTTATATATATACTTTATATATATATATGTATATATATATAAAGTTATATTCAGTTTTATATTCAGTTGTATATCTATATGTATATTCTTTTTCAGATTCTTTTCCCTTATAGGCTATTACAAAATACTGAGTAGAGTTCCCAGTACTATACTGTAAGTCCCTGTTGGTTATCTATTTTATATATAGTAGTGTGTATATGCTGTGTCTTTTCCTATGCTTTTAGTTTCAACATTACTAAATTATTTTTTAAAGACATATCTCATGTAGCAATTACTAGTTGTGTTTTGCTTTGTGATTCAATCAAAATCTTTTCTTTTTATGGGTTCACTTAGCCCATTCATATTTATCAATAAATTTTTTGGTCTTGTCCCTGCCATCACATGTTCTGTTATGCTTCAAATTTCACTGCTTTCTTTATTTACTATATGGTCTGCTTTATTTGTTTTATTTTGTTTTGAATATGTGTCTTCAAATAATTTAGACAATTCATATTTTTGTTCTAATGGTTGGGAAAGTTAATTAATACGTCTGTCCCCTGCTTCTTCATGTGGAAAGTAGAATAGGTAGATTAATGAAATAGAATATATATGCATACATGTATATATAATATATTTTGCATGCCACTGAATGTGGCATATCAGACTGATGAATAAATTAAAGATAAATTAATAAAAGATGCTAAGACAATAATTTACACTAATACAGAAAAACATCAAATCAATTTAGACCATTTTAACAATATCTGTCAGGGATCTCTAAAGTATAACTTCTTTTAGTTCAGTGCTTCTACTTCCAGGGAAAAACAAACAAGCCCAAAACTTCACATAAAGATTACTTTCACAATATTTAGTGTGTACATACAGATACTTAGTATGTCATGGAAGATTTAAACTTTGCCGTAATGAAAACCTCACAGTGACAGGGATCTTTGTCCTTTTTTATTCATTGTCTCTAGAAGAGCACCAGAGCCATCAAAGGCACACAATAAATATTTGTAAAATGAATGAATGAAATCTTGTATTTTTTACTTGTGATGGTCTCATCAATTTTTTTAGTTTTAATTGCTTTCATTTGATCATTTTTTTCTTTCTGATTCTCATAATTTTAATTTTTTCGTAATTCTACAATGCTAAATAATAAAGGTAATAGGAGAAAACTTAATACTAAAGATAATAACAGAAAACGTTTTATGCTACATTTCATAGTAATTCCTCTATTGATTAACTGTAGAAAATAATGTTGTAATATCTCTCTCTTGAAGAGTCAGAAATACATATCACTATATAAAGATTCTAGTAAGTCCAGAAGAATAGAAACATGTTTATCTTTGTTAGTACTTTTAAAAATGTACAACGTATTGAGCTTTGTGAATTTCTATCGACGGGAGTGGTGAAATTCCAGGCCTGGTGTGTATATATCATGTCACAAATATGAACCAGTGCTTAGGCAAGTTCTGTTTATTCCTTTCATTAGAAATACTTCATTATGTCCCAATTCTGTGATGTAATTTTGGTGGAATTAAACTTGAAGAGTTCAAAATTTTAAAAAAATAAATAAAATAAATAAAATGGTGACGTTGTACCCCAATGAAAGGTTTTTGGAAGTAAACATAATAAAATATTTTGATACACTAGGTTATTTGGGAGCAGCTTGTGAAATGCTGACATAAACCAATCCTCAACTTTCTGCTTGTTTCAGCTTATAAAAATATCTTGGATAAAAAATACAAAATTTAATTTTTCTCTTTCTAAATTGTATGGAAGTACCACAATTTTTTCCACCTAATCTATTTTTTTATGCAGAAAAGTCCACTCTGAGCTGTAATTAGTCTATTGCTTAATGCAAAATATTCTTATCCAAATACCCGTGTTTTTAAAAAAATTTATTTTACTTTCAAATGTAAAAATCTGTTTAAATCACAGTGTGATAAGTAATATGTATTAATTTCAAAACACATAAAAGAGTATGAAGAAGAAAATTAACATCATTCATAATCCCACCTCTCAGAGATAACAAGGCTGATATAAATGTCTATCCATTTATCCGTCCATCTTCTTATCTAAATGCATTTAAAATGCCCCTGTATTTGTATGTCTTGCTTACTTCTTCCAACATATCATGTGCATTTTCTCATATTATTATATATTCTTCAAAACCACGAATTTTGCAGCTGTGACAATTTATCATAAAGACATAAAAACTTTTTAACCTACTATTAATATTTAGGTTATTTCTAGTTATTAGTTGTATAAATAACACTGTGCAGAAAATCTTGGATGTAAATCTTCTTGTGAGAATCATGTATTATTCCTCCCACGGGGGAAAAACCTGAGAGGCAAACTATGAGGTTGAAGCATTATCCTACAAGGTTATGGGATTTTTCTTTCTTCTTTCTTTCTTGCTTGCTTGCTTGCTTGCTTGCTTTCTTGCTTTCTTTCTTTCTTTCTTTCTTTTTCCATTTGCACTGAAATGAAGAGCTCTGAGATCCTACCTCTTTCAGTTTGTGCAAATTATAAAAATAGACATACTCTGGTTTTCATTATCAAAAGTCACCAGAAAGAATTTCTGCCTTGTCATGGTACTAGAGAAAAGCTAGCCTTGACCAATTTCATTTCCAAGAGTAGCATGGTCCAAACACTCATTAACACTGAGGAACCATGAGGAACACAATACAGCGCGTCCTCCTAACATAACAGATGGCAGGCGTGTTCAGGGAAAGAGATTGCCGTGCAGGGAGGGTTCGTTCATATGAATTACATGCTGCCTACACTTTCCATCTTGCAATCCCTCTACTATTGGACCAGTATGTCCCTTAAGAAATGATATAATGTCAAGGACAATGTGTGGAAGTCAGAGGAGGAAGAGGTGTGGGACATGTCTCTCTTACTTGGAGAAAATTATCAGTGAGATGAGACAGACTCCGTTCCTGGGGAGTTTCCAGATTTACTGTTTACCAATTGATTCATCCTCAAAATTGAGCTGTAAAACATCAAGACAAAGGATGGTCTTGCTTACCAAGTCTGTCCCCCCACAGGGCGGCATGGTGTGCTTCCAACACTTCATAGGCCTCCTCCAGATGACTCAGGGGATGGGAATTCCACCACCCCTTGTGGGAGACTCTTTTATGGCCTCTTAAGTCTCACCCATTCGGAAAGTCCTCCTGATGAAGCCATTGTTTTCCCCTTTTCTTCAGTTCATTCATTGCCCTTAGATAATCCCCTAAAGACCACCTCCACAATCCCTCTCCCTCTGTGGAGCTTATACTTTCAATTATCTGCAAACAGCTATCAGGGTCCACCCCACCACACAGGCACATACCCCTTAGCTCTACGGCCAACTTACACACATGTAATTCTTTTAATCTTTCCTCATACATCAAAACCTCCAGCTGCTTAATCATTTTAGCTCCTCTAATAAGCAGTGAATTTGAAGGGGGATTATGGTCTCCTTCTCCAGCTTTTCTCATGTCAGCTGTATCCCTTCTCCTCAACCGCATGCCAGATTTCTGTATGCCAATAGCCATTCATCAACGGAAATGAGGTTTTTCTGGAATGCTGTGTTCTATAGCACAAAACAGAAGAAAAATCCCTCCTACCCATAACTCATTGCTAGGGTGAATCAATATTTATACAAACTAATAAGGAGGGGAAATCTGAGAGAAATTTAGGACTACCCAAGTTTCCAAACCACTGAGAAACTTTTTAACCATAAGTAAAAATTTCAAAATACTGTGTTTCATTTAAACGTGGACGGCAGACTAATAGAGGAAATTCAATCACTTTTAGGTAAAGGAAGTGTTGAAGGGTTGGCTACTCACTTCCTTATTGATGAAAAATTAGCTTAGGTGAGAGCCCAGAACGCAGAGACCTTCCCCTCTTGTTCTTTAACCACGGTCTGAATCGCTGGTGGTTTCCATGGTCCCTCAAGGGACTCATACACAAAGCCTGACTATAATAGGAAGCCTCACTCTCACTACACAACCTCAGACGCTCCAGTCTTCAGAATTGTTTTCCAGCTGCATCAAGAGCTGCCCCAAGAATGCTGCATGCTCCTCGGGTCTCCAAAACCCCACGTTTATCTCCTCTACCTCAAAGGCATCTCCGTTGCCCATCTCCCTTTCCAACCTCATCCATCCATCAAAACCTAACTTCAGTCCCATTTCCTCCAGGGAACCTGCCCTTTCCTCTAGGCCTCATTATGTTTAATGTCGATACCATTAAAATAAGCTATCTTGCATGACTCCTTCCTCTGTTTGCTTTGAGAGTTTGAGAGTTTTCGCTCTCCACTGCTTTACAAACCCCCCCTACAGCAGGGATTATGTCATATTTTTTCATTATCCCCCAAAAGAACCAACACACTGCTCTCCACCAAGTGGGAACTTAATAAATATTTCTTGATTCCAAATGCAGTGAGAACCTCATAAGAAAGCTCCCAAGCATTGAAAGGGCTTTAAGGATTTATAAAATAGTACATATGTTTTGTGTTCAAAATAGTAATGTTCAAAAACTGCTATCTTTTGCCTTCATGTCTATTACTGAAGAATGAAAAAAAAAGTAACAAAGCCAACAGCTACATATTCCATTTGAGATACCCAAAGTTTCTTCTCATCTTTTCTGGAATTAGGTCTATACGTGGCTAGACTTCTTTTGTGTGTGTGGAGAAACCACCAGAACACTGACACCAATTTAAGTGCTGCTTCCTGTATTTTGAATATATGTTTTAAAAATCCAAAGTGATGAAAGTACATTTAATCCAAAAAGTGAAAACTTCATTCATCACTCACTCAAAGGAATGACAAACTATTCCTTTCAAAAAGATCTGACTTAGAAGTAGATACGAGACCTAACAAAATCTTCTTTATAAGTAAAAATCCTCTACGTGCTTAAGTAGAGGGATACACATGGGTATCACCTTACATGTGGATTCTTATGTCGCTGAAAAATTGCATCTTATTTTTTTCAACCATCTTCAACGAGTCACCTTCAATTTAAGAGTATTTTTGGATTCCCAGGATCCATACGTGTTTCCTCCAGAACAATCTGCTTAGTCTCCCTGCCTACCACCCATTTCTACAACATAGAACCCTACTGGGCATTACTGTTCCCCGAATTTAATCCTCTTACTTCATGGTGACACTGACTCACTTCCTTAGTGTAAACCATTATTCCACAATTCTCAACAAAACTGGATTTCAAAAATAAACACAGGAAAAGGTAGAGATTACGGACCTAAAGATTAGTCTTTCAAATGAACTGATTCCCTCATCTAACTCAATGTGAAAACTCCAAACAAGTTTGCCCTCAGGGTTCCTCATCTGAGTACACAAGGGCATTCAGGATTAATTCTAAAATGTGTAAGACGCTTGCACCGCACTGAATATACATAAATATTTGTGATGTTGTCTCCACCAATTCTTTTTAAGCACAGAAGAAATAAATGCTAAAACAACCAAACAGCAAATATTTTGGTGCAGAATTAACCAAATGGTGTGTTTTCTTCCTTAGCGATGTGATTTGTATCTGTAGGCTAAGATTGAGATAAGAATAATCATGTCATCAGTATTTTAATTTTCATGTAAAGAACACTCAGTAACCTCCAACCAGTAGAATAAACCATTATTTTATTTTAGTTGTTCATCTCATATTACATTAAAATCAGGAAAAATTCATTCAGTTGGTCACTCAGCCAGTCAGTGAGAACTGAAATTAGTAGGATATTAGCCATGGTGTTACTATAAACATGCTCTTAACAGAAGTTTTGTGTTTACACAGTAGATAAGAATGAAACTGTGGCAGTAATATTTCAGATTTTCTCTCCTACTGATAACACGACCGTTAGCTCGCTCTACAGCAGCACTGGCCAATAGCACTGTCTGCGTTGAAGGAAATGTTCTCTATGTGAATTATACAAATATTAACCTCCGGCCAGACATGGCTTTTGAGCACTTGAAATGTGTCTAATGCAATTAAAGAATTAAATTTATAATTTTATTTAATGTTAGTGCCTTGGGTGATAATAGAAGATAAAGCCTATAATAAATGCAGGAGCATGGGCTTCCCTGGTGGCGCAGTGGTTTAGAGTCCGCCTGCCGATGCAGGGGACACGGGTTCGTGCCCCGGTCCGGGAAGATCCCACATGCCGCGGAGCGGCTGGGCCCGTGAGCCATGGCCTCTGGGCCTGCGTGTCCGGAGCCTGTGCTCCGCAACCATAGAGGCCACAACAGTGAGAGGCCCGCATACCGAAAAAAAAAAAAAAAAAGGCAGGAGGTCCTCTATTTTTGGTGATCCAACCATTTTCAAAAATTCTTATTTTATAAATGAAAATTATTAATTGTGAAATGTATTACAAGTAATTTACCTGCCATATATTTGCAATTTGCAGAATTCCTTCAAAATTGATATCTACACTGATAGAAGTATTATTTCTCCAAGAGAAAATGAATGAAAAATCCTTTAAATGCAATAAGCGTAAACAGAATCCATTGACAGCCTCATGTTCCCTTTTCCTCATTTTCAAACTCCACCACAATCCAAAGATTAAAGGTCTAGCGAGTTCTTCCAAGAAAAGATAAAATCTAGGCAGCTGGGAGAAACGCTCTCCGTGCTGGGATTCCAGTTTGCTTGTGACTCTCTTTGGAACCAGAGCCCATGGTTTCTTTTACCTTAACATGGCTTCTCAGCCATCGGCCAACCCTGAATGGCCCCTTGTTGAATGAACCTAACCTGGGCCTTCTCCTGAGATTTCTGTTACTTCATGCGCCATTGGAGCTGCTTGGGTCATGTTCAAACAAAAAATCCACATCACTTCTGGTCAGGGTTCTGCAAAGACGTTTTCTCTTTGCCAAGGCCAGTCATGATGGGCAAACTCTGTAGGCTTTATAGTTTGTTTAAAATAAGGATAAAATCTTAATATAAAAATTAACCTCGTGAAAGTAGAATTTTCTTTTCTTCTGTGTTTTCAACCTCAAATGAAGATGCCTATTATGATCTAATGGGCTCTAAAAGGTTGAAAAATACTCATCAACAGTTGTCATCTGTGTGGAGCAGACCCAGTATTGATGTGCCAGTTGGTGGGGGAAGAGGAAACAGAGAACATTCACTCTATTCTCACACCCATTTGCATTTCTAGATCTGTTTGGGTTTTTTTTTGGGGGGGGGGGGATGAGTATTTTTTCTTTGTTTTGCCAGTTCCACAGTTTTAGAAACACTAATGATATGTCGATGGTGTCCATTACAGTCTACAAATTGACAGTTGATCTGCAGTAGAACATTCTGAAAGTTTTCCATTACATAACTCAGCACTGTTTAGATTTTGCTTCCCCACTCTACCTTGGTGGCATAACCCAAATCTCAATTAATTGGGATAATCACCCATTGTTGTTAGGGTCAAGGTCTAGGTGAGTCCATGGTGCCAACCAAGACCTAGGAAGGGGGGGGGCATGGGTGCTTTGCTCTCAGGTATCCACTGCAGCATGTCCCAGCTGGTCTTCATCCATCAGTCACTCAGGCACTCAGGTGGCCGCCATCCCTTTCCACACATTTCTGTCCCTGGGGTCCGTCACCATGTGCTGCCATGTTGGTCAGCCTGCCCCTCGGGAATCTCTGGGAGGCTGTCTGTACGTGTCTCCCAGACCCGCTGGGCAGCCTGTCCTGCTCTGGGGTCCTGCTGCCTTCAGGAGCTCTGCGTCCCCTTTGCTCACAAAACCCACAAATCTATCTGGCGTGTTTACAGATCCTTACGGATCTAACTAGATCTGGTCCCGGCTCCTCTCCCAGGACTCACCAAGCTCTCAGCACTTCTCTTCCTCCTCTCCTCCCACACTCCATCCAGGGAAATGTTTTCTGGTGTGACAATAAAATCCCTCATTCCCCAAATCTTTAAGTTTTTGACTACCCCTCACACCTTCTCTCTTCTCCCTCTGGCTTTGACTTTTGTAAACTAGAAGCAAAAAGATTTTTGCTCTGTCACATCCCCGGGGCTGTGAGCACTAAACAATCTAGCTATTTAAATGTGGGTCTAAGGTGGTACTGATGGAAACAGGCAGATATGGAAAGAATCTTCTAAACTACTAGGAGACAGGAAAAACAATGAGTTAAAACAATTTTTGAAAGTCTACTACAGATAGTTCCATTTGCAGGGGGTTGGGAGGGTGACAATAATGTTCTACTTAGACACAGAGAACTGATGAGGTCATATAAGTACACATGATCGCAGTGGTGAGTGGTTTCCTCAAGGGACTCTCATCCCAGCTCCTGGGCATCTTCTTCCAAGATGTTTATCTTCCCTTGTGAGATAATAAAACAAGACCTTACAACTGAACTTTCTTCTACAGTAACAAGTGAGTTTCTCCTTAGATCTGTGGCCGGGAGGCTGCAGAAGAAACTCCTATACCAACCAGGAAGTGAGCTAAATAAAAACGACATCTCTTCCCAGTTGATTGTAAGAGGTGGTCCTGCTTTCTGCACCACAAAGGGACGCTAGCGCAGAGTCTTTGATGTTTCAAAACAGTGATGCGTTCTGAAGTTTGGATTTGTGAAAATGTGCTATTTGTCTGCCTTGCCTTGGGGTAAAGCCCAAGAGGACATGTAGAATTCAAAGGTGTCCCTCCTTCACCAGCCCCTTTGCTTCTCCCTGCCACCTTCACCTTTCCATGGCCTGGGGGGAACAGCTACCTTCTTGTGCCATGAGTCTCGCTCCCCCCAAATCTGTTGTTGGAATCCTTTTATTCATTAAGACAACACACATTTATTGATCTCCTACCTGTACAATGTCAGGCTCTAATCGGTATTAAGAAATGAAAATGGCAGTCATCCTCAGGAAGAATTTACAATCCATCGCTGGAAACCTTCTCTCTTTATCTCCTTTTTCCTTTACGGGAATCCTGCAGACACTGTTGTATATTTCTAGGAGATATTTTATAAAATTCTTCATAATTCCATCTCATGAGCCCCTCTAAACTGGAGGATGTTTCCTGCCTCTTCTATCTTTCCAACACAGCACCCATATCATTAAATGTTTTTACCGACTGTACATTATCCACACTTCTCTTGGATGATAGATACATATTGTTGCCAGAAAAGTGCAGTTTCAAAATCCAACATGGAATAGTGAATGGTTAATATTCCCATCAAAAAACTAATGAATATTCCCATCGAAAACTGAAATTAAAAAGCCACCAGGGAAGAGAAAATAGCAACATTACAATTATGCTTATAAATGCTGTCCTCTGTGATAGCTAAATTGGAAAAAAATGGTTTCAAGGCCAAGAGCTAAAGTTTCCAATATTGTTCTTCAGTATTTTACTCAGTATTTTCACTACTCCATGCTCGCCCATAAACATAACATTTATATGTCCGGATTTAAATCCCAGATTATTATCATAAACATAAGGCAGGTAATTTTATTGGAACATTATTTGGTGCACATTGATGTGAATGGGGTATTTACATAACTATAGGATATTCACATTATTACTTCAAAGGTCAGAAGAATTGCACTTCTTAACACAGGTACAAAAACATTAGTGTTTGTTCTTATTTCATTTTTTTAACTAAGTAGGCCATCAAGACTATTTTTCACACACTTTACAGCAAAATCCTGACCTCAAAATATGTCATGATTCATCTGGCAGCTCTTTTATAATTCATTCCTACACTATGAGAGATGAGAGATGAGAGGGGTAGACAAAGATTAAATACATATAGAAACAAGAGTTTATATTTATTATTCCTATTTCAGGAACATACCCATGTTTCTGAAATATTTCTAGCAAACTGCTGACATTTTGCCGCATGACAATTTAATTTTTATTTTGGCTTGAAGTCTTTCTTCGGCTGATCTTTGGGAAAATGCACACTGTGGTTTATTCACTTTGGAAATGATTCCAGAGTGAAGAGTGCCCTCCAAAACGAAGCTGGCTCTAGCTGCACATAATATTTTCCCCAGAAGTGCCTATAAAGTCGACTGAAATAAGAAAGTGCTCATTATTTCTGATAAACAGTAGAGACTGGAAATTCATATTTCATTTTTGTACCAGAGGTGTGGAGTTGAGATACAGTAGTGCTCTTTTTCTGTGCAGTATAATGGCCTATTATTTTACAAATTCCTATTTACTTTGTGTCGGTAGCTTAACTCTGAGTAAATTCTACCTTTCTTCTCTTGCTAGCTAAGTGGGGGAAAAAATTACCTCAAACCCTACCAAGTGTCAAAGCTGCCTTAAAATACTGGTATTTAAAGGAGGTATAATACCAATAAGTCTGGGGCGATTAAGAGTTCTGAGTGAGGACATTCAAGGCTGTGTTATGTAGTTTGTGACAGAAATCTTAAATTAGTGGGGCAACGCAGATGGCATGGCTTTCCCGCAGACTAGAAAAAAAGTGTTGTCAAACCCTTAGCTTGCGGTAATGGCACTTAGTAAGTATTGCTCTAATAATGGGGCAAAGAATATATGAGTCCCTCCGATTCCGATTTTTTTTTTTTTTTTTTTTTTTTTTTGGTCAGAACTTTGAAGTTTTTAAAGCTCTGTTCTCTTCCTCTCTGCCAGGCTAATAAAAAGAATTATTATTACTACCACATTTGTGTCTTTTGGATTTTATTTTTGGCTAATGCAAGCACTTTTACAACATGATCTTGGTTGAAGGAGCAATTAGAATTAAGGAGCCTTATCCAACAATTACAGCACTTACGGCAATTATAATAGTAACTGAGGACGTTGACGACTTAACTGAGTTACCCGGACGCTGCATTTTTAGTTTGCTTTTAAAGTTATCGAGAGCTGAGCAGTGGAGTTCCGTAATGACTTGGTGGCCAGATTGGAAGTCTGAAGCCCTGTCTGCCACACTGCGAAGCCATCAAAGGAGGTCTGTCCCACCAAGCTCTCCATTTTCACAACAGGATATCTGGTTTCTTTTATGAGGATACAGCTACGTTAATTTGGTTTAGTGGTTTGTTGTAGGTAAGCGGGCTCTTCACAGCACAAACACCAAGATCCCCTTAAAGCAGTTTCTTGTTAATAGCTGGGGATTGGCAGATTTGCATTGTAAAGTGTGATTCGGTTGGATAAATATGTTTAGTCTAGTAAGCACTTTAGTGATTGAGTGTCTGTTAATGGATACAGGTGGATTATGGTGAAACCTCTACGGGGCCGTCCCTGGGCACTTAGCATCCTGAGTCTCGGAGGGGATGGGAAAGCAGCTGGCACTACAGAACCACCGAAGTACCATACAATGTTCCCGATGTTCGGTGCTAATGCGGGGCTTTCAATCTTCAAATATTAATTTCAACAGAGGAGAAAAAAAAAAACCCCAGCAAATTAGAAGGCAGGGCTTTGGTAACTTCCAGCAGTGACAAAATAGGGATGTCCCACATGCACGCTTAAAAGCTGACAGCTTTCCCTGGATTTAAAAGCAGAGAACGTACAGAGAGGAAGTTCAGGGTAGTTCATTGACATCCAAGGATGAATCCAACTCCTGCCGAAATCTTTGCCTTCGGATACCCTGCAGGCAGAACAAGAATCAAAATTTTTTTTAAAAAGACTTTCAAGTTACTGTTAAAGAATGTTACCATGCCTGTTCCTCTGTACCTACGTGTACACATAGTGTTTTACAACTTTTCTGAAAACAGCAGACTGTTGTAAGAATTGCAGATACTAATTCGTTCCGTCCCATCTCCAAGCAGCTGGAAATGAAGACTTTTCCATTTCTTCCTTTTGAAAATGAGTACCGGGATTCTTCAAGAAAGTCACCAGAAAATGTCACTTTGTTTTTTCTTCTCAGGTGAACATGCATAGGTATTTTTATGAGGTGAAAATATCAGCTTATTTGAAGGATCTAAATGGTATTTTAACATCCCAGGCTCTGGGACAGGGATGTTGGAACGAACATCTGCTCCCAGACGGTCATGAAATGCTTAAGACTTCAGGAACTAGTATATTTTTGCAGATTGGCTTTTCTACTGAAGTTAAACATATTTCAACCATCTTTCTCCAAGATTCTTCTGATCCCTGCCCGGGGTTTACCAATTTTTATACGCATCAGGTCATGGGCATTTATTTTCAGGACACTACCCCCTCAAATCTTTGCGATACCAACTGTTTATCCATTACTCTTCAGCCACAGGTTTCCCTAGAGTAAGTGGCATCGAGAGACATATAAACCAGGAATGACATCCCGCAAACCTGAGAGAAAAGTGGGGCTGAGGCTTCAGTTTTCTAGATATCAGAGGAAAGTGTTATTCCAACACAACAAAGACCAGGTGAAAGTCTAGAGTCTAGTGAGGTGCTAGCCACTAATTTATTATATGACCTTGGACAGATCACAGCCTCGGTGGGTTCCAGTTTCCAATACGCATGGTGTTGGCGATTAATATGATGTTGCTGACACCAATTCATTGTTATTAATGAAATGGGAGAGTTACACATATATAGGTCCCAAACCTAGGTTTTCAGGAAGTAGAATTTTCCTTATTGTTGTTTCACAAGACATAATTTCTATTTTGAGCTCCAGTCCCACTGGATGGAGGAAAACATATAGTTACATATAACCCTAAAATAGACTTATTATTATAAAGCTATGTTATATATGGTATTTTATATATTATAGTTTTATATAAATATAAATAGCACATATATAATTATAATTATATATATAGTAATTTCAGGGTGACTCACTCCCTTTCACCCAATTCCTAGAATTGTACCTAAGCTCCAGGGCCCTCCCAAGTGCCAGAGGTGTGTCATTTGTGGGGGAGAGGGGCAGAAGGTCTGGTGTCTGCACCTCACCTGCTTGTGCTGATACCTGCAAAGGCACCTCACTCTCATCTGGTTTCCAATTCCTGATTCACACAAACCTCGGCCCAGTCTCCATATATCACCTGAGATCTGTCTCAGGGATGTATGTGTTTCTCTTGGGAATGTAAAATCATAGGCTTTTCTCACATCTCACCGGGGCATATGGAAATCTTCATCTGACTACTACGTCTGATCACCCTGATGCAGCCATGCCTGCTCTCCTGACCCTCTGCCACATGGACCAGAGAACTTGTCTTCCTACCACTGGTTAGGCAAAGTGCAAGTCCCCGATGCCCTCGGAGCCCCGAACCCCACACTGGATTTTATCTCATGACCCCATACAGCTGAGTCCTGGTGCAGCACTTCAGAACGTCAGCTGTCTTGCTTGTATTTCAATTCGTTCTCTCTTACGGAATCTTTATTTGGTCTGGTAGGGATAAAATTAGGTCTGACTAATCCCATATTTTATAAAGAAACACAGGGTGACATGTTCAATGACAAACCAAAGCTGGTACCATCAGCTATGTTCGCACATGATTCTACGAAGGCAGTAACTTTAGCATGAGGTGTTAAGACTGCTATTAGCATCATTCAGTTGACACCAAGGATGGGGATATCCACAAATTCTCCAGTCCTGCTTTTCCTCATCACATCAGCCTGCACCGGGAACTCGAAGCCCAGCAAACTGTCTTTGCACAGTACTTTTGCCTACCTTTAATCTGGAACCCAGAGTCAAAGATGATTTAGAACAAGAACTATGCAGAGAATGAGCGTGCAGTGCAGTACAATAATACGTGTCCATGTGAAGAACCGCTGAGAGGCTCTGGTGTTGGACAGACTAGAGTGAGAATCTTGGCTTTGCCAGTCTATAGCTTTATTCGTTTTCTCTGGTGCGCAGTAATCACACAAACTAGGCAGCCTGAAATGGACCTTTTATCTCAGCGTTCTGTAGGTCAGCAGTCTGGGCATGGGTGGTGTGGCTGGCCCCTCTGCTCAGGGTCTCAGCCGCTTCTGCGTTCTCACGTGGAGCTCAGAGTCCTCCCCCAGTCAGTATTCTGATCCTTGTGGCTATTGCACTGAGGCCTTGGTTTCCTGCTAGCTCTTGGCTGGGAATGATCTCAGCATCTAGAGGCTTCGTCCAGTCCTTGCTATGTAGCCTCCTCTGTGGGCCCTCTGTCCATCGCCTGCCTTCAGGGGGGCACCACCCCTTCTAGGCTCATCTGAGGTCAGGTGCACACAAGACAACCTCCTGTCTGACTTACTGAAGTCAGCTGATCAGGGACCTCAGTACACCTGCAGAATCCCTTCTGCCATACACCTTACCTTCACTTAAAAAAATTCCACATTTCAAGTAACAGTGAATGAAAGTATTCTCCATATCTTCTGGTTTTACATTCGATGTGATTAGAATTTATAAAAATAAGAGTTATAAATATAACTTCAAATAGATATCTTTGGTTGTTTCTGATACTGTCTTTTATTAGCTTTCTTTTCAAATGTATTCTTTGTCAAACTCTTCTGGTTAAGATAAATTAAGGTGACAGTCCCTTTGACTTGAAAACCAATCTTATGTTCCATTATTTGCAGGAATTTTTTTAAGTGGGCAGTCTTAAAATTTAACTTTTTAACATATAAATTTATATCAAAAAATAATTGATATAAAACTACTCTTATCTGTGGCTGCAATGTGACCTGGGTCAGTGTATATTAAATCTTCAAATATCAATTTACAAATTTATAAAATGAGGACACGAAGAATTTTATAGGGCCAAATTGTATGAGAAGTTACACTTGGAGATCTTTGCATATAAGATCAGTACGTCTACAATTAAACTTTTTGCTCAAACTACCATAAAACAAACGCTTGTAACATCAATCCTGTTTTTTCTTCCAGTTTTATTGAGATATAATTGCCCTACAGCACTGCATAAGTTTGTGTACAGTGTCTATCTATATTTTTAACTAGTCCTTAACACAAACTAAAGGGCCTTGTCTTTCACCTACAATTTGAGACTATGCTTTGCAAATCTAGCAAAAGAGGCGTATCTCATGATGGCTTTGAAAAAGAGAGTGCTTTGGGTGCGGAATTAGCACTTTAAGTATTATATAATCAACATTTATGTTTCTCAAAAGATATAAAAATAAGCAATCCTGGGCTTCCCTGGTGGCGCAGTGGTTGACAGTCCGCCTGCCGATGCAGGGGACACGGGTTCGTGCCCCGGTCCGGGAAGATCCCACGTGCCGCGGAGCGGCTGGGCCCGTGAGCCATGGCCGCTGAGCCTGCGTGTCTGGAGCCTGTGCTCCGCAACGGGAGAGGCCACAACAGTGAGAGGCCCGCGTACAGAAAAAAAAAAAAAAAAAAAAAAAAAGGCAATCCTGTGACATAACACAAATACATGTAATTTTACCATTTAAAATTACAAAGTTATATGAAATTATATATAACTTAGTTATACAAAATTAGTTATGTATCAAAGGTAGCCCCTAAGGTTGCTACAACGCTGTCATGCTTAAAAATAACTGAAATTGACACTCATTTAGAAATAGTTTTTTTTTTTTTTTTTGCGGTACGCGGGCCTCTCACTGTTGGGGCCTCTCCCGTTGCGGAGCACAGGCTCCGGACACGCAGGCTCAGCGGCCGTGGCTCACGGGCCCAGCCACTCTGCGGCATGTGGGATCTTCCCAAACCGGGGCACGAACCCGTGTCCCCTGCAACGGCAGGCAGACTCCCAACCACTGCGCCACCAGGGAAGCCCTAGAAATAGTTTTAACATGTACCTGCTCATATGTAAATAAGACGTGTGGGAATAAATTACCTTAAGTTCACAAGGAGACATAAGTTCCCCATCTTTCACTTAGTAAGCATCCAACTATCTTGACGCATGTAGTTGCAGATTTTAAATGCAATCAGTATTTCTTCATTAAAGAAATAAAGATTTGCATAAGTGTAAAGGAAATCTGCAGCTAATTATGCTTGTTTCTCCATCTTTTCATTATATATTTGCCACCAAATCATAAAAAGCACTGTGAACCTGAAAACCAGTGATTAGTTACCATATAATTAAAACTTGAGATATTATACAACAGTTCACATAACATGGTTTTGTAGACTTCTGTGTGGAACATATATACAGTTTCATGAGTTTGATTCCTTAGACATAGACCATTATACTTAAGAAATATTTTTCTGCCTAAATTGTGTTTAGAAATCTTCTTTATTTCTCTCAATTATTCTTGCAAAAAAGAAAAAAACGACGTGTTATTTTCCTGCTGTAAATATTTTATGTTCAAAAGATTTGGCCAAATGGAAAAACACATGGTTATAGTCACATCTGTAGAAAACAAAACAGAAAAAACACTGGAATTAGATTTTTGTGGATAAAAAACAAACAAAAGAAACCCCAGAAAAATAGGTTGCAGCCAGATAGGTAGATGCTTTGTTCCTTGCCCAAGCCCTGTCTGAGAGAACATGAAACACAAAGGGCATCCACATATCTGGAGGAAGCAGCTGCAAGAGTGATACAGGGCCTATTCTTATAAGGAAAGAGCACCAGCAAATCTGCTTGAGCATGAATATTAGATTTGCTGAGTTCTGCTGACATCACCATGGGAGATAAACATATTAGGAAAACCGGGCCTCCTGTGGCTGGAGAAATTTCCAGATGAGAGGAGCGATGCCCATCCTGACAACCTCGGGTCCGGCTGGAGGCTGCAACCCCACCAAGTGTCATCTTAAATACCACTAGTCCAGAACAAGTGGATCAAAATGAACTCTGAACCTTTGTTTCCTTCCCGGAAGGACTAACAGCTGCCTGCATCTGGAAACTGTGCGAAAGTTCTTTACAGCTGTAACATAATAAACAAACTAAAAAAAAAGAAAAAAGAAAAAATCCACACGATCTACTGTTCCATTTACATTCTTGCCCCTTCTCTGGCCTCATTAAATTGTAATCTCACATTTAATTACATTTTATCAATGTATTATTTCTTCAACTTGAGAATTAAATTGAAAACATATTGAAGCAAAAAAGTAAATATCTCACAGTTGTTCTTTCTTGTTTTGTGTAAGTGCCTGATGACCAGGACCTGAGTTGTACGGGGCAGTCAGCGTGGAAGATGTGCTTTTGGCAGTAAATGGGGCGGGTAGGGGGGAAACCAACATGTTCAAGATGCAGAATATGATTTACCATCTCTGCAGCTCTGGGGTCTACATTTTCATAAATATAAGTGACAAATTATCAATAAATCACTCTTTGGTTCACCATAATGCATAATGTTTATTGAAACCCAGTTCCAATAAATATGACTCGCCCTTTTTAGCCAAAGCATAAGAAACAAAGATGACAGGAATTACAAACAGAAATTAAAAATGGGGAATAAGCGCCTGGCCGGCAATGAACCTTCTTTCTTTCTAACCCAGTCTTAGACCACTGAATTCTGGAAGATACTCTCCTATGTGTACACTTGTTTCAAAATGCCATTTAATTTTCATTTTGACTTGAAGAATTTACAGAATGAGGCATTAAGAGTAAGGTCTGACCACTGAACTGTTCTACTATTTTTTTTCTCATTCATATGCAGAAGATTCAAAGAGATTCCACTGAAATGGCAAGAGCATGAATTAAACTGTCACGACATGTCTTGGTTTGAAATACAATTTCCCCATTCTTTTTCCAAGAAAATGACCTGTATAAAAAAATAAAAAGCAGTCAACACGTCCTGAATATATGCAAAATTGTCCACTGAAAAAATGGAAAGGGGTAAGAGAAGATTAACATTGGAAGTAACTGGTAATTTGCCTCTGAAAGTTTACACACACATTGTAGCCTTTGTTCCACGCATATTCCTGCAAGAAGACGTGGGGGTGGACTAGGGACTTATTACTTATAATAGTTATTCTTTATTTATCACATATTATGATTGTGGTACACTTCTACGCACTTTGTGATTTATCTTCTACGTTTTAAACGTGAGATTAAGGCGCGTTGCAAGCCGCTGTTGTAACGCGAGATTAAGGCGCGTTGCAGGCTGTGCTGCTGTAACGCGAGATTAAGGCGCGTTGCAGGCCGTGCTGTTGAAACGCCCTATAACTTTACAAACTCATTCGGCAGCTGGAAGCAATTGACATGGGTAGCATTTGACTTGAATAACACTTTAAAAAGTCAACTTGAATCTTAATTGAAATGCCCTATATTTCACATTGGAGATATGACCCAGTTCTAGCCTTTCGTTTCCTTTTACAAAGCAGAGGCGGCGAAGTATTGTGCTAATTATGAGACTGTTTATTATGCGATTGTTTATTATTATCAAAGCAGCAGCATTCACCCTAACAAAGACTTTTCAAACTGACTCTCTGAAACCTATGTCTGCGTTATGTATATTTATCTTTTTCTGGAAAATTGATATAATAAGTAAAATTTTTCAATGAGCAAAAAAATTGCCATAACCTGGACTTGTAAAAATAACGTTTTCTCTTTGGCCTATTATAAATCTTCAGTCTTTTTCCTCTGTCTACTTATTTACATAATTGCTTCTACCTCTTTTAATGCTTAAGTGGTTGATGTATTTGTTTACATATGTGTGATGCTGCATGTTCTTATCTAAATTGCCTAGTAATGACTTCTGCGGGGAAAGAATCTAAAAAGGAGTGGACGTATGTGTATGTATAACTGATTCACTTTGCTGTATAGCAGAAACACAACCTTGTAAATCAACTACACTCCAATAAAAATATTTTTACAAAAGATTTTAAAAACTGCCTAAAAACTATTATATTAATTGTAAAAGTGATAGAAAAAGGGATGAATTAACGCTTTATTTCTTATCAATAAGAGCCAACTCTCATTCAAGTGCCAGACCACTGTTCTAGCTGCTTCACCATCTACACACAATTTCTATAAGAGTTAGTTACTATTATTATCTACATTTCTTGGATGGCGCAAATGAGTCACAGAGAGGTTAAGTAACTTGCCCAAGGCAACATGCTAGTTAAACAATAGAGTCAGAAAGAGCTCTACCCAACTTCCTTCACCTTAAGCATTATGTGTGTTCCTGAAAGTATACATGCCCATCAAACATTTTAAAATTGAATTATACATTAAATGCAAACTGAGTATTTAATGAAGTGAACCACTTTATGGCCATAGTACTCCAAATTTATCTGTTTATAAATTTAAATTTCGTTGTATCATGTTGAGTTATTCAGTATTCTTTAGGTACCTAGTGACACAAACACAACTCCAACCCTTTGGAGCAAGAGAGTATTATCACACCTGTAACTGCAAGGTCATTTCAGGTGTGACCAGACCCTGACGTTCCAACCAGGTGAGAAGACTGCAGTCCCTTTCTGTGCCCTGCAACTCTGCCTATTTCTTTGCTGGTTTCATTCTCAAGTGAGACGTGTATCCACTGGTGAGTCTTGAGTTTAAATTGTCCCTGCAGTCTGACACAGATCACAAACAGACAAACATCTTAGGAGCTCAAGCCAAATTTCCCGAGATAATTCTCAATAGCGGAGCTGGGTCACACACCAATGCCTGGACCATCACTGTGCCTGGAGAAAGAAGGCAGAGGGTGTGGTTGTGAGAATCAAGTCAGCTTGAGCTGGTTTAAGCTGAGAGGGGTTTATTACACACATATTCATTTAAGACACATGTATTTCTCAAGGCAAAACAGTTTCTTTGAAGGTCATAGGAAATACACTAAGAGAAGGTTAATCTTTTCAGTGTAAAAGGATTGGTTGTTTTTGTTTTTGTTTTGCTGTACGTGGGCCTCTCACTGTTGTGGCCTCTCCCGTTGCGGAGCACAGGCTCCGGATGCGCAGGCTCAGCAGCCATGGCTCACGGGCCCAGCCGCTCCGCGGCATGTGGGATCTTCCCGGACCAGGGCACGAACCCGTGTCCCCTGCATCGGCAGGCGTATTCTCAACCACTGCGCCACCAGGGAAGCCCAAAGCATTGGTTTTTAATGTAAATATTCCACGCTGATTGTGGAATACTGCATTTCCTCTTTCTGTCGTCGCTCCTAGCTCCCAGGGTGACCAACTGCTCCCGGTTTGCCTGGGACTTTCTTGGTTTGAAAGGTGAAAATCTCACAGGCCAGGAGCTCATCAGGGCAGGACAATCAGGGTCAGTTGGTCACCTACCTCACCCCTGTCCCTCCTGGCAGTGATACCAAACAAAACCGACCAAAACCAAAACTTGAAGTCAGCCAAGTAAATCCCATAGGATCCAGGAAGGACAAGTGAGAGAACAAAAAGATTTCAAGAGCCTAAATCTCTGTAACGAAGAAGACGATGAAGAGAGGGAGGGTCCAAAGCAAACAGGTTCCCCTACATAGCACGTCAGAGATTATGACATGGGGTCTGGAGAGGCCTCAGGTCTGTTGAGAAATCCGAATCCAGTAAAAAAGGAACTAAGCCCAAAGGCCCGAGACCCACTGGGCCTTGGGTGATTGGAAGGCTCAGCTGGAACCCAAAGGTGTGCTTTGCTTTCATTCTAGACTCCGAGTGTGTGCTCGCAGGCTGACAGGAAAAGTCTCTGATGATTGGCTTATATGCATCTCCTTTCGGTTTTAAGGGGGGAAGCACTGAAGTCTGTCAGACAAAGACAAATATCGTATGATATTACTTATATGCAGAATCTGAAAAATACTACAAATGAACTTATTTACAAAACAGAGACAGACTCACAGACATAGAGAACAAACTTATGGTTACCAAAGTGGGGGGGGGCATAAATTAAGAGTACGGGATTGACAGATACACACTACCATATATAAAATGGATAGGGCTTCCCTGGTGGCGCAGTGGTTAAGAGTCTGCCTGACAGTGCAGGAAACAGGGGTTCGAGCCCTGCTCCGGGAGGATCCCACATGTCATGGAGCAACTAAGCCCATGCGCCACAACTACTGAGCCTGCGCTCTCAACTGGAGGGAGCCCGTGCACAGCAGCAAAGACCCAATGCAGCCAAAGATAAGTAATTAATTTTAAAATATAAATAAATGGATAGACAATAAGGATTTGTTGTATAGCACAGAGAACTATGTTCTATATCTTATAATAATCTATAATGGAAAAGAATAAAAAAATAATATACATGTGTGTGTGTATATATATATATATATATATCCAAATCACTTAGCTGTACACCTGAAACTAGCACGATATTGTGGATCAGCTACACTTCAATAAATAAATAAATAAATTTTAAAAAATAAAATAAAGTGGGGGAACACTAGAAATACATACTTGCACCTTGCACGCTTAGAATCATTTCTGAAATTGACTACCAAACCCTCCCACCCGTAGTATATAATTGAAGTCCTTATTAAATCCCTCCCTCTCCCCCAGCCGCTAGACCTATCCTATTGGGTCCCAGACAGGGGAAATCCAACTCCATTTTCCACCCCTGGAATTTGGGGGGTTTCTCTCACCATGGGGCCCATTCGTACTTGAACTGAAAGGCAGGACTGTGAGATTATTCCGTGCCTGCATCTAATTTTACTGAACTCCTAAAATACCTCCTCCCCAAGGAAAGAAGCTGATTGATTTCATCAGAATAGTTCAGCAAGTAAGAGGTAACCAAAAGTACTTTGCATTCTGCCTGTTGGAGACAGGAGGTAAATATCAGTGTTCTTATTTCCCCAGAGTCCAGCTCTCTACCTGCTCCTCAAATCTCCCCCATGATTTACTACAACCTGTATGCTGGGGAACCCCGCATCATCTCCCATCCACATGTCTCTGCCCTGGAATTATCGGGAGCTCCCCAGGTTGCCAAACCCTTGAGCCTGGTCAGATTCTACCCCCATGCTCCCCAATCCCACATGTGGTCCTTTCTTTCCTCAACAGCCCCTATATTAGACAGCGATGAGATGGAAAAGACGGGTATTATTACGCCTTTATTTTAACAGGAAGGGAAATAAAATCCAGCACGTTGAAGTGGCTCATTCAAGGCCACATATCTAGCTAACAGAAAAGCCAAGCAATGCCTACCCAATCTTGAAGCTTTGGTCACGAGGTACTATTATACTTTTTTAGGAAAAAGAAAATGAAGTACACTCATCAAATGCCACCCAGTAGGTGACAACCAGCCTAACCCACTGCTGCTGCATTCACTGATGGATGAAACAACCTGCATCCAAAGAGCAGAATATTTTAACCAGGCGTTCTTCCTTCAATTTTAAAAAAATGTTTCTCAGATCAGATTGTAAGCTTGGGAAATAGAACAATTGACAATTCACTTGCATTTAGGGCTTTGTAATGTACAAAATGCCTTTATGTATCTTCATTCATTTATTTGTTTCACCAGTGTGTGCCAGAGTTTTTATTTGATTCTCATAATTCAGGGAGTCAGGGCACAAGTCAGCATTCCTACCTCACACACAAGGAAACTAAGGCTCAGGAAGGTGACTATTTCCTCAAAGTCACACGGTTACTGGCAGCACTGGGACTTGAATCGAACGCTCCTGGCTTCCAGTACCGGGCGTGCTGAGAGTTTTAGCATTCATTACTATGCTTTCCATGCCAGGAAAATTGTCCTGATTTGGTCAATGACAAAGCACAAGCAGCTTTTTTGCCAGGTTATATATTGTTAACTCAGAAGATGAAAAGGTACAGGTGTAAGTTTTCTGCATCAGAGTCACTACACTTTTTACCTTAAAGCTTTATTTCCTATTATGGAAAAGATTATACTGAACTACATTTTTTTCCCCCTCGAGTGAAGCAAAATAAATTTTTAAAATGCCTATAACACTCACCTTTAGCTCTATGCATTCTGTGCATTTCATATGTTCATTTCAGGATAGCTTATGTTAACCTCTAGGTTACATATTTTTTAAGTTACTTGCTATATTCTGTTTAACTTTTGACTCTAATTTTATCCTGAGTGTACAACGTTTAGATCAGAACATTTAAGTGTTTATATTAATAGTATGTCTTTATCTTGCTGACGTTGCCCTCGAATGATCTATGTGTTTTTACAGAAGATGTCTCACAAAAAATTCTCAGCTATTGTAATATAAGTTCTCTCTCTTACTCAAAGTATGCTTTTGCTTAAATTTCAGCTAGTTATGTTTTGACACTAAGTCTTTTTTAAGTGTAATCAAAGCAATACAAAATTTACCAAAGTCCTAAAATTACATTACTAAATATTTCCATAAATAACCTTAAAGACTTTTGACAAGGTATTTGAAAAAGTTTCCGACTTTAATATCTGGTTGTTGACTTAGAATCGTTAAAAATACATGAAGTTATTTGGCTTGAAAAATTATACTAAACAAAATCAGAATCTAAATGGGATTTTAAGTCCAGCTCTTAATATCCTTATTTGATTAAAGTACTAACCTCATTCATAAATGTCAGCGAAAATCACTTGATGCTGGTTTATATAATATTCTCATGTTGAACACCACATTAAAACAATCCTTAAAGTAATAATAAACACTGACTAAGTTAATGCTGGATTTTTGTATCTCATTTTAAGAGCATAACTTTAAGAGAAAAATAATAAGGCAAATGGAAATGGAAATAACTACTTACTAACCAGTCATTCCACTAAATAATAAAGGTCAAATTAATGATTTCATTCCTACACTATTACTCCTTTGGATAACAAAGCTGTAAGTCTAATAGCCTAACGATGTTGGAAACCTCCACCGCACTTATTTTGGAGGGCATTTGATGGGCCAAGGGTGAGGGGATTCAGGGTAAAACCAATGAATAGTAGAGGCATAAGCCCATTGCTATAATTCATTTGCCAAAAACAAAGGAGTTCTTGCAGAAACTAACACACCATTGTAAAGCAATTATACCCCAATAAAGATGTAAAAAAAAAAAAAAGGAGTTCTTTACTCATAAAGAATGTTGTACAGGATACTTGATGGCTGTTAAGACAAAGTCTGTGGATGGTAGGGTTGCAGAAGAGGTATGGGCAAGGAAGCCAAGTCAACACACAGAGTAAGCATCGATTCTAGTGATAATAAATCACAGCTCCTTCATGATGGAAGGGTGTCAAAATCACCTCCTTCCCTGGGGTAGCTGGCTAGTCCCTGTGGGAAAAGGGACTTTGCTGAGGGCTCAGCGGACGCCTGGTTGCCCCCCCCCCCCCCAGAGTTCCACCAATCGCTGTCTGTCTCAGGATCTTCACTAGATATTCAGAGGACGACTAGGTTGAACACCTAAATTGGCAGCAAACAGATCAGCTTGGGTGAGGGGGAGCCCATGTTACTGGAATCATTTCATCGCTGTCACTTCGTTCACAAGCCCAGGGAGCAGCTCTGAGCTGGTGAGGAGAGGCTGGCTGAGACTGAAGCGGTCCCGTCTGCGGATCATGGAGCCTACGGACACATCCTGTCCCAGATCCTCATTTCACCAGTCTCTCATATTCCTCCTAAACTTCCAGCCAACCTGTTAGCCACTCACGAATTCCTCCTAGTTTATGTCTCTGGCCCTTTCTCTTTCCAAGCAAAGCAAATAATCAGACATGCTGTTTGCGATTTTTTTCCTACTGGGAAGATTTTCCCTCCCCGCGGTCCTGGGCCACCTCGGAGGAAGGCTGCACTAGTCCAATTCTAGCTGGAACCAGCATGTCATGCAAAACCACCTCTGGGCCACACCTGAATTTTTGCCTTTTCAGTCAACTGATCAAAGGAAACTCCTCAAGGAACCCGGGGTGAGTTGAGGGTAAGAGATTAGAGCAGCAGAAGCAGATGCCAAGAAAAGCCGAGGCACAAAGTAGGCACAATGTGTGTACATGCACCTTCGGTAACTTCCTGAATCCCATCTCTTAGGTAGCACTGTTGCTTGATGATGGACTGCTTCTGAGCAAACCCAGCTTTACGACGTTCTGGATTCAAAAGGCAGTTCAGGGCTTCCCTAGTGGCGCAGTGGTTGAGAGTCCGCCTGCCGATGCAGGGGACGCGGGTTCGTGCCCCGGTCCGGGAAGATCCCACATGCCGCGGAGCGGCTGGGCCCGTGAGCCGTGGCCGCTGAGCCTGCGCGTCCGGAGCCTGTGCTCCGCAACGGGAGAGGCCACAACAGTGAGAGGCCCGCGTACCGCAAAAAAAAAAAAAAAAAAAAAAAAAAGGCAGTTCAGGTCAAATGTTCATTTGGGGCATCTTAGCCAGGTTCTGTGTCTACCAGGGACTAGCAGCAAGTTGTGAGCAGTAGCTATTTCTCAAAGAGGGAAAGGATTTGTTTCCCAAACCCTAAGAGTCTTCTCTTGGGGGTGGCCAGGGGCTGCATACAGCATCTCTATTTTTCCATAGACGTTCTGTGTGCCACTGGATCTTCCCAGTCATGAAGCCCAAGTAGCAGAATTTCTTCTGCTTCATCTTGGGCCATCTTCAGAGCCTTTTCTTGCTCTGGGACCCCCTCAAACCTGACAGCTTCATGGTAAACGGGCAACTTAGCACATTCAGACGTAGCTTATGTCGCTACCAGAAGCCCCTTCTTTTTAATGAAAAAAAATCGTGCTTCAGAGGAGTTAATCAGTTTCACTGGTAAATAACGCATGTGTACATACACATATGTAAATGCTGTTTCCTAATCAAATAAGTATAAAGCAATTTGTATATGGTATTTAATAGTTTCTTCTGACTCAACAGTCTAGTTAAAGGCAAAATTCCACAATATGCTAAATTCTAATTTTTTTTTTTGCGGTACGCGGGCCTCTCACTGTTGTGGCCTCTCCCGTTGCGGAGCACAGGCTCCGGACGCGCAGGCTCAGCAGCCATGGCTCACGGGCCCAGCCGCTCCGCGGCATGTGGGATCTTCCCGGACTGGGGCACGAACCCGCGTCCCCTGCATCGGCAGGCGGACTCTCAACCACTGTGCCATCAGGAAAGCCCAAGTTCTATTTTTAAATTTTACTACATCAACATGTTATTGAACACTTTGATCATTTTCATTTATCTTTTCTCTTGTTTTTATCATTAGGCATTTTTTTGAAGAATGTAGCATTGCATGGAACTAGCAAATGATTAATAAGACTTCAATTTGGGGAAATTAAAGAAATTAGTCAACATGCAAGCTCTCGCTGCCTCATCTGCTCTCTGTCATGCATGCCTAAATTATCTATGCATCATTTTATCTGGATTTATATCCCTCACTATGGAAAAAATTAAAAGGTGAAAAAATTTAAAAATATTCAGAAAGACAGTGTATGTTAAGAAATATCCTGAAAAAGAACTCTCCGTTGATTATTAATATCACAGATTGATGCATTTATTCTTTAGGGCTGAAGAATTAGTCTTCTGTTCATGAAAAGGAAATAGGCAGCTGGCTTGTACTCAAAGCTGGAAGAGCTGAAACTATACTGATTAAAGACGACTTTGAAAGAGGAAAAGGCCAGAATCCTGTTACAACTAATCATTTTATGTATTGCTCTCTCGATCTTTGCCCATGCGCAGGCACATTTTCTACATTATTCATTAATACACTCAACAATCATTTACTGAGTCTCCTATGTGCTGGCATTGTTATAAACAAAGCACATGCACAGTTTTGTATTTACTTTTTCAACTGAATATGATAATATACATTTTTGTCATATTCTTACTGGTCAACGTCAACTTCTCAAGCATCATTTTACTAAAACACGAATGTTATGGAGTTGTAGGTTTTTCAGTTTTCACCTTCATAGACAACTCCTCATTACGAGGCAGTAGAACATAGTGACTAAGGTTTGGGTTCTGGGGCTAGATGGATCCAAGTCCAAATTCTGGATCCCCACATACCATGAGACCCACTAACCTCTCTAAGCTTCCTCATTTGGGAATAGTGATCACAGGAGCACCATTCCTGTGGTTGTTTGAGGATTAAATGACACGGTAACATATGAAATGCTTAAGACAGTGCCTAGCACAAAATCAACACTGCTTGTGTTTTTTTTACATATCTCTGTTATCAACCAGTGGAAGTTCTTTTTATTCTTCATGGTTCCGCTCACATATTCTCTCCTTCATTAAGCTTTTTCTCATCTTTCCAACTGGAGATCCTCTTTCCTTCCACCAACCTTCCACACATTGTGTTTGTATCGTTCTTACAGCATTTGACACTTTACCCTTTGCTTTCAAAATGTGTACACCTTTCTCTTACTCACATTGCCAGATTACAAACTCCTTAACAGTATTTTTCTACCTTTCGCCCCTACTGGGATGCCTAACGAACTTGCACATTAAATAGATGCTCAATAAATATTTACTAAGTTGGAAAAATTGTGGATTGTGACTATATTCTACAGGTAGAAAAACAATGATACAGACACGCAATGAGTTTTTGATTAAAATTATTTTAACGTTCAACTGATTTTAGTTTCCAATTAAAAATGATCCATTCCTTTGCAAATCAGTAACACCTGAATTAGAGACTGTTGTCCTATACCAAGGCCTACCTTGTTCTTGGATGATTTCAGTACTTTTTTAATTCTCTTGACCACTTGCAACTTTTTATTCCACGTAAGTTTATGTTTCTCTTAGAAACTAATAAGTCATCTGGCCCAGTTACAACTATTTTGGTTCTCCAAACAAATAAATGTTTCCCAAAATCTTTTCCTAATGTTCTGACTTACCAATTATCACGTACTTCTTTGCTATATTTTGTTATGCTATTTTTTGCATAAAGCATCAGAATTATTTTCTTCTTTTTGCAGATTATTCTCAGTTTGCAAGTATTTGCAGTATCTATAATGGTGTTAATTAAACTCACGAAATAATTTTAATGTACCTTTTCTGTATCTATATGAGAGAACAAAACTGAAAAATGACTTACAGCTCTTAAAGTGTTGCTCGAATCCCAAAAGCTTCGCTTCAAATCCACGTTACCATAAGTAACATCATCATAAAATAATTTAAGAGCATGAAGCAATCTGATTGGCCTCCAGTCATTAGTTTATAAACTTATCAACATAATTCCATTCTTATCTCTTAACTGATGACCATGAATAATGAGTTTAAAATGAAGCTATAATTGCATTAGTCATGGTTATCCTTGATGAATGAACAAATGCAAAAATTGTTGCACTACAGAGATACACATTAATATGATCAGCCATGTAATTATAGTACAGTAATTCAATGCCCTTATGTAGTCAGTGTATAACATATAGACACATCACTAGAAAAAAATTTGATTCAGATTTTTGTAAGGATCCACAAAACTCTGTGTAAGTTATTACAGAAAAGCTAATTACAATGTGTGTCCTTTGGAAAGCTTGCGACTCACCTAACTTCCTAAGTAAAATAAAATCAGTTCAATTAGAGACAAGTAATAACAAATGATTATTTCTGTTTCTAAAGCTGCTAGACATCTTTCACAATTTATCTTGTGATTACATTGGACTTTATACACTTTGCTTTATTAACACCCATTACAGTTAAGAATGAAATTATCACACCAACAATAACACACTAATCTTGTGTATTTGCTGGGCACTTTCTAATTCTCAACCATTTCACCTGCAATATCTTATTTGAAATCAATTTTTGCCTAATGTGTCAGCCCCTGTTGGTATGCAAATGACCTTGTACTACAGTGTCATTTGGGCCCTCGTAAATTCTCCCCATGCTAAGGAAACTCTTGGTCCCAATTTTCCCAGCAATATCAACTACTAAGGTATTGTCCTCACCCCCAAAACCTCCCTCTGCTTTGTGATGCTGAGTCTGGGACCCTGCAGATTAAATTTCTGCTTTGCCACAGGCTTCTTAAGGCTCTACCAATAGGGAGAGAGACAAGGACAGAGAGGGAAAGAGAGAACAGAGGAGAGAGTTGTTTCTGTTTACATCCTATCTCCCCGGGACTTCCTTGGTGGCCCAGTGCTTAAGAATCCCCCTTCCAAGGCAGGGTACTCAGGTTCAATCCCTAGTCAGGGAACTAAGATCCCACATGCTGCGGGGCAACTAAGCCCGTGTGCCACAACTACTGAGCCCGTGTGCTCTGGAGCCCGCGAGCCACAACTAGAGAGAAGCCCACGAGTCACAACAGAAGATCCAGCATGCCACAACAAAGATCTCGCATGCCACAACTGAAGACCTGACGCAGCCAAATAAATAAATAAACATGTAAATAAATAAATAAATATTTAAAGAAAAAAAGCAAACATCCTGTCTGCCCTCTGTGGCCTCAGGACACCCACCACCACGCTGGCACCTGGTTCCAGCCTTTCCCCAGCACTCCCAGAACCAGCCTCCTTGCACCCTCAGAGGTACAGCCCAGCCACGACTGCACGCTCCTCAGAACAGTCTCCACTCTACAGCACCCTTTCTTCAGGACAACAGGTTCTTTTTCCTTCATGAGTTGATTTTGATTTTTCAATTATGTAAAATATTTACATAGCTCCAAAGTTGCCTCCACCCTTTTCCCTTCCCTCACTCTATGGGTAACCACTTTTATTGTCTTTGAGTTTATTCTTGTATTACTTCTTTTGAAAATATGAGAAAATGGTATGTAGTCTTTTATAAGTTTGAATTTTCCTTTATTTCTGAAAATTTGAGGCACACTTATTCCATGTTGTGACCAAATGCTCAATGACTGAATGTTGAAGTTTTAGAATCTTATCAAAAATCCTCAGCCATGAAAATTTCCAGATAGGGCATTTTCTTGAAAGATTCCTGGCGTAAGTAGAATTAAATAAGTAATGAAATAAAGCTCTTGAAGATGGTTTTATGTGATGCTAAACTAGTACATCAAATAATACTCCAGATTACAATTGTAGTATTACCTAATCTCTTATCCTGCATTGAATTAAAAAACCTTTAAAAAATATTTGTCGGCTTAAAGAATGCAATGTTCAAAACACTAATTTGAAAAGATACATGTATATAGTCTTATCACCCCTTCAGCCTTTCTTAAACAAAGGATAGTCACTCTACATGCTGTTCTGCACCTTATTTACTTCCAATGTGGAATCAAATAGCAATAGAGATGGCTTAACCTCTTCGTTTCCAACTCTTATGCCTCCAGTTTCTCATATCTCATGACACCGGCTGATACTTCCAAAGTTAAACAGTAGTAGAGATACTCAGTGTCTTTTCTTCCTCTTGACTTTAGTAAGAATTCCTCCAATTATGTTCTTAATTAGGTAAGATGGTCACTTCATTAGTTAAGATGAGTATTATACACATTATCATATTAGAGCAGCTGTCAATTTCTAATTTGTTACTTTTTAACCTGAATGGGTGCTGAATTTTTCAAATGTCATTTAAGCATCGCTGTAGATGATCATATGATTTTGATCCTTAGTTCTAATATTATGATGAATTCTATTACTGGATTTCCAAATAGGGAGGCACCCCTAGGGCAGGGTTCCTTGTGATCACTGAAGATCTCGTGTGGTTGAAACGTCTCATCATTCAACAGTAGGATAAAAAACTGGAAACTTAGTAATGGGTCCTGTTTTTTAAATGGCATCATATTATTTGTGTAAAAAACTTGGACTTCATCCTAAAAGCAATGAGAAACCATCCATTGAGTCCTGAGTTTTAGAACCATCTCTCTGCAAGCAGAGAAAATCCAATTTGAAGCAGAAGAGTTATTATAATGAACCAGGTGAGAAATGATAAGGCCTGAACTAAATATGGGAGAATCCAGAGATATTGAGGAAATGTCATTGTCATGACTAATTGAGGGAAGAGGATGAACAGGAAGGAGGGGCCTAAGATAACTTCCGGGTTCTGGCTGGAGGACGAGACAGATGGTTGGGCGTTAACTGGGACGGAGCATACAGGTAGATGAGGAGATCTGACAAGAAGGATGATAAGTCTATGGTGAGTTTTAGATATTTGTGGAACTTCCAAATATAGACCTTTTTTCCCCTAGAGGTTGGGAGAAATGTAAGGGACATAAATATAAATTTTGAAACCATCGACGTAGAAATGGTAATTGAATCTACAGAGTGGATGAAATTTCGAAAAGAGTGGAGACAGCAGAAGAAGAGGGCAAAGGTCAAGGTCACCTCACTCACCCCAGGGAGTTGTGGGGAAGATTAAGTGATACAGTGTGTATGAAAATACTCTCTATGTTACCTATTGTTTTCTTCCTAACATCCTTTTCATGGTTTACACGGTTTAAATCAACATGGCTTACAGCAAACATAGTTTATGACTCACATTCATATATGTATATATAAAAATCAAATAAAGACTACGTAAAATTTCCAATCCTACTTCTGTCTCTTCTGGGAAGAATGCTGCAAAATTCCACAGCAGCCCATTTGATGCTTCCTGAGTTTGTTTCTACCTGTAAATGCAAATAATAATATTTGTTTTTTACAAGTGCTTTTAAACCCCTTTGGGAAAAAAAGGTCACTTGTATCTGATAAATAATATATGATAGTAGTAACTTTCAAAACATACAGATACAAATTGGATCTTATTTACCAAACCTTATTCTACTATCAATAAGTATTTTTATAAGCATATAGCTTCTCCATTCAGTTTCTTTTCACCAATTAAAATGAAAGTCTATGGCACATATATACAATGGAATATTACTCAGGCATAAAAAGAAACGAAATTGAGTTGTTTGTAGTGAGGTGGATGGACCTAGAGTCTGTCACACAGAGTGAAGTAAGTCAGAAAGAGAAAGACAAATACTGTATGCTAACACATATATATAGAATCTAAAAAAAAATGTCATGAAGAACCAAGGGGTAAGATGGGAATAAAGACACAGACCTACTAGAGAATGGACTTGAGGACATGGGGAGGGGGAAGGGTAAGCTGTGACAAAGTGAGAGAGTGGCATGGACATATATACACTACCAAACGTAAAATAGATAGCTAGTGGGAAGCAGCTGCATAGCACAGGGAGATCAGCTCGGTGCTTTGTGACCGCCTGGAGGGGTGGGTTAGGGAGGGTGGGAGGGAGGGAGATGCAAGAGGGAGGAGATATGAGGATATATGTATATGTATAACTGATTCACTTTGTTATAAAGCAGAAACTAACACACCATTGTAAAGCACTTATCCTCCAATAAAGATGTAAAAAAAAAAAAAGTCTGAAGTACTACAAAATGTATTTTATGTACAGAACCGATTTATAACTTCAGAAACGTCACCACAATCCTCATGTTCAACCCTTACAACCTGCAAAATGTGTAGTATATTGGATGCCAAACGGAAATACTAGAGGAATAAACAAAGTAGATGCTTGGGAAGTTTAGTACAAGGGCTACAACATAACAATAGGTGGTGCTGCTGGGATGGATACTGAACGTGTACATTTGATTCAACACAATGTCATGGAAATTCTTCCTGAATGGAAGGACTATGCTTATTAAATTAAAGGTTGGTTTGGGAACAGAATGGAAATCTGATCAGGAGGAGCGTTTGAGAGACAAAAGCTTCTAGCAACTTTGCGGACTGAACAGAAAGATACTTCCACCAGCGGGAGCTAGTTTTTGTAAGCAGATTTTCATGTAAAGCCATCAAATTCTATGTTAATTTCTCAAACCCAGAGGCAGCCTGAGTCCTCTGTGCTTCCATTTGTCAAACAAAACCAAGTTATAACTGCCAGGTTCTAAATTTGGATAGGTGCAAAATATACTCATAAATGCTCTTTTTTCATATTAGTAAAATGACTTTTTAAAAATTTATTTATTTTTTATTGAAGTATAGTTGCTTCACAATGTCATGTTAGTTTCATGTTAGTTACAGCAAAGTGATTCAGTTATACATATACGTGTATCTATTCTTTTTCAAATTCTTTTCCCATATAGGTTATTACAAGATATTGAGTAGAGTTCCCTGTGCTATATAGCAGGTCCTGGTTGGTTATCTATTTTATATATAGTAGTGTGTATATGTTATTCCCAAATTCCTAACTTATCCCTCCCCCCTCATAAATGCCCTTTAGCATAACTATGCTATTATGATTTCTCTCTTTCTCATACTGTAATTAAAGTGGAAGAAGGTTTAAAATCTGGATTCCGCCCCCCCCCCCCCCCCCCCCGCCTCAGCAGGTGTGGTAGCTCAAGAGCCTTGACCTTGAGCAATGTCATCAGTTAAGATACAGGCCTTTGACATTTGGGCTGTAGGATTTGGAGAGGTTCTACACACCTGCTCTCCGCTGTGGCCAGCTGATTTGAAGTATCATGATAGACTGGAGTTAGATGAAGAAAACTTTCAAAGGAAGAGAACAAACCTGCATATCCCATTTTTCTAAAGCCATTTCTAACCTTGCAATCAAAATGATGTTTTTCCTCTTCTTATATGTCTTTTTAAAGTATGTGACCTTTGTGGCAGAAATGTAACCTCCACACCTCTCTTTGGGGCAGAGTTCCAGCTGCAGGGTAGGTGTCCCCACCATGTACTCCCTGGCACACTATACTTCCTTTGCTTGGCACTCCGTCTCCAGAGTGACAGATGTAAATAACTACTTAATTCTCTAGCTTCGGGCTTGTTCCAGGTCCGGATCGCAGTGCCTACCACATAGCAGGTACCCAGTAAATATGTGTTAGCTGAAAGCATGAACTCCCGGTACTTATGCGTGGGTATTCTCCAAAGAACCTACACGTTAACCCTTGATTCCAACCACTATTTCTTTTTGAGAGCTGGTCAATTCAATGTAATAGCAAGTTTGCATTCGCTCTTTTTTGTTCAAAATTGAGTTAAATGTTCTCCCAGTGGATTATTAGAAACAGCAAACTCTGAACTCATGACTAGTGCTTTTGTACTCTTCGTGGGAAAAAAATAAGCTGAAAAGAAGAAATCCAGAACCTGCCAGCTTTGGGAACTACAGGCGTAATGGGAATTATCTGTCCAGCCTACTATGGAATTACACCGATCTTAATTATAGCACAGAGATACTCCCTCAGATGGATTATTTTAAGGTAGTAAGTAATTAACCAATAAATTTTATTCCATGCTTATTTCATATAAATGCAGCATCTTGAGTTTGGAATAAGGTAAAGGCACATCTGGTTGTCTCTATTCACCCCAAAGTATCATGTTTGGACACTTTTCTCTATGAGTTTCATGAGACGGCATATGTGGCATAGATGTATTTCATGGCTATGAGATAGGTTATGAAGTCTCTGGTAAAGTCAATCTCTCTCTCTATGGGTCTCTTTTTTAGAAAATCCGTTTATGTGAAATAATTGGGGTAGATTAGTCAAAAATGCTTTCATCTTTGTTTCTTGACTACATTGCATTTTAAAATAATTAAACTCCAGATTGTTTCTGTTTTTCACCTAAGTTTACTGGCACCCAGCAAAGAAGCCTCCACTTTGATTTTAATCATGGCCAGACGATGGAAGCCCTCTGTCTCAGAAGCAGCAAGAGCAGCAAGTAGAAACCCTGCTGGGTAATTTCAAAGCAATGCACTTCCTGCTGGTAGCCCTACGGTATGATTTCTGTTCTGCCAAAAGCACCAATAGATGGCAACTGCCAATTTGCACCTCACACATAAATTCACATTATGCCAATAGGCTTCGAGGGAAACCACAAGCTACCCCGCTCAGCCATCAGAGGTCTGTTAACAGACCTTTAACTATGATCTATTGTGCAGCAGGGCCTGAAAGACGCAAGCGGAGTCCACTTTATAGAGACTGCATTGGCCTGACACCGTTTTTCTTGAGATAATTATAAGTGTTTATTTTGGCTTTTAACAACTTTAACCACATTATTTAGCATGTTGCTGTTTGCCTTCAAGTTAAATAAATACAGAGTTCTCCCAGGAATGTTCCAAAAGCTCACACGTAGGGTGGTTTCATCAAGGACAGAAGCCAGCGTATGAGATGGAGGTGGTTAATTACACCAGAGCTTCAAGGATTGGAAGATGCTTCCCTCCACAAACTAGTAGGCAAGCAAGTTATACCAAGAGACAGAGAATTCATAAAAGGTGTGATCTTCCTAATTAAAATACCATGGGTCTCCCTTTGCTTTGAGGTTCTGTTCTCAGTGGTTTTTAAATGGAGAAAGGGGTTTACAAGGAATCCTGCATAATGGCCCGCAACGTCTTCGAAGACAAATTTTGCTGCCATTGCCATGTGGAATACAGAATTGCATTTCTCTGAGCTATCTAGAATTAGGTTTAAAAATAACCTTAGCTGGGGCTTCCCTGGTGGCGCAGTGGTTGAGGGTCCACCTGCCGATGCAGGGGACACGGGTTCATGCCCCGGTCCGGGCAGATCCCACATGCCGCGGAGTGGCTGGGCCCGTGCGCCATGGCCACTGAGCCTGAGCAAAATAAATAAATAAATAAATAAACTTAGCTGATCACAAAGGAGTCACTGTTAACTTTGAGCAACTATTGAAACATCATATTGTGCCTAATTGCACTTGATCACCCAGTAATAGCAGAACTATAATATACTTCAATGAATTCTGAAAATATCTGCCTCCATTGGAAAAAGGTTTTTACCAAACTAAAAATGATAATTCACCTTATTCCTAAATCACCTCATTCAGTGTGTATGTGAGTCAACTGGTGTATAGCTCTAGATTACTCAATACACAGATTTAGTGTATAACAAAACTTATATGCCATTTTTCTGGGTTAATTTTTTTTTTTTTTTTTTTTCCGGTACGCGGGCCTCTCACTTGTTGTGGCCTCTCCCATTGCGGAGCACAGGCTCAGCGGCCACGGCTCACGGGCCCAGCCGCTCCGCGGCATGTGGGATCTTCCCGGACCGGGGCACGAACCCGCGTCCCCTGCATCAGCAGGCGGACTCCCAACCACTGCGCCACCAGGGAAGCCCTGAGTTAATATTTTTATCTGATGCTGTACACTCTGTTATTCATTACACTAAAGTTTCAAAGTCAGATCTTTTCTTCTATATTATGTATTTCAATCCTTTAAAGTAGTCACTTTAACTTCCTTACAGAACTAATAATGAGCACTCTCTATTTTACTTGGAATTGTTTTTTTCTTCCCAAGACTCTCACATGGACATGCAAGATTATTTTAACATGATAACAGCTGAAACAGGATGGCCAATGAGCGATACGGTTTCAAAAGGACCAATTTCATTAAACAGGTATTATCTCTTTAAACTGTCATGTTTCTTTTTCATGAAAACCTGCAGGGCAACTTGTAATAAGACCATCAGATTCATGTTCTGTTTCACAAATCCAGGAGCCAATTATTCATAAATAAAAATTCTCTGGGCGTAATCTCTATCTCAAGTTTAGTAGATTCATGTCCAACAGATAACTCCCAGATTGATAAAATGAATACAAGAAACAAATACGGGAAAATCGAGTTTCTAGTGTAAATCAGTACTTTAAATATTCCCAGGAAATAATAGAGATTCCAGAGTCTTATGTATACAAATATTGTTTAAACATATGTAGACAATGATTAAAAAGGGGGTAAATATTTTTAAAGGTTGAAAGTTCCAAATGTAACCAAGCCACAGTCAGAACGAGCAAAGGTCAAAGTACCTGTGCATTTCAGGTTGGCTTTTCCTCTAGTGATTAGCGGTTGCCAGGGCCCTTTTATCATTTGAGTAAAAGTTCCAATATTTCTTTGCTCCAGCAAACCTCCTAACAGAAATCTCATACATCCCATAATTAAGAGACCTGGATTCTGGCCTCGCTTCTGCATTGACAAAGTGGTACAATCTTTAATCTGCTTCCTATTCACTAGTAAGAATTTCTTATTCTTTCCGAGTTTAGTGCTCTTTCATTAGATTATGCTAATTGAATGAAACGATGAAACATTAATTTTCTCACTTCATCCTACCTAGCAGGGATGTATTACAGTGAAAACTATATAGGGTATAAAAGTAAGGCACAACAAAATAGTTCATATAAAATCTAAAACCTTCCACACTAATCCATTTTTGCTGTGATTCATATCAAATGGTGAGTTTTTTCTAATCTGAGAGGATTAGACTGGCCTCTAATTCCTTTTCTACACTACTGAATACCAGAATATACTGGACCAATGTCTTCAAAGTTATTTTGAGCCTATAATTCTATATCAAACTAAATTATTATTCACATCTATGGTAATTTTAATGAATTTTATGAACTCTGTCTTAGCATTTCCAACTACTTCTAGAACCCCCGTTTTTCCCCTTTGAGTATATTACACTAATTTTCTAAGAAGGTCATGAACGTATTGCTTACTAAGAAGAAATGAAGTATTAGTTGATTAAATTAAGGCAACTAGTAAACGTAAAAGAACTTTACTTATAATAAATAAATAAATATTCACATCTATTAATCTAAGCAAATTAATCTTCAGTCCTACAATGACTTGGAAAGTTTATCCATGCACACATATTCTGAAAAATTCGTGAGTAAAATATTAATAATTCAAATCTACCAGTAAATTACAAGAAGAATGCTCAATAAACACACAGGCTTATTCTTAGAATTTAAAGATGGTTTAAATGTATAAATCTATTCATTCAATTCACCATATTAACATATAAAAGGAGAAAACCCATAGGTTTATTTTGAAAATTTCTGGTAAAGCATGTCCTGTAATTACTTTTGTTGATAAAGGGAGAGAATAAGATGCCTAGAAAAGTTATAACTTAAACGTTATATAAAAACCTGTGATAAATACAATAATTAAGGATTGCCAAATGAAATCAGGAGCTAGACCAGGACACTCACTATCATCACTATTATTCAAGCTTATTTTGAAACATTCCAGCCAATGCAATAAAATAAGAAAAGTGAACTGTACACATTGGAAATCAAGAATCAAAACAAAGCTGCCGTTATTTGCATAGTATACGTTTGTCTGCCTTAAGACACAAGGACAACTGAAAAATTACTAAAACTAATAAAAGAGTCCAGTAAGGTAGCCAGGTAAAATATAAATATATAACAATTAATAATAAATTAGAAATATAATGGAAGAAATATCCAATTTTCTAGAATAACAGAAAGCAATAAAATGGATAGGGACAAGACTAACAAAAAAGTTCATGTAGTCTTGAAGAAAACATGTATATCTAACGGAAGAATCTTTAAAAGTACTGAATAAATTAAAAGTCATAACACCCCACTAGATGAGAAGACAATAAATTATGACATGATTATGTGAGTGAACAAAGTACTGCAGACTGGGCAGCTAAACAACAGAAATTTATTTTCTCACAGTTATGAGGCTAGAAATCCAAAATCAAGGTGTCAGCAGGTTAGTTTCTTCTGAGGTCTCTCTCCTTGGTCTACATGTGTCCTTCCCTCTGAATCTGCTTGTTTCAAATTTCCTCATCAGTTATGTTAGATCAGTGCCCCCATAATGATCTCATTTAACTTAATCACCTCTTTAAAGGCTCTGTCTCAAAATACAGTCACATTCTGAGGTACTAGGGGTTGGACTTCAGGATATGATTTGGTGGGGAGAGGGGGGCACAACTCAGCCCATAACAATGACATTTCTTTCTCAAGGTAATCTAAACTTTCAAAAAAATTATTATTGAAAACTCAACAGAACTTTTTATGGAAACTGAAAAGGTTACTATAAAATTTACCCATTAGAGTAAACTCATAAGAAAATTGTAAAATACAACAGCATTGAGGGACAACTTGCTATACCAATTGTCAATGCATTCTATTTACCTATGAAAGTGCTCATGGTATAGTGTTTAAAAACACTGATGGGGACTTCCCTGGTGGCGCAGTGGTTAAGAATCCACCTGCCAATGCAGGGGACAGGGGTTCGAGCCCTGGTCCAGGAAGATCCCACATGCTGCGAAGCAACTAAGCCCATGCTCCACAACTACTGAGCCTGCGCTCTAGAGCCCGCGAGCCACAACTGCTGAAGCCCATGTGTCCAGAGCCCGTGCTCTGCAACAAGAGAAGCCACCGCAATGAGAAGCCCATACACTGCAATGAAGAGTAGCCCCCGTTCACTGCAACTAGAGAAAGCCCGCGCAAACAATGAAGACCCAACACAGACAAAAAAAAAAAAAAAATTGACCATGAATAGGCAATATTCAGCTGTTTACTAGCTCGTAACCCTGGGCAAGTTACTTAACCTACTCGGACCTCAGTTTCCTAATATGTAAAATGGTGATAATAATGTTAATTACCACATATGGTAGTTGTGAAGATTAGTACAATGATGCCAGGTGCTTATTGAAGTTTCAATAAATATTAGAGATTATTGTTATTAAGGACCACTGCTATAGAATTAAAACAGTATGAAGAATAGATCAGTGGAACAAAATAGAAATTCCCAAAAGAGAGTGACGATTATATAGGAATTTAGTTTATGAAAATGTTGGCAATAAAATCTGTGAGTAAAAGGTTAACTATGATGCAAAGTGAAGAGAAAGCCACTTCTGTAAGAAAATATTTGCAACATATTTAGCAGAAACAGAATTAAAATTCATAATATATGAAAAAAGTTAAACTAAAGAAAAATGGGCAAAAATCATGAACTGGCAGAAGACGAAGTACTAAAGACTAATAACCATGCAAAATCATGTACAACTTCATAGATAATAAAGGAAATGGGATTAAAAAGATGTTTTAACTGCTCAACTGGTAAAAACTCCAAGGACTGATAATATCCAGGGTCCATACAGTTTGGGAAATGGAAACAATATATTGTTAGTATAGACTTTTAAAGCACAATGTGGAAATGTCTGTCGAAATTATAATGCACAAGTTACTTGACTCTACAGGTTTACTTACAGGAATCTCTCTTACAGAAGCAATAAGGCAGATGGGTGTATAGAAACTTTATTCTTTGTAGTAGTAAAAAAATTGGAAACAACCTAACTATCCAGCAAGAGGGGAACGCTGAAATAAATTATGAAACATTCATTCATAGAATGTTAAAAAGAATTACATAAACAAAATATGACATAAGAAAATGTCTATCAGTTATTATTATTTGTGGTTTTTAAAAACCTTTATGTCTAAGCATGAATAAATGCCTAGAAAAATGTCTGGAGATACATATATGAATAATAGTTATCCCCAGACAGGGAAAAAGGCTGGAAGATTAAGATACTTTTAAGGAGGCTTATTTTTATATATCTAAATCAGTTGTAATTTTCAAAGTTAATCAGGTATTTCTTTTATATTTAAAAAATTTAAAGATACATCCTTTTGAAGTTTATTCTTCTAACCCATTTCAATATAAATTCCTACCAAGGTATGCCAAGTCCAGGAGTATCACTGAAAATTAGCTACTGCTTTCTGAAGAATTTGGGCTGCAACTAGATACAATGTTGGTATCACATTGTTCTGCCAGCCTCTCAAAACAAATATTAACCAAGATTGATTTTTCTACTTTTTATTAATTTTTACAAAAGCTTCAAAAGACAAGTTGAAATTATTGCTTTTTCCATTTTATACATGAAGATAGTCATAAAAGAATTAAAGACTTTGAACCAAGTACAAGTCAAGAACAGAGTCTAAATTTGGGTATCTGTTAAATCAGAATAAGACTATTACAATACCATGTGATTTTCTTCCATATCAGAAATTCTTCCCATTACAATAATTCTCCTGTAGCCATAAAAAGTGATTATGTTTTGAAGTATAAAATCTGACTATTTGCCCCCAAGTCTGAATTCAAATTCAAAGTTAGATGAAATAATTAGTGTAAAAAACAGGTTTTTGCAGAGAAATTAATGTTTACTGCATATTTTAATCCTTTTCTAAAATTTTCCTAAGCTTCTCTCTCTTGATGTAAATAGTTCCTTTTGGGTATCCTCTAAGGAATTCATACTGTTTTGTAAATGCCCTGGAAGACTGGATACCAGGCTAAATACAACAGTACAAACATTTTGGTAAACTTCCTGGGTCATGTCACGACTTCTGCATATTGAAAGAGTCACACCAGGCCAAACTGTTTGAAAGTCTAGAGATTCATGGAGAACAGCTCTGAAAGAATGGTAGTCTCATTATTTAACCCTATCTAGCACTTGACCCCTGTGCATTAATCGTGTGCATGTAAAAGCTGGACCAAAAGGAAACAATGCTAGGACACATTCCTGATCTTTTTCCTCTGACCTCATGTTTGTACAACTTTACTGGTTGCCGTTGGCTGTCATGCTTCATACTTGGAAATATGTCATAGCATTATATATACATTTCAGTGGTAAAAAAAAAACTTTATTTGCTAATTCCATTCTCATATAATGAAGGGGAGGGCGAGGATTCCCTTTTATCCCTACTTGTACAATATTTCAAGGACATGTTCATATCTCCTTCAAGAAGTCAGACCTGTTGGTGCATTGTGTATAGTCCTGCAACCATCATCATATCTATAATAGCCCATTAATTTGAATTGTAGTATAATTTTGGAACCTGACCACACGTTTCAGTTCATAAATCCAACCAAAATTTTTATGACACATGCAATAAATATCTAACTGTGTAAGTAGTAACCTTACCGAAAATAGCTGATAAAATTAAATATAAACAGACTGTTGCAGATTTCTTCAGAGGAAATATTCATCATAGTGTACATGTAACTATAAATGCGCACCTCACATGTCTATGTAAGGCTATGGAATATTTAATTTCCCTAGACAGAGGTCAAGCAGTTATCTTTCAGTAAAAGGTAAGCAAAATTCACACAGTATCCTGAGAGTTTTGCTTTCCCTTTTATCCACTCCTGATGCCAAGGAACTGTAAAAGGGCAGGGGCTTAACCATGCACCATCTGTGCTCCCTGCGTGTGGGAAGTGACGACTGGGTGGCAAAAGCTTTGATTCTACAAACGTCAGAGCTGCAGGAACCATCTAGGGAGGAGACGATCTGTGAGATAAAACAAGAACTGGTATGAGCTACTTCCCCCAGATTCCTAATAACCCTTTATGAGATTCTAATGTGTTCAGTTAACTTGACTTTTCCTGTGTGTTGTTTTCCCATCTTTAAGCCAGTCCACACTTACTAACTTTGGCTAGATCACTGGTAGTGAAATACAGTCATAAAGCCAGTTCTAGAAGCCATGCCAACCCAAAGTCTAGACCTAGAAGTTCCAGATAAGGGTAATACAAGCCCTCATTCAAAAGTTTACTAGACTGTAAGCTGCTTGAAAATTAACACCATATTTTTGCTATAAAATTATACGTAAAAAGTGTTAAGTACCTCCTACAAATGCCATGGACTTCACTTCAAACAGATGGCAACTAATAATTTGACTATCATTGAATGAGTAAAGGGAACATACCTTTTTATTAATGTTACTGTCACTTTCTTGGCAATCATCTCCTCATTTATCATCAAAGTACTACCTGGTATGGCAAATTCAAAACTTGTTACAAGCAGTTTTCTTTGCTAAATTAATTGTTGGATTCATATATGACCATATGGCTGCCAGCCATGTTCTACTGAAGTGGTTTGCCTGTAAAGTGGAAGAAAACATATTTCTATTCCCAGAAGGAAAAGCAAAAAACCTTTAAGTCACAAAACAAAACAAAATTTTTAAAAGCCCAGAGAAATCTAGCTATCCTGTTGGCATGTGGGTCGGACCAAATTAGAGGCAATGTCCCAATATGAGCCCTTGTCGATTGCGGGGAGAGGCTCTGAATCTTCAGCCCTATTGTATGTTTCTTCCTCTCCTCATTTTTTACAGATGGTAGCAATCATAATGACAGTATTGCTTGCCATTGCATAGCAACAAATGTAATGCATCAGTGAAGCTTCTTTCTAAAATAAGTAAAAGATCAGTAGAAACCTAAGTGTAATTAGAATATTTATTTGAGGAAAAATGATGAGCCAGACATGAAATCCTCTGAATACTTTAAAGGGAAAGCATCCCAAATCAGAGAAGCCAGAGTTGCCTTGGGCATTCCCCTACCATGTCCACAGGGCTCCAGAGACAGACACCAGGTCAAAGGGACTCCTCAGATGGAGGCCAAAGAACATCTCAGTGAGAAGGGGGCCCCGTAGACACACACAGATGCAAAGAGCACCCACACCTCAACCTATAGCTCTAGCCCCTGACTTCAATACATTGTGTGTTATTCATCTCTGGAGCCTCAACTGCACTTTCCCTGACGTATACTAAATAAATAAAAGTTCAAGGATTAAATGAATGAGTGAAAACCATCAATGGCCTGATCGTTGACCAAAATGAGCAAGAAAAAAAAAAAAGCCACATCAGACTAAAATGCTCAGATCTACTAAAAAATAAAAGCTTTAATCTGTTGGTAATAGTCTCTTATTAGAATACTATATGTATGGGAAATTAAATACCTGTAAGACATCATTATGCCTGGATGCAACGTGTCTTCCATATGACTGATACATCTTTTCCTCCTTAGAGCTGGAGGGTTATGGAAGAACAGAACACTTCTAAGTGTGTTATATTTGTGGTTAAGGCTGATACAATAATACAGCTCATCAACGCTGACCACATTGATTTTACTGTTGATTTCCTTCCTACCGTATTATAAAGAAAACTAAAATTATGAGCACATGACTATTGGTTATTTTAGACCATCCTGTAATTCTTTGCCACTTTAATCAGTGTAACTTGGCAAACAAATCCAGCCAACCAAGACTAGTTAAATGAGCCAAATGTTTATAACATGGTTTAATGACTAACTGTGCATAACTTTATTTAAATGATTTTGTTTTTCCACGACATGGAGTACAGTGTACAAGAGCCACGGCAGAAGGGCACACTGATCCCTTCTAATCTCTAACGGATCTGTGATTAGCCTAATAATGATCTGGTACTGGACATTTGTTGATGGCATGGTGTAATTTTAGTACTGACCATTTGAATGTTCATGGTAAAGAGGCCGGAGAGAATGGGCAATTACAATTTAATAATACAAAAAAATGAAAGGCAGGCAAAATGACTTAGCACAGATGAAACCCATCAATTTTGCATTTAGTTGGGATGCTGAGGTCTTTGCATCACAGATTCTCAAGCAAATATCCATAACTCTATGCTTGGAATCCTCTCAGTGAAAGAAAAATATAATAAAATATACAGAAAATTGAGAGAAAACTCAATGGATATTTAATTGTTCTTCATAATCTAATAATCTTAATTATTTCTTAATATTTAAGAATATTCTTAATATTTCATAGTATTTCATAATATTCTTAATATTTCATAGTTCTTAATAATCACTTATTAACAAAAAGGTTATATTTTCCTTGTTAATAAAATAGAGAAAAAAAATCTGTAAGAGCATAGGTTTTGATACTGGCATATGACAATATGTAATCACAGATAAAGGATATTAATTATACAAGTATTCATTGAGTGTCTACCAGTCTTACTTTATACTACACTATTTTTGTCATATATTTTCCCAGGTACTTAAGAATTCCAGAATCCTTCCTGCCTGACCATAGATTGTCAAAAAGAAGGCACCAGGGCTTCCCTGGTGGCACAGTGGTTGAGAGTCCGCCTGCCAATGCAGGGGACGCGGGTTCGTGCCCCGGTCCGGTAGGATCCCACATGCCGCGGAGCCGCTGGGCCCGTGAGCCATGGCCGCTGAGCCTGAGCGTCCGGAGCCTGTGCTCCGCAACGGGAGAGGCCACAGCAGTAAGAGGCCCGCGTACCGTAAAAAAAATTAAAAATAATTAAAAAATAAAGAAATTACAGTCCAGGTGATAAAATGTAATGAGAGTCTCAGCAGGGACACTGATCCATTGGAGGCGAAGACAGAAAGGCAGCAAGAGGAAGATCAGGGAAGTCCTGACAGAGAAATAACCACGAGACTATAGGTCTAAAGAATGAATAGGGGGCTTCCCTGGTGGCGCAGTGGTTGAGAGTCCACCTGCCGATGCAGGAGACACGGGTTCGTGCCCCGGTCCGGGAAGATCCCACATGCCGCAGAGTGGATGGGCCCGTGAGCCATGGCCGCTGAGCCTGCGCGTCCGGAGCCTGTGCTCCACAACGGGAGAGGCCACAACAGTGAGAGGCCCACGTACCGCAAAAACAAAAACAAACAAACAAACAAAAGAATGAATAGGGATGATCTAACCAAATGTGGAGAGCATCAGACAGAAGGGTGCAAAGGGAAAAAGTTAGGAAAAATATCCTAGACAGAAGGAACAGCATCCTTGAAGGCCTGGAAGAAAGAGCAAGCATGAAACTGAGGGGCCAGGGAGAAGTCCATCATGGATAGAACAGGAAGTTAACAGCAGAACAGGAGGAGACAGAAAAGGTCCTTGGGATAAGTAGGGTCCCAATCATGAAGGACCTTATAATCTATGTGGAAGACACTGGAATTAAACCCAAGAACAGAGCAGAGCTAGTGAAAGGTTATAAACAGGGTGTGACATTAGCCTTTTGCAAATATCCCCCTGACTGCCTAGTGAAAGTGGATGTGTAGGACAGACTTCAGGGGAGCCAGCAGAAGTAAGTTAGGAAGAAGCTATTACATAATCTACCCAGGAAATGTTGGTGACCTGCTCTGGGACAGTAGCAGCAGAAAGGGAGAAAAATGTGTGCATTTGAGGGAGTTTTAGGTGGATTTAGTATTAGGTGATTGATAATAATAAGCAATAAGCAGGATTTCATGATTGATTAGATGTGTGAGTGAAGGAGAGGGAAGATACCCAAGATTTTGATATATGGGCAGCTGAGTGGGTAGTGGCACCATTCGTTAGTTTAGGTTTAGAAGAGGAAAAAGGAAGAGTGGGGAGGGGGGAGGAAGAAAGGCGGAGGGAGAAGGAGTTAATTTGCTACCTTTCGTAACTTTTGATTTTTAGGGGTCTGTGAAATACTGAACTGTAGATGTCCTCAAAGCACTTAAACAGGAAATTCTGGGGCTCAAGAAAGAGGTCTAGGATGGGATACAAATCTAAGATATATCATGAAGGATCAGGGAATTTTAATCCGAAGTTCATGATGGGACTCAAAAAAACCACCTGAAATTGTATGCAAAATGTGTGGGTTTAATTTTCTCTTCTCTGGCCTAGTTTCTCAAAGTAAAACTTATATTACTGATTTACAGCTGTATTCTTTCCTAGCACAAGCATTTAATGCTATAAATTTCCCTCTAAACACCATTTTAGCTGCATCCCACTAATTTGATATAGGATGTTTTTATTGTCATTCAATTCAAAAATTTTTCTGATTCCCTCTGAGATCACCTCTTTGACCCATGGATTATTTAAAGTATGCCGTTGAATTTCCATGTATTTTTGTATTTTCCAGATATCTTTCTGTAACTGATTTCTAGTTTAGTTCTATTATGATCATAAACTCTATAAAATTTCAGTCTTTCAAAGTTTATTGAGATTTGTTATTTGACCCAGTATATGCCTAACTTCATGAATGTTCTACACTTATCTAAAGGAATGTGTGTTCTGTCATCATTAGGTGTAATCTTTTATAAATGTGAACTAGGTCAAGTGGGTTAATTGGTTGTGTTTCTCTGAAGAATCTTGACTAATACATTGAGTGTCTGAATTCTGTTGTTTTCCTTTAAAAAGTATTGGGAATTCCCTGGCAGTCCAGTGATTAGGACTCCACGATTCCACTGCAGGGGCCACGGGTTTGATCCCTGGTTGGGGAACTAAGATCCCACATGCCATGAGGAGTGGCCAAATTTTTTTTAATTTAAAAAATTAAAAAAATAAAACGTAATGTATGCTTCCTCTGTGGTCCAGTGGTTAAGACTCCACGCCTCCAATGCAGGGGGCACGGGTTCAATCCCTGGTGGGAAACTTCCACATGCCTTACAGCCAAAAAAAAAGTATTGTACTTTGTTTTGGCAGGTAGTTAAATTCCTTGAGGATCAATTTGATCTTGTTATACGTTCTTTTTAAGATTTGTTAGGATGAGTCTAGAGTAACTTTTTTACTTTAGATTTAATACAGCCTTTCTTAGGTCCCAAGTGAATGCCTTGGGGAGCAAGCGTCTCTCTATTAATTCTAAATTAATTATTAAGCATGCATTTCTCTACTAATTCTTGTAGCTTCTTGCCCCTCAATTATATTCCAAATACAAAAAGATAATGTGTTTTTAAAGTTAAGGGGGAAAAAAGAAGATAATCAGTATACAAGTTGTTTTTTTATTTCTTTCTTTTTTTTTTTTTTTTGTATTATAGTCTTCACTTAAATTCAGCAACCGTTAATACCCTCCCATACATCTCCCATACAACTACCTTTGCTCAGATACATAAGCCAGCAAGCTGGGCATAGAAATGTCAACACAACGAGTATTTTGCCAACCATAGCAAAAAATAAACCAGAATTAATTGTTACTGCAGTTATGTCTTGAGTGCAAGGGTGCCACTGATTCTCTTGAAATAATGACTAATGAAAAGTTCAGACAGCAGTAAGTTTTTGACATGAATCTGCAGATGTTAACTAACCATATTACCCAGCATAACACACTTAACTCATAGGAAAGGTAACATTTGTATCAACTAGGTGAAAGACTCTTTCAAGTATTAGCTTCATTTTTAAATGTCTATCATAAGTCTTGGCATTAATCCAAATACTAAAAGAAGTGTTTTGATGATGGTATGCAGACACATGTATCCCCCCCACCAAATTGTTATAATAAAGATGATAAAGTCAGAAAGTGAGAAATGGTCTGCTGGTAGGAAAAGCCAAAAGAAAATAAGCTTCCAAGTAAAACAAAGCATGCAATGGCTATGAGGCAACATAAATAAAAAACACTGGCTACAGGGCCATTTTCTGGAAAAGACAGAAATCAACCACTGTGGCCAGAAAATGAAGGCACTAAGGCATCAGCCAAAGCAACTTTCATTAAGCACTAGAATAGTTCCAGCCAAACACAAGATGTATGGGGCTCAACTCAGTTTGATTTATTGCAAGTTTTAGTGCAGAATTATAATTTGTGATAAAAAAAAAAAAGCCAAATGTGCAGTTTTGTGATGGAAATGATACATTAGGGAAATGAGGAGCTACATGGCGGAAATAAGGAATACTTGAAACTGTTGGAATTTAAGCATTTAAAGGTTGAATCAAGGCAGGTGAGCTTTCATGAACCTCACAAATTGTACTTTTCTCTAAGTTGGAGCCACCTGAAAAATTCCAATTAGCCAGTGCGATTAAGAAGTAAAGTTCTATCTGTAGTTTGCTTTGTCTGTTTGTTTCTGGAGATGGGGGTGGCATCGCAAATCACTGCTCCCCAAAGTGTATCATCAAGGAAGCCGCAAATAAATAAGGGTCACTGGTGATTACCAGAAGTTTATTTTTTAGCAGCGGTTATACTTTTCTTTAGCTGAATTATCATAGAGTTCATTCTTTAGTCTAGATTGTTCTATAATTTAAACAAAGTGTAATACCTACATTTGAGAGGCCTCTGTATCAGTTGCACTTTAGGCTCCCAAGCCCAAGGGCTCCCAAGACTTTGAAAGGAGATTTATGTGCCTTAAGTACAATTGGAGTGTGCTGCACCCTCAAGAGAAGATTGTAAACAATCAGAGACCAGATAGGGGTAATTCAAGTATTCAGTTCTGACAACAGCCAAAAAAGGCCCATGTGTTTCCTGGAAGACCCGACACGAGTAATAACCCTTGTTAGGTACACGGCACCAAGCTCACCTCCAAGGTCTGAAGCTACAGCATCCACGTTCTCTTTAAAGAGTTTATAACTCTTCCTTAGCCTCAGTCACTAAAACATTCTGAAATCACACCAACGGTGTGGTTCAAATTCTTTTTTTTACACTTGAGAAGCAACTTCTGAAATATCAAAGTGACCTGGCAATGCAACTTCTAAAAACAGGTTAAGTGTTAAAACTAATTTATAAACTTGTAAAGATATTTTGCTTTTTGTTTAATTAACGATAATGCTTCCCTCAGATGACTCTCACCAAATGGATGGAAATAGTGTGGCAGTAAATAGAGAAAAAGTAAAACCTGCCTTCAATGTAGTTAAATCTTCTTTCAGAGGCCCGACAGAAATTAAGGTCTTTGCTTTACGCTACAACTTTTGGGTGAGTTACTTCCTTTGCAATTTCATTGGGAAATTCCATAAAGGGAGGTGAATATGCTTTTTTCCCCCCTCTGCGCTCTACATAGAAGACAAAATGTAAAAATCAGGTCTCCGTAGTCCAAATGAAATGTAATATCATGGCAATTATCTGGGTCATTCAAGGGAAACCAGTGCATTAGTGGTGATTTGGGAAAAGTTGCTTTCTTTTTGCTTGAATTATACATAGAGTAGCTTCTATTACTTTACCACTTTGACATTTTTTTGTCTGAGTCTCTGTACAGTTATTCTAAGGCCAGAAATATCCTGTCTTAAAAAGCATACTTAATGTCCTTTTACATACATGCCATTTATAAACCTAAAAAAAATCATCTTAGCCAGTTAACTACTTTAAACAAACACGCATACACAGATAGGTATTTTTATCACAGAAGTTTGAGCTTTTCTATATAGATCTACACCCTCATCACTATCCATAATGAATTTTACAATATTTTTCACATTACTTCCTCAAATGATTTCTATTCATTAATTCAAGGAAAGGAACTTTACTCCATCGAAATTCCTAGCTTAGGAATTAGGGTCCTCCCTACCACAACAATTTCCAGATTAAAGTTGAGTTTGCAGAATTGAAATTTCGGGCCTAAGAAATCCTCTGGCATTATAATGCACTGTCAGATTAGAACCTACATAGAAAAAAGAAAATAATTGATTCAAGATAGTTATTCAGTCCCATACTGTTTAGCATGTATACAATGGCAAGAATCCCGAATCACCGAATTCAGCTCTGCTAACTGAATTTATTTCCATTTTTCACTTTCTTCTTATGGTCTAAAGTGTGAGTACGATGTAATGTAGTAATGATAGATTGCTATCATCAAGTAGCGGGCAGGGTCAATGTCACGACATCCAGTTGAAAGAAGAAAAGAGAACCCTGTGTAAATGACTCACAGAAGTCTCTCACTTACGAAAATTATTTGGTTTAAACTACAAATGCCCAATAACAGTAAACAGGAGAACTAATTTTATAGTAATATGTTACTAAAACGAAAACAAAAGTGTCTGAGCATCTTCCCCTCATAAATATTCATAAATTTTAAAGTTCTAAATATAAGAGTAAAATATGAATACTGTAGAAATTTTATAAAATGTAGAAGTTATTTGGAGAATTTAAAAATCACCTCTATTTCATCACTCAGAGAAAATCACTATAAATGTCTTGGTAGAAGTTTTTTCAGGTTTTTCCTGTGTATATGCATGTGCATACACATATAATTCACATCATAGTGTATGCAATACTCTGTAACCTGCTGTTTTCCTGCAGCAGACGATTTACATTTATCCATGTCAGGAAGTAGTCTTCCAAAACATGTAGAGAAATCACATCATATGAACATACTATAATTTATTCAACCAATCCCTTACCACTGTAATCTTAGGCTATTTCTAATTTTTCATCTTTACAAATATTGCTGCAGTAAATATTTTTAGTACCTAGCTCAAAATACTTTCTTAAGATAAATTCCTGGAAGCAGAATTACTCTCAAAAAGAATACAAGTATTTTAAGGCTTTTAACAGACTGCTGAATTTCCATCTAGAAAAGTTGTTCTAAGTTACATTCCCAGCAATAATGTATGTGAGTGCACATACACTTATCTTTTTAAACCATGGTCACTCCAAAATATTAAAATTGGTTTCTCATTTTAATTGGTCTTTACTTGATTACTACTGAAGTTTATTACTCCTTTTGTGCTCCCTTGTGATTGGTCTGGATATATCCTTTGCTATGTTTCTACTGGGGTAAAGAATATTTTTCTAAGTAAATTTCTTTTTAATGTCTCCTAAAATGTGGGAACAAAACACAATTCAAGAGGGACCTCCCTGGTGGTGCAGTGGTTCAGAATCTGCCTGCCAATGCAGGGGATATGGGTTCGATCCCTGGCCCGGGAGGATCCCACATGCCACGGAGCAACTAAGCCCGTGTGCCACAACTACTGAGCCTGCGCTCTAGAGCCCGTGAGCCACAACTACTGAGCCCGTGTGCCACAACTACTGAAGCCTGTGCGCCACAACTACTGAGCCTGTGCTCTAGAGTCTGTGAGTCACAACTACTGAGCCCACGTGCCACAACTACTGAAGCCTGCAAGTCTACAGTCTGTGCTCCACAACAAGAGAAGCCACTGCAATGAGAAGTCCGTGCACCACAACGAAGAGTAGCCCCCGTTCACCACAACTGGAGAAAGCCCACACGCGGCAACAAAGACCCAACGCAGCCAAAAATAAATTAATTAATTAATTTAAAAAATATATGCTTAAAAATAAAAATAATTTTAAAAAACACTATTCAAGAGATCTTAACTCACCTGGCTAAGGAGGGAAATTGTGGATCCTAACTTTATTACTTGCATGTATACATTAATCTTTTAATATTCACAAAAAAAGTGCTTTTAGTGTCATCTTGATGTTATCCTGCAACTCTGCAGACTACTGCTAAGTTCTTTCCAACTCTGAGATAGCTCTATGTCATATCATGCTAGGTCAGTGGACCACCTGGGATTTGTTTTTAATGAGGTTATCGTTTGATTGATATATTTGAAAAGGAATCCCTGTAAAGGGCTTCTGAGATTTTGAATTCACTACCGCTAATGTAATTCTCACGATTAAATCCCAGCTATTTCCCCTGGATTATACAGACCTACTACCTGAAAGCAGGCCATTCACCTGTGTCTTCTCTGCACACATTTGTCTCTCTGCCTCCAGATGTGGGTGCCCCTGGGGACCCAGTCTTGGACTCTCCCCTGTTTTCTTTCTGCCTTACTCCCAACAAATCATCTAATCCTATGGCTTGAAGTATGATCTCCACATTAGTGATGCCCTAATTTTTATCTGCAGCTTCAGCCTTTCCCCCAAATACCAGACTCAGATTTCCAGCTGCCTATTCAACACCTTCCCTTGGATGCCTAAGGGGCCTCTCAAAGGTCAGATGTTAACAGCAGAACTCCTGACTCCCCGATGCTGCCCTGCCATGCTTGTCTTCCAGCCTCTCCCGGATCAGTAAATGGTTCCGCTCCCCCAGCCCAGCAGGGTTTCTCAGGGGTTTTGTACATCTCAGTTCTCCAGCCTGGAACATCCTTCTCCTAGAACTTGACAGTCTCCCCCTCCCCTTCATCTAAGTCTCTGCTCAAATGTCACCTCACGAGAGAGACCCACACACACACACTGTATCTGAAATATCACTCCTGCCATCACTCTCTATTCCTTTATTTCGATTTATTTATCTCTGGAGCACTGAATGTGTGTGTGCGTGTGTGCATGTGTGTGTGTGATGTACACTCCATAAAAGTGAGTTTTCTGTGTTTTGTTCACTGTATCTCCAACCCCTAGAACACAATAAAAAATGTGTTCTCCCCTCCACCTGCACTGACCCTGCAACGTACATTAGCTTCATACCCTTAAGTATTAAGAGGAATGTACTACTTTCTAGGACCTTTCTTGTTTAAGTTTCTTCCAAAAGAGTTAATCACAGCATTTGAAAAAAATAGATGCTGACCTTTGGTACCAAACGGGGTCATGGGTGATTGTACAGTCCGGTCACCTGGCTTCAGTTAGATAATACGTTATTAAATCCCTTTTTTTTTTTTTTTTTTTTTTTTTTTTGCGGTACACAGGCCTCTCACTGTTGTGGCCTCTCCTGTTGTGGAGCACAGGCTCCGGACGCGCAGGCTCAGCAGCCATGGCTCACGGGCCCAGCCGCTCTGCGGCATGTGGGATCTTCCCAGACCGGGGCACGAACCCGCGTCCCCTGCAGTGACAGGCGGACTCTCAACCACTGCGCCACCAGGGAAGCCCCTAAATCCCTTTTACAAAGTAATCGTTAGGATCCCCAAAGCTTGTGGTTAATGTTCAACTGAGGTTGAGCTCCCAGGTTACCATGATTCAGTGATAAAGAGAAGAGTTGGGAAAACCCATCTGTTGTCGCTTTTAACTAGTGTGTCATGTCACACTATTTCACTGCAAAACAATAATATCATGAAGAGGAAAGATGCAGGCGATCCCAAGCTGTGGGGAGAAAACCCTCATTTGTCTGCTCTATTAGCTACGGTTAATTCAAAGGGATAATATGCCAGCCCCTCAGAGTTGGTTTTTTTTTCTCCTTTTACTCCTTTCTTCACTCTTTTCCCCCATTTATGATTGATATCTACCTAGAACTCTTCGCGGAGCCCTGAACTCTGAGAGTTGTTTGAATTCGGCACAGTTTCGTTTAGAAAAGATTTGACTGGTAAAGGCAGTCCTCCACCTTCCACGCTCTGTAGAAGCATCTGTCAACAGCACACCCAGCGAGAGTCAGGACAGAGACGTAAACCTAAGTCCATTCACTGCTGGCAAACAAACAAACAAAAACCCCTGAGCACCAGTATCGCTGGAGCTGGTCCTTAACCAAAATACAGTTTAAGAAGGCGTTAGGAGAACTTCGGGCTGGCTGTGACGTGAATGTCTGTCTCAACTCAGAGAAGAAAACTTTAGCCTTTTGAAGACTCAACATTTTATTTTGAAACAGAGAGGCTTATCTCCATGCTTTGTTTCTTTCATATTCATCTTCTTCATGGAAATGTGGCTGAGAAGGTTTTGTCCCACGGAGCTGTCAGTGAACCTGGGTCTTCGCCCATCACAGCCTTCTCAATACTTGACTGGCTCCAGGCCTCCACCTTCCCTCTATAAGTACTCACCCTGGGAAGGCATTTTCCTCTTCTATCTTAGCACGAAAAGACTTACGAAAAGACCTGGTTGGTTTTTTTTCAGAAAGCCATCTACTTGCTACAGAGCGATGGGACACAAGTAATCACTATTTCTGGGTAGTTCGGAGCCTTCTGAAGGCAATGGGTCTCATTGTTTTCTCTGTGCCTTTGAAACCAGACGTTCCAGGCTTACTAATGAGCTGCTTCTCTCTCTCATCCACACGTTAAGTGCTGGCTGGTTTCTATTTATTACATAAACCTCACTTTCTTAGGTTTACCTCTGCCTACAAGTCTCAGAAGCCATAGAACTTCCTCATTGTCTTAGGCAAACTCTCTGGAATGTGGACTCTTCACATTATTTTTAGCAGCAAGTCTGATTATCCTTTGCTAGAAAATAACCTGGTTTTAAGATAAAGGCAATCAAGTCAGAGTAAGGCCTTAATTATTTTTAAAGTGTCCCGTTCTCCTCATTTATATTTCCCTTTCACTGTGATTTTCAAGGCAAGTTAATATTATATCTGGGTGTTCTGAAATCAGGAATACTTTTAATTTCTTCATGGATATCATCTCATTTCAATTCTGTACTAAAAATCAGGAGGTATAATTTTCTTCTAAAAGCTTGCTTTTTTATATTACTGCAAGAGTAAATAAAGTAACTTTTATTATAATAGAAGATTCGCCGACAGCTTGCAGCAAAGATGTTTCATGGAGAGGAGAGAAAATAAAAAGTTACATGAAAAGAGTACCTCTCTTTTATCTTTGGAAGCTAAGAATGATCTTGGTTTTGATATCGTTCCTAAAATTAGTCTCATGGTTCAGTAATTCTCTTCCTGACCAACATGGCCTTTCTTTCATGTGCTTGGTGTCATATTTCATCACTTTCCTCCCAACACTATTGCCACATGTAAACTGGACTGGACTGGGGTTTTCTTGGGATTGCTCCCATATCTCTGTCTGAAATGCGCTAGGGCACCCCAGGGATGCATAACGCAACACGTAGCATCTTTCTAGATGCCTCCTTTTTGCTTCAAGATTGTAGGCATGTGTAATTTTTTATTGAAAGTATGTATGTATGTTTTATGAGTGTTTTATGACTATAGAATTCATTTGAATATTTAAGATAAAACCCCGGCCTCTAAGACCATCACAATTTTTGCAAGCTGTTTAGCTCAAGACTTGCGGTTCAATTAGTTTTTTTCTCTGGGTGGATGTTTCTTGTTCTCTATCCCCACCCACACCTCACCCATCCTTTACTCAGGAATCCAGGGCATTGTGTGCTCGTCACTAGGGTGGGAGGCCTCACAGGGCTGAAAGCAGAAGCAGAGGAGTCCTCATGGCTTTGGTGTGCGAGCTGAAGTGCTGGTGGGACAGAAAGACAAGTACTGGGGGAGTTTCCACAGCAAAAACTTCAGTTTAAAGGAACAGCGCTTCTCCCTTAAACAAGATTTTAATGATTTTTTGTTTGTTCTTTTGGTTTCTTTTTTTTTTTGCCATACCACGCAGCTTTGGGGATCTTAGTTCCCGGACCAGGAAGCAAACCCGCGCCCCCTGCAGTGGAACCACCAGTCTTAACCACTGGACCTCCAGGAAGTCCACCTAAAACCTGATTTTAAAAGCCTGGCCTGAGGGGAGAAGAGACATGATCTCTGGAGGGGCGGTGGGGGGTACAGAGGTGAATACGACCAGAGAAAGAGGAGCCCATGTGACAGGATCACGTGGGTGGGAACTGGGGTTGTCTCTGCAACAACCTGAAACCTGTACAGGGGCTACAGTGCTCACACCTTCGCACGGTCAGCACTAAGTAAACTCAAGGAACTCAGATGCGACCCTGGGTAGGGAGGAACCCCAGAATGACTAAGGCTAACTTTCTCTCACCGTGGCAGAAGCAGGGACTGTGAATAGAAATGTATACACATTAGAGGAAAATAAAATTGTCTCTTGCCTACCTGGGTGTGTAGGCTAATAATAATACCAATCTGTTCATTGATTAAACTATAAAAATAGATCTTAATGCAGCAACGAGTATGTGTCTATTGTGTGCTTTAGGACCTTTTGGGTTGTGTAAACGGAATTCCTGCTCTCAAAGAACTAAGCATATTTAAGACACGAGGCATGTTTACCAAACGTTCAAAATGAATAGGGATTGGCTGGTCAACCAAAGGGGAGGCGAGCATTCCTGGAAGGGATGTGGCATGAAAACAGGGCCCGGGAAGATGGGAGCACGGCAGTTCCGTGAGGAGTGAAGAGGACTTGTTGAATTGTTCTAAAATGGTTATTGACAATTGTGGTTTTCAAACTGTATGCAGCATAAACTTTAATTCAGATGGAAGCAGAGTTGCTCCCGATGAAGTGGCAGAGGTGATGCCCCCCTTCCCCAGCTCCTCTGAGGCAGCTGGTAGAAACCCTGCAGCTCCCCAGAGCACAGTGGGAAAATCACTGATTTTGCCCATCCATCCCATTCATTTTCTAGGCCTAGAGATGCGAGGCGATTTACCAAGGACGCCACTGGCTGGCCTTTCCACGCGCTGACCCTTGACTTAGCTCTCACTTGATGGCTGGTGTTTATCCTGTTCCTATAAAAGATTGACATTTTTTCCTCTCAAGGCAAAACATCAAAAATCCTGGGTGTTTTGGAAAGAGAAGAAACGCAAATCCTAGTCAGCCCCAGCTACTTCAGTGAAAGCAGGATTGGCAGGAAAATGTACAAATGAAAAATGCCAAAACCCTGACTTCCAATTAAGGCTTCGATTCCAAGAGCCTCTCAACCTAACTCCTAAAAGAATTGCTAGTAAAACCACATCCTACCGTTCCATCGGCCGGGCTTACAATTGGCGGGAGCACGAGCAATAACATAGTCAAAGGGTAAGCAAAGGAGAGGAGAATTAATAGGAAAACCCAACAGCCTGGTGCTAGATAACTGGGAATGGACCATAAACACCTCAGCTGTCATATGGCAACTTTGGTCCTTGGATGAGAGCATTTGAATGGCAAATTGTTTCACTTTAGGAAAATTATCTCTGCTTTCAACAGCTGGAGGTTTGTTTCCCAAAACGATTTTCAGGCTAGTAAAAAAATGTGAATAATGATAAGGCACAGCACAGAGAATACAGTCTCTGTTTGGCACCAGAACACATACTCGCGGCATGGAATTCATACTTGCTCAAGTCCGTTTGAGTTTCCCTGTGAGAAGCGTCCTGTCCCAAGAATGAAAGTCCGTAGTACATTTCTTTTCCTTCATTACAATAAAATTGCTGTAAAGGGCAGGCACAGATTTAAATGAAACTCTTTTAAAATGTTGAACTGTGAGTACCTGACATTCATAAAAGCTAGGTTTCCAAACTCTTCAGTATTGCTCAAACGGTGGGGTATTTTTGGATGGTAAAAGTAAATTTAGAGTTGGCTTACAAATGTGTTTTACTGGGCCTTCTAGAGGCTGACATGAAAAGACAGGGAGAGATTTCATGTCAAGATCCGGATTTCAAAGCAGCCCCAACTTCCTACCTGGCATCTGTCAGCTAGAGCTCTGGAAGGTTCTGTCCTTGGATGGACACGAGCCCATCAGGTCACCACATTCCCCACCCGGCTCTCTCCACTTCTGTGCAACCGATTCCCTGAATCCTTCAGGCATTTGAGTTTGTGACCCCAGCAATGAGAATGTGTAATTATTCACTTAAAGGGTACAATAGCCTTGAGTAGCACACAAGGATGGTCTGAGTTTTGACACTGACCTTTGAGGAATCACTCACCAGCTCCTGACTGCCAGCTCATATACACAGTGGTTATTTAACATGAAACATAATTTTGTGTTTTGGCAAAATTAAGAATTCTTTTATTTGGGCTGCTCTCAGATTTTCAAAACCGCACATCTTAAAGTCTGTGAATGGCCAGAAACTTTTGGACACTATAAATATCCTTAAAGACAGAGGGATAGATATTTTAAAAGATGGATTCTAGAAATGTATTGAAGAAAAGTGGGGAATTACATAAAATCCTGTTGGAAATCCCATACTCTAGAGCAGTAGTTCACAAAGTATGGTTCCCCACCAGCAGTGTCAACATCACCTGGACGCATCTTAGAAATGCAGATCCTTGGGACTTCCCTGGCAGTCCAGTGGTTAGGACTTTGCGCTTTCACTGTGGAGGACGCAAGTTCAATCCCCGGTCAGGGAACGAAGATCCCACAAGCCGCATGGTGCGGCCAAAAAGAAAAGAGAGAAAAGAAATGTAGATTCTCAAGCTACACCCCAAACCTACTGGACCAGACACTGGGGATGGGACCCAGCAGTTGTGCTCCCACAAGACTTTCAGGTGACTCTGATGCACACCAAAGTTTGAAAAATCCCAGTCCAGAGCTTTCCGGCTATAGTGTGACCTGAATGGAGACACTGCTCCCCTCAGCCCTGGGGGAGCAGAGTCCCCCGGAGTGTTTGAAGTCCCCAAGCCACTGTTTCCAGCATCAAGGGCCTCATCCAGGGTTGGCGCCTTACGTGGTCCCAACTTGTCTCCAGAGGCAGCCAGAGAATGAGCATCATCTCAGCACTTCTGTCCCTCCTCAGGTGTCCTGCCATCTGCATGTCCACTTCAGCCATCTGAACGAGGGCCATGCAGCTGCCGGAGAAACTCGTATCCCTCTGCCCCAGTGGAAGGGCTCAGGGCAGCAGCCCAGGACTCAGGAGCCAGTCGGCATGGGGACTGGAGATGTCAGACCGGGAAGGCAGGACGGGGCTCCTGCAGGCTCAAGGACAGGTAGGGGTCCTGGTGCTGAGCTTCACACGGATTGAATTCCTGTGCCCGTCGGTGGCTGATGGTCCATTCAGGGCTGTGCAATGTGGCTGCATGATGACGACTCTGACGATGCACACACTTTCCCAAAGTTAGAGCTTCGTTAGTTTGAAATACTTGGTATGAAAATGTTCCATTGGGGGAATTCCCTGGCGGTCCAGTGGTTAGAGCTCCGCGCTTCCACTGCAGTGGGCTCGGGTTCGATCCCTGGTCGGGAACGAAGATTCCCATGCCACCTGGTGCGGCCAAAATAAAATAAAATAAAATAAAAGCCAAAAAAAAAAAAAAAGTCCCATTAGATTTAGAATCCATGCACATTAGCCTTAGATATTTTCAATGGAAAAAAAAAAGAGCAAACTCTATTAGACATCTTAAAATATAATTTCAACTTGTAAATTTTTGATTGGGATAGGTCATTTCAAAAGTTATTTTGAAATAAGCTTCTCATCCATGAGAAATATTAAAAATTGAAGAGATCGTCATCTACAAGTCTTGATCAATTTCATGCAGTCATTTCAAGCATTAAGCCTAATGAATAAAAGCAAGCTCAATTTTCTCATTAAAATTTTTTGAAAATATTTTATTTGGAAGTGTTTTAAAATTTAATTTTTAATATCTGTTCTTTTAATTCTTTATATTTTGTTTCCCCTATCATAATTATGCAAAGAAAATGGAATTAATTTTTCACCAAGATCCATGTAGACACACCCAAATTCCATGCTAATGTTACTGTTGTGACACTTTATGCCATGACATGCAATTAATGCATTATCTGAAATTGCAAGTCAAATCTAAAGTGAATCAGTTAACTTAAGGCATGCAGCCCTGATGGACGAGATTCTGGTGAAGGATCAGTGTTCTAAACAGAGCTACATCCCTTTGGTACTTAGTCTGTGCTCCATCAACTCTAATTGATGAAATTTCCGTAAAGAAACTGTTTCTTCTACTCTCAGATCATTTGGAAAAGTATACAGAAAATACCTTCTCCCAGACTGTGGTTCTTAACATGTTGGGGTGGGGGAGGATTGAAAATCTGGATAAGCATTTGGACCCACTGCACGGAAAAAGGCAGGTCCCCATTGCAATGAAGTGACTTTCCAACACAGCCCACACTTTGTGCACTTAACCACGCTGTCTTCTGACACGTGAACATTGGTGATGGGGACATGAAACCTCTGTCTCCCCATCCGCCTTTTCTGAGCAAACTTGCCATGATGACATCTCACCCGTGATAGCTTAGAAGGCCTGGCACACACAACCTCCTTTGACTCTCACAATAACCCCGACACGTGTACAAAAGGTACCATCAGCCTACATTTTTCACAGAAGAGGAAACTCAAAGTCTCGGCTATCAGTCTCATAATTTCTCACCACCTCTTGAAAAACCCAAAAGGCCAATATAAAAATACAGACTTCATTGCATTATTCATAAATACTCAGGGCCTTATATTTTTATGATACATTATTTTTATCCAAGCCATGATTCTCTTCTAATTATTTTCTTTGCACATCTTAATCAATTATCCCAGAATATGAGCTCCTAACACGTTGGGTGTGATTTGTTTATACTTATTTGTGCTGTCGGATCTTAACTGTGATTTTTTTGCTTAATTGTAATGACAATCAGAGTAATAGAAAATAATGAATCCAGTGATCCATCGAATGTTGCTGAAAATTCAGCACCTATCAGACATCAACAGTCTTCACGGTGGACCTACAAACACAACCGTCACATCGAAAGGGATGTCTGATTGTTTCAAAGACAGACACTATATGGTGTTTTACTGTATCCTCCATGGTAATCTAATGTGCTGTCTGATAAGTGTTAAAATAAGCTCTCTTTTCACCATTATCTGGGACACAGGACAGCTTCAGAAAAGTATGAATATACTAGCAATTGTGAACAATGTTTTTAAATAATTAACTTTTCTTGAAATAGCCATTCAACATCCTAAAAAATGAATCATTTGGAGAAAAAGAACCCACCCAGTAAAACTTACTTACATTACTGATCACAATTCTATGAGAATGTGTCATCAGGCTACCGCATATAAATTCAGGGACTTGAAGAAGCAATTTTTCACTGACACCCTCTTCAGGAAACACTTTTCTGTATTTCTCTTCCCTTTCCTGCTTTCCTTAACCTTCCATACTCTGGAAACACTCTTCAGGATATAGTGACATGTAGTTGCCATCCCTTCAAGGGATTTAGATGTATCCCTCAAAAGGGACATGTGTACTTTAAGAGAGCATCCTGTAAAATAAAAACTCTTCAACATTCAAAGGAATGAATATCTAATATTGGAATTTCAGGCACTGTCAGGTAGGGGTAGAAACCTCCGGAGGCAAGAGAACCCCCACATCAGACCTTGCACGTGATTCCCACTGACAAAGTCAGCCCTAAACCCAAAACTACTTGGAATGCATTCTGAGATCCACACAGCCCAAATTACGTGATAAAAGGAAAACCTTGGGCTTTCACAAAGAAAGCCCCTTCTCCATTCCTTTGTTTCCTTGAAACAACAAAATTCTTAGCCTTATGCCACAGATGTATTCCCAATGGCCAGACATGACAGTCCAATCAAAATGTGATCTTCAGTCATTTCTCTTACGCTCATCCCTTTAGCCAACCATACAAAGATGATGTTCCCAGAGTGACTTTTTGCATAAAGCCACTGGGCGCTTAGGTGTTCAAATCCCAGCTCTGCTGTATATTTGCTTTGTGACTTTGAATGAGTTTAACATCTTTTTGCCTCAGCTTCCATATCTGGGATATGATGATAATAATAGCACTATTATTCTGAGGCTTGGTGCAAGGATTGAGTTAATGCCTGTTGAAGCCGGCTTGCGAAAGCTCTCAGCAGATGTTGTCTGTTTGCTGTTTTTGTTATCAATCCCCTCCTCTGTCCTGCCAGCAGAAGCTCCTGGCAAGCTCCTTGAGAGAAAGGCCTGGAGGCACGATGGGCGAGATAACACAGCCTCTCCTTGCTGGGCTACAGTCACCAGCAGCTGTCCCCAGGGAGCCGCGCCAGCCTTTTCTGTCACAGTGTCTCCAATGGCACTGCCCTAAGTGATACGCCCACTGTGGACACCAGAGCACTGCCATCGCGGCTGCCACCTCCGGGGCTTTTGACAAGAGTGGCAATGACCTCTCTCCTTTTCTGCTCTTAAAAGGAAGAGGAGACAGCTCGCCCAAGTTCATGTTCCCTTCCCAGGGGGTCTGCATCTGATGCCAGGATGTGAGGGTCCAGCACCATAGGACAACGTCGGTGGGGCATTACAGCTCCAGGGTTCCCCATGGGATCAACTGAGGCCTTTTATTTGAACTTCACTGCAGCCCAGCTTTGTCCTCTCTCATTTCTGCTTCCTTCCCCTCCTCCTACAGGCGCTGCTCTGAAGGACACACGTTAATAAATACCCTGCAGGACTACTCTCTGCTTTAGAGTCAGCTTCCCTGGAAATCCATCCTGCAAGGATCCCCAAACTGCAGTTTATCAAGTTGCTGATATCGTATCCATTTTGAGTCATTTAACTTAAAAGGAAAAATATAAGCTGTAAAATTTCATTTCTGATTCCTGCCATCGTACTGTTCATTTTTAAATTTTTTTTCCAGTTTCATTGAGATATAATTGGCATATAACGTTGTCTTAGTTTCGGGTGTACAACATAATGATTTGCTATATGTATATCTTGCAAAATGATGGCCACAATGTCTAGTTAACATCGATCACCTGACATAGTTACAAATGTTTTTTCTTGTGATGAGAGATTTTAAGACCTACGCTTTAGCAACTTTCCAATCTACAATACAGTATTATGAACCACAGTCGCCAAGCTGTACGTGACATCCCCGGGACTAATTTATCTTATAACTGGAAGCTTGTACTTTTTGACCCCCTTCACCCATTTCCCCCGCTCCCTGGCCCCCAACCCCGCCTCTGGCAACCACCAATCTACTCTCCGTCTGCCGGATGCACGCCCCACAAGTGAGGGAATAAGTCCTTCAGTCCTGAAGGGGACATCTGGGCCCATCACAGTACCCACCACAGAACTACCTGGGCATAGAAAGGAACAAGTTCCACAGACTACCTGGGCATAGAAAGGAACAAGTTCTAGAAGAATATAGGTACCACCATTAACATGTTAAAACATGTTAATGGTGGTACCTACAGGAAGAAATGGTGGTACCTATAGGAAGAAAGACGGGGAACATTTAGAAGAACATGGTTTTTTGTTTTCTGTTTATAGTTTTCTGTGCTGTTTAAAGTTGGAAAGCACTTGCTTTTACCACTCTTATTTTTTATTGAGGTATAATTGACATATAACATTATATTAGTTTCAGGTGTACAACAAAATGATTCAATATTTGTACACATTATGAAATGGTCACCACAATAAGTCCAGTTAACAGCCATCACAATTCAGAGTTACAAATATTTTTTCTTGTGATGAGAACTTTAAGAAGAAATTAATGTCAACAGGGGACATCTGGTAAAAATGATCACAGGTCATTTTTTAAATTTAATTTCTATTTTATATTGGGGTATAGTTGATTTACAATGTTGTGTTACTTTCAGGTGTATAACAAAGTGATTCAGTTATACATATTCATATATCAATTCTTTTTCAGATTCTTTCCCATATAGGTTATTACAGAATACTGAATAGAGTTCCCTGTGCCATACAGTAGGTCCTTGTTGATTATCTATTTTATATATAGTCATGTGTATCTATTAATCCCTACCTCCTAATTTATCCCCCCTCCCCTCCTTTCCCCTTTGGTAACCATAAGTTTGTTTTCTAAGTCTGTGAGTCTGTTTCTGTTTTGTAAATAAGTTCATTTGTATCATCTTTTTAGATCACAGGTCATTTTTGAAAGAAAAAAGCTTCATAATAAAAATAGCTAACTTTGAAAAAAATAATGAAGAATTACAAGAAAGGGGAAAAAATAAAACCTGCACACAGGGACGCACATGGATTCTATTCTCTGTCTCACTGCTTCCTGGGGATGAAGGAAGCCCCGAATCTCTGGGTGACCCCCTTCCCCTCCTCACTAAGGAGGCCACGGGTAGGAGCCCTCTCACCTGGCAGGAGGGACTGAGGCCAGCAGGGAGCACAGGGCAGTCCTTGCGCTCCCGGCCTGGAGAACACAAGCATTCTGCGGCAGGCTTGGAGCTGTTATCCTGAAGGCGCCTTTTCCGCTTCCAAATGTGTGTCCAGGCCAGCATAGCCCCAAGAAGACTCAATAGTACAACCTTTTAGCAGGATAAACTCCTCTTGGCACCCAGATTATCAATTAGAAACCGTGGAAAAATCTCTTCTTGCCCTGAGCAAGTCTAAATTTCAGGCCTGGCAAGGTTGCCTACGCAATCAATTTGTATGTGCGAGATGCAGTTAAATTCAAAATCTAAAACTGGCTTATCAGGTGTACCTTTTTACGGTGGTTTACTTTAGCTCCCCGTAAAGGTCGTTTGCTCTGCCTGAAACATGCTGAGAAGAGACAGACAACCTGGCATCGTGTTTGCCCCTTTCCCCCTCACACCTGGCCTCAAACGGTTGGTTCCTTGAACAGTCTCTCTGGCCTCTGAGCCTTTGCAAGCGATGTTCCCTCTGTCTGAGAATCTTCCCAACCTTCAACCCTCCCCATCCCTTAGCTTGTCCCTACCACCCTTCAGGTATCAGATTCAACGCCACCCACCACACCCATCCCCCCATAAAGGAGGTCAGATCACCCTGCTATCTGTCCCCATAGCAACCTGTCCCTCTGCTGATGTCAACCCTCTTCAGGTTCTATTGCAAGCCCCTGTTAACTGTCCAAATACTCAGGCAAATGAGATCCGTGTCACTCTTCTGCTTTGGGTCTAGCATAGCACATAGTAGGCACTCAAAACATGTTTTCAAATAAATGAGTACTTTGGGGTTAACATCAGCTTAGAACAAACCACAGAATAACAGAGCAATAGAGGACAGGTTATCTCTGCACAAATTTCGCTGTATATATATATATATATATATATATATATATATATATATATATACACACACACACACATATACTGTAGTATATGTATATAATGTTACTAGAAACTTCAAAGGGCTCTCTGATGATGTAGGAATACATTTTCGTCGTCTAATGGACTCATTTGCTAGGCTGAAAAATAACAGATATTGACAAATCACACCACAGCAATGCAAATCAGTTATCATTTTGTAAATGGAGGCTTTGCCTGTATAATGCAATATGGAAACACACGTAGGGGTAGAGTTGCTCTGCAGAAGGGAGGGGGGTCACTTTTTTTTTTTACGAACAAGATTTTCTGGTGATCAGATCACTTCCAAACATTCCATGGGTTGCAGAGAACAGCATAGGCAACACATTTCCCTGGAAAAAAATGGAAGATGTGACAAGCTTTATCAGAAGCAAAGAATGTGTTCAAGAACCTGCAACCCAGGAATGTCAACTTTCTCCTGCTGCTTCCTATTAATAGAATTAAAGGCAAACCGTGGTGATTTCGTCCCCATTATATACTGACTGAATCTGTGAAGAGCTGTGAAATGCTAACCAAAAGGACAACCCAAAATAAATTTAACAACAAGCACAGACTCTACAGGGAAAGCCCTTTGTAATGTTTTCCAGGGCATGGCCCTTTTTGAACATTACATACAGGAAAATATTATATAGAGGAAACGTCACTTTACGAGGCGTTACATGAGGCCTTTTCTATTTTAATGAATGTCATGTAGAAGGAAATGTTCAATATAACACAGTTTCACCGAACTGTATTGTTGGAATAAACTCCATTTTCAGCTTTAATCTTGTGAGAAATACACTTCTAAATATCTTGGGTAAGGCATTCAAGGTTTATTCCCTTCCCAATGCGGATTTCAACTCCCACGGTCCCGCCAAGCTAACATCTGTGGTATTCTTCAGGTTAATTAAAGGCAAACAAATGGACAAAATATCAAATGAGCCATAAGGTCGTTTCCAATCAATAATTCTTAAGCCCTGAAAAACAGGAGTGTGTGACTTTGCTCAGTTTTAAATAACCGTCAGCATTTAAAAACCACCTGGATGGGTTCAAGAAGTAATGTGAGGCTGAGAAAAATATGAATTAATGAAGTACACATTTTGGTGATAGGCCTATAAATAAATCGTTTCTATAGTGGCACCACAGACTGAATAATGCTAATGCAAGCAGACACAGATTGCTAAAGTCTTTTTATGTAAAATGTGGTTAGTTCCTGCTTCCTTTGCTATGCTAATGATTGCCCGGGAGAGTGTAAGCTGTATTTTAACTTTTTGTTTACGTCGTTGGACACATGCGGAGAAAGTTCCCATGGAATACTGCTTACCACATGGACTTAAAAGGTCCAAGCTCATGGAATTAATCACATTTTAAAACACGATTTGGTTTGTCGCATTCAAGATAATAGTCTTTGTTATTTTTAACAACTTTGGGATATAAGATATGGAATAGCTGCTTAAATATAACAGTATAGCCTTCTTTTCAATAAATTGTTAAATTTAATAGGTCTGGATGGTGACAGGGGGCTGATTCTCCTAGATGGTCAGGCATTTATCCTCCCTGAAAGCATGGAGGAAAAATCCACATGCAAATTTCTTTTGATTTTCTACAGAGGTGGGTTCATTCAAAACCAAAACCCTTACCTTACCAGGGGTAAGCGGGAGACGGATACATTGGGAGATTGGGATTCACACACACACACTACTATATGTAAAATAGGTAACTACTAAGGACCTACTGTATAGCACAGGGAACTCTACTCAGTACTCTGTAATGGCCTATATGAGAATCTAAAAAGAGTGGATAGATGTGTATGTATAACTGAATCACTTTGCTGTACAGCAGAAACTAATGCAACATTGTAAATCCACTATACTCCAATAAAAATCAGAAAAAAAAAACGAAACATGCTTTTTCAGTCAAGAAGACAGACAGCATCAAAGTAGAAAGGAAATAGTGAGATGCTCAAGTGTGAAGTAACCCTACTTCCTAGGGACAGCAGGAGAAGGCACATCACTTCCTCCGTCATCAACAAGCTGCCACGTTTCCTCTCATCCAAGTTCCTCATAATAAGCCTTGAAGATGAGGCTGGCAGTGCCAACCGAACCCTGAGAGCTGAGGGGACCCCTGGGAGCCCACACATCACATGTCTAAATATTTAAGTTTGACAGCAAGCTAACAAGCTGTTAAAAAAAATATTTAATATATTCTATTCTCCTACTTTAACAAGTATATCTTCTTTTTTTTTAAATTTTTATTGGAGTATAGTTGATTTACAATGTTGTATTAGTTTCAGGTGTACAGTATATGTGGAATCTAAAAAATGGTACAAATGAACTTACTTACAAAACAGAAATGAGTCACAAATGTAGAAAAGTGTATCTTCTTAACAACAATATTGAAAAATATATGTAAAACTGTGGTTTGTAACAAGACTAGGCAAAATCTCAAAGAAAACTGAATTTAAATTTTTTGTTTGTTTTGTTTTTTGGGGTTTTTTTGCGGTACGCGGGCCTCTCACTGTTGTGGCCTCTCCCATTGAGGAAAACAGGCTCCGGACGCGCAGGCTCAGCGACCATGGCTCATGGGCCCAGCTGCTCCGCGGCATGCGGGATCTTCCCGGACCGGGGCAAGAACCCGTGTCCCCTGCATCGGCAGTCGGACTCTCAACCACTGCGCCACCAGGGAAGCCCCTGAATTTAAATTTTATTGTGCAATATGTTTACCTATAGCTGATTCACTTCCCTGTACAGCAGAAAAACACAACATTGTAAAGCAACTATACTCCAATAAATATATATATATACTAATTTAAAAAATAAATAAAGATAAATCAATAAATTTTATGGTGCATATCTGGGTGTTCGGTGGGTGGGCCAGCAATGTTTAGGTGGGTCATAAAACACAAAAATATCAGCATTTATTATTTTATTTATTTATTTAAAGAGGGCTCTTTTTTTTAAATTTATTTTCTTTCTTTATTTTTGGCTGCGTTGGGTCTTCGTTGCTGTGCACGGGCTTTCTCTAGTTGTGGTGAGGAGGGGGCTACTCTTTGTTGCGGTGCACGGGCTTCTTATTGTGGTGGCTTCTCTTGTTGTGGAGCATGGGCTCTAGGCACGCAGGCTTCAGTAGTTGTGGCACATGGGCTCAGTAGTTGTGGCTCGCGGGCTCTAGAGCGCAGGCTGAGTAGTTGTGGCGCACAGGCTTAGTTGCTCTGCGGCATGTGGGATCTTCCCGGACCAGGGCTCGAACCCGCGTCCCCTGCCTTGGCAGGCGGATTCTTAACCACTGCACCACCAGGGAAGCCCCAGTATTTATTTTTTAAATTACATATTTATCTCATAAATTTTCTGCAAATTCACTCATTATGTTGTTCTAGTCATGGTTTCCACGTGGTTGGCCTCTATTGACAGCCAAATCACATGACCTTTCTTGAGTCCCTGTAGTTGTTAAATTGTTCTTTATTCATTAGCATTTGCTCTGAGACAGTAGCAAATGGAATTTTTCAACAAAATTTAAAGCAATACTTAGATTCAAAAGTGAGTATGAAAATTAATAAATCACGTTCAAACATTAGAATGCTGGTTGATAAACTATTAACACAAAAACATGACAGAAGAGTTTAGTTACAAGATATACATGTCCATCACTCTTACTGGATTTTCAAAGTATTTTAAAGTAGCATCAAGAGTCATAGAATATCTCTTAGACTCTTCTCTTTAAAATCATCAATGCTGGGATATGATCCAGAAAACTGAAAATAGCAGCGTGTGACTCCGTTTGTTCCAATCTCTCTACAACTGAGACCGTAACTTGCCTTCTAATGGCCAGAAAATATTTTTTATAAAAATTAGTTTTGGAAGTATTTTTACATGAATCTTCTTCTGCATGGTCATGAAATATTTTCATTTCTTGTTGTAATTTCCTTCTATTTTAATGAAATGTCACAATTGTTGCATCCTTAACATTAGTTGCTTGCAATTTGGAAAAATCACTTTCTCCAAGGTTGTTTTTTTTTTTTAAGTATTTTAATTCTTTTTAAAGTGAAGCAGCCAAGCACATCTTGTTTGTGTTGTTGGTCATTATCTTTTACTAACATTATTAACATACAAAATTTTTAACATGAAAATTAAATTCATTATTTATTTTCCACTAAAATCACAATTTGATTTTTATTTGAGCTTCTCAACATAATTTTTGAAATCCTGCTAAACTGAGTAACATTTGCTTTTTTAATGGGCTTTCTTCTTACTTTTTTATCCAATAAGCTTGTGATCTAATTTTATTCTCCATCCAAAAGAGAAATCATATTTTTCATTTTTTATTCACATGACATGCTTAGTCATTCTAGTAACAAATTTGGAAATCATTTCTGCTAAGTTCAAAAATTTTCCATGTTTTCATGTTTTGTAGAAATATTAGGGAGAAGTTGATAAAAACAGTACAAACTTTCAGCTATAAAATGAAAAAAGTCCAAGGATCCAATGTGTAACCTGTGACAATAGTTGATACCACTGTATTGTATAATTAAAATTTGTTAACAGAGTAGAATTGAGATGTTTAAAAATATGTATAGGGACTTCCCTGGTGCCACAGTGGTTAAGAATCCACCTGCCAATGCAGGGGACGTGGGTTAGAGCCCTGGTCTGGGAAGATCCTACATGCCACAGAGCAACTAAGCCTGCATGCCACAATTACTGAGCCTGAGCTCTAGAGGCTGCGAGCCACAGCTACTGAGCCCATGGGCCACAACTACTGAAGCCCGTAAGCCTAGAGCCCGTGCTCCGCAACAAAGAGAAGCCACCGCAATGAGACACACATACACCACAAGGAAGAGTAGCCCCCGCTCACCGCAACTAGAGAAAGCTCGCACGCAGCAACAAAGACCAAGGCAGCCAAAAATAAATAAAATTTTTAAAAATAAAAAAAGAATAAAAATAAGTTAGAGCTTCAATAAACATCATTGTGCTTATATTGGACACATGATATCGTCTTTTAATATTCTTTTAAGAAGGTTATAACAGTGTTGTGTATTCTGTTCTACATTTACTTCTTTGTTGAAAAATATGAACTATTTGTCATTTATTCCATCTTTTTTGTTGTTGTTCTCATATGTGCTAATTTTATGTGCACATGACATTTCAAGTTCTTTTAATTAAGAATGCGTGTCCAGTCACAAGTGTCTTCATTGGCCAAAACCAATTATGAACATTGGTTGAGAAGCACGTAACAGTAGTAACAAGATACTTTGAATTTAGAATATAACAGCTTCTTTCCCAGTTTGAAAGAATTTGGGTTCAAAGTGAAATACATGGAGCACAGAGAATTTTTAGAGCAGTGAAGCTACTCTGTACAATACGATGATAATGGATACATGTCGTTATACATTAGTCCAAACCCACAGAATGTACAGCACCAAGCGTGAACCCTGACGTAAACTCTGGACTCGGGGCCATAATGATGTGTCAGTGTAGGTTCATCTTTTATAACAAAGGTAGCGCTCAGGTGAGGGACAGGAATGATGGGGGAAGCTGTGTATGTGTGAGGGCAAGGGGCTCTATGGGAAATCTCTGTACTTCAGTTTTGCTGTGAACCTAGAGCTGCTCTAAAAAAATAAAGTCTATAAAAAAAACGAAATATAAATTTTCTGCCATGTTTATCCAGTGGAAAACTGTAATCATTGATTTGAATCAGATTGTGCTTTGCTAGAAACATTCTCATTCGTGTCAGGATATGACAGCCATTTTCCAGAATCGTCATCCAATAAACAGAGTCAAGTTCCAGAGGTTTTGACTTTCTTACCCAATTTGCAGATTTTATGAATGTAGTTTTCTTCAACTTCTAACAAGCGCACCAGAGTTATATTTGCTGTCTCTGAATTATGAATTTGATAGGAATAATTTTCTCTTTCATTTGCATTGTTTTGATCAGTGGTTACAGCTTTGTTTGATGAGAATCTGACACTGCAGCCGTTGTATCTGAACAGTTCCAGTTGTGGATTTGATGAGAAAAATTTCCTTTTGCTCATTTTCATTAAATCTTCTTTAAGTAAAGAATTTCCTGCTTGCAAATTTTATGTGGGCCATGCTCTACGGAAGTCTGCTCACTTTCCTGGCCTCCAGTTATTCAAATTGGAAGCACTAATTTGAACATTTTCTCTCTCTTACTGCTTTTTAGTTTTGATCCTATTTTAAGATCTACTTTTGTATTTTATATTTTTATCATGATGCAAATTGTACACACTCTCAGTAATCTAAAGCAAGCGTCAGCAAACTTTATTTTTAAAGGGCCAGATAGTAATTCTTTTTTTTTGCTTTGTGGCCATACAGTATCTGTAACAATTACTCAAGTCTGATGTTGTAGCATGAAAATAACCATAGACGATACATAAAAATATGGGCATGGATGTAGCCCAGCAAAACTTTACATTAAACAAAGACAGATCAGATTCGACCCATAGGTCATAGTTTGCTGACCCCTGATCTAAAGGGTTCAAAAATAAAACATTGTTTTCCAAGTGTAAAAAATTTCCAAATGTAAATAACGTAAAACTATTTTTCATGTTTCTTATTTTTCCTCTAAAATACTTACAATAATATATTAAAACTAAATAGCAAGATGAAAATTATCATCAAGAGCAAAATTTAAATCAGAAGATAGAAATAAAACTGAAATTTTAATTAAATTTTTGAAAATGTAATTAGATCTCATTAAATGTTTTTATACAAATAACACCATTTACCATCAAAATGTTCAATGTCCATCAGTTGCCAAGGTAAAGAATCAATGTCATGAGAAAGACGAACACTGTATGGTATCACTTCCGTGTGGAATCAGAAAACAGGAAGTCGAATTCATAGAAATAGAGAATAGAATAGTGGTTGCCAGGGGCTGGGGGTTCAGGGAAATTGGTGGACACAGGTCAAAGGGGACAAAATTTCAGTTATAAGATAAATAAGTTCTGAGGATCTAATGTACGGCATAGTGACTATAGTTAATAGTACCGTAATATATTTTTGAAATTTGATAAGAGATTAAATGTCAAGCATGCTCATCAAATAAGTAAATAGATAAGGAAACTACGTGAGGTGATGGATGTGTGAGTTACCTTGGCTGTAGTCATCATTTCTCAATGTAAACATATATCAAATCATCACATTGTACACTATTATTTTTTCAACATCTTTATTGGAGTATAATCGCTTTACAATGATGTGTTAATTTCTACTGTATAACAAAGTGAATCAGCTATACATACACATATATCCCCATATCTCCTCCCTCTTGAGTCTCCTTCCCACCCTCCCTATCCCACCCCTCTAGGTGGTCACAAAGCATCAAGCTGATCTCCCTGTGCTATGCGGCTGCTTCCCAATAGCTATCTATTTTACACTTGGTAGTGTACACTTTAAACATATACAATTTTATTTATCCATTACAAGTCAATAAAATAGGAAGAAAAAAGAAGAGGTGTCATGCTCCACGCTTCCTCTAGACTTATGTAAATGTACGTATTTTTAAGCACTATGAATTAGTTAACGTTGCAAAATGCTACTCAGCTACTGTGTACAATTGTCCTGCACACCTCACTGGTCTGTGACCATCTCCAGATCCAGGGATTAGAACACACGCGTTATCAGTCTGCTCAGCCTGCCATAACAAAACACAGGCTGGGAGGTTTAAACCACAGAAATCTACTTCTCACAGTTCTGGATGCTGGAAGTTCCAGATCAAGGTGCAGCAGGGTTCGGTTTCTGGAGAGGACTCTTCCCTGCTGCCGACAGCTGTCTTTTTTTTTTTTTTTTCACTTTTTTTCCTAGCTTTATTGGGGTATGACTGACAAATAAAAATTGTATGCATTGAGGATGTACAATGTGATTTTTTTTAAAGCATACAACATTATGATTTGCTATACATATATATTGTCAAATGATTACTACCATCAAAATACAATCAAGGTAATTAATACATCCACCACCTCACATAGTTATTTTTTAATTTTTTGTGGTGAGAACACAAGATCTACTTTTCTTAGAAACTTTCAAGTATATGATACTGTATTATTAACTATAATTACCAGGCTCTACAGTAGATCCCCAGAATTTATTTACCTTATAACTGAAAGTTTGTAACCTTTGACCAACATCTTGCAGTTTTCTCAACCCCTGCCAACCCCCAGTCCCTGGCAACCCATCCGGTTCTTTGAGTTTGACATTTTTAGATTCCAAATGCAAGTGAGATCATACAAGTATTTGTCTTCATGCTGCAGTTTCACATGGTCTTTCCTCTGAGCCCACGTGAGAGGGGTTGGGGGAAAGCTAAAGAGAAGGACCACTGTGGTATCTCTTCCTATAAGGATGCCAGTCCTATCGGATCAGAGCCCACCCATATGACCTCTTTTAACCTTAGTTACCTCCTTAATTGCCCCATCTCCAAATACAGTCACATTGCGGGGTAGGGCTTCAACATATGAATTTGGAGGGACACAGTTGAGTCCTTAGAAACAAAGGAAAGGAAGATAGACACTCAGCACTCCTGGGAAACAAATACTTTATAACTCAAGAAAATACGGCATTAATGTTATCTGACAGAAAGGATTTGCAAATTCATTTATTTTGCTCCACCTAAGTATTCTTTTCCCACGCTTCCAAAGCAGTGTCTGTCTCTGACATTGGCAGTGATAAAATCCACAAGCCTTCATGGCATTAGGACAATGGAGCCTTTTGTTTCATGGATACAGGGCAAGAAAAGTGGAAAAGCATTTCATTGGAACTGAGTGGTGTTTATGATGTACAGGATCCTCTAAAGGGTGAACCCAGGTCAGGGGCCCCTCTGGCCTTGTCTAAGGTAACCTTTTCTACAAGCATTTCCAAGATACAGCGAAAGAGATCAAGCAACTTGCTTTAACCTTGAAAAATGTCTGAGTCAGGACTAGGGCTCGGTGACATTTTTAAAACCATATTTACCATTCATGGCTGGAGACCAGTTCTTTATATAGATCAATATTAAATACTTTTGGTCAAGGATGGAGGTTTGAATCTCATTGAGTGGTAGTACCTAGCACAGATTAAGGATCAATGAATATAGGTTAAAATACAGCTGAATGAATGCTTATATAGCCTTACAACTTTTAAATATGAAAACATTGTAGAGTTGAAAGCCATTTTAGAGTCAAAGAACAGAAAGGTCAGTGACGGTCTCATAGGACTTCATAGTTATTGAGTCAGTACAAATGTCACATAACTACAGTTTTAATATAGTGGTCCTTGGTTATTTTGTCATAAACGTCAAAAATATTAATGCACGAAATATTCGTCTCTTCACGTAAGGGACTGAAAACCTCCTGAGAAAGACTTCATCTTGTCAGTTATTCCCTATCAGATCTACTGAAAAACTTGGCTTTCCAGGGAAAGGAAGCATTCTGAACAAAGCGTGAGTGCTGGAACATAGCAAAGCTTTGGTCATTGAGAATTCCATGTATCCAGTGCTACCACTGCCCTGGGGCCCAATGGTGGCAGCCACAGGGACATTGGGAGGGACAGATGTGGACAGCAGTGGTGCCATGGGGAGGCATCTTGAACTGGGAACACCAGAAGCAGTTTTAGATGCCATGTATTGAGCCCATACTGTCACTTACCGAGCTTCCTACCACTAACAAGGAAGCTGGTGATGCACTGGTCATGAAATTGTCCTAAATCCCTGATGAGCTCCTCGTTTCTTTTTTGGAACTAAATGAAATAAAAATTTCACTTGAGGATAACTTCTTCTGTTCACTTAAAAATTTTAAATTAAGGACTCTCAAGGTACACCTTTAACAAAAGATACAGCTTTAACAAAATTTTAATGGTTATAAAGGGAATAGTCGGTTAAAAACTCATGATAGAAGGGAGCTGCTTTGTGGTCCTAGCGTGGACAGCAATTTTATGGGAAATTATAACCCTTTGGAGGCTGAGTCATAAAAAAACAGTCCTCCAAATCACCAAGCAGTAATCATCATTATCATTTGTAAAAGAAAAATAAAAGAAAGAATCAAAGATGTTGGCAATAATGAGTTGCTGTGAATTTTGGTTTCTCCATAGGAGCTCAGACTGAGACAGGTAACCACAGCAAATAAAATTATCAGTGGCTTGAACTGTGATTGCAAGAACAGGGGACTTAATGATATTTGCTATATAATGGTTTGTTGTTTCAGGTTCCGAAAATTTAGGTCAAACTCAAATGGATCCCCTACTTAATATCCATTTAATTGAATTTGCTTTATAAATGAAGGGACCCATGTCACTAATTGAAAGAGTTTGTTTTGCTACATCTGTCCAGCCATAAAAAACACACATGCACACATGCACACACTCAGACGAAATAGGAAAACATATGTCTGCTTCACTGATTTGATTTTACTGGACTTTTATCTAGACAGACTTAACATATGTGTTAATATTAGTTTGACTTGTTCTTTCAATGTTTTTGAATTTTAAGAGTATAATGTATAGCACTTAGATTACCATATCCTGGTGAGAAATCTTGAAAAAGAGTTTTATCTTAAGCAAAAGTTTTATTAGATGATGTCCATTTTTAAGTTAATAGCCACACAACGTGTTAACTTTTAAAGTACCCTCAAATTCTCTATTGGAAATAGGTTTTGAATTGAGTTTGTTAAAACTTATCAGTTGTAGAACCTAAATTGAAACATTGTTTCTGCTACTTGAACTATGCCCAGAAGAAAACTTTTAAAGAGGATGATGACTTTTCTGTTTTATTTTGAGGTTACAGTGTAATGTAGTGCAAAACATCCAGACTGGCATAGAAATACCGAGGTTCTAGCTACTGTTCTCTCACTAAAGGGGTGTCTTTTACACTTTACCATTTACCCATTTCCTCTTCTAGAAAATGAGGCAGTTCAATTGTCAGTGAATTCTCATGCCCTGTGGTGCCTTAAAGACTCAGAGAAGAGGGGTCAAGGATTCTTACACCTACCACCCTTTAACCAGAGCAGCTTCAGTTTTAACTGTTTTACATATTGGGTGCTCATCCGCTTGTAAAATTTCACTTGAAAACATACTTCTATGCAAAACAGATTGCAAACCCCTTGACGGATGAACACTGAGGTCTACCCAAAGAGTATTCTAGCTTATAAACTGCTAACTTGCTTTTTAAAACTGTAGACTTCTGGATGTGTTATCCAGATTCAAACCGGCTGTGAATCCGTTAGGATTCTCAGTTACAGACAACAGAACTCAAACTCGAGTTTAAACAGAAAAAAGGAATTTGTTTTTAAAAGTAACTGTAAGCTGGGCTTCCCTGGTGGCACAGTGGCTGAGAGTCCGCCTGCCGATGCTGGGGACACAGGTTCGTGCCCCGGTCTGGGAAGATCCCACATGCCACGGAGCGGCTGGGCCCGTGAGCCACGGCTGCTGAGCCTGCATGTCCAGAGCCTGTGCTCCGCAACGGGAGAGGCCACAACAATGAGAGGCCCGCGTAGAGCAAAATAAATAAATAAATAAAATAAAAGTAACTGTAAGCTCACAAACTCTGTTGCAGGGGAAAGAGTAAAACCTGGAGGCTATGCAGTGAGGTACAACTTCCAAACCCAAACAGACTATTCCGTAGAAAAATCCACTGCCCAACACCCCTAAGCAGAGAAGCTGCGTCTCACAGCACTGATATTGGGTTTTGGCTGCTAGAACCTCCACCACTGTTGCTTTTGTCCAACACAGAGACATGCATGCACACACACACCACACACACACACACCCATGTTTCTCCTGGTACATACTCCAAAAGTTGCTGTCTTCTGATTCAGAGAATCATGTGGGTACATCTGATCAGTGCCCCAGCTACAAGGGAGGACTGGAAATCCAGTACTGTATCTGACTAGCCTTTTTGAGGAGATAAGATTCCCAAGACAGGAAGTTCCCCCAAATGTAGGAAGCATGTTCAAAAGATGACGACCAGCGCAAGCATTTCTTCATTTCTCTTTTTATTCACGAAATTTTTGTTACTGCCTACACTGCACCTGGCACTCCTCTGTGTGTTGGGATAAAACAACGAACAAAATAGACAGAGTCCCTCTTTCATAAAATTTTATGTTCTAAAGGAGCAGACAACAAACAAGTGAACGAGTAAATGTTCAATATGCCAGAAGCTAAGTGCTAAAAACTGAAATAGTCAGGATAAAGGGACAGAGAATGATGAGTGGGAACCACCCTGACCAGGAAGGAGTCAGGGAGGCATCACTAAGGAGTTTGCACCTAAGCAAAACGTAAGACGGTGCTGAGAAGGACATAGGTCCCGCAGACAGATTTAGCAGGAGTGTTCCAGGCAGAGACACTGGCACATGCAAAAGCCCCCAGGCGAGGCAAATATGTTCCACACACTGATAATACTCTCACGGACCCTTTAGGAGGAAGTGCAAAGCCCAGAGTCAAATAATGCATTCTCTAGTCTTCCTAAGGGCTTGAATGTTTTCCACACTTAAGGTTCCCAAGTGACAACTGTGGGACCACACAAGGAACTTGTATGTATCCAGGGCAACAGGAGAAGGTCAGCAAGAGCAAAAACCAGAGTTGAGTTGCTGGTTCCAACTCTGTTGTAGCTGCTGCAGGAGCATCTTATAAAGAGAGAGCTGTTTTTACTGCCAGAGACCTGCTTCAGAGCATGGAAGGAACCATCTGACCATGGGTAGACAACTCTCCCCAAACACTGACACCTGCTCATTCTGAAGAGTAACAAGATGGGCATTTGTCCAAGGCAAAGAAAGGACCTTCTAAGCAGCATGTAGTAAGTGAATGTAAATCCCACCCGTAGCTCAATGTCATTTAATTATAAATGTTCACCTGCTCACTCCACCCATAGATGCTCAGTTAGTGGTTTGAGAAACTCTTCTAGAGTTGTATGAAGTCAGAAGAAGGAAAGGGTATTTGGTAAAGATAATGTGAAATGTCACAGAAAGTAAGGACAGGAAAAGAGTTGGAAAAGGGACTCCTATCTCTAAGGGCTCACTCTCTCCCCCATTCCTCTCTTCTCCTCTCTGTGCATCTTCTTCATTTCTCCTTTTTTCTCTACACATTGGCTTCTGTTTTTCTAGCGGGAAACATGGTGGTCAACATGCTTTACGTATCACGGTACTGAAATCTAAAAAATATGAGTTCTCTTACTGAGTTCTAGAAAAAGAATTTCCAAAGATGGACTCTGTGATAGAAGAAAGACTATATCTGGTCTTTGTCTCTGGTTCCTGGCTCAGAGATTCAAAAACCATTGGAATTTTCTGAGTGGTAAGTGCCTTTGTTATGTTAATGAAGTGACTCGTGGCTGGTACCCAGGTAGCTTCAGGATGGAAGCTGGTCATCAGAAAGACCAGGCATGTGGCTAGAGGGCTGGAACCTTCAGCCACTGGACCTCCAGGGAGAGGGTAGGGGCTGCAGATTGAGTACAATCACACGGCCAACCAATCGTGTCTACTCAATGATATGCCAACAAAAACTCTGCATACCAAGGCTCTTCCTGGCTGGTGAACATATCACTGCGCCAGGAGAGTGAGGTACCCTGAAGCTCCTCAGGGATACAGCTCTGTGTCTGAGACCATCCCAGACCTTGCCCTGTGCAACATTTCATTCGGCTGTTCCTGAATTGTGTCCTTTATAATAGAACTGTAATCATGAGTATAGTACTTCCTTGAGTTCTGAGAGATTTTCTGTCAAATTATGGAAACTGAGGGGGTCATAGGAACCCCCAAATTTATAGCACGTCAGTCAGAAGTGTGGATGACCTGGGTAGCCCACCTGCAGCTGGTGTCTGAGGTGAGAGCCCTTAACCTGGGGAGTCTGATGTTAACTTCAGGTAGTTAATGCCAGAACTGACTTGCAATCCACCCATCTGGGGTGGAAACAGAATAGACTCTGACTAACCAAGCCTAATCCATGAGACCAAATAGTAGGATAATATGATTAGCCCAGCTGGACTCTTCTTCCCGCCCTAAACCAATCAATGGTCACATTTATAAACTTGGTGGCACCCGTAGCAACCAGGTGACTTGGGGGAAGGGGAAGTTCCTAGAAAAGAGATGCTGGGCAGACAATATCCTGGTTTTTCCTCCCACTGCTAGAGCTTCAGTGAATGACCGAGAATGTCATGCATTTCATTCATAAATCTGGTCAGATCTACAGATGGCTGTGCCGATGCTATAAATTCATGTGATCATTCCATGTGACGGGAAAGTACATGCAATGCTGACCTTCTAAATGTTGAAACACTTCTACATGACAAAACACTTTCCAGCAGCTAAAATGTCTTATATTAAAGCTGAGAATGTATAAATGGTAATCTGATCTTATAAACAACTGGCTATGGCAAAACTATTCAGTGCTTTTCTCAAGTATATAGTTTCTTTGGCACGATAGAAAAGTACCCTCCTAAACACAGCCCCGAAAGTAAATGTAAGGTGGATTCTGGCAGTACATTTGCAGAGAGAGCAGTAGTTTCCCATGTCGTATCATGGTCTGTCACTTTCTGCCGACAGAAGTCTCCCTGGCCCCCTAGGAATGTGTTCTGTATCTCACGGCACACCATTGCAGCACTGTATGCATTAGCTCTTAGCTCTCTACACTGCAGTTGCCTGGGAGTTCATCTGTTTCCACCAGGAGACTAGCCAGGAATTGAGAACACAGGCTGCCTTTTCTTCTGTTCTGTCCTCAAGACCACTGCCTAGAACGTAGCAGGAGCACAATAAATATCAGTGATATTTGCCTTGCTTGATGGTCTTTGGCAAGTGACCTAAACTCTCTGAGGTTGGTTTGCTTGTGGGTAAAATGAAGGTAATTATAATCCTTACTTCACTGGGTTGTTATGAGGATTAAAGCCCCATAAATGCTACTGTTGTTGCTGTTGCTAACTGTGGCCTGGTCGGCAATCATTATTCACTGATTAGACGCCATCAGACCCAAAGCAAGCTATTTATAGCTGGAGGAATCACAAGAGAATATTTCACAAGAGCTCCAAGTCCCTGTTCTCAAAATAAGCAGCAGATGAGACCTCACTACTCAGCCTCCCCTCTCCTGGCATCTCCGTGGTCACTACACCCTGGACATTATTAGAATTTTTTGACTACGTGTCAACGTATTTACACATTCATATTTACTCCTTACTATTCATTTGTTTGTAACAAGTCATCGACGTAGTTTATCAGGAGTCAAATAATGTAGTTTTAGTTTACTCTATGCTGCACATTTAGAGACTTTATTACACTTTATAATGTGAAATGAGGAAAAAAGATTCTGGTCCTTTTTCTATTCATTTTATTAAACCACTCTGCTCCAGAGTATAGGCATTTTTCATTTCTCTTTTTAATATGCCAGCTCTACTCCTTACTCATTCGTGTCCTCTATCCTGAGATGTTAGTCAATAAAGTAAACATATTATTTATATATATAATATATATAATTTATATATAATATATATAATTTATCATGTATATGTAGATTAAATTGTATCATTAAAAAATCATTCTTATGCTTAGGCTCTTTATGGAAATCAAGAATCGTAACATCCCATTCATACCATAGTTGTAAAGACATCATTTCAAAACACACATACACACTTGGGAAAGAGCAAGTAGACATAAAGTTCCAGCAGGCAAATAGAACCTCTTTTTAACCAAAAAGAAAAAAAAAATTCTTTGGAAAGAATTCCTGAGGTGCCAGAAGAATTCTGGAAACTAATACTATTAAGAGGATAGTAGCTATAAGCTGAGAATTATAACTGTAGTTATACATAATACCAGAGCAACCCCTGAAGAAAGAAAACGCTTTTTTTGTTTAAAGTCACACTCTTCAAAGATATATTATTTAATTAGTAAAGGAAATGCCATTCTTTTGATTTTTTTTTTTTTTTTTGGTAGAGAAGAGAAGAAAGTGCATCAGCTGGAATTTAAATGTATCGCACTGAATAAAGGTATCTGACACTTGCCAACTACCAAATTAATTTGACATAAAAATTGAAGTTATTTGAACTATTAATTACATAATTAGAACTTACATTGGTTTGAAGCCATTTTTAGAAGCTTATTAATTCAAGGTGATTTTTTTTTTCAATCTTCAATCAAAAACATTATTCCAAAATGCCCAGGGTGGATTTAAATGTGGAGTAAATTCTCTGCTGCCAGGAAGACACTGAAATATGTTGATAATGCCTGTACCCTCTCAAATACACAAAGGTGAGCTTGTTACCTAAGTCGCACATTCCATCCTTAGTTGAGATTATAATCCTAAATCTTTGTTTTCAACAAGTTCTTAGGAGATTATAGACAAGGGTCTACTTAATTTAACACAAAGTAAAATGTCACAATTTACCGTGAGTGGTCACAACATGGGCATCTCAACAGTGGTATGTTAAATGTGTCACTTCTTGAATTGTTGCCAGCTAACATTCATTTTGTGACATATGAACATTGCCGGGGAAATTCAGAATCCTTCAGCCACTTACATCTCACATTCATACTCCCAAGTTTTATTAAAGGCACCAGCGTTGCTCCCCATTAGGACTTGTCATGCGATGTTTTATTTTGATATTTTACTTCACTGATTTTCATCACAGTTTCCTACCTCGGTTCCAGACACTATGACTGCATTCATAAACTTGAATATAATATGCATGTGAAATCATATTTCCTTCTTGGACACATTAGCAAAATTCCATCTGTCTGCTCCTTTTTAAACTGTTAAGTTTTCCACATTGAAAAGAGAATTGGGTTACAATTACCTACTGAGACTTTTCATCAGAATAACATTCTAAGTTGTATATAATGTTGTTCCATATCCTCCCTTGCCTGAGGAGTTTAAAAGAGTTCACACACCCAGATATGTCTGCAGTAAACCTAAAGGCATATTAAAGCGTTTTAAGGTTGAAAGGAATTCTCAGAGATGTTTCTAGCCTAATCCCTTCATTTTTCAGATAAGAAAGCTCAGCTAAAAAACGAGGAGAGAAGCAGGATGGGTGAGAACTCTAGGACCGAACTTGCAGCATTCAAGTCTGCTTCCATCACTGCCGGGACTGTGAGACGTTTGGCAATTTACTTCACCTCTCTGAGCCTTTGTTTCTGTGTAGTAAAATTACGATAATACCCACTCTACAGGGTTTCTGTGAGAATTAAATGAGCTAATACATTCATTACCAGGAAGAACAGTTCTTGTCCATTTCTGTAATTTCAGTGAAGAGAGGATTTCCTTAAATACCCCTGAGTATCCCTTTGGAAGAGGACGTAGAACAGAGATCGTTTCTCTCCCTTTATCCTGGGATCAGCTGCCCACGGAACACTCAACTTCTGCTCTGTTCTAATACTCATCTTAGGTTACCCTTCCGTGGAAAATCTGGATGCAGAAATCCATCTGATTCCAGGGTTTGCTGCATGAAGCCTGTTGTTGCCACGTTGTCTGGTAACAGCTTCATTTGTCGTAAAGGTGATGTTTGGCTCTCCCTGTGACCAGTTTTGTTTTCTCTCTCATTTGGTTCAGAACTCTGGCAAGAAAACACCCACACAAAGCACGTAGCTCACAGAGTTCCCGGACAAAGAGAGCACTCAGTAAGCATTGGCTGTTTCCTCCGTTATTCCTTCTTGCTCCAAGTAGCCTATCACATCAGTGTCAAAATTAATATCACAGCCCAGATCCCTTAATTACAGTGCTAAGATCTCATCTGTGGACAGGAAAAAATAAATAGTTTTGATTGTTTAATACCTTAAGATCATATAATTGTTTCTATTTCACAGCCCCTCAGATCCACTTAACTAATCACTATGCCCTTATCTGAGGCAAACGAGTGCTGCAAATATTTATTAATATTCCTTGGGTCCCACGACTCAAATAATAGAAATTTATATTATTACATAGAGTATTTAAATCACACCTTGATATTTTGAGATGTACAAATATAGAAGTAAAAAAAAATCACCACACCTTTCATTTCTCAAATGAATAAGTTGCATTTCTCGGACTGGAGTTTTCAGTTTGTAAATGCTACATTCCTCACCTTTATAACTTTGGAGGCTATAATTTTCGACTTAAATTTACTATTTGCCACTTCCCACAATTACTCACTTATATATACAGCCTACTTAATACCATACACATACCTAGAATTTTTTAATTTTTAGTAAATTTCCTTTTTTATTTCATAGTTTAATAAAAATGGCTATGGATGTTTGCATAGTAAAACTCTGAATAATAGATTTTCAGTTTCTTTAGAACAGTTCCGGGCTCTTTCTCATTCGTCGCATTCATCATAAATCAGACTATGTCAGTGGTCTCAAAATCTCCCACCATCTTCCCTTCCTGTGTGGAATTAAATCCTTTAAAGCCCACTGTAAGCTGGCCCTGCCTTCCCCCTGACCTCACCTCCAGGGAGTCCCCCACCTCCCATCCCCCATCACTCAGGGTCTCCTAGCCACAGTGACCTTCTCACTGGGCCAAGACATGCCACGGGCACCCCCATCGAGGACACTTGAACCTGCCCTTCCCTCTGCCAGGAACTCTCTCCAGGCAGATGTGTGCTTGTCCCAGCCCCTCACTTCACTCAGTCCTCTGCTCAAATGCCATCTGCTGAGAGAGACCCTTTCTCACCATCTTCCCCCAGACACCCCGACACTCACCCTCCAACCCTCCCTATCACCCCATCTTGTTTCATTTTCTTCACAGCCCTTATCGCTACCTGAGAATATGTACATATTGGTTATTCTTTATGCTCTGCCCCCACTTCTAAGATGTAAGGTCCACAAAACTAGAAATTTAATTTTCTTTATTCCTGTATCTCAATTACCTGGCAGATGTTAGACACTCAAAAATGTGTTGAATTAATAAATAACAGATAAAGCTTGGTGTATGTCAATACTCAGCACAGCTCCTGGCTTTTAGTGAGCTTGAATAAATGATGATTGAATAAATGAATAAATTATTTCGTTCAACAAAAAATACACTGCACCCAGAACAAAACGGCACGACCTATCTACTGTCAGACACCTTAGAAACTTACTGGAGAGAGAAGAATTACATGCACAGAAAAATTTTAAATGCTATGTAACACTGTGCTAAGCTGCATGTAATCAGTTCCACAATAATTGTGTCTAAATCAATGATACAGCTATTAAGTGCATGGCTGCCCAGGAAGTAGACTTTGATGAGAGTGGAAGTTCTCAGGCTGGCTTCATCGAGTAGCAATTTGAGATGGATCTTAAAAGATTTGTTTTAGATAGGGAAGTTAGGGAGGCGACCATCACAAATAGGAAGAAAAAAGCCAGTCCAGGGCTTCCCTGGTGACACAGTGGTTGAGAATCTGCCTGCCAATGCAGGGGACACGGGTTCGAGCCCTGGTTTGGGAAGATCCCACATGCCGCGGAGCAACTAGGCCCGTGAGCCACAACTACTGAGCCTGCACGTCTGGAGCCTGTGCTCCGCAACAAGAGAGGCCGCGACAGTGAGAGGCCTGCGCACCGCGATGAAGAGTAGCCCCCGCTCGCCGCCACTAGAGAAAGCCCTCGCACAGAAACGAAGATCCAACACACCCAAAAATAAATAAATAAATAAATAAATTTATTTATTTTTTTTAAAAAAGCCAGTCCATAATGGAGTTGTATTTCCTGTTTTTTTTCTTTTTTTCTTTTTTTTAATTGAAGTATAGTTGTTGTACAATATTACATAAGTTACAAGTGTACAATATAGTGATTCACAGTTTTTTTAAGTTATATTCCATTTATAGTTATTATAAAATATGGGCTATATTCCCCATGTTGTATAATGTATCCTTGTAGCTTATTTATTTTATACATAGTAGTTTGTACCTCTTAACCCCCTCCCCCTATACTGCCCCTCCCCCCTTCCCTCTCCCCACTGGTAACTACCAGATTGTTCTCTGTATCTGCGAGTCTGCTTCTTTTTTGTCATATTCACTAGTTTGTTGGAGTTGTACTTTCTTAACAATGCATTTTTTCAAGTGGAAGTTTTCCAATTTAAGCACATAACGAATATTAAATTGTATATCCCAGGCAATGCTGAGATTCTCATGATTTGAAGTTTAAAATTATAAAATAAAAATTAGTAGGAGCTAATTATAATATTAATTATAATATTATCAGTAACTGAAATCTCTACTCATGTGCTAAGATGCAATTATTTTTGCTTCAACTAATTTAATCAAATATTAGGATGAGTGTTACTGAATTATACCTGTTTTGAAAACAAAAATGCTTTTAGAAGAAAGGGTTTTAAAATATATTGAAGATACGGGAAGGTCCTGGAGTGTCTTAACATGGCCATATCTATAAAGCATGCTTTTGATGATTATAAGTTACTGAAGATATTTTCAGAAATATTCACTGTCTCAGACATGCTCATTGTCTTATCCTGTACTTGAAGAGTAAGTGGCTTAAAACAGATTCGCACTCGGGGCTTCCCTGGTGGTGCAGTGGTTAAGAATCCGCCTGCCAATGCAGGGGACATGGGTTTGAGCCCTGGTCTGGAAAGATCCCACGTGTCGTGGAGCAACTAAGCCCGTCCGCCACAATTACTGAGCCTGCGCTCTAGAGCCCGCGTGCAGTAACTACTGAAGGCTGCACGCCTTGAGTCCGTGCGCTGCAACAAAAGAAGCCACCGCAATGAGAAGCCTGCACACCTCAACGAAGACCGCAACAAAGAGTAAACCCCCGCTTGCCACAACTAGAGAAAGCCCGCGCGCAGCAATGAAGACCCAACGCAGCCAAAAATAAATAAATTTTTAAAAAATAGTAAGAGTAGTTGTTTCTGATTTCTTTTTTCCCCTCTTGCAGGTGACTATTTTGAAGCTAGAAAAGTGAAATAAACTATATTAAATAGAAATTCGATGTGTCTTGCCTTAATTTGACATTATAAAAGAACAAATGGAGAAAATGAAGAAAGAAAAAAAAGAAGGAAGGAAGGAAGGAAGAAGGGAGGGAGGGAGGGAGGAAGAAAACCAACTAATACAAATGTGTAACAGACTTGTCGAGTTCCACATTTCCAGAACTGGACTCTTGACTATCCGTCCACATTGGCTTCTCCTCCCACCTCCCCATCTTCGCTGGGGGCCCCTCCTTCCCTTCAGACCCTCAGGCCAAAACACTTGTCTTGATTCTTGACGCCTCTCTTTTCTCACAACCCACATCTAAACCATCAGGAGGTCCTGCTGGCTGTGCTTTCAAAATACGAAAATATATCCAAGTCCTAATACTTCTTACCACCCCCTCTGCTATCCTTCAGTCCCAACACCATCCTCTCTCACTGAGAAGAGGGCACCAGCCTTCCAGGTGACCTTTCCTGCCTCCATCTCATCCAATGTCTCTTCTCCATCTAGCAGCCAAAGGAGACTTTTTAAAACTGTTCAAAACACTGGAATGAGTCTCCACTGTACTGAGAGTAAACACTTGTGACAGAAAGAGGGAAAACGGCCTGAGGCTGTCCTCAAACAGCTTCCAGGCCAGTTGTTGGTATTCTCAAGAGGGAAACAACCAGGAAGGAGCTATTTGAACAGCCGTTCAAAGAGAGTGGAATTTTCCTTCCAACCACAGTTCTCTTTTCATTGGACACATTTATAAACAAAAGAAAAGCTCCTGACTATCCCAACACTCTCGAATTTTCCGAGAACAGTACGAGTCCTAGATGTTCTCTGCTTTGAAATCTTCCACTGGAAACTGTTGTGATTTTTTTTTTTAATTGGAATTAGTTTCCAGCACCTCTGCCACTTCTCAGCTGACGCTGACGGGTCAGCTGGCTTTTGAGACGCAATTTCTCATCCGAGTTGGGACTTAGCAGGACCCGCCCAGCCTGACCCACAGGACCACGGCAAGAATTAACTGAGATTCTCATGTTTGGGGAAAATTTTATAACGAAAGTGTATCCTGTACACACGTATATCATTATTTAACACAACTGCTCAGCATCCTTCCTGGTGAAGGAGTAAACTGTTAGCATCCCATCACTCCACCTGCCGCCAGTGGTGACCCTCCCTATAAAATTACAAAGATTTCCAGACCCACCAGTGACCCCGTAGGCTTGGGTGCTCGCTGCTTCCCGTGTGATCATGTAATGAAGAGCAAGTGATGCCTTGTCCATTTTCAGAGCTGTCTTTTTCCTGCAGGGTTTGAAACCAAAGTGGCAAAGGGAATTGGGGCTGCTTGGAAAATGTAGCCTTTCCTTCCTCTTCCAGGAATCTCCGTGTACAAAGTCAGCTGCTATCATCAGCACGTTTCAGTTCCTGCCTCCTTGCTCTGCCACATCCCTAGCCTTGCTGAGAAAAAAAAAATGCAAAGCCTCCCCAAGAAAGAGCAGAAAAGGTGATCTTGTAAGAATGCGCTGTAGGACTTCCCTGGTGGTCCAGTGGTTAAGACTCCGAGCTTCCAATGCAGGGTTCGATTCCTGGTCGGGTAACTAAGATCCCACATGGCGCGGCCAAAACAGAAAAATAAATAATCATATTCTCTATCTAATTCTAGCAAATCTCATGGAAGAAGTGTGTCTTTATATTTTAATAAATAGATCCTCCAAATCTCAGCCTAAGCGCCTCTTCTTCAGACCTTCATTCCCCAACCCACAATCTTTCTCAAAGCATCTTGCTTTTCTTAACTATTGTTCACCACGGTTTGCTGTTAGATGCACTTGTTTGTTTCCACATGTCTGCCTGCGGCCGCCGGACCCTAAACTTTCTGGGAGTAACAACCATACCTGCTGTCCTCAGCGCTATGCTCCCTTCCAAGGCACCCGGCCCACTGTCCAGGCCCAACACACATTTTGAATGAGCAACTGAGTTAAACAAATAAATAAGAGGGAGAAGGCCTTCCAGTTCCTCATGCCAGATACATCTCAACCTCAACACTTAGTCAGCTCGCCCCACCGTCCCGTGTAGGCCTGGATTTTCACCCTCCCTGTTCACTGCCATCCAAGTGCAGTCACTCCATAGCACCTCAACCCTCACTGGTCTTCTCCCTCCTTCTACTCTTACAAGTGAGTGCTGCTTTCCCAAAATAGTCTGTAAGTTTCCAGAATATAGTCTACAATTTAGATTTCTTTTGCATCCTTCATAATGCATTTTACTTTTTTTAAAGATTTATTTTGATGTGGACCATTTCTTTTATTATTTTTTTTAAGTTATTTTTATTTATTTATTTTGGCTGTGTTGGGTGTTCACTGCTGTGAGCAGGCTGTCTCTAGTTGTGGCGAGCGGAGTCTACTCTTCGTTGCAGTGCACAGGCTTCTCATTGCGGTGGCTTCTCTTGGTTCAGAGCACGGTCTCTAGGCAGACGGACTTCAGTAGTTGCGGCGTGTGGGCTCAGTAGTTGTGGCTCATGGGCTCTAGAGCACAGGCTCAGTAGCTATGGTGCACGGGCTTATTTGGTCCGCGGCATGTGGGATCTTTCTGGACCAGGGATCGAACCCGTGTCCCCTGCATTGGCAGGCGGATTCTTAACCACGGCACCACCAGGGAAGCCCCTGATGTGGACCATTTTTAAAGCCTTTATTGAATTCATTACTATATTGCTTCTGTTTTATGTTTTGGTTTTTTGGCTGCGAGGCATGTGAGATCTTAGCTCCCAACCAGGGATCAAATCTGCACCCCCTGCATTGGAAGGCAAAGTCTTAACCACTGGTCCGCCAGGGAAGCCCCTCATAATGCATTTTAAATAAGATAATCTAAGACTGAGGCTGCCCTCAGCCAAGGGCTCTCTAAAATGGCATGAGAGGTACAGGGCTGACAAAAGGGCTCAAAATAACTTAGAAATAATTCACATAACTTTTGAATACATAGTGTCTGTGACTCATACCTCATTTCAATTATTAGCCCTCAATAGTGCATAATCAAATATCTTTCAGGCCCCAAATCGCACTCCCAGTAATTCAGCCTCATAATTCTTTGCTGAAACAGAAATGCCTCTCACCCCAAAAAATATTCCAACACAGCAAAAAGATAAAACGCTTTAGTAGTATTCTAGACCTACTTCAGTATTCGAGAATGTTTGCTGTGGATGCAACTGCCACTTGGGACTTCTCCTGCCCAGGTGGCCATTTCTCCTTCTTTAATTCACATCTGATATTCTCCTTCTGTCCTCCAGTTAGGAAAATATAGATACGGTTTTCAGGTGAACCCAGTCTTCAGTAAAACAGAGAGGAAAAACAGCACAAAAGTCTGACAGCGTTGTATTCCTAGCCAAAACTTCGGATTCAGCATAACTTAACTTATGTGTTTAATTATCTAATTCTTCCAATGTAACTATATTTTGTGTTGACTTTTTGGAAACCCTTCATTATTTGCATATCTTCTGACGCCCCCCCCCCGAAAAAATATGAGCAATTAATAATTTTTAGCAGTCAAGCTAAGTTTGGAGTTGATGACAATGCATGAACTAAAATACCTACCTAAATACAAAGAAACTCTTCTAAAATAGAAATTTGGAGCTTTGAGAATTTATTGAGAACTTTATTACATTCCTCTGTGGTTTATCTCCTTTCAGTTTCCCACAAATGTATACACCTTTGGAGGTAGAGATGATACTGCTTAATCTGCCCCGACTCATGTGGCTTCTTTGAGAAGCTTTTAGAAAGGAATGAAGAGGCTTAAGCACACTTTGGGTTGATATGGCTTGATCTGTAACATCCACAAAAAGCATTTAACTTCTTGTATCCTTATCTAAGTTAGATGCTGTTGAAATACTCAAAGACCAAAAAGTAAAATTGCCCAACCTAAGAAGAAATAAGCTCTAAAAGTCTTTTTGTCTTCCAAAAAGGTTAAAATCTCAAGTTCAACATGTGATCATACGTGGAGGAACAGAATACAAATGTGTGTAAACATGGCGACAAAGAATCTCCAAGGTTGTTCCATCGTGAGACTGATTAAAATTTGACATGTTTGAACTCTCAACACATTTGCTGAACTTCCGGAAAGTTCTACCCTTCATAATTAACCACTGATGAAATTTTACTAGGAAAAAAAATTACAAGCTCTAGTCAGAATCTCTTTAAGTCTGAGGGAGCAAATTCCATGAGAATGATCACCTTCCTATATGAGAGACTGCCACAGAAAGGCTCTGAAACCAATCTGTCCCCAACAGCTAATAATTCACCTATTATCAAACCCTCTAGAATCATAATACCTCAGTCCCAACTGTATGCCTGCAAATTTGTGACAAAACAGTTGATGAATTGCAGTGACTGGCCAAACGGGTGATGTGCCTTGGGGTTTCAGAACTCCACCCACCCTACGTGTGAGAAGAATTTATGAAGATAACATGACACGCTAATATATTTTTACAGCTTAAACAAGATATTCCATGCCATTTTTGAGCACCACACGTAGTTTATCAATATAAATCCTAAGACCTTTATCCCCTTTTGTTTCTTTGCTGCTACACATAATATAATTATCAAAAAGGTTAAGACTGACGAGTGGAAGAATTTCAATCCTGGACAGAAGCTCTCTTTTCCGTTTCTTTTTCTATTTTCATTCATTGGTTCATTTCGATTTTTGTTGTTTTTGTTACAGTTGTCGTAATACAATCTTCAGCCATAGCAAAAATGCGTAAAACACTTTGAATGGCTTCAATGTGACCTTTGAAAAACCTTATTCCTCTATCTGCATTTAAATGGGTCAGGTGGTGTGTCAGATCCTAAAGCAGCATTGGCTGGCATTCAGGTATCTTTCAGAGAGAAATCAGGGTCACCACCTCCGTCGGATAAAACTCTTAGTTCGTAGGTAGAAAGACATCAGCACTGTCCTCTGCCCCAGCTGTTGGTGAATGTCAGGTCTGCGTCAGAGGGCTGTTCTCATTCTCTAAGATGGTTTGAGCAGTTAATTATGGAAAAGTACTCCAGGCATCCCTGCTTAATCAAATTTTGTATATAAATATATAATGTATATGAGTAGTCAGGAAAATTCCTGTAAATTGAAAGAGTTAACATGTACCAGGCCTGTCAGTGCTTATGATAAAAAAAAGAACAAGCAGCTAACATTTGGTGAGTCATTAGCCCATGCCTGGCACAGTGTACTTTCCCTGCATTAGCTCACTCAGCCCTAATACAACCCTACGAGATAGGAACTATTACAATGCCCATTTTCTAAAAGAGGAAACAGGCTTCTGGGGTTTAAATAAGGTTTAAAAAATAAAAAACTTCTAAGTGGAAGAGCAGGAATTTGAACTTGAGTCTAGCCTACTTCAAAATCCGTGCCCTTGAGAGCTAGGCTTAATGGTTTCTGTAAAATTCATACACACGTCACGTTACTTTGAAATTTCTCAAACAGAAAACATGCACTGGAATAAGATTTAGCCATCTCACGAATCTTTTAAAATCAGATATGGAGGCGCGTCATCACCAGTTGTGAACAAAGTGATCTTGGAAAATTTACTTAAAGCCTCCAAGCTTCAGTTGACTCATTTGTAGAAAGCTCTCAAGATTATGAAGGGATATATGAGATCGTGTATGAGAGAACAGAGGAAAAAACCACAGGTGGAGCATTTTCCCCGTTAATCCATTTACAGAGTTTCAATATTTAAGATAACTCAATCTGAAAACTGATGAGTTTTCTCTCTTACACATATTTTCTCTCTTAATACCTTGCTTGCAGTGGGCAATTTCATAAATATCTCTTGAAGAGAATGGAATGTTTCCAGTAACCCCTCCTAGGAAAACGTAGCCTGATTGAAACTTTGGTGATGGCTTCCTCCCATTGCATTTTGTCCGTAGGAATCTGTACACCGAACTCCAAGTGTACGCTCTCATGTAAGAGCACATCGCATTCTAAAATTGAAACTGAAAAAAAAACCGAACATACAACAGGTAAAACCTCAGCCATCTGCAGAAGCACTGCCTTAAAAAGATGTGCAAATATAATACACTGCTTTCGGAGAAAGGCGTCTCTGAAATTCTCAGCAGTAGGTCTAGAGCTGTCCCATCCACTAGCCACACTGACTACTGAGCATTTGAAATGTGGTCCAAAATGAGATCTGCTCTTGACACTGAGCCCAAGCTCACTCTGCTCATCAAATGCAGGCCAATAAATCGGGAGAGGAGGTGTTGGGGCAAGGAAGAACGACTTTAATCGAAAAGCCCGCAGACTGAGAAGATGGCAGAATAGTGTGTCAAAGAACCATCTTCCCTCACTCTGAATTCGGGCTCCCTTTATACAGAGGAAGGGGAGGGGGAGGGGCCCAGTGCAATGCCAGACCAATGGCTGAGCAAGACCACTAAAGGCTGCTTGCTGACAGCCTACCCTATTACACTCTAAGAGTAAAATCTGAAGAGTTTTTTTTTTATGTTTTTGTCCATGTGAGGGAATTTTGGGTGAGGGAGGAGGTGAGGGAGCTCCCTGAGTGTGAAGACTTAGGATGGAAAAAAAAACGAATGTAAAATGTCTCATTAATAATTTTATTAATGGTGGTGGTGGTGTCATGAATTGGGAGATTGGGATTAACATATATACACTAATATGTATAAAATGGACAACTAATAATAAAATAAAATAAAATAAGCACACATTTCTAAAGTTTAAAAAAAAAAATTGACCTTAGATAATAACAGGCAGAAAACAGAAATATTGTGTAGAGATTTGGTGAACATATTTTTGTGATGCTTTGAAAAGTTCTGAATAAATTTGAATATTGTATTACTGTTTAAAAAAATAATAATTTTATGCTGACTGCATGTTGAATGGATTCTATTTGGACTATATCATATATAATATTAATATATATATATGATATAACATATATGACTATACAGTCATATAAAAATTAACTTCACCTGCCTCTTTTTACTTTTTAATGTGGCTACTAGAAACTTTAATACTGTGAGAGTTAATGGTTCACATTATTTAACTATTCAGTGCTGGCCTAGAGTGTTTACCAAATCTAATCACTATAATTAAGCAATAATATAATTTATTACTGGCGAAAATGTAAAAGACAAGCAATTACAGAATCTAGGAAGTAGATTAAAAGTCATTCAGGGGACTTCCCTGGTGGTGCAGTGGATAAGAATCGGCCTGCCTGTGCAGGGGACACGGGTTCGAGCCCTGGTCCGGGAAGATCCCACATGTCACTGAGCAATTAAGCCCTTGTGCCACAACTACTGAGCCTGTGCTCTAGAGCCCACAAGCCACAACTACTGAAGCCTGTGCTCTGCAACAAAAGAAGCCACTGCAACGAGAAGCCCGTACACCGCAACAAAGAGCGGCCCCCACTAGCCACAACTAGAGAAAGCCCATGCGCAGCAACAAAGACCCAATGCAGCCAAAAATAAATTAATTAAATTAAAATCTTAAAAAAAAAAGTAATCCGTATTCCTCGCTCCCATCCCTGGTATCATTGCTGTCATTCATCTCACTTGTATATATAAGCTGGCTATACCTATGGTATACACACAAGCATAAGTAATTGAATAAATTAAGCTTTAAAAAAAATAGTCATTCAGTACATCCTCAGGGCTGTTGAGAGACAGTAAACTCTAACTTTACCATATTGTTTAGTAAAATGGAAATCATTCTACAATAAAAAATTTAATCACATTAGCTGTCATAACAAAACACCACAGACTGAATGGCTTAAACAACAGAAATTTATTTCTCATAGATCTGGAGGCTGGAAGTGCCAGATCAAGTTATGTGCAATTTGACTCTCTCTCCTTGGCTTACACGTGGCCACCTTCTCCCTGTGTCCTCACATCGTCTTTCCCACGTGTGTCTGTGTCCTAATCTCTTCTTCTTATAAGGAAGCCGGTCCTATTGGATTAGTGCCCACCATATGACCTCATTCACCTTCATTACCTCTTTAAAGGGCCTATCTCCAAATACAGTCACATTTCGAGGTACTGGGGGATTAGGCTTCTACACAGGAATCCGGAGTGGGGGGGTGGGACACAAGTCAGCCCATAACAATCATTCAGCTAAGTATTTAAAGAAAAATCCATTATGAACATTGTTTCTTTTTTCTGATTATAGAAGCTTTGTAATATATTAATGGATTTCCTGAGTGAATCCTTGCTTAAGAAAAATCTCTCTCCAAATGATGAATATTTGTAATCGTATAGACATATATTTCTCTTTACAGAAGTAACTTGAACTTCCACTTTATAAATCAATGTCTTGCAAGTCTTTTTATTGGTTTCCCAGAGTTTAACTCCAGGGAGATCATACTTTTCTCTCCGGACAAAATGGAGGCGTTTGGGGCATCGTTGAACAGTATTGTATAAGGCAGGAGGATTCACCCAACATTCACATAAGCTGAGCTTTGACTTTTCGCATTACACAGGTTCTTTTTATGATCTGTTGAAAATGTTTCTCAATGCTGGTTGGGTTGATGCACGTGGTAGTTAAGAGTACAGACAGTCCTCAAAATGGCAACGACCGAAGGTCAAACCCCCGATTTGCCAGTTCCTCAATGTGTGATCCGAGGAACATTGTTTAACCTCTTACACCTCAGTTTCCTGATCTACAATGTAAGAAAAATAAGGGTACCCTTAATCACAGGGCTGTGAGGAGGATGAAATAATTAAATTCCTGCTCCAACAGATGAACAACTAATTTCTTTCATTGTTCTCTATGTCACCACGTAACACCTAGGGAGACAACAGGTGATGGGTCTCTTAATACAGCAGCTCACTTTAGGTACTTTGTCTCCAGACACTGTGTTTGGTTTGTGACTCAGCCACCAACAGCCATTAAGAAATATTATTTTGAGCTATGATTGGGAGAACAGTAGCAAAAAAGATTATTTTTTGGAAAGACGTCTTTGAAAATGGCACAAAAATACATTATAATAGAAGTCGAGGGGACAGAAAACAATGTTTGGGAATATCATCAACAGGTGTAGGAAAAAGGGAAGACTTGTTGAAGAGGTAGATTATTAGAAGTTTGCAGTCAGCAACGACAAAAGTGAGGTCAAAGCTTGGTTTGAATCCAGGAGCCGACATGGGAAAAAGTGACCCTAAAATAACTCACTTAGGGGTGAAACCATAGCCATGAGGTGAGTCCAGCTTTCCTGACACATTAGGAAAATGTATATGAGCTAAATCTGAAAAAGCAAAAGCAAATTGTCTAACTTAACAGCAGGAAGTAACAGATTTTATGCCCCCACCAATCCCTTTTTTGTTTCTTAGGATCCAGGAAGAATCGGAAAAGTCTTGTCAACAGGACAACCAATCAGGAATGAAAAAAATTGTTACTGACTGTTCTTTCAGAGGGATTACAGTAACATCTGGTTGGGATTGCATACTTATTTAATCTTTCTTCAAAAGTCTTTAACTTGGAAAAAGGAAACATTCAGTTGTTTCAGAAATCGAGACTATTAGTTGACACATAATTATTTTACTTTGTGACATTTTATAAAAAACTTATCCCACTATGTAAATGTTGATTTTTTAAAAATTTTTATTGGAGTAGAGTTGATTTACAATGTTGTGTTAGTTTCAGGTGTACAGCAAAGTGAATCTGTTATACATATGCATAGATCCACTCTTTTTTAGATTCTTTTCCCATATAGGTCATTACAGAGTACTGAGAAGAGTCCCCTGCGCTATACAGTAGGTCCATATTAGTTATCTATTTTATACATAGCAGTGTGTATATGTCAATCCCAATCTTCCAATTTATCCCTCCCACCGCCCTTTCCCCCATGGTAACCATAAGTTTGTTTTCTACATCTGTGATTTTATTTCTGTTTTGTAAATAAGTTCATTTGTACCTGTAAATGTCGATTCTTAAGCCAATGGTGAAAAGAGCTAATTAAATTGCTACAGGCTTATATTTCTTTTCCATGAGACTATTCCTTCTGGGTACTGTTTAAAGTGATCTAACCTGCATTTGATGAAATTTTCAAAAAACCAACACTGATGTTTTGAGCCAGATTTCAAAGAAACAATTTATCTTGGTTTGTCACACAGGGCATTGTCTCATCACTAAGTCTGTGCCAGAAATCTTGAAATTGCTATAGAACAGTAATACATCAGGCCTCTTACCTTACTAGGGTTTTTAAATCTGTGGTCAAAAAAAGATTGAAGGGCTTCCCTGGTAGCGCAGTGGTTGAGAGTCCGCCTGCCGATGCAGGGGACACGGGTTCGTGCCCCGGTCCAGGAGGATCCCGCATGCCGCGGAGCGGCTGGGCCCGTGAGCCATGGCCTCTGAGCCTGTGCTTCCGGAGCCTGGGCTCCGCAACGGGAGACGCCACAACAGTGAGGCCCGCGTACCGCAAAAAAAAAAAAAAAAAAAAAAAGATTGAAGATGCTATTATTAGCATGTGGCTGTTTGTGATGGCCCTTGAATATAGAAATACTTTCAGTTGGGATCACAATTAAATCAGCTGATGCTCTTCCACATCTTCATGGTCCCTTTCTGTGTTAAGTGGAGTTTTATAAATATTTATGAGACATCGAGGGACCGGATACCTCAAACTTCTCTAGATGATAGATAAACAGATGATAGATAATGAGCTCTCAGCAAACAGTAAAAATAAAGAAGGCCACTTTGGTCCAAGACAAGAAGAGCAACACCCCCTAAAATTGAGAACAGAGCAGAGAATCTTAAAGACTATGGCACAGGATCCAGCCAAACTTTCTAACAAGTTCTGACATTTGCTTGTGCCCCTGAAAAGAACTAGCCATTCCAGTTGCCAGTACACAAGTATTCCTGTAATTAAAATGGCTTTTCCACCTTTTTTTAAATGGCAAAAAATTTTTCATCCTATGTCAGTCAAATGATCCCCCAGGCATGTTAATTTACCCAAACCACACTTGAGCTCTCTGAGTAATTATTCAATGATTTTGACTGGTATGTATGGAGCTTGTCAAGAAAAAAAAAAAAAAAGATAAAAATAAACTGGGGGCTCAACCTTCCACTTTTGTGAGGTAGACAAGCTTCGCATCAATGGGTATAACATTTTCAGAAGAGTTCTCGGTCAACTTCTAAATGTCTGCAAGCATCCTAGATCTCTCACAGGATCCATACAATGTACAGAGATATTCCACTCCTACTGAAATCATTCCATCAGAGTCAGAATCGTGTGATAAATACTTTCAACAAGGTGCAGAAGCCATATTTCAAAGGCATATTATCAGGAAATAAAACATATTTTTTGGTCAGAACTAAGAAAAGTAAATGGAATCTGTGTAAATATATAATAGTTCCACAGATGCAGGTTTACAGAAATAACAACAAAGCAATGTCCAAAATTCTACAATCAAGGCAGGATGCTCTTTTACAATCAACTGATTGCAAATATTTACTACGCACCTACTGTGTGCTCTACTGATCCTTTGGGAGAAAGTCAAATATGGAAAACAGTGATAAAAAAGAACAGCCAGTTGCTCAAAACCTACTTAGCTCATGAAGTCTTCCTGATTATCTCTGTCTACGTGAGAAAATAAACATTACTGAATCCTTATGACATGTCAGACACTGATAAGCACCGGGGGTTCGGAAATAAATAAGATGCGGTCACTGCCACAGATGAAATCATAGTCCAACGGGACAGACACTACAGTGCTCACCGTATAATGTGCTAAGCTCTGTCACGGCATGGTCATGAGGGACAAGAGGCCAAAGCAACCATTTCACATAATCACGTTAGTTTGGTGGGGTTTTTTTTAATTAATTTTTTTAATTGAAGTATAGTTGGTTTACCATGTTGTGTTAGTTTCAGGTGTACAGCAAAGTGATTCAGTTATACATATACATATCTATTCTCTTCAAGATTCTTTTCCCTTATAGATTATTACAAGATACTGAGTAGAGTTCCCTGTGCTATACAATAGGTCCTTTTTGGTTATCTATTTTATATACAGTAGTGTGTATATGTTAACCCCAAACTCCTAATGTATCCCTCTCCCACCCTTTCCCCTGTGGTACCATAAGTCTGTTTTCTATATCTGTGAGTCTATTTCTGTTTCGTAAATAAGTTCATTGGCGTCATTTTTTCAGATTCCACGTATAAGCCATGTCTTATGATATTTGTCTTTCTTTGCCTAGCTTACTTCACTTAGTATGATAATCGGTAAAGTTGTAGGATGCAAAAAACTAATTCACTCTAGTTTGAAAGTAAAGACAAGTTGATTTTCAGATTAGCTGCAGTAGATTTGGAGTGACAGGGTTTCATTCCATCTGCATCACCCTAAATGGAGCTCTAGCTCTCTAACTCCAGCAGGACTGTTCTCTGCAGACTTGATAGCTGGGGAGAAAGTGGTTTTCTTCACTATACAGACATGTGGTTCTACCACAGCTGCTGTGTTTGCAATTTCCAGCCCACAACAATGGAATTCTCAGTTACCGTGTTCCCCTCATGAAGAAATACACAAATTGCTTCCGGCTGTTTTAAATTTCTCATTTCCACTGGAAGTATTCCATCTCTTACATCTAGAGCACCACATCCCAGTCACAACTTTTCCTCTTTACAGATTCCCGGCTCTCCTACTTTTATCAATACCTGTCATCAATCTCAAAGAACCTGCCTTTTCTTCCTCCCCTTCTCTCCCCATGTAGCCCGAGTCTCACAGTCTATTCAAATATTCAAACATTCTTTGGTTAACATCTACTGGCTCTTGAATTTGTCAATCTCTCTTCCGACGCATAAGGACTGGAAACCCTTGGATCAATCTAACCATTGATCTACTCCGCTTCTACGTCTAAGTTCTGTGAAGACATTCACACAGCCATGAAATCTGGCATCAGGAAGAAACATGGTTTCCAACTCTGATCAAGCCTTGGGGGTCAAGCAGCAGTCCCTTCTATATCCCTGGTCTGCTCCCTTTCCCGTTATCACATACAATTTTTTTTACCACTTACATTTACTCCTTCTCAAACTTCTTCAAACCCCATCTTTCTCATTTACAGTAGATTATCTTATCCTTCTCTTAACATAGAAAACAGAAGCTATTTAGGAAAAACTTTCTTAAAGCACTATTTTCCTATATGGTATATCTTCCAGCCTACACCCCTTCTGTCACAGAGAATGAGATGTCCCACCTCCTGCCCAAAGCTAGTGGGGCAATCCACATCTTCCACCACGAATCAGCTCTGCTTTCCCCTATACTTGAACCTCTTCCTCTGTTTTGGATTTCACCCTCTCCATATGATTCAAGCCTCTCCCATGTGAAAAAACAAGCCCTCTCTCCACCCCGTGTATCTCTTGAGCAGTCTCTCTAGCGTCCCCTGTCTTTTGCAACCAATTTTCTTAACAGTGGTCTTTGCGGCCCACTTAGTTCTTCACTCACTGTAATATGGTTTCTTTCTCCACCGCTTTACAGAAACCATTCTCGATGAGACCAAATTGCCGTTCATGCTGTCCCCAAATTGCTATAGCCCTGGATAATTATCCACCCTATCCTACTCGATTGTTCTGTGACATTTGATGCTATGGACAGCGTTTTCAAACTCCTTTCTCAACTGGCTTTTTTTTTTTTTTTTTTTTTTTTTTTTTGCGGTACGTGGGCCTCTCACTGTTGTGGCCTCTCCCGTTGCAGAGCACAGGCTCCGGACGCGCAGGCCCAGCGGCCATGGCTCACGGGCCCAGCCGCTCTGCGGCATGTGGGATCTTCCCGGACCGGGGCACGAACCCGCGTCCCCTGCATCGGCAGGCGGACTCTCAACCACTGCGCCACCAGGGAAGCCCTCAACTGGCTTTTATAATGTCATATCTCTGTTTTTCTTCTACATAAAGAACGGATGGAGATGGAGAGTCATCTCCTATATCTCCCACTCCTTAAATATTTGACTCCCTCAAAGGCTGTATCCTCAACCCTCATCAATTGTACCTGCTAACCCAGTGTTACCTCGTCAGGGTTTCAACTTCCCCCTATATGATAACATCCAAGCCCTGATCTCACTGTGGATCCAAGACCACAAATGCATCTGACTGAAGGACAATTCCGTATGGATGTCCCCAGAACACCTCAAATTTAGCACATTAAAAACTGAACTTGAATCTTTAGGATACTGTTTAGATATATAGCGTGTAGTCACCAAATCAGAATCACTCTTGACATGTATCAGGATCTTTTGTCTTAACTTTACGGGGAGATTTTAGGAACTAATATACCTTATAGGAAAGAATCATCCACCTAATGTTGAGTAAATCCTGTAATTTATCTACCTAGTAATGAATATTTCTGAGTTCTAAGATTTGGCATATCATCTTTCATTTTTTTGCCTTCTTGTACTGCTCTAATTTTTATAATAAGCTTGTATGATTTTTCAATACAGTTTTTTAAACTAATCTCACCCCCTCCTCTCTTTGTATTTCTTATCCCCAAAATGGCACCATCTCCTAACTGGCTTCTCAAGTTAGACCTCTGGATGTCATCCTTGCCTTATCCTTGCACCCACGCCCTCTGGACTATGCCTTGAATCCATCCACTTCTTTTCCATTCTCACTGCCATGTCTTAAGTTAGGACTTCATCCTCTCCCACTTTAACTTCTGCAATGGCTCTTTACCTCCAGTCTCACCCCCATTCTCCATCCTTGTCAGAAGTTTCTCTCTAAAGCCCAAACCCTGGCATGCCATAGGCTGTTTAAAATCAGCAGTGTTCAGTAGCCTTCAGAATAAAATATAAATTACTTGGAGTGTCCTAAATGACCTACATGATCTGATCCATGTATTTTCAAAACGGTGACCTGAGACCTTGGGATCTGAACAAGGTTCCAATCCAAATTCTCTATTCGCTCTCTGTGACTCAGACAAGTTAATTAACCACTTCGGGGCTGTTTCTTTGTTGACACATTGGAGCAAATGATGCTTTGCAGAATCAGAATGTTAGGGATAACTGCATTTAAGTAGTGAGCATATTTCAGGTGTCCAATAAATGATGATGATTATTTTGACTACTACTACTATTATTATTTCCATATAGCCCCATTCTAGAGGGGAGAGAGTGTCTTATTTGTCTTTCTATCTCCATCACCTGTGAATGATGGTGAAGGGACTCAAGAAATGCTTGCTGAACAAAGAGTAAGTATAGGTGACATTGTGGTCTTCTTGGTAGGCAGTGGGCTATCGTAGACTGGCTATGGACCTTCTAAAAGTCATCAGTCAAGTCATCTTGCCTTTTCCATCTGAATCCAATCATAAAGTTTTATGTCTACTGGCAGTCAGAGATTACACAAAATTCTTCTAGATGCACCCTCCATTGCTTTCTTATAAATATCAGTGCCACAGTGCCTGTCTCAATTTTTACAATTCACACAGTTCTCATTCTGGGTCACACCCAATAAATCTAAGTATGTTTCTGTGTATACTTGACTATATAGCATCATATCCTCTTATTTTGCACTTTAACATTTGTTTTCTCAGATTCCTGAAATTAAATTGAAAATGCCTGTTTCTAACATCAGTCAAGATTTATCAATCCTTTTGTATATCGACCAGCATCTCTTAAGTTAAAAACCACTAACAAATACCAAAGTGCTTCAAAGGGCAAACCAATTACAACTTCAAGCAGTCATTAAAGTCAATAAAATGCATTGTTTTGACTAAAGAAAAAAAGCATTGTTTCTGTAAATTTTTATGGAGTACCCCAAAGGCAGGGTTTTCTCATCATCCTCTGAATAAACAAAGTCTTAAATTCCACACACCACAGAGTAAAATAAAAACAAAATTAAAAATTGACCACACACACCTGCCTGCTTAATTGTAACATATGTGATTACTATCATGCTTTAAGCCTAGACAATAACGAGGTACACAAGGAAGACTTGGTAAAAGTGAGTAATCCTAAATTTGCAGCAGTTTGATTTTTTTAACTGAAATATTGTTCTAAGTAATAAATAATTCTCCAAATGATAATTTAAATGCCCCATATAGGCATGTTTTTCCTGCTTTAATAGTATAAATTCAATATTCACTAAGGCTAATTGAATAATGAGCTAGTCACACCAATGAGACATACCATATATCTACGAATACAACTTGTAGAATTATTGATATGAGATGATCAGAGATCATGCTCCTTTCACATTAGATCTTGAAATCGCTGTCTGGCCTCCCCAAGGCTCTACCAAACCCCACTGAAACACACTGAATTGCAGTAACCTTGTGGGGAGGGTGAACTTCCAAATGAACAACGTTTGATTCTAGTGGACATGATGTTATAGTCTGAGGGCTTGCGTCCCCCCAATATTCATAGGTAGAAATCCTAACCCCCAAAGATGATGGTATTAGGATGACTTAAGCATGACTCTGCTTAAGTCATGAGGGTGGAGCCCTCATGAATGGGATTAATGCCCTTAAGAAAAAGATTCCAGTGAACGCCCTTGACCCTTCCATCATGTGAGGACACAGCAGGAAGATGGCCAGCTATGAACAAGCAACAGTGCTCCCACTAGGACACAACCATGTCGGCACCTTGATCTTGGAATTCCCAGCCTTCAGAACTGTGAGAAATAAACTTCTGTTGTTTATAAGCCACGCAGTCTGTGGTATTTTGCAGCCTGAACAGATTAAGACACACAGAGTGATGGGAAAATCTATTTGGGTAATTTGAGATCATTATAATAGCAAAGAGTGAGAAATTACATATAGAATACATGAGAATCTGAATGGAAAAAGTGAACTGATTGTGAATAAAAATATTACATTTGCTATGACCAATTCCATCATATAATAAAATATATGATGGCAACTTTGCCTTCAAAATTTGAAGGAATAATTCACTCAGGAAAATCCACTTAAATCAACAGTAAATCATGTAACAACCGGTCTTTTAATTTTGTATAGAGGTTGTCTTTCAAACGATCCAGATTAGTTCACACTTGGCCTGGACTGGTCATCAGAATGAAGGAAATGTAGCTGTTTAAGGTAAAGAAGGTGACCCCCCAAAAAAACACTCACTACTCTGAAATGTGCTCAAAGTAATAACCTGCTCAAGTTAACATCACCAAAAGCAATATGACCAACTCATAACACAGACACCTCAGCAGGGCAGTCAGCAAGTATCTTAACTTCTTTCTGTTTAATGAAACAAAGTCTCCGTAGTAATTTGCCTGCTCAAGTTCATAGAATCAATATAGAGAGGAATAAAGCCCAGGAGCTACGGAGCATCGTTTAATACTTCTTGACCACATTTGGTCATAGAAAATATTCCTTTCTGATAATGTGCAACAGTCTTGGTTTGATACAGTAAAAAGAACTAATTTGGACACCAATAAAGTCTGATTAAATTATAATTGGTTTGGGAATAATGAATTAGGCAACAATGGAGACAGATTCCTTAACAGAGCAGAGTTCCCAAAGAATGCAGGACGTGATGAAGTGTGAGATGGGGTGACCAGAGCCAGCTGAAAGGTGGTGATATATGATGAGGTGCAGCTGAGCATCCCAAGGAACAATCCCGTGAGATGGGCAGTGATCTTAAGGTGGTGGACATCCATCCATAATGTAAAACACTTCATCTGCAAGGTTATTCAAATGACCAGTAGGAAACTTGAAAAATCACTGCTGAATTTTGATGCATGGATGTTATAGATTATGAAGAGCAACAGTTGGTGACTAATTCTTTGAACATAATATAGAGGATGTCCTGTCTTCAGGTTACCCCCCACCTTCATGTGACTGTAGTGATATGTTGTCAGGAAGCAGTCCTCAAAGACTGTCATCTTCCATAATTTCACTTTGATGTATGGATTATTTTGAGACTCAATAATGCCATAATTCAATTTTAATGACTCTTGGAGCTCAAGGATTACTAATGTATCCTTACGTCTCAGTGTTGGTTTGTTCTAAAGACAAGAGGGTAACTCCCCCCAGACATCTGAAACACTTAGCACAATATCTAGCTTATAGTATGTGATCCAAAAATATTGAGTGAGTGAGTGAATGGATGGATGGAGTCAATGTGAATCTATGACCAAGCAAAGCGACAACCACACCATAGGTTTTCCACATTGCAGTGGAATCAATCAAAGAGCACAAGGCACTTCCTGGGTTTTCCTGCACCGTTTTTGGTGCTGCTCATAAAGTCACCAGAGGCTGCTTAAGCCAGAGACCACATCTTAGTAACCGTAGTACTTTAACACCCAGCACGGGGCCTCTACGTAGCACAAATGAAGCCAATCCATTGATCGATCCATCCAAGTTCTTATTTGTAACAATGTTAAATGAGAAGACTTCATCTAATACACAGCTCATCATAGACATGGGACTATTCTTAACTGTATTTTTCTTTCCTGAATCATCTTGATCACCTGCTGAACTAAACTGGCCATATTCAGTGTAGACTCAAAGCCAGGTTCTAAACTATAAATGCATCTATTTCACTTTGAGTTGTGTAAGTACGGCCTATAAAAGTATAATTCCCGGTCCATCCCTGGTCTTCCTTTTTCTCACCTTAGCCTTTCACATCATTCTCTATGCCAAAGTACCTAAGAAATTTTCGGTCCAAGTAAACATTGATTTGATGTTCATAGGGATTAGAAGTTAATAAGATGAAAATGATTCAAACATACATTCTTTAAAATCCGACATTCAACTTGAAGTATTGGTAGGGCCTTCTGTTAAAAATAAAAACTTTGGATTAAAATATAAATTTGCTTCTCGTTAAGTGTCTCTGGCTTTAGGTAAGCATAACCCTTCTATCTTATCAACTCTGTATTTAATGATTTCAGATCCTTCACCCCCTTTTGCTGCTATAAATGTAATCGTAATGTCTCTCCTTTGCACTTATTCACTCTATTTCTCTTTCCTCAAGAAAATTTTACCTTCAAAAGGCTTCTGGTCACCCCTATTCCTTTTCCACTTACACCATAAGTAGTAAATACATTGTACTTTTCAAAACCAGGATCCAGTAGAGGGAATGTTAGTAAAGCACATCCACGCTTCCTGGTAATGAAAGAAAGATCCAGAGTGAGGGCATTATCGGGGCAAAACTTTTAACTACTTCTTCAAGAGTTTTAATAAAAATTTAATCATTGTTTTTTGGAATAGCTTATTCTAGCACCATAAAGCAGAGGTGCTTTGGAAGAAAGGTCAGCAGATGGGCCAGAGTTGCAGAGGGCAGTAAGAAAATCTGTAGTGGACTAGACGTGGAGTAAAAGTTATCAAGGATTTGGAGTTCAAAGAGACCATATCCTTTTTCTTCATCCCAGTCCTACACTTCACAACAGAAAAGAGAAAGTGAGCTGTCATAGAGATAGTCTTTGACATGTCACAGGCTGGTATGGGGGAGGAGGTAGAGGACACACAGTGTCCCCTCTGGCCTATTTTCTTGTGTCATGTGTCACAGCACACAGGGCACAGCAACCAATGTGACCTGGGTGGAAATGTCACACCACTTCTCAGAACGCTCTTTGGTTAGCAAGCATTCAGACGGCCAAGTAGCTCTGATTTCTGCTCTTTGGCCGAAAACAAAAGAGGAGAAAAAGTCACCGCCAAAATCAAAGGACAGGTGGCTGGCTCTGCCTACAGAAAGCAAGGAGTTAAGGTTACAACCTAGGCCGGTGGCCTTCATTATTTACAAAAGGCTGTTTCTGAATTTAAGAATGTGCCGCCTTTTGAGACTCTAGCGAGCAGGTTGTTTATTTGGGAGGGAGTCCTGAGAAGCACGAGGAGAGAAGTCGAAGTCGGGATGAAACAGAAAAGGATGGAGGCCAATCAAGGTTATGTTTTTGAGCAGGTTGCAGCTGTTAGCAACGGGGGCTCCCATCGCCCTGAGGAACCAGAGAGGCAATGCAGACCATCCCTCGGGGACAACCCACACCGGGGATACTTACCCTCCGACTCTCTCAGTCATTGGCCAAGGGCTACTCCCAAGGGACCTTAATGCCTCAGCACTTCTAGCACAGCCTCCCCAGGGGCCAAAGGTACCTCACAGAAGCCAAAGAAAACCTCACACAGAGGCCCGGGCCTGCTGAACCAAGCAGCAGAGAGGATGGGAGTAGGGATGGCGAGGAGGGAGCAGATACGGGCCGGGCATCTCCCGCCCTTTGCTACACCTCATTCTCACAGGATTAGACTCCAAACGCCACCATATTTACCATCTGACCCGAAAATGAGTGAAGGGAGGGAAACGATTCTTGTATGAAAGAGATGACTAGAGCAACTCTATTTTAAAAGGGTAACCTCCCTACTCTAAATGTCTTGGGCCTTTTAAAACTTAATATTATATTAGCTTAGAGCAGGGGTGGCATGCTAGGGCTCTCAAGCCAAATCCAGCCTGCCAACTGTTCTTGTATGGCCCCCAAGCTAAGGATGGTATTGATGTTTTTAAATGGTTGGGAAAAAGTCAGAAGAAGACTGTTTCATGACACGTGAAATTAATATGAGATTCAGATTTCATTGCCCGTAAATATTTATTGGAACACAGCTACGCATATCCGTTTACACAATGCCGAAGGTTGTGCTGTGGATGGCAGAGCTGAGTAGCTGTGACAGAGACCATCTGGGCTTTGAGGCTGAAAATTTTCCCTCTCTGGCCCTTTACAGAAAATCTGCCAGCCCGTCATTTAGAACCAGACTCATTCTCATCGAATCTTCACGGTAGTAGTGATCCCCTGGGGTGGGGTCAGGGGGTGGTCTCTTCCTTTCTTTAAGGAGAATCGAAAGCCCTGATTAGGCTCCATCAGGCAGTGTCTGAGCTTCTTGGATAGGACGACTGTTAGGCTTCCCACCCCATGTGGATCCGAGCAGAACAAACACTGACTGGCTCACATTAGTGCCAACATAAAACGTGTGGTTTCTTGCTGGTAAAGCATGTCATACGGAACGAGATTGTTACAAGCAGGGGTGAAAGTGGCATAAACTTTAAGATTTAGAATCTCTGTCTTCTCCAATACGAAACGTAACACTTTGCAAACACCTGCCCCGTGGAGAGTTTTTCCAGACGTAAATTCACACTGGAAACTCATGTTGGAACCCTTGAAAAGGAGGTGATTTTGAGAAAGGGGATGAAAAGATCCCAGACCAAGAGGTAACTCTGGAAAAAATAGGACAGGTGGGTGGTAGCCGGTGAGAGAGAGCTTCATGAACATTATGTAATCACTGGGCATCAAGCTAATAAATTTTAATGGAGGAATAAAGATTCATATAAACCACTGGACGCAGAGCAAAAGAACTGGTAACTTTAATCAGATCCTAAGGGAATCCAGGGTGCCAAGTTTAAGCCGGCCCCTAGCCACGCGGTTGCTGGTTCAATCGTGGAAGCACGGACTAGATATGTAAACGAGGTCTCTTCCAGACAGTGCTACATTGATCTATGGTGTGCTATAAATCAGCATTCTGTTCCTGAGAATGCCGCAGTCCGTTCTCGAGGCCTTGTTTACAGGAGAACATCAGTATTCTCTGGGCAGGCACGTCACTGTGAAGAGAACTTTAAATAGCACAAGAGAAAAGTGTTCTTGGTAGTCACACCGCCTGTGATAAACTTTGAAGTACAAATGAGAAGTGGAAGTGAACGTGAAACGTATGCCTCGTCCTCAAACTTGGTGAAAAATGAAATGTACAAGAAAAGTTGGATCCCTGCCATGACACCCATTACAGTGTAGACGAAGGCTCTGACCTTTCGTGTTATACTTACTGTGTTTTTGACACATTTAGTCAATTAAAACGGGTGAAGTGTAATTTGTTTTTCTTAAGTTTAATACAGCATGTCAATAGAAGTTAACCAAAATTTATAGTTGGAACACTAAAGCTGCCACATGCACTTAAACAAATGAACACAATTCATCATGGTTGAAATAAAGAGAACATCACGGGCATTTGACTTTATACTTCATGTAAGCGCGTAGCCAAATATAGGAAAGCAAGCTCCTTCTCACACTTCCAATGGAAAAGACGTTTTAGTTCACATTAAATATTGGTGTGAAAAACCTGGCAGGTATCCAGTCCTAAGGAGTGTTAGGGTTGGCACTTCCACTGTGTACTCTTAGTATAAATTGTTGTAGCGTTTATTTGACATGGAATACCCAAAGGATTGATGAGCAAAGGGAGGAAGATTTTTTTTTATTGTGCTGTATTACCTTTTTCAGACATCTATACTAAGCCTTTACATCTTCAAAGTCCAAACAAGCAGCCACCTGTATTCAATCGGTACAAGATATTTTTCATGAAACGATAGCTTGCCTTTTTATAAACCTATAAAAGCACACATTTTCCATTTTTATTAGTCAGCAAAGCAGTGGTGGATTTAATACTAAAACTTACAAATGCAGTTTCTTTATAGACAGTTTAACTTTTTTGCTTGTTTAAAATGTCACAAGAACAACCAAACTGATTTCACAGTTTCTGTCTCGAACACATAGTAACAAGTAGCTACAATTTTGTACAGCTTTATATTTAAAAAATTGACCTAGCACTCAGACCATTTAGATTGCAACCCACAGATTCCTAAAGATTTAAGAGAAACATGATACCACGAGGGGGAAATTATCTACTACAACCTAACACATGTATTAGATTTTGGCATCCGTAACATGTATGTCATTTACATACAGCTACAGTAATCATGCACTCTGAATTTCTAAGAGCAGTTGCAGTGCCTATGTAAAAATATGAGTGGGACGTTTGAATAGGCTTTTTTTTTGGCCACACAGCACGGCTTGAGGGATCCCTGAGAGTTCCCTGACCAGGGGTCGAACCTGGGCCCTGGCAATGAAAGTGCAGAGTCCTAACCACTGGACCACCAGGAATTCCCTTGAATAGGTTTTAAAAGTTGGGACTGGCATAAGTAAATCAAGCTGTAATATTTGGGCACTAGCATAATGGCATAAAGAAACAGTTTTGTAAGATTTCAGATTTTAAATAGATAGAAGACATATGTAATAAATCCACAAATAATCATATTTGAAAACTACATGGGCTGACCCTACTGTTCTCTTTAAACACCTAACCCAAGACTTTTACACTGGAGAAGACTGGTTTTAATGTACAGCAAAATCAATTATGTTAAACATAATCAATGATTTCAATGCTTAAAGTTTATGTCGTCATACTAAGAGACTACCACTAGTCTGAATTATGACAAAATTATTTCTCTTAGTCTTTAGGTAAGTTCACCTATGTCAAACTTATAGAACTAGCATCTTAGCCTCCTGAGATGGGCAATTACATTTACCCTGAAAAGACCCAGCCAGATAGGTCCGGAAGAGCCTGCAGTCGACCCTTTTCTAAACTGACTGCTAAAAAGTTTAAGATTAAAGTAACCCAAGTATTTTTAAACATTGTAAAAATAGACAAATGTTTACTTTTGGAGTAATGGGATGCATAGCAAATATCTACCTGGCAGTAGACGCTTACTAGTTATTTAGTCATCTACTGGGTTTAAATAATAATAAAACAACCAGTTAATTAGGCAATTTAAATTTTGAAACTGCTTCTGAAAAGAAAAAGAGCAGTGAAATGGTTATTTCATATCACAAAAAATGTTGTACGCAGAATTTTTTATCTTTTGAACAGCTGAAATGGCCTTCTGTAGACAAATTTAGAGTGCACTATATGTCACTGAAGTACTAAAATTCATGGGTTTTGTTTTACAATATTTTCAAATAGCCTAAAAAATACCACACACACATACACACACATGCACACAGAACACAGACACACACGTAATCTCAATGATTGCAAAGTGAAAAGTTAAAGTAGCAATGAGATATCACTTCACATATGATATTGGTAAGATTTAAAAGAGTGATAACACCTATTGCTGATGGAGATATGGGAAAGGATATAGTCATATGTTGCCGAAGGAAGTATGAATTGTTACAGCCTTTTGGAAAAGCAAAATTTAAAGTACACACACTCTTTGCATCAGCATCCCTGTTACTGGCAATCTATTCTATAGAAATAAAGTACTGGTATATAAGAATGGTTAATGCTGTTTTTCAGGGCCGGGATAAAAAATGTGGGAAAAAAATGCATGTCCATTAATGGGTAAAAATTTGAACAAGCTGTGATAAAAACATATATATACCATGAGATTACATGCAGCAATTACAGAGAATAATTTCATTCTAAAATCAATGATTGAAAAGATTTCTACAACATGCTGTTAAGTAAGACAGTTAAGAGGCAGAGAAATACATGTAATAATATATTGCATTATAATTCAGTATGTAGTAATATATAACATTATCCCACTTTTCTAAACCAAATACCTAAATATTTGAATATACATACAATTATACAGGTGTATGAATATATGTAAATATATGTATGAATATAATTATATGATCATCAATTAAAGTAAGCCAAGAAACATACCAAAGTGGTAACATTGATTCCTAGGGTTATTTACTTAGAGGGAAGAGAAAAGACAATGAAAAGAAAACTGCAGTTTTTAAAAGTTTATACAGCAAAGGCAGCATTATTATATGATCACCTTTTGATAAAATCTTTAGAAAATGGAGTGTATGTTTCTAAAAAGGTGTAGGAAAGAATAGTCATCAAAATGTTAATGACAGCGGCTTCCCTGGTGGCGCAGTGGTTGAGAATGTGCCTGCTAATGCAGGGGACACGGGTTCGTGCCCTGGTCTGGGAGGATCCCACATGCCGCGGATCAACTAGGCCCGTGAGCCACAACTACTGAGCCTACGCATCTGGAGCCTGTGCTCTGCAGCAAGAGAGGCCGCGATAGTGAGAGGCCCGCACACCGCGATGACGAGTGACCCCCACTTGCCACAACTAGAGAAAGCCCTCGCACAGAAACGAAGACCCAACACAGCAAAAATAAATAAACTCCTACTCCCAACAACTTAAAAAAAAAAAAGTTAATGACATTTTTTCTCAATGTGCAGAAATCTGGGATATTTCCCTTCTCTCTCATTGGCTGATTTTTTTAAAACCATGATCATTATTAGCTATAAAATACATGATGGGGCTTCCGGGAAGATGGCGGAAGAGTAAGACGCGGAGATCACCTTCCTCCCCACAGATACACCAGAAATACATCTACACGTGCAAAAACTCCTAAAGAACAACTACTGAACGCTGGCAGAAGACCTCAGACCTCCCAAAAGGCAAGAAACCCCCCACGTACCTGGGTAGGGCAAAAGAAACAAGAATAAACTGAGACAAAAGGATAGGGACGGCACCTGCACCAGTGGGAGGGAGCTGTGAGGGAGGAAACGTTTCCACACACTAGGAAGCCCCTTCGCGGGCGGAGACTGTGGGTGGCGGAGGGGGAAAACTTCAGCGCTGCGGAGGAGAGCACAGCAACAGGGGTGTGGAGGGCAAAGCAGAGAGATTCCCGCACAGAGGATCAGGGCCGACCGGCACTCACCAGCCGAGAGGCTTGTCTCCTCACTCACCGGGGCGGGCGGGGCTGCGAGCTGAGGCTCGGGCTTCCGTCGGAGCGCCGGGAGAGGACTGGGGTTGGCGGCGTGAACACAGCCTGAAGGGCTTAGTGCACCACGGCTGGCCGGGAGGGTAAAAGTCTGGAGCTGCCGAAGAGGCAAGAGACTTTTTCTTCCCTCTTTGTTTCCTGGTGCTCGAGGAGAGGAGATTAACAGCGCCGCTTAAAGGAGCTCCATAGATGGGCGTGAGCCGCGGCTAAAAGCGCGGACCCCAGAGACGGGCATGAGACGCTAAGGCTGCTGCTGCCGCCACCAAGAAGCCTGTGTGCGAGCACAGGTCACTCTCCACACCCCTCTTCCGGGGAGCCTGTGCAGCCCGCCACTGCCAGACAACTTCCCCGGAAGAACGCATGGCGCGCCTCAGGCTAGTGCAACGTCATGCTGGCCTCTGCCGCGGAAGGCCCGCCCCGCACTCCGTGCCCCGCCCTCCCCCCAGCCCCGCCCCGCCCCGGCCTGAGTGAGCCAGAGCCCCGGAATCAGCGGCTCCTTTAACCCCGTCCTGTCTGAGCGAAGAACAGACGCCCTCCGGCAACCTACACGCAGAGGCGGGGCCCAATCCAAAGCTGAGCCCCCGGGAGCTGTGAGAAAAAAGAAGAGAAAGGGAAATCTCTCCCAGCAGCCTCAGAAGCAGCGGATTAAAGCTCCACAATCAACTTGATGTACCCTGCACCTGTGGAATACATGAATAGACAACGAATCATCCCAAATTGAGGAGGTGGACTTGGAGAGCAAGATTTTTTCCCCATTTCCTCTTTTTGTGAGTGTGTATGTGTATGCTTCTGTGTGAGATTTTGTCTGTATAGCTTTGCTTCCACCATTTGTCCTAGGGTTCTATCCGTCCGTTTTGTGTTTTTTTTAATTTTTTTCTTTTTTTCTCTTAAAAATTACTTTTTTATTTTAATAACTTTATTATATTTTATCTTACTTTATTTTATTTCACTTTTTCTTCTTTCTTTCTTTTTTCCTTCCCTCCTTCCTTCCTCCCTCCCTCCCTCCCTCCTTTCTTTCTTTCTATCTTTCTTTCTTTCTTTCTTTATACTTCTACTAATTCTTTCTTTCTACTTTATCTCCCTAATTCTGAGCCGAGTGGATGAGAGGCTCTTGGTGCTGCAGCCAGGAGTCAATGCTGTGCCTCTGAGGTGGGAGAGCAAACTTCAGGACACTGGTCCACAAGAGACCTCCCAGCTCCACATAATATCAAACAGCGAAAATTTCCCAGAGATCTCCATCTCAACACCAGCACCCAGCTTCACTCAACGACCAGCAAGCTACAGTGCTGGACATCCTATGCCAAACAACTAGCAAGACAGGAACACACCCCCACCCATTAGCAGAAAGGCTGCCTAAAATCATAAAAAGTCCACAGACACCCCGAAACACACCACCAGACGTGGACCTGCCCACCAGAAAGACAAGATCCAGCCTCATCCACCAGAACACAGGCACTAGTCCCCTCCACCAGGAAGCCTACACAACCCACTGAACCAACCTTAGCCACTGGGACAGACACCAAAAACAATGGGAACTACGAACCTGCGGCCTGCAAAAAGGAGACCCCAAACACAGTAAGATAAGCAAAATGAGAAGACAGAAAAACACACAGCAGATGAAGAAGCAAGATAAAAACCCACCAGACCTAACAAATGAAGAGGAAATAGGCAGTCTACCTGAAAAAGAATTCAGAATAATGAGAGTAAAGATGATCCAAAATCTTGGAAATAGAATACACAAAATGCAAGAAACATTTAACAAGGACCTAGAAGAACTAAAGATGAAACAAACAATGATGAACAACACAATAAATTAAATGAAAAATACTCTAGATGGGATCAATAGCAGAATAACTGAGGCAGAAGAACGGATAAGAGACCTGGAAGATAAAATACTGGAAATAACTACTGCAGAGCAGAATAAAGAAAAAAGAATGTAAAGAACTGAGGACAGTCTCAGAGACCTCTGGGACAACATCAAATGCACCAACGTTTGAATTATAGGGGTTCCAGAAGAAGAAGAGAAAAAGAAAGGGACTGAGAAAATATTTGAAGAGATTATAGTTGAAAACTTCCCTAATATGGGAAAGGAAATAGTTAATCAAGTCCAGGAAGCACAGAGAGTCCCATACAGGATAAATCCAAGGAGAAATATGCCAAGACACATATTAATCAAACTGTCAAAAATTAAATACAAAGAAAACATATTAAAAGCAGCAAGGGAAAAACAACAAATAACACACAAGGGAATCCCCATAAGGTTAACAGCTGATCTTTCAGTAGAAACTCTGCAAGCCAGAAGGGACTGGCAGGACATATTTAAAGTGATGAAGGAGAAAAACCTGCAACCAAGATTACTCTACCCAGCAAGGATCTCATTCAGATTTGATGGAGAAATTAAAACCTTTACAGACAAGCAAAAGCTGGGAGAGTTCAGCTCCACCAAACCACCTCTACAACAACTGCTAAAGGAACTTCTCTAGGCAAGAAACACAAGAGAAGGAAAAGACCTACAATAACGAACCCAAAACAATTAAGAAAATGGGAATAGGAACATACATATCGATAATTACCTTAAATGTAAATGGGCTAAATGCTCCCACCAAAAGACACAGATTGGCTGAATGGATACAAAAACAAGACCCATATATTTGCTATCTAGAAGGGACCCACTTCAGACCTAGAGACACATACAGACTGAAAGTGAGGGGATGGAAAAAGATATTTCATGCAAATGGAAACCAAAAGAAAGCTGGAGTAGCCCGCCCAAAAAATAATAATAATAATACATGATGAAAGGGCTATTTTCATTGTAGGAAAAAAAACGTAACAACTATAGAAAGAATAAACTAAATTTCTCTCAATATAAATACTACTTAGTGTAGGGGAAATGATTAAGCATTTAAGTGCAAAGAATAATCCTTAGTGGGAAAGAAATAAGAAAACAATCATGAGATAAAGGACATGGCATATGCCAACAGTTGGCCTCATTATACATTCTCCTCTTCTGCCATTATGAGATTATGTCGGTGTTTTAGCTGAACCAATGGCTACTGAGAATAAACACTACATCCAGGCCTCCCTTCCCAGTAGGAGAACAGGAATGTAGGATTTGTCTAAGTTCTGCCCAGCTGGACGTGAGCAGAGGTGACGTGTGCAACCCTCAGGCCTGGAGCACGTAAGGAGCAGAGTGAGCCATGTGCAACCACGCAGACAGAGCAAACCCACCATAGGGCCCAAATCACACGCAGATAGAGACCGTGAGTGAGACTAACTGGGGAAAAAATCAGAATATTTGTGAGACTTGGCTCTTACTTGCCAAGTTTAGCATTCCTGCAAGAGAAATTATAAGGGTGGGGGGAGGGATAAATTGGGGGACTGAGACTGACATATACACACTACTATATATAAAATAGATAACTAATAAGAACCTTCTGTATAGCACAGGAAACTCTACTCAATATTCTGTAATGGCCTATATGGGAAAAGAATCTAAAAAAGAGTGGAATACGTATGTATAACTGATTCACTTTGTTGTACACCTGAAAATAACACAACATTGTAAATCAACTATACTCCAATAAAAAATTTTTTAATTTTTTTAAAAAGAGAATTATAAGAGGCAGATTTAGCAGGAGGTAAGATTGGCCCCGTCTTCTCAAAACCATCACGGAGCTAATGGGGCCAGTCTAGTGGCAAAGATCAGGTAAGATACGGCCTTTAGCCTTCTCATCCAAGACTGCTGATTCAGATTACCTGAAAGTAGCCGTAAACAAAAATTATCTATAACTTCATTGAAGAAAAAGAGAGTAAGTACAAATACACAAAATAATAAATAACCAAGGGGAAATAAATAGATAAAACTTTGAAAATTATGACTCCATGTTGTATAATTCTATGAAAATAAATTTAAAAACCCAGCTAAAATAGTCCCTTTCCTATAAAATACATTTATCAAATTTGACCCTGTTTTCTATTGCTGCCATAAAAAGTCACCACAAACTTAGTGTCTTAACACAATTTTTTAAAGCAATAATCTATTTATTTATTTATTCCTTTGGCAAACTTAGTGGCTTGACAAAAATTTATTATTTTATATTTCTGAAGGTCAGAAATCCAATGTCAGTCTCCCTGAACAAAAATCAAGATGTCAGCAGTCTGCTTCCTTTTCTGGAGGTTCTAGAGAATTTCTTTCCTGCTCATTCGTGTGTTGCCAGGATTTGTTTCCTTGTGGCTATTTTCTTACCAGCTGTCAGCTGAGGGTCGTTCCCTGCTCCTAGAAGCCACCACAAGCCTTGGTTGATGGTCCCTCACTCAATCTTCAAAGCCAGCAACAGTGGGTGCAGGTCAGGTCCCTCTCACAATGTCTCTCTCTGATCCAGCATAAAAAGAAAAAAAATGTTATGCATTTTTAAGTTCTCAAAAGATTAAATAGTCTAGGATAATCTTCCCACCTCAAGTCCTTACCCTTAATCAGACTGGCACCCTCCCTTTTCCCATGCAACATAGCATAGTCACTGGTCCCAGGGAATTGGGGCATGGAGACATTTAGGGGCCATTATTCTTTTATTGTAGACCCGTATAAAGATTTCTTAAAAAAAAAACACACAAAAACTTGGATCAGTTTTCATAGAAGAAATGTGGAACTAGCCCTTAAAAATTACCATGTACAGATGGTTTCACAGAGGAATTCAGACAAACCTTCAAAGACTAGATAATCCAATGCTACTTTAATTTTTCCAAGCATAGACAAGACACTTTAAAAAATTTTATTACAAAGGAAATATGATATAAATACATAAGCCTGATAAAATAGCATAGTAAAGAAAAAACACAGACCAATCTCACTTTGAAATATTGGGACAAAAAAAATCTTAAATGAGATATTAGGAAATAGACTCCAATAGCATATTAAAAAAATAATATATCTTGACCGAGTAAGGCTTACTACACGAAAGCAAGAGTGATTCAATATTAAGAAATCCATTAGTATGACCACCATTTTAAAAAAATCTTTAGAAAATTTGACTATTCACATAGATACTGAAAAAAATTCAACAAAATTCAAAACTCATTTCTGATAAAAACACTTTGCAAAATAGAAAACCATGGATTTTTCTTCAAATTGATAAAAATAAATATACCTCATTTCTAAAACCAGTCAGTGACTTACTAGGTAAACACCAGAAGCATTTCCACCAAGATCCAGAACAAGGGAAGAATTCCTACTATTCTATTGAACTATTCAACACAGAATTGGATTTATTAGCTAAAGCAATGAAACAAGAGAAAATAATTGAAGAGAGTATTTTCACATCGTATAATACTCTTCTTGGAATATTGGTATCAGTGATATATATCATAAATAAAGTAATTCAGTAAGTTAGAAAGATACAAAATTATACAAAAATCTATAGCCATAATGTATATAAATAATAACCAGTCAGAAGATGTAAGGACAGGAAAGACATCAACAAAAACTTAAAAACATTTTGTACATTAACAGTAATGTACAAAACCTACATGAGGAATATTACAAACACTCCTGAAAGACAAAAGTGAGGTCGAACAAATAGACAGCCCTTGCTTTTCATCAGGATGACTCAACAAAAAGATACCAAGTATCCTTCTAAGTAATAGAAATGTAATGTGATTTTTCCAAAAAAACACATATATAAATGAGATTTTTTTTTCCTGGAATTAAGTAAGTTGGCTCTAAAACCCATGTATAAATATAAAATAGATGCAAAATTACTGATAAGCCCCTTAGAAAGAATAACCAAGAGAGAAGTGATTAGCAGTTCTCCGTATCAAAACATGGCAGACGAATAAACAGCCAGACTGATACAACAGAAAGGAAAGTGTCAACATAAATCCAACTGCCTATGGAAACATCAATTCTAGCTGAGGTAGCATATCACATATGTGAGGACAAGATGGACTTTTTAATAAATAGTGTCGTGACACCTGGATAATCATTTAGAAAAAGAGCTGATCCCCCAAGTATAAGAACTCTCACAGCAAGAAAGAGCATTTTTAAAAAATTTACTTTTTTCCAGTTTTATTAAGGTATAACTGACAAATAAAGTTGTGAGATATTTAAAGTGTACAAGTTCTACACCTGGATTTGGGATTCGGGACGATGTTATGCATGCACATCTCCATTCAACATAAGAAGATCCCCTCCGAGGCCTTTCCCCCTCAGTAGCAACCCCTTCAGCGGCCCAGGCAACTGCAATCCTAATTTGCTGCACGTGTTTTTCATTTTACTATTTGCCTTCTTGAAGATCCTGGAATGCAAAATAAGCCCATGAAAAGACCATAAAAATCCTTTGATATTTTAAGATAAGAAAACTATCCCTATACATCATAATATCTATCTGAAAACTTTTCAAACGCAGTTCCATAAGATATTTTTATGAGAATATAAGGTCCTAATTTTAAAAGTAAATTTCAGCACCGTCTTTTGTTTGCAACCATTAAAGCAGTCGATTATGTGTCTAATTTAACCCTGATTTTAACTTGAAATATCTAATACGACAGTAATTGCATTATTCTCAATTCAATATTTGGCTCTACTTAGCTGTAACTATAGCTGTCGAAGAATTCTGAGTGTGGAGTTTTCCATTATTTCTCACTCAGACATACAGAGTTCAAGTTTATTTAATATTATGTTTAATAATTTTGTTTAAACAAGACTATTTATTTGCATTGGTAGCAAAATTGTTGCATTTTCCCCCTAATATGTTATTCTTATTGTCATAAAGGGAATCCAGGAGAGAATAAGGGTGTATGTTTCCCATCTGACCAGAGAACTATACCCACTTTTGTATTATTTACACAATAATGATCAAGGCCTGGGGCATTTCCTGAGGATGGAGGGCTGACTGGGAGATTGCCTCAAGGCCATTAACCTGGGGCAGTCATTCATTTTCTTAGAAAACCTGGTTGAAGTCATTATTTCTATTACAAGATCAATAACACACATTCCTCAGCATCACAACCAAAAACCTCTTTGGAAATGAGTTTTCTTCTGGAATTTTTCTTAAGTACATTCAATCTGTAGGTTATATTTTAAAAGAAATATCACTGAAATCCTGAACAACTTAGTAACATGACAGGCCTCATCACCTAGACATAAATGTCATGAACGTTGGTGACTATTTCCTCTCTGCCCTGACTTAGAAGTCAAGCTAAAAATAATCTGCCTCTCTCCCTCCTTCGCTCCCCCTCCCACGCGCCTCTCTCTCTCTCTCTCTCTCTCTCTCTCTCTCTCTCTCTCTCTCTCTCCCTCCCCTTCTCTCCTTCCCTCCCTCTTTCCTAAGGGCTTCAGCTAGCAAGTTTTCAATGGAGGTATAAATCTACAACACCACTAGAGCAGGCTTCTCTGGTGGTGCAGTGGTTAAGAGTCCGCCTGCCAATGCAGGGGACACAGGTTCAAGCCCTGGTCCGGGAAGATGCCACAGAGCAAGTAAGCCCGTGTTCCACAACTACTGAGCCTGTGCTGTAGAGCCCGTGCTCCGCAACAAGAGAAGCCACTGCAGTGAGAAGCCCGTGCACCGTGACAAAGAGTAGACCCCACTCGCCGCAACTAGAGAAAGCTCACACACAGCAATTAAAACCCAACGCAGCCAAAAATAAATAAATAGATAGATACATAGAAATAAAAACACGAAAAATAAATAAATAAATAAAAATTTTAAAAAATTAAAATATTGACTCTGTTCTGTCTCCCAGAAGTTCCTACATTCTTTTAGGCTAAGAGTGATGTACTACAAACTTCCTAAACAGTAAATAAAGGAATTAAAGAAATTTCATCAATCTATTTTCCTAATCTTCAAAATACTGTGAATTACAATATGCTCTTCACGGGCAAGGTGTGATTATGCAACGTAGTAAGGATGACTAATCACCTAGGATGCACCAGAAGGAGCAGAGGAGGCGTGAGTGAAACTGAAGCCCCCATCCACCTCCTTTTCCTTGATCGAACATCCATTCCAGTCACTCCTTACCCTTGAAATAAGGAGCAGTGATACTGTCATAGTCTCGCCTGTCAATGTGTTTACATCAATTCCCTGCAGACAATTGACATAGCCCCAGTCACTGGGTACTGCCTGTCCCCCCTCCCTCGTCTCCTCTGCTCCTACCCCACTAGACCGTCTCCACCCGCCACGTAGTCAATGCACAGATAGGAGAAAGCCAAGAGTCATGGAAAACAAGAGAAGAACAACTTTGAGAAGGAAGGGCACAAGGAATTGGTTGATGCTGGAAAACACCTGAGGTTAATAGACACCCATTCTTTCCTCATACAAGGGCAAAGAAAAGGAAATGACCACGCTGATGAGATATACAAAAATTAAATTTAGAATATTCTTATCTCTAAGAAGCTTACAATCTATTAAGGGAAATAAAACAAGAAGATAAATTATTGTAACATGAGTTGGTAGGTGATAAGAACCATGGGATATACACTAATATATGAGTGATTTGTGGAGTGCAGAGTTCCTTCTGGTTGGGAGAATCAAGGAAAACCTCATGAAAGAGGTGACCGAATGGTCAGAGATTGGAGGAGAAAACTTAACAAGCAAAGAGAATGGCTTGTGGTGCTAAAGATAAGAACATGGGGGATAGTCTGAGAAGCATGAACACTTTGGTTTATCTAGACTGTGAGATATAACTAGAGTGGAGGATGAGGTAACATACTAGAGGTCTCCAAAGGCCAGTGTAGAATTACAGGGGGGAGAGGGAAAGATTCTGAACAAGATAATGATGTGAAGAGAGCTGTATTTTAATAAAATCAATCTGGAGACTTCCCTGGTGGTCCAGTGGTTAAGACTCCACACTCCCAATGCAGGGGGCCCCGGGTTCAATCCCTGATCAGGGAACTAGATCCCATATGCCACAACTAAGAGCCCGCATGCCACAACTAAAAGATCCCACGTGCCAAAACCAAGACCGAGCCTGCATGCCACAACTAAAAGATCCCACGTGCCAAAACGAAGACCTGGTGCAGCCAAATAAATAAATAAATAAAATAATATCAGTCTGTAAGAGATGTTCCGAGAGTGGACTGGAGAAAAGAACATTGGATAGACGCCAATTACGAGGCATTTAAAGAGCCCCAAAGTGAGATATTTAGACTTTTAAGTAGCAGAGTAGCAGAGGGAATTGAAAGAAGATTGATATGAGAGCTATTGAATAGGTGTAAGTTATTCTCAAGGTCCTTTCTCTCAGGTTGGGAAGGAGTTCACATTATTATTAATTATTATTACATCAAAACAGAAACACCAAACAAAAAAGAAGATGGCCATGAATGAAGCAGCAATGAAAGTGTCTTGAACCAAGGATTATGATTAATCTAAATCTGTGTCCCAGATTCTTAAATATAATCATAACTTTAGGAGGTAAACTCCATAGATAGTACCAGTGTTCTTTGAGAGGGAGAGTTTCCATCACTGGAAAAAATAGGTTTGGGCAACAGATAAACCAGGCCCTGAAATCTGGCTCTTTTGCTTATAAACTCAGTGACACAGAGTCCCTCATTTAACCTCCTTGAACTTCTGTTTTCTCATTGAGAAAATGGGAAGAATAATGATTACTTGACAGGGTATTGTGAGACTTAGATCATATAGGGTTTGGGGCAGATATTAGATGCTCAAAAAGAGGCAGCTAGACTGGGTGATTGGTTAAAAATATTAGAGGGAAAAGAATAACAGATTATTCCAAGACGTTGGGCGTAGGGAGGTGGCGACAAAAATAATCATGCTTTTAATGGAAATGTAAAAGTCAGACAGTATGAGACAGATTTAAGGAATGAGATTTTTCTGTTTCAGCAGTTCTCATTCTATATTGCCTGTTTATAAATCCCACACCATCAGTAGAGCAAATCTATAAGATACTCTCTCCTCGATGTCTGTAAATAAATGTCAAGCTACAGTTTGCTTTGTGATGACATTTTTTTCTTGTCATTGCTTCTGTTGTTTTTTTTTTTACCTGTTTTTGCTGTTTATTTCACAACAGTATGCTATGGGTAAAATGAAATATAGAAACAGATTTAGCCTCAGTGGGTCCTGAAGACCCAGAATAAGGGTGTCTCAGGTGCTCATCACCATCCAGAATCCTAGCCAAAAAGTATGACTGCTTGTCACCTACATGTATACTAAGGTATACAAGAATTTCTTAAAGATGGTCATTTCTGAAGCTCATGTATATTTCACCTGCTTTAGCCAGTTAGCAACCTGTCAGCCAATTGAACTGGATATTTTTAGAAATCTTCTAAGAAAATGCATGAAGCCTTGCTGAGTCAAACTTGTTATTAGGTTGATTTTCAGCATCAAGTTACAATGATAATTGTACCCTTTCGAAAGAAATTGAAGTCAAGATTCAATGAATAAAGTTTTTAAATGTATGGCCCTGCAGTCTTTTTTAAGGGTGTAAAACGTCAAGTTAAAATTTAAATATGAAATCAAATTGATACCTATTTTCTTTCCCACTTAAAATATACTAAATGTGATTTGGTTACGTGACCTTGTGTGACCCATGAAATATGTATACATTTGTGTAGGGAAAAATAAGATTACTCATCAACTGTATTATATCCAGCACCATGTAGAACAATGTGGATATGTTAAAAATGTGTGTGTAAATTATTTCTGAAGAATATACAAGAAACAGGTAACAATTTCATCCAGAGAGGAGAGGTGGCAGGCTCTGAGACACAGAGAAAAAGGAGACTTCATTTATGCTGCACACACTTCTGTGCCCTTTAAACTGCATTCCTTATACACATATTACCTGGATTTAAAATCATGTAAGAAATTAAAAATCAGACTTGCCTTCAATATTAGACCTGAGTACAGAGCCAGACTAACAAGAGGAAACAAAGTTTGTATAAGGTTTTGCTTTTGACACCGGAAAAAGTGAGCAACTAAAAAATAGGAAATATATGATTTATCAGCAACCCTCATTAAAAAAAGACATGAAGATTTGGGCCATCAGTTTAATATGTGTAAACAGACTCATGTGGCTGTCACAAAAAAGACCCATGTTTGATTGAGTTCAACATTTAATAAGAATCTATTGTGTGATGGGAACATAAAAATGAAAGATAAAGACCCTGTTCTGAAGGACGCACATACGAGGAGAAAGAGGCATATTAGTACATAATTAAATAGAATGTAGTAGGAGCAAAGGGAGGTGTATGCAGAGTCCAAGAGAAGCAGGGCAGATAACATCCAGGAAGGACATCTCAAGGTCTTTAGAGCTTTACTAGCAGTACAACATGCCAAGCAAGGAGTTGGGTACCACACCTCTCCACGTGCTCCCCAGAGCATCTCTGGGTCTCAGCAACTAAATTTCTTTGCCTTTCTCAAGGGCCATCACAGAGAAGAAAAGAAGCATTTCTACGGGACTTCCCTGGCTGTGCAGTGGTTAAGGCTCTGTGCTTCCACTGCAGGGGGCACAGGTTCAATCCCTGGTTGGGGAACTAAGATCCCTGCAAGCCGCAAGGCGCGGCCGAAAAGAAAAAAAAAATTTCTTTCTTCAAGGAGCCAGTAGCAGTAGGAGGGCGCTTCAGGAGAAGGTCTAAACCAGCTCGATGAAAACCTCTACATCCTGTACCCATTGGAGACTAGAGAAGGCGTTGCATGCTCAGTGGAAAAACCTGGAGGTGATTCCTCATTTGATTCCTGATGCTGTGCCTAACCAAAGGGTTCCAGTACCTCATTATCGTGTTCTATAAATTTGCAATAAAACAACCTCACCTTCATTGTGCTTTATGGCCCCAAAAACACTTTTGCATACATTATTCCACGTGAATTTCACAATAACCTTGAGAGAAAGGCCAGGCCAGGGTTCCCATCCCCTCTTCCCAGAGGAGCCTCAGAGAAACCCAATAGCTGACCCAGAGTTGGTATCTCACCCCAACCCAGGTCCCTGATGCCAAGACAAAGGCATTTCCAAACCTGTCAATGATTCTCAACACTCTCCTGCTAGATGTCAACCCATGGCAAAGTTGTCACCCAAATGAGAAAAATAAGGAACGACTTCCGCGTAAGTTAAATTTACCCAATTTACAGTGCTCTTCTTCATTCATGCTTTATATCTTTCTCAATTTGGGGTGTGAAAATGTACTCTCATTTTTTTAGATGATAAGAGTATTTTTCACGCCCATAATGGGCAAAATCAAAAGTTGACTATCGACATAGGTCTCCCCCCAAAAATTCTGGAGATTTTTCTGGTCCGTGCAAACCACCAAAGGAGGAGATATGGATAAGGTAGAGTTTACGGGACTGGCTACAGCAATCGTGAGAAGTGCTAGTATGTGTTCAGTGAAGAAAATACAGTAGATGGCTGATCCAAGCCCAGAAAAGTGCAGACTGTTCCACAAGGCATCAGACAAAACTCGAATCACAATCCCACATAACACATCCCCACCCTCAGCTGATGGAGTCCATTACCTGAAGCCATGAGGTGTCTGAAATCTGCTTCAACTGAAACTTCCTGGGTGAATTTCCAAAGTGGCCTGAAATAACCTTGATTCAGGAACTATCTAGAAGTCAAAAAGCAGAGTCATTGTGGTGAACAAGCCACATGGCAGATACTAACATCAAAAACTAATTGCTGTTTATACACAAAACATTAATTTCTGACGGGCTATCCACACACCCTGAAGACATTTAAAGCACTTAAAAAGTAATTAAGCCAAAGTGAGTCATCATGTGCTATCATAGCCACGTGTGGTTTTTATAAAGTAGAAATCATTCATAATTCTGCTTTTACCCAGTTTTCATGAGCTCGGGGGATAATCTGGCAATGTGCAAAATCAACTGATTCCCCTGTTTTCTTTCTAATTTTAAGCCACAAATCCCTGGGGAAACGCTGCATTTACTTCCCCCCCCCACCCCCGCCACGTTACCTACAAAACAAATGACCAGAGCACAACTTATTTTTTTTCTTTTTTGTTTTTCTTACAATTGTTTTTTTTTTTTAAACATCTTTATTGGGGTATAATTGCTTTACAATGGTGTGTAAGAGCACAACTTATTTTAACAACGTGGCTTAGGGAATGGTTGTGTCAGTCCCCACAGTGAGAGGGGATCCTCAGGTTTGCTGGATGGAATCCACCCTGAGCGCCCTCACCTGTGGATACAGGGACGCTTAAACAGCAGCACAGTTAAGCTGCAAGGCGCTGAATGCAATGAAACCAGAGCGCTACCTCTGCACTCCATTCACAAAAGCGAACTGATGGTAATTAATTCATGATTAGTTCATTTCAGCTAATATACGAGCCTAAGCTTTTGCTGAATGATGTAATATTTCAAAAGTAGTACTGTGCCATGAAATTTATTGGACTTCCCGAAATCACCAATGTAATTGTTTTTGCTGTTCACATATTAGGCGCAGTCTCCAGGGGAAAAGCTGATTCTTCTCATATAAGACTCTTTCCCCCCCCCCCTCGAGTTTGAAAGTCTGTCATCTTTCTCAATGTACTCACTTCGTTAAATAGTTTACAGCTTGCAAGAGGGTCACAAAGTCTGGGTAACAAAATGACTGTCCGGACAGATTTAGACAATAAAACCGCCAGATCGTTATATAAATGTTTTTCTCAGAGGCCGTTTCTGAAACACATACTAAATGCAAATATTGAAACACCTGCATGCCAAGCACAATTCTTTTAACAGATGTTAATCCCTGTGCATTTAACCAATGGATTTAGATCACATAAATATAACACACCCCCTTCAGACCATCTTGGAAAACTACCAATTACCTTATTTCACTTTGACAAAGAAACTATTACTCTCTACATCATAATTTTGATTTTATGGTTTATAATGGCACTATCTAAAAAAGCAAGTAAAAAATACAAAAAGTCAACTTGAGACTCAGGCAAAGCCCCTATATGTAAGTTGTCTACTTTTAGCGTGGAAAATTTACAAAGATTGATAGGGTTACAAAATTTAATGCTTTTTCTTTGTGGCCCTGAAGAATGAGATTCTTCATTTAATCCATCAGTAATCAGGATAGTCCACTGAAGGGTAGTCATCTTTTTTCCTCCATTTCGGAGTCCTGGAGGGTAACCTGGCCCATAGTTAAAATCGTCCCATATCCCTTGGGTCACTCCCTACTTGGGGGATGCTTCTAAGGGCTGTTTTTTTTAAAACGGATTTTATTTTTGAGAGCACTTTTAGGTTCACAGCAAAATTGAGTGGAAGGTACAGAGATTTTCCATCTAACCCCCTCCCCCCTGCCACACACAGCCTCCCCCATCATCATCCCCCACCCGAGGGCTACATTTGTTACCACTGATGAACCTACAACACACATCATAACCACCCAGAGTCCATCGTTTACATTAGGGTCCACTCTTGACCTTGTATTATACATTCTACGGGTTTGGATAAACGTACAATGACATGTATCCACCATTATAGTACATACAGAATTGTTTCATTACCCTAAACATCTGCTGTTCTCTGCCGATTCATCCCTCGGCCAACTCTGCTCTTTTTAATTCTTCTTCAATCACCTCCCCACTTTTCCAGCCTCAAATCTTCCTTATGGCTCAATTGTTTAATCATAATGAAAATTACCCTTTTGGGGCCCAACCGTATGTACCAGATGTACCTCCGCTGGGTGCTTGACATCCATTACGTCATTTAATTCTCAAATATTCCAAGAAGTGAGCTTTATTTTCCACATTTACTGATAACTCTGCAAACTCATGTAATTTAACCTGACTCAGTGCTTAAGTGGTGTAGTCCGGATTTTAACCAAGCCCCAAAGCCTATGACGCCCGCTAGGCTAAAGTGCCTCTCACGCATCTATAAAATCATGTTCTATAGGCGAGACTTCTAATTCCGTTTTAAAACATATTTTGCTTTTTTATAGATATGCAGAAAAAAAGGAAAAGTATTTGCTTCGGTTCCTGACTTATTTCAAGTACACAGGCTGGTCTCATTCTCTGCTTCTGTACCAGAAGCCAGGCTGACAAGACTCGCCCAGTGCAGATACCCAGCTAATTTTCAGCAAACATGGACTTGTTGCTTGATTAATTAGCATCGACATGGGTTGTGCTCACCCACAGTTTTGCCTTCCACCGTGCTGCCACCTGTCTTCTTCACGGTGCTGGCCCTATTTAGGCAAAAAGCTCCTGGATAAAAGTAGAGCCACCCTTGTCTCATGAGAGTCTCTTCCATCCCTTACGCTGAATCAGAGATAAATCAACACAAGTCACCAACACACCGTGATTAAATTCCAGTAAAGCCGAGATTTGGCTGGAGAATCTTGGCGTGCTACAGCTATGAAATCATAAAAACTTTCAGATTCTTAGGAATTCTGTTTCTTTGCGCATTGTAGCATGACAAATTGGAAAGTATGGGCAATTATTTTTCATTTTGTTACCATGGACAATCTTTCCAACTGTGGCCCTTTCATATATATGAAAGGGCCACATATTTCATATATACATACCGTCTACAATATTGAGTGCTATGGTAGTACAAAATAAGCTCCAAAAGCGGTTTCTGCCCTCCAATACCCTAGACCCTCCTTGAGAAAAAAATGTTGACTCATACGAAACCCTTAGAAACAGGGAAGTATATATTAGAAGACTAATAACAAAATCTTGGTAGAGGTTACAATGAAAATCCAGAGAGAGGTAAGATTTCTCTAAAATGCAAGGGTACAAATGAACTTGTCTACAAAACAGAAATAGAGTCAGAGATGTAGAAAACAAACTTACAGTTACCAGGGGATAAGGCAGGGGAGGGATAAATTGGGAGATTGGGATTGACACACACACACTGCTATATATAAAACAGATCACTAACATAAGGACCTACTGTATAGCACAGGGAACTCTAGTCAATACTCTGTACTGGCCTATATGGGAAAAGAATCTAAAAAAGAGTGGATAGATGTATATGCATAACTGATTCACTCTGCTGTACAGCAGAAAGTAACACCATATTGTAAATCAACTCTACTCCAATAAAAATTTTAAAAAATAAAATATAGTCACCAAGAAGGCTGAAAAAAAAAAGTAGTTCTGAACATTTTCATTTTCAGGGACGCATAGTATTTGAGGAGATATAAAGATGTGACAGCACTGTTGTGGGACAGTAGGTCTGTCACATTTCTGCGTTTCTTAGAAGCAGAGGCGCTAATTGTCACTGTTCCTAACTGAGGGTGTTTGCATAACTAACTACCTTGGAAGACAGAGATAAATGTCTTTCTCTGGGGCGAAGGAGCAGCATGCTCACTGCCCATGATAAAATATTGAACTAGCCGGGCTCCTCAAGCTCAGAGTTCCTCTCCTGTAATGCAACCCGGGAACTGTGCGGGCACCCGGAGCCCTCTTTATGTGGCCGGGTGGGAACTGGAGCCCGGGATACTCCAGCTGCTGCTGTTGCTGTGAGTCATGAATGAAGTCAGGGTCACTTGTCGGCTTGCCAGTAGGGTAAAATGTCAGACCCTTCCCAATTCCTAACAGGGAGGTCTGAGACCGCAGCCGCAGTCCTCGGAACAGGAATACCCAGGAGGAAAGAGAAGAAGATGTGAGTCTGACTCCCTGGAGTTCTAAACAGCATCACTGGAGTTGGCCCTTATAACTGAACTAAGAGTGAATCAGCCAGATTCTAGAAGTGCATTCATTCCAGCCCAGATCTAAACTGACTACACTGTGAGAGGAATTTTTTTTCCAGGTTCCATGTAATGGAATGGAATAATCCATTTAGTTATGTTATCTGTGGCAGGAAAGAATCAATTCACTTCCCTAAAAATGGCTACCAGGACAAGACGGGACTTAACAAAAGCTTTGACCCTCTGTGACTTTTACTGCTCAAAATAATGGGGAAAAAGGCACCGAAATGTTTGTCTAGTTTCTTCTCGGTGAATTAAATTTAGACTTTACTAGTCATGGTTCCCTTTCCAAGTCAGTCACGGGAAGTTCAGAGCCAAGCACAACTCGGCTTTATTCACTTTGGCCTGAGTTGTTCGGCTCTGATTCTCCCCAGCCTTGATCTCCATGTTATATTTCCTCTGTCTGGACTTCGTATTCATGCATACTTTTAACCTTACTTTACACATTCATGTGCATCACCTCAAATCTTTTCTGGAATGGGGTAGACTAAGAACTAGTCAATAATCGTTTATTAATGATTGAAATGATTAGGCAAGCTTTGCTGAATCTATTAACTGCTTGTGAAAAATTTCACCTCCTTTTCTCCATATTCTTCCAAAGGAAGAAGTGGAAATTCAGTCAGATGCACTCAACGTGACTGCACACTTTGACTTCTAGATGCTGCAAAATAATTTTTTGCTCATTCCGCAGACAGTCCAGGAGCCAGGAGAGGGGAAAAGGAGGTCAGCGTGAAACAACCTCGGTTCTTCCCCAAAGTTTCCCATGATTGTGGAGAGACAGCGTGCCCTCCAGACCATGTCTAGATGCCGTAGACATCTAGACATCAACGATTGTCTGTACATGAAAGTGTACAGAGAAGGGGCTTCTCAACTACTTGTCATTATCCGGGCTGATGGCATCACATCAGTAACGTGTCCCACTAAATTGTACTTTTCACCTTCAAGTCCCTTTACAGGCATTATCTAAAATTTGTTGACGCAAAGTACCACCTGGTTTAATTAAGTGCAAGTAATTCAGGGCAGGGAATGGTGCCTGGACGATTGGAAGATGCTTTCCAAATGTTGTTCTTCCAATGGAAGTATGTGGAGTCCGTAAAACAACAATAATTATTCCAGCACCATAAATCAAGCTAAAATATTTGTTTCCAGAAATGTCCAGTAAGACGAACACCTTCCAGACCTAAGTCATCTCAACAAAGTCCAGCTGTCTGCCATAACACTGGAATTTCTGTGTTTCTCTTTTTTTTTTTTTAATGAGAAAGCACCTTTGGAAGCAGGAATGATAGGTGAGATTTACAACATCATAGTTAAGAACCTAGGAAAAGGATAAAGTAGAGAAGGATGACTGTAATGCTTTGAAAAAATCATTTTTTAATTTTACTTAGAATGATCTCTAAAATGTAATGGAGCATGCAAATATAAGGGATGCAGGGTTGAGGGTGCAGGATGTGATAGAAGGCAGGAAAGAACTCTGTTTTTAACCATTTTGTACAAGACATAAAAACAGATGTGAAGAGAGAATCATTTAAGTTTTTTCCCATAATCAAAAACCTAAGATTACACCTATTGAGGGTAGTAGTACACTGCAGAGGATCCAATCCCATAGACTGAATCAGCCAAAACTGGGTGCCATTACTTCCTCTCTGTGTTCCTGACATGTTACTTAAACTCTCTAAGCCTCAGTTTCCTCATCAGCAAAATAGAGCTGGAAGGATCTTGTAAAGCACACATGACATGATACCCAGAAAGCACACAGAGCCGGCCTGGCACACGTGAGACTCCACAAGTGGTAAATTGTTGTTAATACTTTATGATTTAAGGATAAAATGTACTGCAACAATGCAGTGCCAGATACAGTCTCTATTTGTGATTTAATGGCTATACAGTTAAGCCTATGTTATAGGCAGAAGTCTCCTCTGTTTTCCACGGTGCCTACATAAATCTGACTGTGATACGCTTACAGAGACCTAACTTTTTCAGACCACTAAAGTTGCATTGAATACTAAAAATGTGACATGGCCTTGTATTTCCCAGTAAATATTGGAAGGCTGGGTTTGTCACTTTGTCTCTATTATACCAACTTCACTAATTTAAACAAATGACAAATCTTCCAAGTAGAGCCTTCCTGGAGATTCCCAAATGCAGATAACACATTCTGAAAGTTTCTCGAACGTTCAACACAGTGCTTAATTTTGATTATTGATCACACATCTCAATAGACATTTCAATATAGTCTATCTTGATATGCTACAAATAAGACACATTAAAGCTATAGGTGCTGTGTTTTAAGAAAATCCAAGAAGCAAGTTGTTTTCATAAAACCTGACTGGATGACCAAATTAACTACAGCATTAATGCTACCTACTTTTCCACCGTGAAGTAGTTATGTTTAAAGAGATATGATTTCATCAAAACTAATCACTGCAACAAATTTCAATCATATATTAAAAGATACATATAAAACACAGGTAAATTATAGTGTAATGTGTGTTATAAACATGCAGTGGTGGGCTTCCCTGGTGGCGCAGTGGTAGAGAGTCCGCCTGCCGATGCAGGGGACACGGGTTTGTGCCCCGGTCCGGGAAGATCCCACATGCCGCGGAGCAGCTGGGCCCATGAGCCATGGCCGCTGACCCTGCGTATCCGGAGCCTGTGCTCCGCAACGGGAGAGGCCACAACAGTGAGAGGCCTGCGTACAAAAAAAAAAAAAAAAAAAAAAAAAAAAATGCAGTGGTGCTTATTATACAATAGCACTTGATCTAAAAAGCTGCAAAGGAACTGAAAATTAGTGGCAGAAGTCACCGTTACTTGAAAACCAGTTCATAATTAAAATGAAATAGTTCTGAATTTCAATATGTCAATAAATGGTTCTGTTTAGAAAATTTATATTTACAAATAATGTAACAGGACCAAGCGATGATACAAACTGAGAAAATATGTAATTGCCTATTAATTAATTAAAGACTGTGGCCACTCTGTGGATTATGAAACCGCTGTTTTCTCCTCTTCCATGTGGCTAACTGCCTTTGGGTGGCCTCCCCAACATGAATTGGTTGTAACCTGATGTCAGGGATCCACACATTTTCTATCCGGGGCCAGAAGTAAATAAGTTAAGCTTCACAAGCCATACAGCCACTGTTACAAGTACTCAGCTCTTCTGTCCTGCATGAATGCAGGTGTAGACAATATTCACGGACAACACATAACCAAGAGGATGTGGCTGTGTTCCAACAAAATGTTATAGAAACAGGGATCTGACAGATCAGTTGACTCCCCGTCTTCCTTCTGCAGAGAAGATGCTGTTCTGACTCTCTGATTAAGTCAAGGAAGGAAAAGGAAATACATATGCAGCATAGACCTGACCCAGATGTTCTCTCAAATATCTGAAGATCAAGATGAAGAACTGGCTTAGACCAACTGAGGTCTCATTGAGGTGACCATCCGCCTCAGATGTAAAAGTGGTCCTAATCTCATGATAAGTCTTGCTGCTGAAAGATTTCTTTGCTCTTTGGATGTGTAGATCCCACAAAGATATATTTAAAAGCTATTTCTGAGGCCTTTCCTCAAAGAGAATATTTCTGGAAAGCATGAAGATTATTCACTTTCTAACTCAAGGGGCTCCCTTCTACAAGTGGCAGTCAGAAAGCATTAAACTTGCACTCAATCTGTTATTCTTTTAAGCTTGGAAAAGACAAAATTCAAACAGTGGCACACAGAAAGGAAACACCATGGGCAAATGTTTTTTACTTAATGAGAACTAAGTGTCGCTCTAACTAAAATTTGGATTGGAACTAGAGTATTCTCATAAAAGCAACATAAGGTAGGGGTATGCCCGTGTTTTCACACACCCGTTCACTTATTTTCTCCACAAATACGTACATCAAGTGCTTACTCTGTGCCAGCACCATTCGGGCACTGCGAACACGGTCACGTGAAAACAGACCTTACATTCCAGTTGGAGGAGACGGAAGAAAGACAAAGTGAAAATGTGTAATGTATGATGTATGAGATGATGATAAGTACCTAGAAAAAAACAAAGTAGGGAAGGAGAGTAGAAAATACAGCGTCTGGGAGCTACAATTTCACAGAAAACAGCCGGGGAAATCCTCATAGAGAGTGTAATATTGGAGTCCAGACCTGAAGACAGTGCGGGAATAAGCCAGGTACAGGAAAAAGAGTGGTCCAGGCAGAGGGAACAGCAAGTACAAACACCCTGAGGTGAGAGGGTCCCCGATCTGTTGGAGAAACAGCAAGGAGGCCAGGGCAGGGAACGTATAGCGAGAAAGGAGGGTGGAGGGAGACTCAGTGAGAGAGATGATGGGACAGAACGGGGAAGGAGAGTAGGCAGACTGCCTTACAGGGTTTTAACAAAGGAATGACCTTTTCATGGATCATTCTGGCCACTGTGTTGAGGACAGACTGAAAGAGAGTCAAGGACAGAAGTGGGAAAACCAGTTAGGAGAATATTGCAGTAACCAGGTGAACTACGTGGTAGCTTGGACCAAGATGCTAGCAGTAGAGATATTCCTAGATGTTTCCCAGAATAAATACATTCCTAGAGTGGACCTGGAAAGAAACAAGGAGATGGTCTAAAACACAATCTTGGTGCAATTCAGCATCCTTCGCTTAGTGAGGGATCCTAGAGGGGCTTTAGGGATGGCGAAGGGAGCGGGTCTGAGAGCCACATGTAGTATCTCTTAGGGTTTTTCTCTGCACTATCAGAAATTCTATGCTGATAACATTCAGCCTGAGCACGCGAGGAAAAGGCCCCTTACGTTCACTATCAGTTTCTGGAGTGAAGTGCAGACTCCGGCATTTGTAATTCAATCTGCCTGGGTCCATCACCACTTCACTTCTTCACCACCTGCGCTGGATTAATTACAGGGCTGATGAGCTTTACGTGGATTTCCTCTTCAGCAGAGTCGAATTATAGAAAGCTTGCTTTTGGAAGTTGGCAGTAAGGAAAGGGGTGGGAAGTTCTCCATTCTCTGATTCTTCAGTAGACTTGATAGAGTCGTGTTACCCTAGAGCTGCCAAGGGCAGAGGCATTGCTTCGTGGAACGACCATGATCACCACCATTGTGACAGTGTCTTCCACGATGCCTAGAAGAGGGACCAGTAATTACTTGCTGAATCAGATTTGAGTTGCACAGCATGTTCTATTCATTTCTAGATAACAGATCTATTTGCTTCCTACAGTTTCGATGCTTTCTTATTTACGGTTGATGGTTCCCAAAGTTAACATTTTTTTAAACTATGATACATATTTGCTTTGGTAAGATATGATTCCTGTACCCTATTTATACTTTATCCAAACAAGAAAAAGCAGCAAAGTACGATAAAACCGTACCTTGTATATGGCCCTTGAGTAGTTGGCTTCTAAACACTTACGATAGAATTATAAAATTTAAGATAAATATAAACAAATATATATTATAGGTGCACTCTACAAGCAAGATCAAATTATTTTCCAGTAGATTAATAATATGGCATAACGGTCATACAGTATCCTGATCACAATAACTATTCAAACATCTGACAAGTGATGGATTGGTGTTCTGTTCTCATAGACTTCTACATATGGACTTTCAGAGATAGTCCATCCACATTCATAGGAACCTGGATGTTTCTGGAACTGTATAATTCAACTGCAAGAGTAAAGAGAAATCTGTTTCGGAGATGAAATACTCATTCTCCAGTTAGCAGGTGCTGGTGGTCGTTGTCAGGCTCTCTGTAGAAAAAGGCAGGAAATTGAGTTAAGGGGGCCTGATGCAGCTCTCTATTTTTATACATGAGAAAACTATGATGCAGAGGGTCATTTAAGGAAAATAAAGTGAAAAGCATGGCAGTGGGGAGTGGGCTGAGGCCAAGAGCAAAGATGCTACGTGCCAGTCTGGAGAGGCGTGGGCCTATTTCAAATAGGTGGGTGACATGGTCGGATTTTAGAGCCATCGCTAGGTGACGTGGGACAGATACCACAGGCAGGCCATGAGTATCAGCTCTTCCCTGAGTCCATGCTCTCATGTCCCGGTGCCTCGGTAAACGTCCTTCCCGCGGATGGGATGGCCTCCCTTCCTTGTCCCACAGACCCATCCTTCTTTCAAGTCTCTGCGTAGGCAAGGCCTCTTCACGGAAGCCCCTCAGCGGTCAGCCCTTGTCCCTCCGCTCTCTCAGTAGCCTTCTAGAACACAGTACAAAGATTGTTAGTGTATCCAATTCCTCTGTTAGACTGAGGGTCCTCTAAAAGCAGGGGCTGAGTCTTAGTTATGTTTGGAATTGAGGATGCCTCGCTCAGAAACCAGTCGTCAAAAAGTGCTTGTCACGACAATGGGCAAATGTATAAAGGGGGCAAAATTTTACCTACCTCCTCTCTCCGTGTCTCCACACCTGGTGTTGCCTCTTCACCCTGTCCTCTGTCTTTGGGAGGCCCAGAGCTCTTCATTTAAATGTCCCACTGAAGCCCGTCCCCAAACATCTCAAGGTCTAGAACTGTCCCTTTCCTCCGCCTCCCAAGACCTGCTCATTGCTTTCCAAGTATCAATACTAAAGCTGATCACTGGCTAAACTAATTCACGTTGGATTGTAAATGACACAGTTTTCCTTTGGGGAGTTGGTGCCTAAAATCCCAAGGAAAGAATAGCTAATGGCTGAATCTCAGGCACAGTGGCTGCCCAGCAAGGGCAAGAAAGGCAGGTATTTCTCTGCTCTGGTGTACAGCCAGGGATCCCCCAAATCACATTCTGTAGGCAGCTATCAACAGCGTCAACATGTGGACATATAAGAACTGGAAAAACAATGTTTTTATTTCACAAACTCATGGTTATTTCAGGACTTCCCTGGCGGTCCAGTGGTTAGGACTCCGAGCTTCCACTGCAGGGGGCACAGTTTCGATCCCTGGTCAGGAAACTAAGATCCCACACGCTGCATAGAGCAGCCAAACAAAGAAAGAAAGAAAGAAAAGAAAAAAAAAAAAGTATGTATCTGATGATATCCTGGGATCAAATCTCCCAGGCAAAAATAAAAACAAAAAACACAGTTACTTCCACATTCCTCCAGCACATATATTTCTTAAAAATAAATATGAGGTTTTCCTTTTCAAAATAACTCTAACTTCCTTGATGTTTTGGTGAGGAAATGATATTTTCCACTCACAAAGGAAAAATGAACTGCACACATCAACATGAATGAATCTCAAAAACACATAGAGCTAAAAAAAAGGAAAGTCCCAGAAGAATATACCCAGTATGATTTTATTTATTTGAAGTTCAAAACAATCAAAAATAAAACCAATTTTTGGCTTCAGGAGGCATTCACAGGTGGCTAAACCATACAGAAAAACAAAGAAATGATTAGCATAAGATTCAGGCAAGCAATGACCTCCATGAAAGAGGCGGGGAGAGAAGGAAGGCTTGGCTTCTAAGAGGAAGCAATATTCTGTTTTCTCAGCCAGGCAGTGCCTATTCATTACGCTATTATTCTCTAAACTGGACATATGTCCTCCCTCAAATGTATGGCACGTTTCATACTAACAAAAGAAAATGGAGCACTCTAAAAACTGTACAAAGAAAACAATAATCACCCACCACCCACCACCCAGGGTTCAGTATTAACAACCTTCAAGTCATCTTCCTTTTTATACACAAGCACCCACGTGCACATGCATAAAATGTTATGTGTATGTAAAATCATATACAGTAAACACAGTTTGCAGCTGGCTCTTTATCCCACAACACCCATATGCATTGTTGCAGAATGAACTCTATGATGCATAATTGAGTGAGAAGAAACATTGTGAGCTTACTAAGAACTCACACAGAAAGGGACATTCTCACCCAATGTGATTAAACACATTTTCCTCAGATCTCCAGCATTCCCATGACAAGAGAACTTTCTAAGTTCCAAACCAGAGATGCCACACAAAACCGATCTTCCCTAAGACAGTGAATTTAGATCTACAACATCTCTTTAATCCACAGTCAAAGCCAGACATTTTTAGCTTCTAAACTAGTTTTTTACTATGGAACAAACGTGCCAAAAACGATATTCATCATTTTCAACACAGAAAAAAATAACCGTATTACATCAGAGCCCATAAAATATGGAACATGGAGGAGTGATTTTCTCACTTCTGACACACACGTCATGTGTAAGACCCAGACATTCGGCATTTCAATTCTGTTCCGTTAATGACAGAACTGTTTCCATCTAAGACCCCAAATTATGTCTCAATCATGGCAACGTTTATGAATGTTAATTGCCTGCTACTAGCATGTTAGTAAACGATTGTTTTAAACTGACATGCCTCCTGGACCAAATTATTCCCATGATCGAACTTTTTGCTGGCCAGAGCCTCAGTAAGTATTTCCTAGGAGCTTGAATTTTTCAATACGGCAATCCACAACTGGTAACCATACACTTCACACTCATGGCTTTCTATAAATGTTTTAGTTTGAAATAATAAATGCTTTTAAAAATACCTCCACTTTGATAGGAAAACCCTATTCACCTCACAGCTCATTTCCACTTTTTAGTAATTTTTCTCTCATCAGGTTGACTCAAATAGAAAACATATCACCAAGAACTGAGCCACAGAACATCCTGACACAGGTTCCAGAATTGGGAGTGAGGGGCTGACAAGTGGGCCCTGAGAACTTTCGGAGAAAGAGATTTTTCTTATCAGAACATGATCGTGTGTTTGGAAATGTGCTCACAAAAATAATTTGCCTGCAGCAATTCCATGCTCTTCCAATCGTCCCCCAAAGCATGCTTTTACCAGTCAGAACAATTGTTAAGACTCCACACCTACAATGCAAGTTTCTCATTTCCTCCTAAATAAACTAAATTGAATTTCTATAGCTGGAGCTGTTTGAAAAGGTTTTCCCTTTTTAAGTGAATGCAGCGTGCACAGATAGTCCCAATGCACCAAACCTCATAGCTCACAAAGCAGGAGACTTTCAGAGCAGCAAGAACACGCTGGGCTATATGAGATTTGAGGCAAACGCTGTGATCAGGGTAAGAAAAATACCTCCATGCAATTAAGAAAACCCGGTTGAGGCATTAGAAATGGAACAGGTTCACGTCTGGATTCAGGTGAGGACTGTAAAGTTTAGAAGGCCTTCTCGGCTCTGTGCTGTTCACCAAGAGTCTCTGCATCTGCCCTCAATAAACCCATCAATCCAAGGACACATCACCTGGGAAAATGCAAGACAGCTCATTGAATCCATTTTTTAAAATCGTCATACCTATAGATGGCCTACAGGCACATGAAAAGATGCTCAACATCACTAATTATTAGAAAAGTGTAAATCAAAACTACAGTGAGGTGGGCTTCCCTGGTGGTGCAGTGGTTGAGAGTCTGCCTGCCGATGCAGGGGACACGGGTTCGTGCCCCGGTCCGGGAAGATCCCACATGCCGCGGAGCGGCTGGGCCCGTGAGCCGTGGCCGCTGAGGCTGCGCGTCCGGAGCCTGTGCTCCGCAGCAGGAGAGGCCACAACAGTGAGAGGCCCACGTACCGCAAAAAAAAAAAAAAACTACAATGAGGTATCACCTCACACCAGTCAGAATGGCCGTCATTAAAAAGTCTACAAATAACAAATGATGGAGAGGGTGTGGAGAAAAGGGAACCCTCCTACGCTGTTAGTGGGAATGTAAATTGGTGCAGCCACTATGGAGAACAGCATGGAGGTTCCTTAAAAAACTAAAAGTAGAGCTACCATATGATCCAGCAATCCCACTCCTGGGCATATATCCAGACAAAACTATAACTTGAAAAGATACATGCACCCTATGTTCACAGCAGCACTATTTACAGTAGCCAAGATATGGAAACAACCTAAACACCCATCGACAGATGAATGGATAAAGAAGATGTAAGATATATATATATATATATATATACATATACATATATATATATATATATATATATATACACACATACAATGGAATATTACTCAGCCATAAAAAAGAATGAAATAATGCCATTTTCAGCAACATGGATGCACCTAGAGATTATCATACTAAGTGAAGTAAGTCAGAAAGAGAAAGACAAATACCGTATGATATCACTTATATGTGGAATCTAAAAAATAGTACAAATGAACTTATTTACAAAACAGAAACAAACTCACAGACATAGAAAACAAACTTACGGTTACCAAAGGGGAAAGTCAGGGGTGGGGGGGACAAACTAGGAGTTTGGGATTAACAGATACACACTACTATATATAACACAAGTAAACAAAAAGAACCTACTGTATAGCACAGGGAACTATATTCAATATCTTGTAATAACCTATAATGGCAAAGAATTTGAAAAAGAATGTATGTATATGTATAAATGAAGCACTTTGCTGTACACTTGAAACTAACACAACATTGTAAATTAACTATACTTCAATTTTTAAAAAATTGTCCTGCTTAGAAATGAAAGATACTCATGGGTGGACCCAAAGCAGGTGAATTATAGCACAAACTAAAGAGCAGGTAAATGTCATATTTCTGTTCAGTAACAGATAGCCACCCTTACTGTCAACCTGCATCCCAGTTCCTGTGTGTGGTCAAGGTCCCTCATGCTGAAGTTGTATAGATTTACACATAACAATGGCAGATTACAAGAAGTCTATGAGTTTTCTGTGTCTTAGCTACTTCTCCTCTACTCCCTGACTTCGCAGGATACACACCACAGTGAGCTGAACGACAGTTATGGATCTGCAGACAAAGGAACAGGCTGCATGTAAGTCAGAATAGATGTACAAAGAGAAGGGACAAAGAAGGACATCCACAAGTCATGGCGGGTGGCTCTGTTTCCCTGGCCACAGAAAACATTTTGTTATCCTTGTCACATCAATTGCTTTTACCTTAAACTTGTTTCTCCGTTCGATTGTTCTCTTTGCGCTCTCGTACGTGGAGATATGAACTCTACCCTCTTCCAAAGAAATGATTGTTTTTCCTTTGAAACATTTTTAAAGCACGTGCTTGAGAACATGCTGCTTCTAACTGGTTTCTTTCCCACTTTCCACTTCATCCCGACACTGCTGTTGGACAAATATTCCTAAATTTCTCCCTTTCTTCCTGTGCCCCTGAACTCCAAATCTTCAGGGCTTTTCCACAGCCTGTAGAAGAAGGTCAATGTTCTTAATCTGCTATTCAAGGCTTCCATAGTATGGCTCACCTCTTTTTTTTACTTTTGCTCCTACACAAATCCCTGGACTAGACCAAATGAGATGTTTTCACGGCCCCTCACACACGGAGCTTTCTTTCCCCACATGGTTGCTCCAGTTGAATTCCTTCCCTGTACTGGTCAGCTGTGCTGCAGTATCAAAGAGTCCCCAAACTCCCAATGGATTACAACAACAAATAGTTATTTCTCATTCACATGACATGTAGGTTCTTAGTGATCTTCAGCCAGGATCCTGCTCCAGGATCCAACTACGTGTCACTTCGTTCTAGAACCCACACCCAAGAAGCTACCACTCTCTGGGGCACACTGTGCTCCCAGAAGAGGACAGAGGGAAATGTGCAGTCCCATCTAAAGCTGCGGCTCTGATGGGGCATATGTCAGGATTCACTCCTATTTCATTGGCCAAAGCAAGTCACTAAGGCAAGCCCAGCCTAAAGGGGCCAAGAAATTATACTTCCCCTGCAAGTAGACATTACAAATCACACTGCAACTAGCAGGACTGTAAAACCCTATCTCAGGGAAGAAATGAGGTTAATAATTGCAAAGAGAAATAAAATCTACCCCACTCCCTAAATCCTCCACCCCACCTCTCTGACAGGTCCGCCATCCATTCCAGTCTTGGTTCAAGTCCCATTGTTTATCAACCTGTCTACCCTCAATCCCACCTGGTCTCCCTGGAGCACTGCTGATCAGTATCGCACATCTGGCCCTTAGCTACTGCTACCATATCTAACGTCATCATATGATCTACCTGTCTTGTACTCCTGACTAGACCATAACCTTCCTGAGGATAAGATTCAATCTTATACCTCTGGGTAACTCCACTGATTGTATAAGGTCCATTCCTGCATAATGGTTTTTGCTGAAGGAGATATTGGTGATAACATTTTTCTGTTATGGGAAACAAGTGTCATCTTCAAAGAACAGACTTAGTCCAAAGGACTATTATTGCCAAATTTTAATGTTTTCTCTCCATTATTTACATTACCAAAATAAATCAGTGGAGAGAGGGCCTGTTTGCACACATATCTGGGGCCTGATCATTTATCAACTAAAGTATGTGGTGTGAAATAGGGCCATGCCGTGGGTACACAGTGGTTTCACCCTCGTTCTAGCCCCCTGTACAAAAGCAGGGACCTGGACAAACTGCAATGTAATGACCTATGTTAATGAGTTGTTAATAGTGCGCTAAAAAATGATTTTTAAAGATATCTTGGTATTTTAAAATAGTTCCCTTTCGATTCTTATTACATTTACAGACCTAGAACCAGATTCACAAGTCACGTAATTCAATGGGACTTTCCCCAAAGGAAATTCTTTGCAACAAGCCAGCAGGAGGCATAGTCCCACTGACTCAGGGCTATTCCTACAAATTTTACTTTTAACGTTTTACTGCCTTTCTCCCAGCTCATCAGTACTCAGTCATTCATCCTGAACATTCCATAGTCACTTCACCATATTGCAAAGCAACGTCTTTCATATTTCTTCGTCAGCTACGTTATTTTTTAAATCCCCACTCAAACACAACTCTCCTGTCAGGAGGTGACCTCTGTCACGTGAGATACAGTATCTCCATTCAACAGGTGATCAGAATCTCCCCGCACCTCCTCAAGCACACCTTCCCTGGGATCTCAGCTCTTCTCACATTCCTGCTGGGTTCTTTTCCCTTATTTGAAGTTACACTCGAGACTCTGAGCAAAGCAATCATTGCCTCTCCTACCCACAAATAGAATCCATTAAGTGAAAATTCATTCCAAACTCATCTTGGGGAAGTAAGGAAGACTCAGTAAACCCCAAAAGGTCTAGAGGTTGAATTTCATTTGGAAAACTATCCAGAAGTTCAACTGCTTATCCAGTGCTTATCCTAACTCTGAGAGTGGCCTAGAGATGTGCTGACAGGAAGGAATTAGGGTTCCACCAGGCGCCAGGGAAACCAGTTCCGCAGCCCTTCGCTGCACCCTGCTTCTGAGGAGGAGAAGGGCGAGTGGGCGAAGATGCTGAGGGAGGGGTAAGTCAGGAAACCCCACTCCAGCCTTTCCAGAACCTCGGTGAAGGATGCTTCGTGCCGTGTTTCCAACGGGGAAGACCTACTCTACCTACTGCAAAAACATCGCTCCTGACAAATAAAAAGCGCTCATCTATGAGCAAAGTGGTGTTGGGATCCCTTTCCTAAAATTAGTCTACTTTCCAACTTGAAGACCAAAAAGCTTTGGAAGGTAGCGAGGCACCATGATTGCCTTGGGTTTAAAAGGTGATGTTTGGAAATGAAAGAAAAGTACATTTGGAAAAAGAAATAGGCAAAGGGGGCTTAATTTCAAAGCCCCAAGGATGCCTATCAGATACTTAGGCTCTGAGACTATGGAGCTGAAAATTCATCCATTTAGTTACTCGGTTGAAAACAAAGATTTATTTGATTTTTTTTAATCAATGTGGCTGGAAATCTGAGCTTTAGTGAACATAAAATTACTCAGATCACTACTTGAGTGAACAGTGAGGATAAGACAGGGAACTGAGGAATTAAGCCTTAGCATAGAGCATAGAAATAGAAAAGTCCACTAAGACGTTTGCCAAACCACCTTTTCCTCCCCCGAGCTTCATTTTAATCGTTCAAGAAAAAAGATAACTGTTATATTTTTAAACACATCCATCGCTGGCAGGGGGTGGAGAGGGCGCTATATCCTATCTCATTGTTAATCACACTCATCAATGCCAGTAAATTGTTTCTTCCATGTGACCCAAAGGGACAACTTAGATGATGCCCTAGCTCACCCCTCATGATGACTGACAAGCTATCTCTAGGGCCGAATCCAGCTCCCTGACCTCCCTGTGGAGTCCAGACCGGGCGTACGAGCCACTACAGAAAAGCTAAGGCCTTGCACATGTCCTTCCTCCTAGAAGGGAAAAAAAGCTCTAATTCAACAGGCACATATCTTCCCAAACCTCCCAAAATCTGGATAAGAAGATGCTTTTAAAACCAACATTGAGGGGACTTCCCTGGTGGCGCAGTGGTTAGGAATCCCCCTGCCAATGCAGGGGACACGGGTTTGATCCCTGGTCTGGGAAGATCCCACATGCCACGGAGCAACTAAGCCCGTGCGCCACAACTACTGAGCCTGTGCTCTAGAGTCTGCAAGCCACAACAACTGAGCCAATGCGCTGCAACTACTGAGCCCGCATGCCTAGAGCCCGTGCTCTACAACAAGAGAAGCCACCGCAATGAGAAGCCTGCACACCGCCACGAAGAGCAGCGCCTGCACGCTTGCAACGAGAGAAAGCCTTTATGCAGCAACAAAGACGCAACACAGCCAAAAATAAATTAATTAAATAAATAAATTTATTTTTAAAAAAACCCAACGTTGGCCATTTTGCTGATTAACAGCACTGAGAAAGAATGAAAAGGAGAGGAAGTCTGATGATAAGAAAAAGAAACTTACATTTTTATATGTGGTCTTCCTGGATTTAAGTACACTAAACACATCCATGAATACCCAGATCTCTCAGGAGAAAAGGAAAACATTCCAAAAGAGGAAAAATTCTGAACTTTCTTTGAATGTAATGTAGCAAATAATACAATGCCTACTTAGATTGTATAATTGTCCATGGGAAGTGGGCTAACTAACAGAGAAAGCTATTACATCGCCAGCGTTTTTGTGGTGTGTTGAATAAATGGGGTCTACCTTGCTAAGAGAGCACTTCCCAGGCGTTGGATCTAATTCTGATAGAAAACCAGGTGTCTGGGGAGACGCAATTTCTCCCAGAGCTCCTAGGAAGCAACTTTATGTAGGTGATGCAAAATTAGTTTTCTTCTGAAACTCACATCAAGATTCTTGTCATCCTTTCTCCCCTAGAATTACAGAATCACAAGAACCCAGGAAGTTATCTGGAAGGGGAGGAGAGAAGAACAAGTAGGAACATTACAGAATGACATTTAACAAGGAGGGAAATAAGATAACAATACATGTTTCAGGAATAGGAGCAGCTTCGGTGCAAGTTGTGCCATGTAACCACTCCAAGGAAGGACCAGGATCCTCTCCCATCAGCAGCAGCAACTAAGCAACCACTAAGCTAAGACTCCCTGGTGCATTGCCTCAATCTGACTGATGGTTCAAAGAACACGGGCTATAGAGTCACATAGCCTGTGTTCACATACTGGCCCTATCATTGTTCTTTCATGACCCTGAGCAAATTTCTTGACTTCTATGCCTCAGTTTCCCCGTCTATAAAGTGAAAATGAACATAATAGCAACTTCATAAAATTGTTGGGAAGATTAAATTGCATAAAGCATATAAAATGTTTCTCATAGTGTGTGGAGGGTAGTAAGCATCCAATCAACGTAAGCCAGTGTTGCATTTTGTTTCCTCTCTACAACGGCCCTATTAAGGTCATCGGCATCACCTTCATTTATCAGGAAGGATACAGAGTTAAGGAGGAGATGTTACCTGTCCCGTTTCACACTGTTAGTTAGCATTCCAGACAGTACCTGTGCCCCAGAAGCATGTGGTTTTAAATTAACACCCTTTTCTCTGAGCCAAACTCTTTCTCCACTCTCCCAGGACGCCCTGGGAAAATGCTGACTTCATTTAATGCAAACAGTCAATCAATGGCATTTGACTGAATAGCTAGCATTCTAGAGTTCTGGAAGAATGAATAATCTTCCCAGGCTACACAACTTTTAATACTAGAAACAAACATTCTTGGGCTATCTATAGTCAATCCCAGGCATTCAAAGACTCCTTAAAAGACACATGTCTTTACAGTGTGTGTATGATCCCACTAAACTAGTAGTTCTTAAGTTTTATTGAGTCTTGGAACTCCTTGGAGGATCAGATCAAAGAAAAGGACACTTTCCCCAGAAAAAAGAAAAAATGCACATACACATACTCACAAAATATGCCTACAATTTCAGTGGGTTCAGAGACTTAGGGAAGTCTGTGAAATCCAGGCTAGGAATCCCAGTTCTAAAGTGCCTGGAGGTCTGGAAGGAGAATCCATTTACAAAGATTTTTCTTTCTATCTAGATATCCTGTCCCTGCTTGCTTTGCTTTGTTTCTGCTGGATTCCTTCCCCTTCTCTCCCTGCTTTCCTTCCTATCTTTACCTCTCTTATTCTTCCTTTCTCAATACTCCACCCCCTTCCTACCTTGGCGATCAGACAAAGCCACTATCAAAATTCCCTCACCGCCGCCCCCGCCCCCTGCTGTCCCCGTATCCTTCCTGACAAACTGATTCCGGAGAGGAATCCGATAACTTATCAATAGGCATAGGTTGCTCCATAGGAATATTGGCCAGCCTAGGAAACAGCCTTTCTTTGAAGGATAGCAGATCAGAACTTCTGACTCCATTGGGGAGTGTTTTCTCCTAATTCTCCAGTAAATGTGACCACTTTCCATTAAATATACACAGATTCACTGTATCCTGTTTTCAAGGAAACAGATTCACTAACAAGTTAACAATGCTGGCATAGGTATCTGGGTACTCACTTGTCCACCCACGTTTGTGACTTCTTTTTATGGTGCCCATCAACTTATCAGTTAACCAATCATAAAAAGATATATTGGAAACCGAAATAGCCCTCATTTAAGCAACGCTTGCATTAAAATGTGTCCATCTGCACTGGGTCTCTTGTTTCCCTTCAGCGTGTGAGTGAATTCCGTTTATAGCAGTTTTTTTTTTAATTAATCTTTTAAAATTCACAGTGCAATCCTTTGGAATCCTTGGTCAACTTTTATAATTTTATATTTAAGTTTTTAGGTACATTCTGCCCATAGAGTTGCCTAATATGAAAATCTGCTTAAGTAAGTATAAGAATGGAAAACCTCAAATTGAAAGAAAGTGTAAAATACTGGATTAAAATATTTAAATGAAATATTGTTCAAAGGATTTGTCTTAAGGCTTGTCTTTTGATGCATTTTATACCTCTATAATATTCCATCATCAAAAAAAGCTAAAAAGTTGGTATTTCCACTCCTAAGCAAATAAAAACGCTTTGTATACACCCAAGAATTTTCCTGAAGGATGCTTTTCAAGAGAATAGTCCTTTGTATTTTCCACGTGGAAGTTTCCACAAAAACCAACTAAGATATGATGACCTTTTTTTTAATAAGTCAGATTTACCACCACAAATGTGCCTCAAATTATAAATGGGACATTTTGTGAACTGCTGGGTATGCAAAATTCAAGGGGAGGGATAAATGCTTTATACGACTATTACACATTTAGTTCAGAGTTTTCTGAATATTTCACAGCAACTTCACTGGCCTTTCTGCTTACGATAATGATCGTTTAAGGTACAATTACTGTGAAGTCCTTCACTGGACGGAAACACTTTTTTTTATTTGGAAAGGGAAAAAGAAACATATAAAATGAATAGCATTGGCAAATGTTTCTAATCATTTCCTTAAAATACCAAACCACCAAACAATCTTTTTATTTACTATGTTTTGCTTTGGTACATAAATCAAAGGACAATAACAAGCCTAATGTCAAAGAAACTTTTTGACACTTCATACATTTGAGCAAGCTTAGCCGATAAACAGTTTAGATGAAGTTATGGTTTGAAATATGTTTCCCGAGGGGACTGTGGTTCATAAATTGCTATCAGGCTACCTCTGTCATTATTGATTTGAGACGTACTCAAGGTACCCACAGCTATTACTAAGTCTAACATTACTTGACCTGCTTTTTCAGAAAATAATATTTAGTTATACAAGGACATCTAACCATCCATCCTAGAAGAAACACGGAATTTGCTTGTCATCATGTATAAAAAAGTATCGCATTCTATCTGAAATTTTGATGAGCAATTAAAAGAGGAGGAAATGTAATCCTTTTTCACAGATTAAATAATTTTCATAATCCTGAGCTGGTGTTAAATGAGTTGTTTTGTAACAACTGTACCGCAAGAGCTTAGAAAAATGACTTTTTAAAAAATAGGTCAAACAAAAGAAATTTACATCTCCGCATGTTGTGATTAGATAATTTATTACATCTGTGTCTTCTTGGCCGTTAAGTGTTTTTGATAAGCTTATTAAAATTAAACCCACAGTCACATCGAATATCAGTCGCATAATATGTGCTTATTCCTTTCCCTGCCCACAGAAACCAACTTGCCTGTGAGCGTGCAGCAAGGGCCATGAGTATGGAACAGTTTATGTGCTCCAACCTATATCGTGTCCTCAGCCTTGGGGATTTGGGAAATGTCAGAAAAAGATCAGAGCGAGGATCCTGCTACTTTTTATTCCGATCCTCCGGTCTTAACCTCCAGGAAAACACTTAAAGGTTAGTTATGACTTGATCGCTCTGCTTTACATTTATCATCGGTGACCCGGCTTCATGAAAGCACAGAACCAAAGAGTTTTAGAAACGGACCTGATGAGTGTCATCCGCCTCAAGAGATGTGACAAATTTATGAATTTTATCAGCCTTGCTTTTAGATGTGCTGGTAAGTTAAACAGTCAGAGGTGGAAGTTCCCTGTGAGCTCTCTTAATCACCTGAGGAGCTGCCTGACTGCACATCAGAGGAGAGGGGGACAAATAAAAAGCTGGACCACGTCACTGCCACACGAAGAAACTTGCCAAATGTAGAGGAAAATGTTTGGCTTTCTTTTTTTCTTTTTCTTTTTTTTTTTCTGGACGCTGTCCTCTCACTGCCGCAGCCTCTCCCGTTGCGGAGCACAGGCTCCGGACGCGCAGGCTCAGCGGCCACGGCTCACGGGCCCAGCCGCTCCGCGGCATGTGGGATCTTCCCGGACCCGGGCAGGAACCCGCGTCCCCTGCATCGGCAGGCGGACTCTCAACCACTGCGCCACCAGGGAAGCCCTTAGCTTTCTTATTTAAAAAAAATAATAATACATCTATATCTCCCTGGAACTGAGTGATCTGAAGCACTTTGGATAACTCATTCAAGAAAACACCACTTGCCCTGGTCTCCTACACTTGCAGGAAACTTTCCAGAGGATTCCATAGTAACCTTTGCTAATCTTACACAATCACCCATTCAGCTATCTGAAGGAGAAAGTAGGTTTTGCCAAAGCAAACTTGAGTTTACCTTGGTTTTGACCTTTGGCTGGCATCGCTTAGGAACCAGAATGCCTACGGAGAACAAAGATCCCTCTTCTCATTCATAATTTACCCGTTACATGGCACTGAACCTGTAGAAACAGTGAAGACGCTGGGGAGCAATTAAAAGGCTCTGGAAATCACTGTCAGTGGCTTCACTCACCCACCCTTTTCACCCAAAATAAAAATCAAACCAGTTTGTTTTGGATCATTTTAAAATAGGAAACACCAGGCCTTTCCTAGTGCGTTGTTATTTCCAGTTAAAACAGAGCCTCTAGTTGCAGAATATCTTTCTTTTAGGTTTTAAACGTAGAACTCTTCTTTCACAAAGACCTTGGGAAGCTTCCCCAGAACTGGTTTACTTCTCTGAAAAGTATCTAAAAACGCACAGGGCGTTTCACTCTGATGAAGCACTCCTGACACATAACTATTAACCTTTGAACAAAGGGTCTCCATCTCCTTCTCTCTCGACCTCTGGTCCCACAGTCCTGTCCTGTGGTTCTGGCCTCACTTCAAAGACCCGCAGCCCGAGAGGGGCTGCACTTATTCTATGTATTTCCTTTTTCCTCCCCCACTCCTTTCCCGGGGCTCGCTCCCTCTCTCTCTCCCTCTCTCTCTCTCTTTCACTTTCTTCTTACAACTTTCTTGCCTTTGATAGAAAAACATCTAATCTCTCCATCTTCCCACAACTTTACAGCTCTCCTGACGGTGTGCCCTGCTCTTTTATTTCCTTGGTTCCAGGAAAAGTCCAAAATCTTCCTGTTGTAACTGAACAGCCAAGTTAGTCTCGATTTGGGAGCTATCTCTACCTTGCAGCTTGGAATGATACTATTTTAGGCAAAATAAAGAAAACTTGACCTCAAATTAGTAGACAGATCGGATCATTACTTGATACCCAAGACAATGCTTTCTTTGAATCAAAGGATATAAGAGCTGGAAAGAATGATGAAGGCCTGTCCTAGCTCCTCTTTTAAAGATAAGAGGCCCACAGAGGCTACATAATTTGTCCAAAGCCACGGGGCCCGTTGTGACAGAGGCAGAAACCGCCCCTGCAGTCCAGCACTGTGGTGACACCAGCATCTTCCTGTGGTGTAAAGAGACGTGGCCTTTGCCCTGGGCGCTGGTCGCTAGTGGAACAGTGCCGGGCCCACCTCTCTTTTTTGGCTGGCAGGACATGAACTAGGGGGGCCTGCATCCCGAATCCACTCAGAGGCTCAGCATTTAGGATTAGAACAGTCTGCTTTGACACTGCATTTCTATCTCTTTTCCCCCTCGTCTGAGAGAAGAGAAACATAATCAAACAACTAAAGAAATAATAATAACAAGATTAAACGTATGCTTTTAGGACAGTGGTATTTCAGAGCTGATAGGAAGCTTGTGGTCTCAGAGTCCATGCCCTTTACCTCACATCTGAGGTAACTTGGCCTCAGGTTAGTTAGCTGGTTAGCTGGGAGCAGAGGGCCAGGTTTACGACTTGACTACCACATCTCTGCTCACGTGCCATTGGGAATACGCGTGTTGCTGGACGTTACTAGTAATGCCTTTAATTCACTATGTGCATCACCTAATTACTTTTGTATTTCAAGGATCTATGAAATATCTCATAAATTCACTCTCAATCATTTAATTGCTCAAAATCTTTTATAAGTACAACTCCTTATGCCAGTCCTACAACGGTCTCACATATCAAATATCACATTTATCACTCTTCTGGGCAATGGCCTAGATGTATAAAATTTCTTTTGTGCTGGATTTTTAAGGAAAATGTCCACTTTGGCTATTTCACTTGTTTTTTTTTTTTTTCCTGTGATAACATTAAGGCAATACTGATTTTATTTTAAGAAATGTTCTGATAAATGGTTTCAACCAAAGGTTTAAGGATTTTTAAGGAAAACGACTTGTCGCCTATTCATGTTTCTTTTCACCTTTGAGAAAAAAGTCCCATGAGTCAAAAGTTTCTGGTCAATCAAAAAAAGGCACATTACTCTCCCATTTTAATGGTAGAACAGGGACCTTTAACTTTCCTGGAGGCTTTGCTTTGGGGTTTATGTGGAGCAGAACTTCCTTAATGCTGGTAATCAGATCTGCAGGATGCATGTTAATCGTTCCCAACATGTAAAACTATCTACAGTATCTCAGCTAATAACACCGCGGGCAACCCTTCACTTCTGGAAAGCACAGTATTGAAACCAATTATGTGTCTGTTGATTGACCCTCCCCTGCCTCCCCAAAGACATTAGTGTAGCTCATTTCAATAATGTCAAAATTTTGTCTCCGAAACAGCAGCAAAGAGGGGGAACTACAGAACCAAGTTAAAACGTATACTCTCACTGGCTGGTTAGAGATAATACATTTGGGCAAAATCTCATTGTGCAATCCTACAAAAGCATGTAACTGCTACAGTTTCACAACAGCTAATTGCTTCGAAGGGAACATTGCTGAAAGGTAAGTTACCATCAGCTGCATTGATAATTCAGTGTAAAACGTTGACATTTATTTCTACGCAGGCTTTGAATATTGTCGAACCAATGAAAGTTCTTGTTTGCAAGAAATAGAAACCTACTCTGATTATCTTAAGGGAAGACAAAAATGGTGAGGAAACGGGTTGAACGGAAGTACACAGAGGCTTGCAGAATTGGTGCAAAGCTGGAGGGCCAGGCTGGGAAAACGGTCAGGAACCCAGAAGCCCGATAGAGCTAGACATCCAGAACAAGAGCAGGGGGCCGGCCAAGCCGGCTATTCCAGTTCCACGGCCAGAATGCCCTACATCCGCCCCCTGCCTGCACACTGCTTGCTCAAGGACCAAAGTCCCAGAAGACAATGTGTGATTCCCGATTCTAAATCACCTGGCTACTCCAGTGTTCATCACGCTATTTACAACAGCCAAAACACGGAAGCAACCTAAGAGTCCATCAACAGAGGAATGGATAAAGATGTGTGTGTGTGTGTGTGTATGTATAATACACAATGTAATATTACTCAGCCATAAAAAGGAATGAAATATTGCCATTTGCAGCAATATGGATGGACCTAGAGATGATCATACTAAGTGAAGTACGTCAAACAGAGACAAATATATATCACTTATATGTGAAATCTAAAAAATATTACAAATGAATGTACAAAACAGAAACAGACTCACAGACATAGAAAACAAGTTACGGTTACCAAAGGTGGGGGAGGGATAAATTAGGAGTATAGGATTAACAAACTCCTATACATAAAATAGGTAAGCAACAAGAATTTACTGTAGAGCACAGGAAACTATATTCAATGTCTTGTAGTAACCTATAATGGAAAATAATCTGAAATATATATATATATATATAACTGAATCAGTTTGCTGTACACCTGAAACTAACACAATATTGTAAATCAGCTATACTTCAATACAAAGAATACAGGCTTCATTTTATGACTAGCAAAAAAATTTATTACTAGGATAATTGGAAGAATCTGAATAAAGTCTATGGATTAGAAAAAATTTTTAAATAAATCACATGGCTACATCCGGGAGAAGAGAGAGTCTGGCCCCCTTAGCCAGCTGTACAGCTACCTGGGACTCCACACAGAGAGGCTTCATGGGAAGTGGACAGTGGACTAATAAAAGGGAAGGTGGATGACAGACTCACACATACACACACACACACACACACACACACACGCACACGCACACACACACACACACGACAAAGCTTTACTATAAATGTGCTAGTCTCATTTGGTTTTTTTTTAAAGCCTTTGAACTGGGGGAATAATTTTCTATTTCTGGCAAAGTCCACTTTGAGCTTTGGAACTTAATGCCTCGAAGGGGAAACAAAATAGATGTGTCCTCACACCCATGTCTGTGCTGCAGGCAGTACGGTTATCAAATGGTTCCCGGGTTCTGCCTAACTCCGATCAGAAAAACATGGCTGTAACAGCGAGCAAAATAATCTATCCTAAGTTCTTTGACCCTTATGCTAGAACACAAGATTCAGTCATTTCTCAACTAAAAAGGGTATTTTCAAATTGGGTTCCCATGTTTGGTGAGTCGAAGTTTGACCTTTCTCGGTTTTTTACTTAAGATGATTCTCTCAGCTTATAGTCTAATTTTCTTGGCACAAAGTATGAAATGTACAAGCATTGTTTGCACATACGTATTTCACTAAATGATGGCCAAAATGCAATTCAACACGGAACTTTACTCTTCAGGATATTTTTACCATTTGAATAAAATAAAGATCAACTTTTTAAAAGGTCAAAATAATATTTTATTGCATATTTGCGTACTAAAGTCCAGATGCTGCCCTTTAAATTTTTTTTTAAAAAGTGTTCGTACTAAGAATTTTGCCAGGTATGAGTACATTTTCATCAGATTTTAACTCTTCAAAACCTGACCCTCTCTGCAGGGAATGAAGCAGTGAGAATTTGAAATCAGGTTTATTCCCTTAAAGAATTGTTTCCCTGAGAGGCTGGGGAAATAGGGAGGTGTTGGTCCAAGGGTACAAACTTTCAGTTGTAAGAGGACTAAGTTCTAGGGACCTAATGTACAGCATGGTGATTACAGTTAACAGTACTGTATTATATACTTAAAAGTTGCTAAGAGATTAGTAGATCTTAAATTTTCTTACCATACACACACACAAGTGTGTGAGATCCTAGATATGCTAATTAACTTGATTGTGCTTATCATTTTACAATGTATATGCATATTAAATCATCACGTTGTACATCTTTTTAGAAATCACATTGTACAACCTAAATATATATAATTTTTTTCAATCATACCTCAATCAAGCTGGGAAAAAAATAATAAAATAAATCAGTAAAAAAAAGTTTCCCAGGACTTCCCCAATGGTCCAGTGGTTAAGACTCCATGCTACTTAACACACCATTGTAAAGCAGTTATACTCCAATAAAGATGTTAAAAAAAAAGACTCCACGCTACCAACGCAGGGGGCGCAGGTTCGATCCCTGGTCAGGGAACTAAGATCCTGCATGCCCCGCATTTAAATTTAAAAAAAAAAAGTTTCCCATAAAAGGTAATGATAATACAGAAAGTTAATGCAGATGAATAAATGCTAAATAATAAAAGCTCTTAATGCATATTTACTAATGAACTGAATAATAACTACATTTATATAGCACTAACTGTGCCAGGAACTATTCTATTTACTTGTCATATGTTACCTCGTTTAATCCTTACAATGGCCCAATGAACTAAATATTATTTTTATACCTGTTTTACAGACGAGAACACAGAACAGGTAAGTAACTTGCTGGGGGTTCCTAGCTAATCCAATAAGCCCGGCTCTAGAGTCTGTGTTCTTAGTAATTGTTATAACACCTCTTTGGATCAGTTTTTCAACAAAGGTAATGGAAGTTCTCCAATTAATGTAATTTAAAGATAAATATGCAATCGGTTGGGATCATTGAAATAATCTTCCACCCCTACTAAATTTTAGATCAAGGTTTTACAATTTCATCCTCACATATTAAAGCCTATAAACCTGGAATAGAGGACCCCTCTTCCAAAAAGTAGATATATTTAGACCACTCTCCCCAAGGTAGTTGTGCATTCCTTATCCCGTAACCAAGTATGTATGCTTCCTCCAATATTACTCTTGTCAAGATATGACCTGGGAAGGTTTTGCTTGGGATGCAAAGGTAGTGTCTGTTGATGGACACTTAGCTTGCTTCCAGGTCTTGGCAATTGTAAATAATGCTGCTAGGAACAATGGGGTGCATGTAACTTTTTGAATTCGTGTTTTGGGATCTTTTTGGAAAAAAATATGAATGAGTGTATTTTGAAAGGTGGGCTGAACAGCCTTGAAGAATACAGTGACTACTGAAAAGATCTGCAGACACACTAGACCTAGTGGACCCTGTCACAAACTCTAACTTCCACCCTCAGTTCCTGTGTTCATTGCTTCCACTGAAGCCTCTGCTCAGAGCAACTGGAGCAAAATGATGTTTACATTTTACCAGTGTTTTATTTTCAATTAAACATCTCAGCTGCTATTTACATAGTTAAATGGCATGGCATTTATTCCATGCAATTTGATGTTATTTCTTTGTAAATATTTCTCCAACGAGGGACCTAAGTTCAAATTAGTTGTGAAAATGTCACCCAAAGTAAAACAAACTCTAATTTAACCTTGATCACAAATTATTGTTCAACTAAAGCTGAAAACCTGTAAAAATTAAAAATGGAAGGCCAAAGGAATTAACTGAGATGCACATGGCTCAGGAAGCAACTTGTTTTTGCACTATCTGGGCCTTTGAGGACTTAGGTCGAGTTACTTCAGCTAAGGGCACGTTACAGTGGAGAGTGAAGTTTAGGGGGCTCAGAGCAGTGATGGGGTGCAGTCTGCTCCAGCCCTCACCTCACCCCTCCTGCCTGCAGGTCCATCCTGGAATAAGTCACCACCGGAATGCTTCACGTTTCTCACTAACAGTTGCTGTTACCCGACCAGCGCCTCTGTCCGAGATCATTCATCATGGCTGGAAATCTCCACTCTATCTGCGTCTGAAACTCCCAGCGCCAGGCAGGTCAGCATCAAATTCAGAATGGGAACAGAAGGGTAAGAGGGTCTGCCTGGCTCCCTTTGCGCTGCTACCCCAGAACCTTCTCTTCCTGTTCTCTCTTTAATGCGGGGAGAAGCCTAAGGAGACAGGCAATGTTTCAGACTGGCTTTTTAACATTTACCGGTTGATTTCTTCCGGTTTTCTAGATTCTGACATAGAAATCTGAATATAGAAATATAGGCTTCGGGGTAGGACTTGCCTTATATGCTATGCACACGGTGTAAAAGCTAATCACCACAACTATATAATGTGACTTGAGAGATTCCAATCATGCCGTTAGCCAACCCCCCCCCCACCCCCACCAAGAAAAAAAAAATTCCATTGGCTTGGCAGATAGCAGAGACGAGGGTGGGGTTAGCGTTCGTTCTCTTTTAAACTCCCAACAGCTGTAGAGGGATAAGCCATCATACTGGGGCCAGCCATTCCTAATTCCCTGTGGATTCCTTTATTAGATTACTTTCCTCTGAGAATGCTAAATGAAATAAATGCATACGAATTTGACAGGGAAAGGGGAGGGATCAATTTTGGGCAGGGGTGACCTGACGTCAAAGAAATTCAACAATTTACCAATTTTGCCAATTTACCAAAGTTGCCTTGGTTTGGAGAAATAATCCTTCCTCTCTATTTCGTCAGCAAACTCAAAGCCTTCAGCAGTTAGGCAGGTAACATAAATTACACAAAATCAACTGTGTCAGGCAGTGGAGGGTGCCCGTGATGATCAAAGCAGTACCAAGCTCATCACGAGAACTGCAAATCCAAAAAGAAAATTATGAAACAACGTGGCCGGCCAATTAAGATTAGCTATAGGCAGCTGCTAGTTTTTGATCGGTAATGTAGCCCAACCTGAATGAAGTTCTTATGCAAGAAGGATATCATTCAGGAATTAAATTAAAACCCCGTTCAGTACCTCGTGAATGCTCGTTAAATCAAGAGGACCTAGAGAGACTCTAATCAAGGGGCGGTTCCAAATACCGCTCTCCCTGATTTGTGTACATCTTTCCCATGACGATGATGGCCATTAGTGTGATGGCTCAAGGAAGTCTCACGTTATGTGGAATGAATTGGCAGCAACAGCCAGAGATGTCAGGGAAAGCCACCAGCTTGGATATCTGGGAGCTCAGAACCAGAAAGCAAAGTGCTCATCAGCAGCATCACATCAATACCACCCTCAATTCTTTTCTTTTGTTTCCGTATCTGAGAAAAGAACAGCACTTCCAGTGCCTACCTCAGAGTGGTATTATGAATATGAATCATGTAAATGCCTTGCAGGTACTTTGAAGATGAAAAGGACAAGTTGGTATCAAGCCTCAGAGTGGCAGAGAAGACATCCATAATTATTAGAGCAAAACAGGAAGGAGGCACCCCTGAGAAACTTGGAAGCAAGACAGCAATGTATTTGTTTCTGTGCAAACCTTTTAATAACAAAAGCCTCTGAACTCCTCTTCACATGAAAAGAGGCTCCACTGTGTCTTTAATTAGATCGTTCTATTGGAGCACAATATAGTGATAAAGAAGATTTAATAAAGCATTTTGTCTTTTTATTACTGTGATTTGATGCAACGTATCTGCTCATCCAGGCAAGATGTTTAACTTCAAAAGAAGTTCTGTCCACCCTCCCCTCTGGCCAATAAATAACTCCAAGGGGGAGAAAGCACAATGTATTTCGAGCATCCCATGATGCTGAGTGATGAAAAGATTCATCATTTTTTTCTGCTGTGGGTAGAAAAGACGTGGGTCTTTAGTCCTTTAATTTTCTTCCATAACTAGTAGAATGTGTAAGACTTTAAATCTTCCCAGTTATTGATTAAAACACATGGTAATTTTGGGAAAAAAATCTAATTTGTCAACAACCATGGTAAAACTTCCCTATTTAAATGATCTTGGGTATGTCCATTAGACTGGATATTTTAGGGATAAACAAAATTAAGTCATAAAACAGTTGGCGTACAATCCTCTGTACTATGACAAACTTATTCTAAACATCTTTTTTATACATAGATCTATAATTTGGTTCAACTCTTGAATTTAAAATTATGACCAGGCTGAAAACATAAACAGAATGTATAAGGGGTCAAAGAATTGACTTTTGGAATTAGTTTGCCTTTTTTTTTTTTTTAAGTCATCTTAATTATATTAGTAAAGATGATCAGATTAGCCAGACAGCCATCCTGAGTCTATACGTAAGAAAACTTTGTTAACACAACATTGTAAATCAACTATACTTCAATAAAAAAGAAAGAAAACTTTAGACAAAGTCATATAAACGGATAGACATTGATTGGGCAGCCTGGATAAAACTGAGAAGGAAAAGAAGGACAAACAACAGAGGGAAAACTAAAAGCAATATAAGCAAAGACAGGAGGGAGAGGAAGCACCCAGTCAGTCGTCTTAACTACACACTACGTCTCAAAGCCACTTGGACTTCTTTGCACAAAAATTTGACTGTATTAATGAATCAACTGAATCTCTTGGAAGTAGGCTTAAATCCTCAGGTGAACAAACAGAGAGGAAAGAAAAAACGAAACGTCTCAGGTGAGTCTGCAGGCCACAATAGTTAAGCAACATAAAAATTTCTAAGTGGCTTCTTAGAACCTAATTTTTTGCATGACACAAACAGATAAAAACAGACATTGCCAACAATTCTCTTCTATAAGAAAACTACTGGGGACTTCCCTGACGGTCCAGTGGTTAAGACTCCGTGCTTCCCGTGGAGGGGGCACAGGTTTGATTCCTGGTTGGGGAACTAGGATCCCACATGCCGTGCGGAGAGGCCAAAAAAATAAGAAAACCACTGGTTTCCATATCTCCCAACTAGAGTTCCTTACTACTACCCTCATACCTGAATTCAAACTACCTTCACCATTAACAGGGGCTCCGGTTTTCTTATTTGTAAAAATGGAAATAACAAGACCTACTACATGTGGTTGTCATGAAGATTCAATGAGGAAACACACATAAAGATCTTGGAAAGTAGCAGGTTCACACACTTACACCCACCCACACTCACTCACATGCACACATACTCTGATTCACAACACCACCCGTGTCCTCTGAGCTAGGCTGCTGTACCAGCAGCATCTGAATACTCGTTTATACATTCTCCTGTCAGTTTTTCTGCAGTGATATGTATTCAAGATTACATCTAATAAACTGTACATGTCCAGGTGAAAATTTGTTTCCTCCTCTGCTCTACAAAAATTTCCCAAATGCAATTATCTATTTATTTGGGGGAGTTTTGTCTGTATCTCTAGAAGCAGGTAGACACAGTTGTAAACTGCAGATTCCTAGAGAAAAAGCACATGACACTGAAGGACAAGGCCTGAATGGTCCTGCTTCTTGCAACTCAAAGGAGGCGGGTCCAACACCAAACCTACCCACTGATGCGGGACAGCTCCTAGGAGTCAATCCCACCTGCAAGTGATCAGGGAGGGTCCTGCTGATGGGCAAATTGTGACAGCGAGCAGCGGGCTCCGTCCATGGCACAGGCGGCAAGTGCACTGGTGAGAACAAGCGCAGCTCGGACAAAACTAGAATTCAAAAAGATGCATGCACCCCAGTATTAACTGCAGCACTATTTACAATAGCTGAGACATGGAAGCAACCTACATGTCCCTCAACATGGATAAAGAAGGTGTGGTGCATATATACAACGGAATATTACTCAGCCACAAAAAAAGAATGAAATGATGCCAGGTGCAGCAACATGGATGGACTTAGAGGTTATCATACTAAGTAAAGTAAGTCAGAAAGAGAAAGACAAACACCATACGATATCACTTATGTGTGGAATCTAAAATATGACACAAATGAAATTATCTACGAAGCAGAGCAGACTCACAGACGTAGAGAAGAGACTTGTGGTTGCCAAGGGGGAGGGGGTTGGGAAGGGCTGGACTGGAAGGCTGGGGTCAGTAGACGTAAGCTTTTATACAGGATGGATAAACAACAAGGTCCTACTGTATAGCACAACTAGAATCGGTATCCCACGATAAGCCACAATGGAAAAGAATACGTAAAAAAAAGAATGTATGTATATGTATAACTGAATCACTCTTCTGTACAGCAGTAATTAACACAACATTGTAAATCAGCTATACTTCAACTTTTAAAAAAAATTTTAAATAAAAAATTAAAAAAAGAAGAGCTCCAAGGTTTGAGGCAAGGTACCAAAAGAGGGACTTAAAAGATGGGGTCTTATTGTGGTTATGTGTTATGTGTATAACAGAGACTAACTCAATCCAGCTTAAGCAATCAAAAGAATTTCTTGGAAGGAACTGAGGTAGCTAATGGATCCCAGAGACAGTTGCAGGGCTGGAAAGCCATCGAGAACCCAGGCAGGTCTCTGTCTCTCTCTTGCTTTCTCTCCTACCACCTTACTTCGTGGTCAAAGATGGCTGTCCCATGGCAGCTCTCACGTTTACAGCGCTGACATTGTACAGAAAGTGATTCCCTGGAAGAGATTCTGAAGGCCTTGCTTGCATCAGATGTACTAAACACATGACTGCTAGCGGCCCAGGCCTGAGCTGAAGTGAAGCCCTTAGGCAAAGAGGTCACCGTGAGGATGGTCACCGTAAATATTTCAACTACAGAAAAGATCACCAATTCTGGAACAAACTAGCAACCGAAACAGACTGGTGTTGAGCCCACGGCAACCGAGCCACCGCTCAGCATCTGCCTCAAGTACAGGGAAGCTCTTAGAACCAATTCTGAAGGGGGAACCAAGGAAACGCGGCCATGCAGAGGGAAGGGCGCAAAGTCTTAGAAATCGAACTGGCTTGCCCATCCCTAACTTTTGTGGGACCCAGAGCAAGAAAGCAAACAGAGGTCCTCATGTTGTACGTCTAAATATTTAAAGTGATTCATCAAGCTTACAAACTGTCGAATAAAATATATTTTATCACCTGACCTTGACAGATGTCCTTCCGTAACGACTTGGAAGGCCAAGTTGTAATGGAGGGTCCTCAGCTTCCTGTGAGATCCACATTGGAACGTGAGAGAGCTGGCTTGAGAGCCACTGCCTTCTCATCCACCCCAGGCATCTGAGGGGGGGGCCTCACAGAAGCATGTGGACACCCCATTCCACACACCCAAGGTTTTCCCACATCTCTCTCAAATAGCCACTCGCATGTGACCAGGTGATGAGAAGAACAGACCCTGGAAATGGGCTGTTTGGGAGAGAATGTTAGGGTCCCAGGGACCCAGAGCAGGGTTTCTCAACCTCAGGACCACTGCTCTGGATGGGTCTTTGCTGGGGGGAAGGGAGAGGATTTCCTATGCATTATAGGGTGTCTAGCAGCATGTCTGGGCCTCTCCCAACTAGATGCCAGCAGCATTTCCCCCTGAAATCATAACAACAAAGTCTCCTGACATTTAGTGTGTCTTCTGGACAGAATTGCTCCTGGTTTAGAACCACTGGCCTGGAAGGGAAAGGTTGAGCTGTGACCAGAGGCAGAGCTAGAGCAGGGATGAAGTGGGGTAGGGGCAGTGTAAAGCATGGGGACAAGAACAGGGGCCGCTGTGTGCCAGGCTCTATGTTGTCTATCTTCCCAGAATTATTTTCTCTGATCCTCCCAACAACTCAGCAAGGGAAGTACAATTAGCCCATTTTATGGATGAGGAAACCGAGGCCCGTGAAGTGAAGCCTCTTGCTGAATTTCGCACATCTGGAAACTGGCAGGACCAGTCATCCAGGTTGGGTCTCTCAGGGGCCAACCAGGATGGGACTAGCTTTACACAAAACCAAACTAGAATCTCAGGCTTCCAAGTGATCCTAATAGCAAAGTGACCCTGATTCTCCATGAGACGTGGAGCAGATTTGTCACCGCTCAGGAAACGGTGTGTGATGAGAAAGAACAAAGCAGAAAGCATTTTCTCTTGTTTAGAAAAACATCCAAGAATGAAGAGAAGGTTATTCCTGATTTTTAAGACCAACACTATCTTTTTAAAAATATCATATCTAAGTGGAAAAGATCCGTATCCCCCAGTCCCTAATTCATTAGTTAACGTGATTTTAACTAAATGAGAATCTGCTTTTTGGAAACCAGTCGAGATTTTGTCAGTGCAATTGAGCAAAGACTAAGGTAAGATGCATACAAGTTAAGGTGAAGAACTCCTTGAGCAGAGTCACAAATCACGTAGCTACAGTTCTTTAAAGGCAAGAGGCACATCTTCTTCGTACTAGATCTAACACTGTATGGGATACATAAAAAGCACTTGTGAAATTTTGTTGAATGAAAGGATGCCTTTAGGTTTCTCTAGTTTTAGTTCCAGAAATACACTTTCTTCCACCCACAGGAAGATTTCTGGGTAATTGCCTCCACTTTTATTTAGCTTTAACTCTATAAAAATGATCTAAGAGAGAGCCTTGGAATGTATCACATTTAAAAGTTTGAAAATAAAGTTTGCATTTGGTGTAGCACAGTTCACAGAAGCAACGTAGCCAGCAAAACGGAATAAGCATGTGTCATTGGAAAGCTGAAATGCATTAATAAATACATTTGCATGCACTGGACCAAGGGTAATAGTACACAAGGGCAAAGGTTAAACGGTTGGAGGCCCTGGTTTAATAGCAGACCTGAACTGTTATTTAAATGTCACAAATGTCAGTGTTCGTCTTCAAATGGTATTACAGTAGGATTAGTGTCCTAAGCCTTGTTCCAATTTATGGAGAATCAGGGAGAATGATTCTCATCAACTTGGTCCAAAGCAGGAGAAGATTGATTTTCCTTTACCACTCGGTCAGCTTTTATGAGATTTCCAGACCCTACCTTTCTCAGCCTGCACCATGGATGGAAACCGCCAGGCCTGCTTGGAAGCCATATGTGAGCAGTGAATCTGAAAGAGTTACGGCTCCTTGAGAAACCAACGAAGAAAATCCTGCCACTCTCCACCACTCCCCCCGGCCAGGCTCCCTGCACTTGTTCAGACCAGCAGCGGTTTAAACCCACGGAGCAAGGGTAGGACCCAGCGAGCCCAAAGCAGAGTCACTGGAGCCAGGATGGAGGGGCTCAACCTGCATCTCCACCAGCACCGAGGCACCTGTGTGCCGCCAGGAGCAGGTACATGATTGTGAAGCTCTTCACATCTGAATCAGGACTTATTTTTGTGACTACCTGAAGTAAAACACATGCAGTGCCTACGATGTGCCAAAGGCAATAGACACAGCATCTTAGTTCACTTAACAGTTAGGTACTATTGTTATGCCTACTTTAAATGACAAAGATAAGACTAAAGGTCACAAAACACGGCAATGGTTACCTGAGTCCAGACACCTCCCTCTTTTTTAAAAAAAATTTTATCGGAGTCTAGTTGGTTTACAATACTGTGTCAGTTTCAGGTGTACAGCAAAGTGAATCAGTTATACATGTACATCTATCCACTCTTTTCCCATACAGGCCATTACAGAGTATTGAGTAGAGTTCCCTGTGCTATACAGTAGGTCCTTATTAGTTACCTAGTTTGTATATAGTAGTGTGTATGTGTCAATCCCAATCTCCCAATTCATCCCTCTCCCCACGCCTGTTTTCCCTCTGGTAACCATAGGTTTATTTTCTACATCTGTGACTCTATTTCTGTTTTGTAAATAAGTCCCTCTTAGCAATTATGTAAGTGGCGTGGCTTGCAAAGAGAGCAAAGGCAAAAAGATCTCCAGGCCACAAAGATTCATCCCTTAAAGTATCATCCACCATGGACAGAGGGGGGATCCAGCTGCAGGGGCTGTAGCCTGTGAGGCCTCAGCCTCCACTAGGACACCCAGATTGGAGGGCGGGGGAGCAGGCCGTTCAAGACTGACCAATCCCCAAGAGGGAACAGCGCCCGCCCTTAACAGCTCTCTCCTCTTCAGAGCTTGGACATACTGCAGGACCGATTTTCAAATAAAAGCTGGAGCCTTTCCTGCGACAGAGAGGACACGGCAAGTCAGAGGAGGTCGTGGAGCCCATGCTACGGGCCTCTTCAAGCTCTCTGCGGGGACTGGCAGAAAACGCAGGCCAGCTGAACAAAGGGAGGAGCCATGTCTCTCCCCTCAGCACTTCCCATCTCCCGGGTCTGGGAGGGTTACTGTGATTTTAGCAAAGAAATGAGCTTTCTGATTGTGCTGAGGCGTGTGGCTGTGTAGTGGGGGAGGAAGGCTGCATGAGGCCCCAGAGGGTACACAGTAAAAATATCTGAGCACATAACCACTGCAAGGCAAGGAATTCGACGCGCATTAAGCTCTCCAGAAAGAAAACCGCTCAGGGCAGCCAGGCATCTCTCCATCAAGTTTGCAAAGAGGTGTCCTGTCTCTTACTCCTTTCCTCATTTGAGGATGATCAGATGTCACAAATATACAATAACATGGATGCCTGTTGTTGGGATACATTGACTATTAATGAGGTGACCCCCAAATACTTTGACTGAAGCCACCTTGCAAAAAAATAGCTAAATGTTTAATCAGTAATAAGTAATCCTTCATATTGTGGGAATATGAAACGTACTGAGCAGGGACTATGGATAAGGGACATTATTAGGTACTTTCACGTATCTAATTCTTTCCTCACAACAGCCCTGTAAGGTAGGTGCTATTGTGGACCCCTTTTATAGAGGAAACAATTGTGTCTCAGGGAAGCGTCATGATTTTTGCAAAGTCCTGCAGCTATCAGATTCGGAAGTGGGGTCTTTTGATCCTAAAACTGGTGCTCTTTTCCATTCGCCATACTGACAGCTCAGCGAAGGAAACAGTCCCACATGGCCAGTGGCAAAGGAGGAACTTATGAAAAGGTCATTATTAAATACAGATTTTTACTCTGACAAAACCTTGCCGAGGCAGGTTCGGGTTGCTGATACTGCAGTGCCCTGTGCCCAAACACTTTAAGTTGAATCTACATTGATGAAGTGAGGACTTACCTTCATACTGTAAAAATTATTATTGAAGGAATTGGAATTCGGTACCAAGATCCACCATCATGTCATTTTTTATAGTCCAAATTCACCTTATAATTATTAAATAACCCTCTATTTTGCTTGTATAGACAGTCTTATTCACTATGGTAATTTCTTCCTTTAACTAAAGTCTTGTTTTTAATTGTTCATGCATATACACAAACCCTACACGCACACACACACACCGACAAATTGGATTTGAGTAAGAACAAAGGACAGCAGAATTTAAAACAACTCTTCTGTGTTTTTAAGCTGGGAATTAGTCCATCCTACTTTTGTTTTAAGTCTACCTTTTTGAAAAATTCATCTCCAAGTTTAAACAAACTTTGAACCTACTCTGCTAAAGAATTTTACACAGGAGAAGAAAAAAATACAACCCCAGACATGATTGGTAAAAAATTTTTTCGTAAGCTTTTGTGCTAAATTAGAAAAAAACTTACTACATATTTTATCATCTCAAGTGATTTTTCAGGAAAAATAATATAAAAGTCTTTTTGAGCTAGAGTTCAAATTTACATTGTAAAGCAATCAGACTTTTACCCTGGTAGCTATGCCAGAAAAGTTTACACTCTCATCATTTTTCCTCCTTTCCTATCATATTAAACATCTGCATCCCCCCTAGAATGTTTGGGAACCAGCTGGTCCTGAAAAGTGAGTATATACTATCTGACAGAGGAGTCACTTTACTGAGGAGAAGTAGAAATTAAGAAATGGGGGAGCCTCATTTGAGGGCAGAAGGGTGCCGAGGGAGTGGTGGTAGGGAGAATCAGAGCCCAGGAAAAAAATGTTCTTGGGTTACAAAAAGGCTTTTCAGATTGTAACAAAAATCCAATTCAACTTACAAATTAACCTTCTCTTAGTTCACTAATAATCTGAAAATAATGTCTACATTAAGCTAGGAAGGAAAACCATTCAATTAAGGAATCAAAAATATCAATATGAACTAAGAACTTTCTGATGGTAAACGTATAATGGCTCTTTTGTTAGTTTGTAAAATAAGTCCAGGAAATATTTTGATAGATTAGTACTCAAATGAGCAGCAAGTTAAATTTTTCCAGCACAGCAATACAGTCTGCTTTATTGAGCACCAAACAGAAAGTTGCAAATGTACCCAGTGGATAACAATCTCCACACTGTTACATTTTAGCAGGTGGAATTCCAGCTCGCCAAAGACTCAAAATTAGGAAACTGCTCTTCCAGCCATCTCCAGACTGCCAACTCTTTATTTGGTGAACTGAAAACTGTAGGAAGATTGTCCTTAAGTATGTGATCAGATCTTGAACCAATCTTTTGTTTTCTATTACATTCCAAAGAGGTCTTTATGCTCTGCAAATAACTCCACGGTACATTATAAAATGAATAAACAAGGATGATGGGACATCAGTAAATGCTGATCATGAGAGTTCTGAAGACTGCATCTTGCTTCTGCATATTCATCTGCTTTATCCGGAAAGCAATAATGAGAATTACCAGACACATCAAAGAAAGGAGGCCCCTTTATTGGATAGAATAAAATAAAATAACTAAGCTACATATGGAGGTTTACCACACTATAACATTATCTTATTCTAAGATGTCTTAAAATGTTTCCATTTAAATATCATATGCCATTTTATAAGGAGTTGTTTTATCCCTCCTGGACACAAAGATATTCCTAAGTGTTATACTAACTCAGTGAGCCATGAAGAGATGAGCTGTAAAACATTTAATACAGGACCACGGTTGGTTATTCACAACTGAGTAATGAACTGCATGTCACACGATGCTTGATAGTTATCTGTGTTGCTGAAGTTATAGCTGAGGAATTATTGGGCTCCCTTATCTGAAAGACCAAATGTAGTGCGAGATCAAAGGAGGCAATAATTGTGCAGGAAACAACATCTTTTTAAAAAAATTCCTCTGAGGATGAGGAACTGATTTATAAAGTTCAAGGTTAGTAAAGTACCGAGTATCATTTTAGGTTCCCCAAGTTGGACCAAACCTTTTTAGCAATATTTCTAATAGGTCATTTGCAGCGAGAACTGACACTAAAAAATTAACAAATTGACAAATCAGGGATCCCTTCCAAGGACTAAAGAAAACAGCATGTGAAGTCATTTACATGGCATAGAAAAAGTCCGCATTATAAATGTAACATGATTACATAAATGTGTTTCATTGGAAAAAGAAGAGGGCTCTCAAAAGTCCACTTTGGAAGCCCCTAGACCAGATCGGATCTCTGAACGCCAAGGAGACAATTGGGACTTTCTGGCCCCCGCCAACTGATGACAGTGTTTTCTGAATTGGCAGCTCTGGGGACCCAAGCACAGCAAGTACTTGGTACAGTTTGATGGATGGTTCGTATCAGCAGCTAGTCAATGAATAAGGTACCAAGCCAGATTATTTTACCCCCTTACCAAGGCACGCCAACAAAGAAAACTTTTGGAAGTCATTAACTACTGATTACAAGACATAATTTATTAACATCCTTAAAGACCTGCAGAAGTGGAAAACACTGCGTGGCTTTCCCAACTGGCCTGGGCTCCCCTAACAAAAGTTCTTCGCTCAAAAAACTTCCCCAGTCAAAACTTAATTAAGGTTAAGTGAAAAATTATGATACACAACTCTCTGCAATATTAAGTAACTAAATATTTAAAGCTAGGTTTTGCAAAGAAGGGAAAAAAAGAAACTAACGTGGGCTCTCTCTGAGTGAGATTGAGTGAGTTTTAGTTGCTTTTTTTTGTCTTTTGTTTATTTCCCTAGCTGAATACATTAAGCACACATTACCTTTATGAAATCAGAGAAACAAAAAATGTTAAGAAACATCCACAATGTGGATTTCTACTTTAGATAATAGATGATTTTTCATTCCCCATTTTACTTACATTTGTGTCTCCTTTTCCAAAGACAATCATGTTTCTAATACTTTCCATTTCTCTCTGTTGACTCTTTGGAATGTTCTGTGAGCACTTGGGTCTCATTTGTTTTGCCTACCAATGGAAAAAAAAAAAATCTCTGGAAATGGTGTCATGCAATACTAGGTTCAGACTTTAGTAAGCCAAGTGAGGATTTGATTTCCAAGCTATGCCTAAAAGAAAATAGCCAATAATTTTCTCCTGATTTTAATAGACAGCCTTCCATGACTATTTACCCCTCTGTGATCTAACAGCATAGCTTTAATACTAATTAATTCTATATCATCACCATTCTACAGGAAAACAATCCTGAAGCACACCACTTTCCTTTCACATGTTAAAACTTCAGAAATAGTTCAGCTGGTTGTGGTGATAAACGAGCATGTGTAATTAATACAGGATGCAAGAATGCAAAGTCAACCATGGAGCAGAAGTTTGCTTCATATCAACCACTGTTATGTTTGAATGACATTAATGTCACATTTTACCTCCTGTGTTAGAGACTTTAATACAGGTCAAGTCCATGGAAATATATATTATACTAGAATATATTCTAATATATCTATTTCAGAAAATGTCCTGTTTTCCCCAACTTGATTGTGGGTTCTTTATGCCATTTTGCACCTCTCTCCTCCAACATATGCCCTCCTGATCTCAGTACCTGGCACCAAGTCCAGCATGCACCTCTTGGCTGGTTGATTTGAAGGACTAAGATTGACTTCACTTTTTTAATCTTCCAATCAACCATCTTCAGCTGGCTGTGGCTACAGCCCTGGGGACGCCACATGGTAGGGTCAAAAGTCCACCAAACTGGGAGTCAGGGCATCAGAAGGCCAGCTTCCAACTTCACTCATCAATACTCATGTTCAAAACCCTTGGATGAGGCATTCCACCTTCTGGGCTTCAGTTTCCCCATTTGTAAAACAAACTACCTCATTTGTGAACTCAAAATGCCAGACTAGGTAAACTTTAAGGTCTATCCTAGCTCTTAAATGCTATTGTTCTACATGTTCAGAAGTCCCAAGAATTGCTTAGAGCTGGGCTGTCCAATACAGTAGCCACTAGTTAATATGTGGCCATTTAAATTCAAATTTAAATTAGCGGAAATGAAACACAGTAAAAAATTTCAGTTCCTCATTTGCAGTAACCCCATTCAAGGGCTCAGTAGGCTACATGTTGACTAGTGGCTACTGCATTAGCACAGATATGGAACAATTTTTTGCCACCATTTGTCCTGTTTCTTCCACTCAAAATGATTTCCCTTTCCTCCCATGTCCCATCCTAGGTCCAAATTCCTCAAGATCCTTTCCATAGTTATTCTGTGGCAAAGCTGGGAAAAACTGCTCCAGATGCAGCCAGTGTGGCTTAGCAACTGGGGTAAGGATAGGTAAAGAAGTTGCATAAGGGTAATGCCTAGGAAGCCATGCTGCTTACCTCCACTTGTATCCATCAGATACGCCACAGATACATGGTGAATTTGCTAAGGCTGGGACTTGATGAGAAGATGGTAGCTAAGCTCACACCAAGATACATGCTAAAAATGATGGGATACAATCAACCATAAAAGAAAGAGCCTTTGGGTCTTTGAGCAACAGATGACGCAGTCTGCCCCTCATGTGGGTCTGGAGAAATGCCAAGATCCTCTGCCCAACAGCCCACCCGGACCCAGTGGACCCCATGGAACCAGGTTATGCAAGTGTGTGAAGTGTCAGGAAAGGGGGGCAGCTGGGAAGTAATCCATTCATCAGTTTCCGACACTTTCTCCAGTCAATGCAGACTTTGAATAAGTCACTGCATTGTCAGTAAAACCTACTACATTGTGTTTTTGTTACTCCAATTGTCACGTACTCCAGGGCAAATGCCACCATCTCTTGCCCATTGAAAGTAATGTCTTCCTCTGTGGAACCACCATAGCACTTTATTTTTATTTTTTTAATTTTTTTTTTTTGCGGTACGCGGGCCTCTCACCGCTGTGGCCTCTCCCGCTGCAGAGCACAGGCTCCGGGCGGACAGGCTCAGTGGCCATGGCTCACAGGCCCAGTCGCTCCACGGCATGTGGGATTCCCCCGGACCGGGGCACAAACCCGCGTCCCCCGCATCGGCAGGCGGACTCTCAACCGCTGCGCCACCAGGAAAGCCAGCACTTTATTTTTTATTATTTATTTGTTTGTTTGTTTGTTTTTGGTTGTGCGCGGGCTTCAGTAGTTGCAGCACATGGGCTCAGTAGTTGTGGCTCGTGGGCTCTAGGAGCGTGGGCTTCAGTAGTTGTGGCTCACGGGCTTAGTTGTTCTGTGGCATGCGGGATCTTCCTGGGCCAGGGCTTGAACCTGTGTCCCCTGCATTGGCAGGCAGGTTCTTAACCACTGTGCCACCAGGGAAACCCTGCCATAGCACTTTATATCATTGTTTTATTTTGTTTTCTTTTCTTTTGTTTTTTTCTTTACCACGCCACCGCCACTCGGCACATGGGATCTTAGTTCCCCGACCAGGGATTGAATCTGCGCCCTTGCACTGGAAACGCAGAGTCCCAACCCCTGGATTGCCAGGGAAGTCCCTATATCATTCTTGAGGTATTTACCACGAACCCTTTTATTGTATCCTGTGCATTCCTTAATTCCCTTACAGGACTGTAAGGTATGACCTATACTTTGTACTTCTTATATATTCCAGAGTTTTAGCACAATGATTAGCACACCAGGAGTGAAGTAAATATGGAATCTGACAAGCAATGAATCAATCAATGAATTGAATGAATGGATTTAAGAATGAATGAATACTCTATAGTGAATCCCATTGCTATGGTCCCCAAATAACCCAGGTCTTAATGTGTCCCACCTTAAACCAGTCTTCCATCCATGATTTACTTAAATTCCCTTTCTTTAAAGGGAAGAGTCATATTGATGACAGATAGCAAGAAATGTCCAAGAACAATGTTAACTACAAGGATATATGTAGGTTGACAACTACTGAGGAAAGCGTTCTTTAGCCATATTCTCTAAATTCTACCTTCTTTTCTGCTTCTTGTTTCTTAATCTTAAATAATTGTTAGAATTCATCATATCACACTTAATTAGGCATCAAACAAAATTACCTAAATGTAGTAAATATTTAAAATTGTACATGCCAACATTAATCATTACTAGCGCTAACTTTTTTTCTCATAAAATTTTGGGGCTTCCCTGGTGGCGCAGTGGTTGAGAGTCCGCCTGCCAATGCAGGGGACACGGGTTCGTGCCCCGGTCCGGGAAGATCCCACGTGCCGCAGAGCGGCTGGGCCCGTGAGCCATGGCCGCTGAGCCTACGCATCCGGAGCCTGTGCTCTGCAACGGGAGAGACCACAACAGTGAAAGGCCCGCGTACCGCAAAAAAAAAAATAAATAAATAAATAAAATTTCGGACTCAGTGACAGAAGGGTTTTTCTGCACCTTCCTCAGCTAATAGTATCTGAAAAGTACCCATAACAGAAAAATATTATTCACAATCAAATATTTCACTCATGCAGTTATCATGGGCTCACACTTCTCACGTTAAGTCATTTTCTGTACCCTTAAGTAGGCTACACAGACTTCTCTAATTTCAGACATTTTATGGCTCTAACACTGCCTAAAGGAAAATAAGTGAAAATATTTAATTGTATAATGTGATGATACATTTTTCATGACTTTTACTCTATTAAAATTTTCATTTTTACTAAAAATCTGACTTCTAGGCATTAATTCTACACATTTACTTGCCCATATATAAGATAATGCACATACAAGGTTATTTATTACAATATGGTCTGTAAAAATAAAAGACTGGAAACTCAATGTCCACCAAAAGAGGACTAGATAAATAAATTATGATATATCGTTTCAATGGAATGATATGCAAATATTTAAAAAAGGAATGAGAATGATTTCTAGGTAATGCATCCCCAAGTAATTTATTATATTGCTGTTTGTAATAGAAAATATTAGAAATTCTATCAAGATCCAACAATAGGTAACTGGATAAGTAAATTAGAGTACATCCATTCAGTGGAATAGTACACCCCTGTAAAAAAAATGAGGCTACTCTGCACATATAGAAAGATATCTGTAATACATTATTAAGTGAAAAAAACAAGATTAAGAACAATGTTTATAGCGTGTTAACTTTTGCATTCCAGGAGCGGAGCGTTTCAGATATACCTGCATAAAGAAATTCCAGACAAGACACAAGAAACTAATAAACATGGCTCTGTGAGGGAGGTAGCCTTGGGTCCACGCAGGGCAGGAGAAGGAGCAAACTTTTTCACAATCTATCATTTTATATTTTTCATTCTTAATCTTGTGCATGTATTATCTATTCAAAAAAATTTATTATGTATCTCCATTGTCATTGGTCTAATGTTTGTTTAATAAATGGATTTTAAAAGAATTCCCAATACGTCACTCTCCAACCTCTATTGCCAAATTTCCCTTTTGTAAACTGTGCTCTCCTCTCTTTTACATCAAATGTCTTTTCAATGCTCACAAAGACCCAACTGAGGGAAAGAGCTAAGGCAGAACACTTTGGAATGGAGTTGATTTGGATCCAGTGTGAAATTTAAGAAGACATGATGCTAAATAGTGAAGCAATTTGGGGAACATATTTGCATAGAAATGAAAGATGGACTGTGTGGTCTGGGTGATGGCCAAAAAGTTGAATAACACAGAATTAATTGTGCTTCCTTCTTGCTAACATTTTAATGGTCTAATTATGAGAATGTTTAATTAAAATGTTTTCATTCGTAAATGAGGGTAATGATTATCAACAACTCTCTGAAGAACTAATTAATGTTTTATTTCACCAGCTTAAACAGATTTTAAGAAAAAAGGAAGATAACTGAACAGCCATACTGAAATTTCTTTTTTCATACTAAACCATCTTTTCAAATATTCAAGTCATTAATCTATATTTGAAAATCTGTAATCATCTGAGGTCTTATATAGCCAGGCTTCCATTTATTAGAGAGATGAATTCACACAAAAAGCAACAATGTTTAAACGTGGTGTTCAAAAGTCCCTCTCAGCGAGAGGTATTAAAATGTCAGCCTCATTTGAATGAGACATTATTGACCCCCATTAGTAGGACACGTGCTCGCCGTGGCTTTCTCTAATGGTGGTGATGGATTTTCTCTTGTCCATCCACACACTCCTGCCATGTCCTCTTATGACCTGGGGCAGACATATGCTAGACAGCTGGCTGGACCAGGTCTGTGGCCACTGAACAAAGCAAACCTTGCTGGCCCACACAAAGGTTGAACCTGTGACCTTGTTCTCATTAGCTCAATGCCCTAACCACCTGAGTTAAACAGCCACAAAAAAACGTGTAGATTGAATGCTGGGTTGATAGATGTCTGTGCAGAGGGGTGTCAAAGCCGGGTATAAAACAATACACAATACTGGACATAACGCTGGTGTTTAGGTATTAAAAGAGGGTGTCTTGTCCTCCTATAAACTGTGTGTCTTGTAACCCACACCCCAGTGGCATTTTCCAAGCTGAGAACAAAAACATGATCATCTTAAAAAGAATTATATTTTAGTTCTATACCACAACTCAATATGGTCCCCACCCTGAAATAAAGACAATGGCCATTGAAATAGTAGTTAACTAAGATGGATTAGGAGATCCCAGAAAGTAATAGATTCTACATCTCATTTGTTCTGGGTTCTCCTGAGCCTTGGGTTTTAAAAAGGGAAGGAGAGATAAAAATGGTAGTTGACAGAAGCAGAGGTAAGAACAAGAGTCAAGAATTCGTGAGTAGAAGACATAGAAGCTGTTCATCCAGGCAAAGCTTCATGAAGAAATGTCTGTGCTCAATCCACAACTTTTGGTTGAGTATCGTGTGTTTGGTGTGTCACGGGGCCTCTGAGATCTACCAACAGGGAGGGGAGTTCAGCTCACAGAACACAGAATCATGGAGAAAGTCACCGACATCTGCATTCTCACATTGTCCTTCGCTCTGAATAGACAGTGACTCTGGTGCCAACCTCTAAGGGTCATCATGACTGCAGGCCCAACGCAATAATCAGGTGAGATTAGGTGAGAAACGTCACCACAAGTGCAATATGAGTAGTTTCAGTGCCAAGATTATATTTCAAGGGATGAGATGAAGTTCCACCCTTTGGCCCTTCTTCGTCTTCCATCTGCATGGACTCTCCACCACAGGACCCTGGTCAACGGGATTGCAGGCTCATTAACCCCCAACCACTAGAAGACAACAATTGAACTTATCATCTTGGGGCTCGAGAAATATATTCCCGTTAACCATCCAAAACTACCACGTTCAAGCACCTCCCCTCTTGAAAGTTCCCCTCGAGATAAAGTTCCAATTGCTTAGGTTGATGCCCAATAGAAATGCATGGCTCAGTCTTTTCTTCTTTGCATCCCCATGCTTAGCAGAAGGCTCCCCGCATAAAAGGAGTTCAATCCATGTTGAATGAGGAGACAAGTGAACATCTCTGATCCTTTTTTTTTTTTTTTTTTTTTTGCGGTACGCAGGCCTCTCACCGCTGCGGCCTCTCCCGTTGCGGAGCACAGGCTCCAGACGCGGCTCACGGGCCCAGCCGCGGCATGTGGGATCCTCCCGGACCAGGGCACGAACCCGCGTCCCCTGCATCGGCAGGCGGACTCTCAACCACTGCACCACCAGGGAAGCCCTCTGATCCTATTTTATCTTTCCACTTTGTCTCACTTTGCTGCTCTTACTTAATCCTCCCCTCCATTTTCATTGTCCATGGGGCGGCGAGAATCCGACTCATTTCTTCCCATTGCCCCGTGGACATGGCCAGCTCTCTCCTCACTCCATGCCTGTTCAGGACGTTCCCTCCAACTAAGGATATTAGCATGTGTTGAGTGCTTACTGTGTATCACTCTGTATATGTTATCTCCTTTAATTCTAAAACAAAATTAAGCAGTCACTACTATACCCATTTTCTACAAGGTACTCAGAAAAGTAGAGTAACTTGCCAAGACTCTACAGCTGGAGAGCAATGGAACCAACATTTGTTCTGTTTTGCTTTTGTTTGTTTACTTATTTTGGTTGTGCTGGGTCTTAATTGTGGCACACAGGATCCTCGTTGCCCTGTGTGGGCTCTTAGTTGCAGCATGCGGGATCTAGTTCCCTGACCAGGGATCAAACCTGGGCCCGCTGCGTTGGGAGTGGGGAGTCTTAACCACTGGACCCCCAGGGAAGCCCCTGGAACCAAGATTTGTACTCAGATCTCTCTGTCTCCAAAATGAAACTCTTCTCCCTTCTAGAGTATTCTCTCAACCCCACCCCCATGTACCCAAATTCTGCTTTTCCAAAATAGGTCTGACTCTCAAGGTGGACAGCAAGCTGTAAGCAGAGGAGCTCTTTCCAGTGCACTCCATCCCATAATGGTCTCTCATTCTTTTAACTTCGTGTTATTAACAAAATGTCTCAGACAACAATCATGGACTACCTCAGCTCTCCACTTATTATTCCTTTCTATTTGTCCTTTTAACTCTTCTTTAATCCATTTCTTCTCAGCCTCACTAAATTATAGGTTCAAAGAGCATCTTCTGCATGCTGTAATGTGCTGTATCCCTTCACAAGCATGGAAGACACTTCCACATGTGGTAAGTACCCAAAAAATGTAACTGACTAAAAACAATGAATGTCAGCAGCTCCATCCTCCCACTAAGAATTTTGTGCCAATTTCTATTGTTATGCACTCCTTGGAGTATTGATATTTATCTCTTAAGGTTATTGTAATAGAGAAAACAGGAAAACTTGGAAAATGAAACAATGTTTGTAAACTATTTTAAAGTCTTCAATTATTAACTTTCTGGAGCATCTCTGGGATGGCTTCCATACCAGTGTTTGTGAGATCCTCTTGTTAAGATTTTTCTTGTTTCCTTCAAATACCCTCATATTGAAAGGTTAATTACTTGGTTGTAAAAGTGCACTCCAGAATGAAATTTAACCTACGAGTTCTCCATCTTGAGGTGAATATTTTTAGCAGTTTTTTTTTTTTCAAAAACAGAAAGTTTAACATCTGTTTAACAAATTTGAACACATTCTCACAGAAGAATAAAAAAATAGAAATACAGAGGTTCATGGATTTTAAGCTCTTTTGAGTATTTGTAAAACACATTATGACTTTTATGCTTAGAAAAAATAGGAAGTGGTGCTTTCAGCTGTAAATCAGCACCAGCAAATAAAGATGGGCTAGAAGTGGAGATATCTTTGGGACAAAAGTTTTTGGATCATCCAAAATGTTGATCATTTGTGGGCCGTAGAAAAGGAGGATTTATTATTTTTGAACGGTTCAATTTTTAGTAAGATAAAGCACATACAATTTGAGAGAACATCAAACAGAATGTGGTTCTTATTAATATCACATAACCTTTCCTACAAGGCTTTTCCTTTCTCCAGCCTCGCTCCCATTAGAAGCAAACTAAACATGTCGACAGCTCCAACTTAGGAAGGCGTTAGGCCAATAGCCTCTCCTTTTGAGAAGCTGGATCATTAATTCAATATCACATTACTAGTTTTCTTCATAAGCTATGCACAGGGACAGACTCTATTCTGTAGGGTTTAATCACACACAAGTGGCAAAACCCACAGAACACAGCTCCTAATCAGTTGGGCCTTCAACCAAAGACTTACTCCATGCACATATGTCACTCCCATTTTCATTAGTGTGACTAAAACCCTAACTTATTTTACACATTTGGAAGAGGCTGGGTCTCAGTGGTAGTGATTATATTATAAAATTATATTGTCTCACTACCAAATGTATTTATACGTATCAGTATGTTTTATAATTGAAGATGCTTCTCCAGAGCAGATGAACCATTGTTTTCGGAACAATCTGTGACTTATTTCCTTTTCATCCTAAATACTCATGTGAATCTAAAGATAGCATTTATGTTTTTAGAATCTTTAAGAAAACCAATGAAGTCTAGGACCTCAAGTTTGATTTATTTTAGGTCTTGTATAAAATAGGGACTCAATTAGACAGCGACTGAAGAATGAATGAATAAATTCCAACCACCTGAACTTGGGAACCCAACCCATAATCACAAAGGCCTATATCCTGGAGCAGTTTCCAGATGGAATTCAAGATAAAAGTTTCAAAAACTAGGCTCAGATCTACCTCCTGTAATTGATTCTGCTTAATTCGGAGTTTGAATCATCTTAAGGTTTCCAAAAGATCCAAACAGAATTGTTTAGGCAGAGGTCCAAGAAAATAAATGTGACTATACTTCAGAAGAAGTAGCTTGGACCTTCCTTTGTATAAAAGAGAGCCCTTGGAGTTTCTCGAAACCCCCTCAAGGGGCCATCGCTGAGTGGGGGATCCCAGAGTCACATTCCAGAGCTGTATGGCTATACATCAAAACAAAGTTTTGAGTTAAGAGTAATGCATTCAGGGAATTCCCTGGCTGTCCAGTGGTTAAGACTCGGTGCTCTCATTGCTGTGGCCCGGGTTCGATCCCTGGTCGGGGAACTAAGATCCCACAAGCCGTGTGACATGGCCAAAAAAAAAAAAAAAAGGCAATGCATTCAAAGATCACCCTACCGCCACCTCCTACCCCTACTGCCACTGTTACCGGTGCAGTCATATCCAGGTGGGGAGCCTGCCCGCCTAGCCTGAGACACACATCGTGGTCCACGGAAAGGAACCACTCCGGTGGGGAGCAAAAGGAAGAAGACAGCCATGGTGTGTGAGAAGGAGTTGGGCTCCCTGTGTTTATCAAGGAGCTTAGATCAAAATCACCATGCCATACAAACATGGACTAATAACTTCTCACAACACAGTAGGTCATTAGCCTTTATGCCCAATAGGTGATAAGCTAAAAGAAGACAGAGACATCCATCTAGATTCACTAGTTTACCTGCAGAGAACCCAATACCGGTCATACATTAGCTGCTCTTTATTGAGCACCTGAGTGAACGGCAGTGGATAAGAGTGGGTTTCCCTCCTGCCTGTAGCTCACTAGCTGTGTGACGTGGAACACTTTGGTGCTGCAGCTTCTCAGCTGTAAAATAGGGATAATGACTGTACCTTAGTTGGTAACTATGAAAAATAAATGAGTTAATATGGGAAACGCACTTAGAACAGGACCTGGCACATAGTACTATTATATTTTCTATCATTATTATTCTTCTTCTTAATTATTCCGACCTCTAATTCCTGGTATAGGATGGCCCTGCCCAACTTCTAGGATTTCATGCTGTCCTGGAGGTGTTCACTGCCCTGTGGGAACAGTCACACCTACAGTAAATCATCCTCCTTTTGTGAAGAGGAAGACAAAGCTTGCCCCTCAATAATATGAACTCTGCAAAAGCTCTAATGTCTTGCAGTGTTTAAAAAGATCCTCTGCTCAATATTCTGTAACAACCTAATTGGGAAAAGAATTTGAAAAAGAATAGATATATGTATAACTGAATCACTTTGCTGTACACCTGAAACTAATGCAACATTGTTAATCAACTATACTCCAATATAAAATTAAAAGTTAAATAAATAAATTTTAAGAATAAAGCAATCCTCCAGAGTGAGAAGCTTATAACCACTTCTGTCCTTAAGTAATTTTTTTTTTAAGTTGTATCCAAGTTACTACCCAAGGTCCATTGATATTAAACAGAAAAAATAACTTCCTCACACGGGCATAAGTTGCACAAAATACCATCAGTGCAATTTTGACAGGTACCAGGAGATCCCCAATATTGCTAATTGTTTACTGGGCTTGGCCTCAGATGTGCTTCAGTAAACTGCTATATTGGGTTTCCTTGTTTTCACTCACACTGTCCCTGCAGTCATCCTCCGGAGAGTTTCTTTCATCTAGGACAGCCCGGGTGCCTGGGTGTGTGCGCCCAGGTCACTGTGGAGGGCTGTGTGAGTGGGATCAAGAACCGGAGCATCTTAAAATGAAACAGCTGCAGCAGGAGTGGTCCAGGTTTGGGCGCAATACGATAGCTGCTATTAAACTCCACTTTGAGCTTCTTTTGGCTTTGATGATTTCTTTCTTCCTCTCCAAAGTTTATCATTCTTTTCCTGACCTCAAGTCAACCTCATAAAAGCCCAATTTTTTGTTTTGGCTCGAATTAAAGTTTTCGTTGTTTCGTTGTTGCTTTCAGGATTTTGCTTGTTTTCGGTTTTTTTTGTTTGTTTTTCCTTTGTCTATTTGATCTGGGAAAACTATGAGGTGAGGCAGCCCAGCCATTCTAAAGTGTCTTGAATAGATGTGGAACTAGGAATTTTTGTTCCCTGGTATTCACCTGTCTCACAGCTTCTTCCCCTTCCACCGTGCCATTTCCTCCCAGTAAGCAGCTGGAAATGCCCTTTTTTTTTTCAGACTGTGTGCTACCAATCGCCTTCCTTGGCATCTCTTATTCCACGGCGAGCTAGTTGAGGTAAAAGGCTTCATTTTAACATCCAACAGTGGCATCCTTGAGTAAAGTTTGTTATTCACCATTGAAGAGAATAAATGTTTTAATGCATTGTCAGAATGAAAAACTCTTTTGCATTCTGACAGTTAAAAATTGAATGCACGTTTAAGTTCCTCGGAAAAGATGTGTTATAGTAACACAAACAGTGATAGAATTGGAAAGATTATAAAGAGGCAGTTCTAGGGCCTTTTAACTTTACCGTGAGGGAAATCATTTAAATGAACTACAAATATCATTCCCTCGATTAACATACCTTAACTCCACCACTGTATTTGCGTCATCTTTTCTTAAGGTGATCATTAATAAGGCATCACTTAAAGACTATATAATGATGCTGAGACGAAGACAAGACTTAAGTCAGCCAGCTCATTGGGACTTTTTCCAGCTCCCAACGACCACCTGGGATTCATCTTAATTCTCTGATTCTGTGTTTCAAATCAGCCTCTCAAAGATACTATTTGCTGTCAGCAAGTCCCCTGATTTATTTAATCCTTCCCCAAAATGTGTCCTGAAATTCTCACAATTTAACCCCTATTTGTCATTGAAGGCAGCTCCTCTGCAGTGACTAAATCACTCTCCGGCATTGTCAGGTGTTAGCAGAGGCCCTGGGGCTGTTCTGGTGGCCTGGGAAAGCAAGACCAGCCCCCTGAAATACTGCTGTTACTTTGTTGTCTCAACAAATCGTCAATAGATTTTTTTTTTTTTTTAGTTACACTTATAATCTCCACTACTCCTCTCCAAAAGAAAGAACACCCAGGCATAGTGCAAATGGTAAGTTACTCTCGGAGATTCAGTATATCTTTATATTTCCCATTTTAGGAAGGACATTACTAATTCCAACATTACTATTCCAATGTGTAATATGCACACATTTTGTCTCAGATTACATAGTACGATATGGGGAAATATGGATTCGAATAGAAGAAGGGAAAAAGAAGAAAAATAAGTAGAAAAGGGGAAAAAGGGTAATAAAAACTCTTCTCTGATTCACTTAAAAATAGATTGAGACAATCAGATCCGATGTGGTCTCGTTTCTTCTTCTAATGTGTAAATCCTGATGGATTAAAAAAAACACCACGGTTTATAAAGCAGAAGTCCCATGACAAGAGAGGTGGCATTTTTATGCTTCCCTAAAAAAGCAGTAAGAATGCACTACAATCAGTAATAAAAATCATCGGAGGGAATAGATTTGGAAGAGTTTGTGTGTATCACATCATCATCCTTAAAGTTCACGCCTCCAACTCATAATCTCAACCTTCCTCAATCTGCAGGTGATCTGGAAGGCATGGGATTGAATTCACTGAAGGGCAGCCCACTTTTTTACTAAGCTTTCTATGTTGAGGTACTTGTAGATTCTCACGCAGTTGTGAGAAATGATAGAGATCCCATGCACGCTTTACCCAGTTTTTCCTAATCTTGCAAAATTATAGTGCAATGTCCCAATCATGATGCTGACATCAATACAGTCAAGACACAGGACTTTTCCATCACCAAGATCTCTCCTGTTGCCCTTTTATAGCCACGCCCACTTTCCCTCCACCCTCTCAGGCTCCTTAACCCGTAGTCACCACTAATCTTTCTCCTATTTCTATAATTTTGCCATTTAAAAATGTTACATAAATGGAACCAGACGGTGTACAACAATTTGGGGTTGGCTTTTCTACCCAGAGATTCATTTGCGTTGTTGAGCTTATCAATAATTTATTCCTTTTTATTGCTGAGTAGTATTCCAGGGTATGGATGTACTATAATTAACAGTACATGCTTAACTGTTAACAAAATGGTGAACAGTTTGAAAGACATCTGAGTTGTGTCCACTTTGGAGCTATTATGAATAAGGCTGCTATAAACATTCATGCACAGGTTTCTGTGTGAACTGAAGTCTTCACTGAGCTGGGATAAATTCTCTGGAGTGCAGCTGCTGAGTCATACGGTAGTTACACGTTTACTTTTTAAGAAATTGTCAAACTGTCTTCCAGACTGGCTGCCCAATTTTTCTCCCCACCAGCAGTGTATGAGTGATCCATTTTTTCTGCATCCTCATTAGCATGTGGTGTTGTCATGGTGTATTTTTAGCCAAAGCCAGAAATCCAGTTTAGGACAAAAACTGCTAGCAAGACTTCGAAATTTAACATATTTTGGTATTTTTAACACTACACAGCGATTAAATAAGTATATAATTTATATATTTATATATAAACATTAGCTTGCTTTGGTTTAAACTCTACAACTTAAAAGCTTTGCACTTTAGACAAATTACTTAACATCTCTGAACCTCAATTTCCTGATATGTAAAAACTACTCCTGCCAGGTAAAGAACTATATTAAAGTAATAATGTGTATATAGAGCATAGGATAAAATAAGTGTTCAATGAATGCTAATTCCTTTCCTCTACATCACTCCATTTGATCCTCATATATTCTAACCTACATGCTTCCTCTCAATCCGTTCCCAGAACCACTTAGAACCACTGCTTCTGTTCAGTTTTATAGCTCTGTCTCACCTCAATTCAGACGAATATGAAAATAGTTTAAAACTCAGTTAAGATGATGGAACAGAAACAGCATGATACTGCTTTCAGGAAACAAGTTCAAACCCAGATCAACCGCCTACTGACTGTGTGAACTTGGGCCATTATTTCACATCTCCAGTCAACACCACTGACGGTTCATCTCTTCATCTTTAGAATGGACAGAATCAGACCTGCTTTACCTGCCCTTCAGAGGTGCTGAGTTCAAATGAAAGAACTATGTGAAAGCAACTTGTAAACAGTGAAGAGCTACACAACTACATGGCTAGCAGAATAAGGCAAGTTATAGAAAACAAAGTCCAGGGCACCAAAGGGTCTCATTCATTCTGCCATAGAATGTCAAGGTAGAAAAATGGCGGCAACCACAATGACTTCTGAGTCTAGGATGGTGACGCCCCAGAGGATGGGGTGCAAGAAGACCAGAGTACAAATTCTCTTTTTTTAATATATAAACAATTAGAAATGAGTTCACCAACACCCTTACTTGATCTTCATCAACAGGTGACCCAGGCACCCAGGGGTGGGGAAGATCTGAAGGGCAGAGGGGCTAACAGTGCCCCCAACTGTAATAGGGAAGAACAAATCTGACTCCATACTGGATCTGTTTCTTTTACTTTAACCTTTGTATTCTGTTGCTTTTGCTACAAGTTAATCTCAAGAGAATGTTGCCTGTTGCCTGAAATATACAGGATAGCCCATTCTCAAGGCTCTGACCTTTAAAGGTATAACATTTTCCTATTCATATAGAGATAAAAAGTTGCAGAACAGAGAATAGCATTTGTCTTGTTGGAGGTTTATTGAAACATTGTGACCAGACCTAACTGGACAGCTGCAAGAACAAAGGATTCCAGGCACCAAGAAGTCTGCAACAACCAGCCACACCCCCCTTCCCTTTTAGTAAAAGAAGCCTGAAATCTAACTCGGGGTAAGATGGCTCTTTGGGACACTAGTCCACCATCTTCTTGGGCTGCTGGCTTTCCAAATAAAGTCACTATTCTTTGCCCCAACACCTCGTCTCTTGATTTATCGGCCTGTTGTGCAGTAAGCAATATCAGCTTGGACTCAGTAACACCACCACGAGCTCACAGAGATGAGCTTGACTGAGACGTGTTATGGTTTATCTGGCTCAGTTAGGTGGAAGCAGATTGTACGATCCAGTGGCAACTAAACTAACCTTCACCAAATGGACAAAGGGCTTTAAAAGACTCCTGCAAAGAACCTTATACTGAAGATAATTGAAAGAATACAGGCAGAAACCATCAAAAAGAAAATGACAGAATTGATACTCTTCCTGCTCCACGTTAAGCACTTTAGTCCTAAAGCCATGAAAAAAGGCAGAATCACAGACAACATGAATCCAACAGTAAGTCAACTAAAGTATTTTTAAGTGACCGAGGCTATTTAAAGTATGGATTTGCATCCACACCTGATAAGGCTGAATCTCACCTTTAAATATTTAAACCTATTATTTAATTTTTCTTTATCTTGCCCTTTTGTAGTTTCGCTTTTGCACAGGTATATAATGTACATAATACATCAGTAAAGTAGTGCAGGTGTATAATTTGCCAATAAATATCCTTTAAATGTTTTACTCTTGGGGTGCACAATTAAAACAATGAGGAGACCACTGACCTAGGGTATCCTATTTCTTTCAGATGTCATTTCTCCTAGTTTAGACCTTTGTGTTAGACACCAACAGACCACCACACATGGCCAAGATGGCATGCAGGTAGATTTCCTCTGCCAGTTTAGCAGGTTGCTCTCACTAAGACCACCTCCCCATACCTTTCTAGAGCCTCTAAAGACAGACAGGAGACTCTTCCTTCACCCTGTCAACATTGAGGTCTGGAAGTCAATCTCCTCATACAAATCTCTATGAAGTCCATGGGCTGTCAACATCCCCACATTCCGCAGCTTTCAGGAATGTACCTGGCATGCCAGTCTTTAACATTGTACAGCTATGCCAAAGAGAAGAGCTAGTGTTTATTAAGCACTTACTGTATGCCAGACCCTCAATTAAGAGCCTTATGTGAATCATCTCACCACAGGTTCATCATGACATTGTGATAGACGATTATTATCCACCCTGTACAGAAGTGTAACTGAAGCTAAGGATGGTTAAGTAATTCTCCCAAGATCACATGCTGATAGCTGCTCTAGTCAAGATTCAAAATTGTGCCTCCGACTCCAGAGACGTGCTCTTAATCACTGTGTTATGCTACTTGCCATGCGTAATAATAGCTTTATTTGTATGTACTAAGATTTCTTTAGAATGTACTCAAAATTAATTTCTCAAATTTGTCTCATTCCAAATGTGATGTTGCTTCATCTTGGGATCAAATGTTTACCAGAGCACATCACTGATCTTGTAATAAACAAAATAAATTACAATTATATTTACAGGAATTGTTCTTACAAACAGATTTTTTTTAATTTATCTTACCAATCCTTGAAAGAAAACTGCTGTAAATTATTTCTAACATGAAGCAGGGTATAAACAATAATACAATAAAATGTATCTGGCTTACTATTTGTTCAGATGTACCTGAGGTTATAATTTAAAACTCCTAGCATCCAAGGCAATGAGAAAAATTCAGTGTGTGATCTAGTTATTTCCTCATATTCAGATGTTCTTGCCTGTGTACACTGAGGACACTTGAGTTCTCTTCTCAGATGTTCTCATTACAAATACCTAGGTCGTGATTTTAAAAGCACTATAATTTACAAAGCACAGCCCACACCAAGTGGACTCAAATGCCACTTTTTTGACATAGCTATTTTAACCTTGACGAACCATCATATTTATCCTTATGAACACTTCTTTAAATATCACTGTATCTGAAAAAGGAAAAATTCAGCTTTCAAAGAAAAGGCACTTCAACAGCCCACATATAATTCGTATTTGTAATAAAGCAAAAATAGCCGCTTGATTAGATTATGTAATTTTATTGCTAACATCATCTTGACTTGACTAGCACAAGATTCAGAGAACTTAACAATGTTTGGAAAAGCGGAAAGAATTACTAGGAATGTAAGGAGGCAGTTTCTCACTTTATTTATCCCAGATTAATAACAGTTAAAGTTGCCTAGTTTCTTCCTGAAAAAGTTTTTTCAACGTTTTCTCCACAAGTTGGAGTTTATGGAAATCCTCTCATGGATATACTTTATTACTCCAGTTCAACACCAATTTGAAAAAAAAATCAATGCTTTTTGACACCAGTTATGACAACATACATTCATTTAGAAAGAACAGTGGTATAGTAGGTTAAAGGTCCTTATATTTTAACCCAATATGAAAAGTCAAGGTAGCTAGTATTTTCTATATACAAGAATTTGTATGTATTTCCTTGATGGGTCTTCTTCACGCAGTGAAAAATCTATTTTAAAAATCACTGAATTGAAACAAACAAACTCAATCTATTTGGTTTTGCAGATCCAACCCATGCCTCTCCTGTTATACACAAAGAGCCAGATGCTGCCTAAGGAAACTTTCTTTTTTAGATTTTATGTTTCTGCATTCCTCCTGTGTCATATTTTGCATCCCTCTTTAAGCCATCATTTCATAACTGTCATGAGAAAAAGCATTCACTCATTTTCTCTGATTTTACATCTTCACAGAATTTTTTGTAGTTGGACCACAGCAATCTTATAGGAAAACTCCATTTTCTGGTAGGTTCTACAAAGGGTAGAATCTGAATGTCCAGTGCACTGTCTGTTTGTCACCCAGCACAAGTAGGGACTCCTATTACCTACAAAGGTATTAGGAAAGTGCTCCCAGCTGAAAGTGTTTATCCAATTCCAATTGTCGTTTGAAAGTCTAAAATACTAAGGGTGGTACTGTTCCAGGAGCTACTGTTTAAAACAATGCAATGCCTGTTTAGAGGGAAAAAATCAGTACTTGAAAATCTGAGTTGGTTTAAAAAATAATAACTATGCATCCAAAAAAGAATTCTTAGAGAAACATTTATATGCCAGGCACATGTTTTTAATTTTAATATCATTAGCTTACTGAAATAAATATGTAGAGTCTAATAATTGTTTTCTATATTTTGATATTTTTATATTATTCTATTATAGTGAGTTTGCAAAGAAGCTAATGAATAACAATGAAGGAAAAATATGTATCTGTCAGGACAAAGTTGCTGTGGTTTGTAGGCACTGCAAAATGCTGTGTTGAAAAAAAATCTGTTAAAAAGTAATTGAAAACTGCTCTGATTTAAAAAGAAATGAATGTGTAGCCCTATACGATAATGTCAGATAAAAAGTAATCGTGTTCCCCGTACAGTTGTGTTTGTTGGCATTTATATAAGCATAACAATGCTTTCAGGGTATTTTCATAGTTGTTCACTTAACGTGGGATTAACATCAAAACCTTTATAATTATTTGAGATCACGCATTTGAAAGTGGCGTGGTAAAACATGTTAATGGTTAAAACACTCTAGCAGTTTTAATACCAAACAGATTAACACACATGAAAGTAATATAATTTGTGCACTGAATAATATGTCAAGCCAATTCTTTTGGTGAAGAGAGAATTCTTTCTAGCTACTGCTTTCTATTTCTTATAGACATACTAAAGCAATCAGCTAGAAAACTGCATGAGAGATACACATAGGTGTGCACGACTCACGGACTTGAAATATTATTCTGTGTCTTTGTCATCGCACAATTTCATGAAACCATCATTTCTGAAGTTCGCTTTAAATAAAATTGAGAACCATAACATGACAATCTAGAAGAATGAAGGTGGGATTATAAAAAAAAAAAATCCTAAAAGAGATTGCTAATTGGCAAGAACAGCTATGGATTTCTTTTATAACCACCAGCAAAGAAATGTAGATCCTTAATGCATTAGAAACATATTTTAATATGCACCCCAGAGTCTCATAAAAATATTTCTTTGCCTCAACTTTCCCATCTGGACAGGAGAGGAAAATGGGTAGTCATTTAGAAAATAATATGAAACTGTGGATTAATTACCCGTTTTGCCCATCTTTCTTGAATTCGTATGAAAATGGACCTCACATCTCAGACCTAATTATATTATAGTCCTTGTTGCACTCAGCTACACAGGTCAGGGTGGGGTGGGAAATCTTGGAAACTATACTGAACGTGACAGATGCAGGTGCCTCCCCCCAGACACGGAGACTGTGTATTAAAAGCCGGTATCTGTATAACTTCAGCTCCGCCTGAAGGGGCGGGGGTCGAGGAGTTAAATCATGTGGTTTCCACATATACAGAGAAAATCCATAAAAAGAGATTTATTATCATATTTTCTTTTTGAAAAGTAGTATTTGTTTTTGACTTTAAAAATGCTCCTCGGTATAAAGCAAATATTACAATTTTGTGAAACAGCAGCCAAGATATAATTATCTGTGAAATATAAGGCTTAGGACCTGGTTCAAGTTAACTACTGTTCTGCTGAGACCAACTAGGCTAGCCCGCAGTGGCCGAAGGAGCAGGTTCAAGGAGGACTGGGCGGCCGCGGGAGCCGGGCCAGACGCCTTGGAGCTTTATCCTCCTGCAACCGAGTTAAAGTTACTTTGCACAAAAAGTCTAACAAGAATAAGCAGCCATGGAAAACGGCACGGAGCCGGCTAGTAGGTTTAACAGCGAGAGAGCGGGAAATCCAGGAACCGCCTGGAAGTACTGGAGGAAAATGGGATGGGATGGACGAGAGGGGAACGGAAGAGGGGAGAAAGGAAGCTGGGCAAGGGCACACCCTGGACTCCACGTGCGCGCTGCACGGTGCGTTACCACTAGGTGCGCCCCAGCCGCTCGGCAGGGAAGGAGAAGCCCTTCAACTCGGCTCCGCGCGCCTCCGCACCGGGTGCAGGAAAGGCCCCCGGCCCGGCCCCCTACCCGCCTCCTCTCCGCTCCCCCCACCCTCCCCGCGCCGGCTCCGCGGGTCCTTGCTCCGCCGCCCGGTGCGGAGAGAAAGCGGGCGGCGGCAGATTTGCCCCGGTGGCACCGAAGCCACAAGCCTGCCCGTAATTGCAAAGCAAACAAGGCTGAAATATTGGATTGGTCTCAATCGTGACAAGATCTACGCTTTTGCCGCCAATTTGTTTGTGCAGCTCTATTTAAAGGCCCTTGATTGAGGAAATGTTGAAAATAGCGGGGAGGGTTCCCTAATGAGACCTCTGGAGGGAAGCTGGGGGGGGAGGGGCGCCGTTAACCCCTTCCTGCCCGCCTCGGGCGAAAAGCCCCGGAGCCGAGCGGGGTTAGAAGGGGGAGCAGAGGTCCGTCCCGTCCCGTCCCGCCCCGCGCTGTGACCTGCTGCCCGCCGCGGCCTAAACTCCGCCCGCGCTCGCATCTCCCCCGCGCGCCCGCGGCCCGCGCGGTTGGGGCCCCGAGGCCCGGTGGCGCCCTCCGGCGCGACCCGGCCCTGGTTGTAGGGCTGGGGGTCGCGGCGGCTGGAAGTCAAGGCGAGACACGCAAGAGGAAGGAAGAGAAAACACATTTATTGCGCGCAGCCTGTGCGTCCGGCGTCCATCCCCGCGCGCGCCTTGATCTCATTCATCTTTCATGCGCATCCTCGCGGCCGGCGTAGCTACCCCATTGCTCAGATGCGGAAACCAAGGCTTAGAGAGACCAGTCCGCGGCGTCCGCCCGGCCAGCTGTTGCTCCACAGCTCAGGAGGCGGAGGGGCCAGGGGAGACCAGGCCGGGCTGGGTCCCCGCTCTCCATCCCACGCTGGCGATGCGGAGCCCTCGGACGCGCGGTCCAGCCGAGGAGCCTTCCCCTGCTTCTCCCGAGGGCTTGGAGATGAAGGTCTGTGCCCTTCGGCACGACGTCCACCTCCACCGCTGTTTTGGTCGCTTTCAAAACAAAGAAGATTGCAACTGGGATACGCAGAATTCACCAGATTTCTCTGTCATCCTTTATACAAGTTGTTTAAGCACCTACTGGGTACAGTGCCTCGATTGGGCTCTCAGGGAACCCACAGTCACAGGAGGGGAAAGATGTGTGCCCAGAGATCGACCGGAGAGCAGATGGGGGTGGGGGAGAGGGCATCAGAACGGAGTTCAGAAGAAGGGAGACCTGATTTGCGGGAGCAGAGAGAAGGAAAGCCGTACCTGGAAAGGCTTCCTGGAGGAGGTGGCATTTACTCTGGGCCTAGAAGAAACCAAGAAGTGTGGATTCTTTAACATGGGAGAGACATGGGTTGTTTGCCAGCTCTGCTGGCAAGTCGAGGGGTGCCAGACACACAGCTGAGGACAATGTAGGGGTCACACTTTCGTCACCTGCTGATCCCCCAGCTGCCCCTCTGACTTGGAGAACTTGAGTCGATCGAGTCCTGAGCAATAAGTTTCAGTCTCTCTTAGGACTGAAAACCTAGGGCTTGCAGATGACACCAGTGGCTAGACTTTGACCTTTCAGGAGCCCTGGACTTGGGCCAAAAGGGACTGTTAAGGGCAGGCAGGGGCAGGAAAATGGCACTGGGGCACTCTCCCCAGGGCTCTTATTAGAGCTACACGTTCCCAGGCTTTTCCCAGAGGGATGTGGTCAGAGATGTACCTTGGCCAATCAGAAGTTTGTCTTTCTGGAGTCACAGCCAAAGGTAGACTGGGCAAATGGAGACCCCTTGGGGGGGGGGGGAGAACTGGCTTCGTTGGTACTTCCCCAAGAATGATCTGTGCCTTCTGTCAGCAAAACAAAAAAAGCATCAGTCATCCGCATCTAGTGGAGTCTCTCAATGTGTTTTGAATGGAATTCTGCTTTTTCTGTATGCAACCAATTCCTTCGTTTGAAGTTGGATGCTTTGCAATAAGAATGCAATTCCATTTTTTGTTCCTCGAGGTTTTGGCCTGTGTTAACTTAAGTGGGCACTCACACAAGTATTAAAAGGAAATCCATTCTCTCCTGGAAAATGAAACAAAGTCTCGCCTGTCCAATCACACTGCAGATATATAATCTGTAACAACAAATTCGCCTCCTGGTGCTGCGCATTTCCAGCAAGCATCCTGCCTTCTCTGTTTATGTTATAACTTTTCTGCCTGCAATTATTTTTATTTTAATTTTCTGTCACTTTAACAGAATCCAGAGCCTTTTCCTTTAATGTTTTGTACACAACATGTTCATTTGGATAAGATGTCCTTTCCTATCCTCTTTTAGCTTGCCTTTCCTTGTGTAGCATTCTGTATCGGGAGTTTCTAATATTTCTCTCTCTCTCTCTCTCTCTTTTAAGAACTTGTCCCTGTCTTGCTTTATTTGTTTGTGTGAAATATAGTTTGAAAGGAGATCAGAGAGAGCAGGAGGGGTTTGTAATAAGAGAATGACCGAATGACCCAAAGGCTGATTATCTGTCATTAACTGGAGACTCGGTGTACCCAAATTACCAGGGAGACCTCAGTCTGCCGGATCCAGAAAGGCAAGCTGGAATGCAGGGCTGAACAGGCTCGTGGCGTTGCAAACGAAGACACTTTGCCAACACATTTTCTTAAGGAGGTTTCCTTCAAAACTCAGCTCAGCTTCAGTGGACAAATGTTTTAGATTCTGACAGGTTGTACACAGGTTAAAAAAAAAATCTCTGCTGAAAGACTACCTTCAGCGTTTCTGGAACGAACTTCCCTGTGTTGTTTCGTTAGGAGCAAAATTGCAGTTAATTGTCTAAGCTCCAGAGAATATTGAGAAGTCAAGCTGCTTTTGATCTGCTGAACCCAAGCCTTGTAAACATCGAGGTTTGCCATTAATATCGACAATAAACCGGTTTCTTTTTGTTAACCTGAAACCCAGCCATCATGGCGAGCCCTCGTCTAGAAGCAAAGGCCCCGGAAGAAACTAGCAAGGGTTTGGAAGCAACTGCCAGGGCTATAGAAATCTATCTCTGTGAATTTGCAAAGGAGGCTTCAGAACAGGAATGCGAGCCACACTGCAGTTAGAACTGGGAAGGCACCGGGGCTTCCAGACACAAACAGACCCTTCAGTCACTTGAGTGGTTTGTCCAAAGCCCTGCACTTCAAGCTGCCATTTGCTTTCATATTTTATTCTGAACCGCAGACTGTACTGCAGACTAGTTGAAGTCTATTCCTTACCATTTCCTTAGAGCGTGTATGCAAAATTACAATTACTTCCTCTTCTGCATGTTGAATGCTCTCCTCCCGGCTTGGAAGAAAATATTGCTTGTGTGTGTAGGTGATTTGATTGAAACAAGAATGTGAGTGAGTAGTTGACATAAATCCTGTGAGGTGTATTTTCTTACACCACTTCTGCTCTAAACTCCATCTATATTTTACTACAAAGTAGCGAAGATCAGATTTATCATACCTCTTAGGACCACCATAATTACATTAGTAACACTTCCCATGTATGTATACATCATGCCGCCCAGAGTGAGGCCCCTTCATGTGCATTACCTTTTGTTCCCTTCAGTCTGAGTAAGGATTTTAGCTTTACAGACACATGTGGATACCTGGCAAAGGTTCCCCCTTATCAATAAAGACCTTCCAGAGCAGCAGCACATTTGCCAGTTAATATGAAGATCTAGTCATTGATTATTTGGAGAAAATGCAAATTCCCAGCACCCATCATAGTGGACATTAAGATGTTTCTTGTACAGTGTACACCTTAATTATTGTACACAATGTTATATGTCAGTCATATTTCAATTTTTAAAAATATTTTTCTAAAGGACTTTATTTAAGGATGAGCCAGTGTCTTATTCACCACTTTCAGGTTCTATGACACCAAAACCCCTATAAATCCAAACATTGCTGGAAGGCAAATTAGAAGCAAGGGAAGGAGAGAAAGGGGAAGGAGGTAGAGAGGGAAAGGAAGGTAGAAAGGGAGGAGAGAAGAGAGAAAGAGAGAGAGAGGGGCTAAATGCAGGGGGGGTGTTACAAGCACCCAGCAAGTTCCAATTTTCTCCACTGACTTAACTGTTTCCTGATCAACACGGAGCAATCAGGCCCTCCAGAGTCATCACTGCAACTGGATCAGCCCCTCCCCACCCTGTCGCCACAGATCTGTTCGGATGGGAAAGAGGAGGGACAAGGGCTCGCTCACCAAATACCCCAGGCCCACCCCAAAATCCAACAAGAAAATGCTCACGAGAAATGAAACCTCCGAAGAGCCAAGGGCAGCTCTTCCTGCCCTTCGTTTCTGAAACAGACGTGAGTCCGATCAAACCTGATTCTGCTTTGTAGTGTGTACTTCGAGCACCCCCACGTTTCTGGGGCCACTGTCACTCGCCAAAAGGTACAAGAGAAAGGGAGGGGCTACAAAACCCCAGTTAGGGGAGACTCTTGCTGCCACTTCAGACAATATGTCTGGTTCTAGATTGTCCTAGAGGTTCTGGGGCTAAGTAGCCTGCAGGTACAATGACTCAACCCCACCCTCTGACAGACAGAAATGCAGAGCAATTAGGGCGTCACAAGAAGCACATCCTTGGAGCAGGTGAGGCTGGGTGACATCTTCCAGAACACACTGCTTTTGCTGCCACTCTCTGGGTTTCATGTTCTTTCTGGGCCTCTTAGCATGCTCTGGGGTTCACCTCACAGAAGAGCATTATAGATATTTAAAGGAATGCCCAGAGTCACTTCCACTACGTGGGTTAAGAAAATAAGGGAAAACGAGATTTGAAAGATGCTGAAGGGAATTGAGCCATAATTCCCGTAAACATAAAATGTGTGTTTATGGCCCTCTGGCCTGGTTATTTTCAGGTCCAGTTTATTTTGAGTTCTCATGAGCAAAACACAAGATACAAACTGCCCTTGCCTTTGAAATAATAAATACCTCGAAAAGATCTGTATTTTCCCTAAAAACAGACTGAAGTTTTTAAGAAAATATTTAGTTTAAACCAGATTTATTTTAAAAGTAATATCTCACAAGACCAGAACGTTTGCAAGGGAGTGTGCAGTCATTCCCGTGCCCTTTGACTCCCTTTCAGGGGAAGGGGTAGGATTGAGGGAAAAGAGACAGGAGACACGGGCCCAGAATAAATGTTGGACCCCAGTTCTGTCTGCTTAGCTGAAAAAGGCAGATGTAATGTGCAGCACAGTGGGTACACTATCAGCTACAAGGATCGCAAACATCATCCCCAGCCCCCCTCCTGTGAAGCAGTCTCCCCGCCTAGGTAAGACTGGTTGCAGCTCAGCTCAGGGCCTCAGAAAAGGGGAAGATGTTAGCACGCCCTCACCCTTGCAGGATTCCTCCTGCAGGCACCCCAGGTGGCCCCCAGCCCGCATCTTCTCAGCTGCTCAGTGGTCCTCAGCCTGAATCGTGTCACCTCCCCTGGAGTACTCGGAATGCATGCCCTTTGGGGAGCAGCACACCAGAGGCCACACTATTGCAGACCAGGATGGGGTCCCTGGGCTGATAACTAAGCCAGGAACTTCCCCCTCCTTTACTTTTCCCACTTTCCCCTCCATCACCACCACTACCACCAGCTCCATCAGTAGCCCCTCAGAAGGCACAGGTCACCTAAACTGGGGGCAAACCTGAGATGGCATCTTTGCCTCACAGCTTTCCAAAGTAGCAGACTAATCCAGAATCCCACTAGACCCAGAGCAAAATGTCCCAAAGACAGCACTAACAGAAAAAAGTGGACTCGGTTGTGCATTCAGAGTGGAACTCAGCCAGTTAGGGACCCTAGAATTCTCCCATTTGTCCCCTGCCTCCAAGCCCCCTTTCTGGGGCTGTAGCCTCTGCATTTTGGCCTTCAGAGATTCATGAAGCCCTAGACCCTTGGATCACATTAATTAACTGATAATGACACTGTCAATGAGAATGGATGTTCAGATTAGCATCTTTTATGACTTTTTTCTGTCCCATGTTGTCCATCTCTTCTATCACTTGCCAGGCTCTCTGGGACCACGAAGGGGTTCGTCCATTTTTTGTTTCAATGAAAAGAGCATGGGAAAGGCTGAAAGTGGCAAGTTCTGATGCCTTTCCCATGGAGGCTCCTCGCCTCTGGTGGACACTGCATCCCAGTCCCCCGCTCAGCCCTCTGCCTGGCCTCTTCCTCCTCCTTTCAATTCCCCAAACTCCCCCTGGCCTGAAAGCAGCTTGCATCTACTTTCCCTGCATTTTTATCCGTTCCCAGCCAGGGTGCAATCATCTTACTTTGTCTACCTGCTCCCAAGGCCTAGATGTGTTTTTATAAACAGACTTTTTAAAAATGTATCAAATGTCAGAGGATTGAACTACCAGTATTTACACATTTAGGGTTGGCCTCCCCTGGTGAAAATGTAAACAGAACCCTGACCACACTACCTATATTCTTTCCTTGAAGAACAAGGTCTTTAAAAGACTCTCCTTGTGCTCAAAACTGCAGACCTACCCAAGGTGGGGGTTCGAAGCTATAGGTGGCTATTTTGTTCTGAGCCCAAAGGGCACTTACCAACCAGTCTGGTTTCAGCCACTCCCCACCTCCTGTCCTCTGCCTTAACACCTCTGCTGAGGGCATCCAGGGAAACTGACCCCTTGCTGAAGGGACTGAATGGGCCGTCATGAGGACTTCCAGACTGGATTTCTACGATCCTCCCTGGGTTCCTTTCCCTCTCCTGCAGCCTGGCCACCGAAAACCTAAAACATGTTTCCCAAAGCTGTTGCCCAGGGCTCTGGGGTTAGTGGCTGGCGGCTGCCCCAATCCCTGGCAGCTCAGGAGTTGGGTACCCCCCAACCCCGCCCTCTATTCGTGCTGACCTGGCCTTCCATCCCCAACCGTGTACCCCGCAAAACGCACGCAGCAGGCAAGAAAAGGACTGTGCTCGCTGAGTCCTTTGGATGGGACTCCCTTTGCGGCCTGGGGCCTGACTCCGCCTGCCTGCCAGAGACGACGCCCAAGGTAGCGTAGTTGGTCTCCCCTGGGCGACCCTCGCCAGGCCCAGCGGCAAGTCCCAGGCTCAGCGCGGGCTCCTGCACACTCCGCGTGGGCTCTCTCTAATTTACGGCCCGCGGGCTCCTGTAGACACCCTTTTCCACACCGACCCTTTGGGCGGAATTCTCAGCTACACATCAGCCTCCCCTTGCGGCTCCTGGCCAAGCCCCGGGGATCATTTCAGTTCCTGCCACCGTCCACCACCACCACCACCACCCCCAACCTCCTGCGAGCTTTCCGGAGACGCTCACGCCGCTCGGGGCACCGCGGCCCCGGTACCCTGCGGCCGGGTGACTTACAAGTGGAGATCCATTTTCGGTTATAATGCGTTCAAGATCACCAAGGCCAGCAGTCTAAACATCCACGAGCCGTCCTCCCGGCCTGCCTCTTAAACTGGTGTTTAATGGTTCCCCTCCGATAACTAAACCTGCTTTCCACAGATGCCCGCTTTTATGGGAGAGGCAGGAATGTCGAGATGTATTTATATATTTGTTCATAAAAACTGGAAAATAAGCTCAGAACACGCTGTAAAAAATATTCAGTTACTTACCAGACTGGCTAGTTAAACCAGGGGAACACCGATACCGGCCACACAACAAATTCGGGGAATCGAGGTGTCTGCGCTTTGAAATAGCTCAAGGTCTTCCTTCGCTGGGGCTGGTGTCCCTGAAGAACATGGAAGTAAAAGTATTTATAATCGGCTTGGCCGTCGGTCCCGGGGTCTCCACCATGATCTCCAAAAGCAGCCACAATAACATGAGCTACCCAAGAGGGCCCTGGCCTGGGTAACGTGATGGTGGGTAAGTCCAGCGACGCTGTGGCGGGCGTTTCCAGACCGTGCCCAGGTCAAAGCCGCAGCCGTGCCCCGCCGCGCCCCGCGCCCCGGGCCCCGGGCCCCGAGCCCGCCTGGGCTGGAGACGCGCCTCCGTGGGGACCGCCCGCCGCCTCTGCTCCCGGCCCCGCACGGAACTGCGCCCGCTGCCTTCTGGTTTTCTTGCCTCGGTTACCTACAAAACACTTCGAAAAGCAATATCTGCTTCCTTTTTTTTTTTTTTTTTTAACCAGAAAAGAAAGCGGAGTGATACCGTACCTGGTTTAAGATTCTTCGATATTTGAGACTTGGGGGGAAAATATTTTAATAGTGAAGCATCTGTTAAACACTTGCATTAACCTCCGGCTGATAAAAAAGTTTTTTTAACCCTCCCCCCCTCGTTTTAATTATCTTCTGGTTATGAAGGGGCAGCCAATCCTGGATGAGGACCTCGGCAATTAGCAAGGAGAACATCAAAAAGTTTTATTGCAGAGAGCGCGAGGCGCCGCCCCCGCCGCCCCGGGATTGGCGTGAGGAGCCTCTGACGACATATATTAACCCGAGCGGCCCTAAAGATGTAGCTGTACATGGAGATCTCGCTGGGAAAATCCTCTTGCTCCCCTCACGGTGTCCAGTCCCGGAGAACCGCCGCCGTCGCCGCCCGGGAGCTCCCAAGGCCGCCGCGCAGACCCCTCCGAGCCCCAGCCGCCGCCTTCGCGCTCCAGGGCGCCTGCAGGGCCCAGATCCTTTCCCCCGAAAGAAGGAGAGGATCTGAGAAAATGGATGCACTGAGACCTCTCTGAAAACCCTCCGAGGGAGCCCGAGAGGAGCGCGGGACACGTTACTCGCAGCTAAAATCACATTCAAGGACCAAAACAACAACAACCAAAAATTCATTAAAACAATAAGCGCCCAAGAACCCAGATCAGGCTGGTGGGGGGAGGGGAAAGGGCGGGAAGGGGAGGGTCGCATGGAGGTAGCTTCACAGTGAGCAGTCGACCCCGCCGGCTCCTCCAGCCGCGGCTTGGACTCGCCCCGGGACTCCGAGTAGCAGCGGCGCCGGGCGCGCGGCCGGGGCGCGGAGCCCGGCGACTCCTCCGAGCAGCCCAGCCGGAGCCCGGGCACCTTTGCATGAGCACGAGAGGACTGTGCCTGCCCGCAGACGCCCGGGAAGCAGAAGCCCGCGAGCGGGCCGTGGAGCGAGGCGGGAGCCGGCGGCGGCGGCGGCGGCTGCCAGGGGCGCACGGTGCCGGGACCACCTCGCCGCGCCCTATGGGGAGCCGGCGGCCGCGGCGCTGCTGAGGCGGGCCCCGCGGGCCAGGCGGGGGGCCGGGGCCCGGGCTGCAGCAGCCCCCTCTGCGGCTGCCGGGCCGGCCGGGGCGCCCGGGGGCTGGGGGCTGGGGGGTGGGGGAGGCCGCCGAGCGCCGGAGCGGGGGCCCGGGCCGAGGGCGCGGCGGGACTGTGCGCACGCTGGGGCGCGTGGAGGGGCGCGGAGAGCGAGATGAGTCTGGTGGGGGGCTTCCCCCACCACCCGGTGGTGCACCATGAGGGCTATCCGTTCGCCGCCGCCGCCGCCGCCGCTGCCGCCGCCGCCGCCAGCCGCTGCAGCCACGAGGAGAACCCCTACTTCCATGGCTGGCTCATCGGCCACCCCGAGATGTCGCCCCCCGACTACAGCATGGCCCTGTCCTACAGCCCCGAGTACGCCAGCGGCGCCGCCGGTCTGGACCACTCCCATTACGGGGGGGTGCCGCCGGGCGCCGGGCCCCCGGGCCTGGGGGGGCCGCGCCCGGTGAAGCGCCGGGGCACCGCCAACCGCAAGGAGCGGCGCAGGACTCAGAGCATCAACAGCGCCTTCGCTGAACTGCGCGAGTGCATCCCCAACGTGCCCGCCGACACCAAACTCTCCAAGATCAAGACGCTGCGCCTGGCCACCAGCTACATCGCCTACCTCATGGACCTGCTGGCCAAGGACGACCAGAACGGCGAGGCGGAGGCCTTCAAGGCGGAGATCAAGAAGACAGATGTGAAAGAAGAGAAGAGGAAGAAGGAACTGGTCAGTACCAGGGGGCAGCGGGCAGTGGGGTACGGGGGACCGGGAATTCCGGTCTCTTTAAAGTTGGGCTGAGCAACGGCACTCCGCGTTCTTTGGCTGCGTCTTGAGCCAAGGTTGCTTGCACCAGGTTCTGGTCGGGATGGTTTCCCGCAGAAGCGGAGGGGGTGGGGGAGGGTGTCAGCACGCGGAGGAGGTTAAGAGGGATGCTTCGCGCTGGTGATCTTACCCGCGGGTTATCGCCGCTCCCCCCGGCACTCAGGGCGGGCCTCGCGGACTCAGGGTCCGGCTTGATCTCCCGATCGCACTGGCCCGGACCCCTCATTCCCTGTCCTGTAGAGCCTTCATTTGGCCTCCAATCCGATCTTGCTTTCAGATATTTCTAAAATAAGTTGCTCAGAAGCGCTTGATGCCAACTATTTCACTAGTGATCGCATTTCCCCCTCTTGAGAATGAGGCAGCCACTGATCCTAAGAATCTTATGCTTGTTCTGATTTCTGTGCCGGGAAGACGTCAAGGTAAACATTAAATAAGTACTTTTAACTTCAAAATGCAGTTTCTCTTTGGCAGTGAGACTAAAATGTGACTTCCCGGATGAGTATACTTCACCGTATTTCTTGTTTAGTTTGCATGAGCCTGTACGTTTTAAGACAAATAGTAAATATTACCTTGGTCACTGTAATTGTTGTTAACAGTAACAGGAAATTATAACTGAAAATTAGTTTTCTCAAGTTCCTACCAGGTGCCCAGAGGGTAGTGGTGTTCAGAGCAGGGCTATTGCCACGAAGGGCCTGGAAAATTATCCCATTTGTCGAGGTTTTCTTCTCTGGGGCCTATGGTGCTTTAGTCGCTACTCAGTCCCCTGAGTAACCGGGGATTTCAGAGGCCTTGGAAGGAGAGGCACTGCCGAACCGAGCCGGAGGCCGAGCTGCATGCGGACAGGCCCAGGCCAAGGCAGGGGCACCTCACCCCATCTTCCCTAGAGCGCGGAGCTGGGGCTGCGATGACCCCCGCTCGCGCCCCTACATCTGGATTTAGAGAGAAGGCCCCCGGTTCCTCCATAAACGACATGAAAACGGGTGGTTGTTTATAAACCTGCCGATCGGGAGTTGAGCGCGACCGGCGTCTGGAGGCCCCGGGCGGGAGCTAGGGCAGCGGCCAGCCTCCGTAGCTCTTCTGCCGGGGCTGGGACTTGAAAGCATCCCACACGTCATCCCTGGCTGGCTCTCTTACTCTCTCCTCTGGCCGGAAGAAGCGTGGGGGTGGCGTGGAACCGGGTCTCCTCTCTGATTCTCTCTTTCTCTTTTTCTCCCCCTCGCCTCCCCTCTGCCCAGAACGAAATCTTGAAAAGCACAGTAAGCAGCAACGACAAGAAAACCAAAGGCCGGACGGGCTGGCCGCAGCACGTCTGGGCCCTAGAGCTCAAGCAGTGAGAAGGAGGAGGGAGAGGATAGAGGAGGAGGAGAAGAAGAAGGAGAAGAAGAGGAGGAGAGTGCGAGCCGGGCCCAGGAGCCGGATGCAGACCCAGGACTCCGGGCAAGCTCCGTGCGCTCAGCTCTGAGGACTTCCTGCATTTGGATCATCCAGTTTATTTATGTGCAATGTGCCTCCCTCTCTTTGCCCCCCTTCGAGGCATCCGCTCCCCACCTTCCCCTCCAAAAACAAAGTGGATATTTGAAGAAAAGCATTCCATATTTTAATATGAAGAGGACACTCCCGCGTGGTAAGGGATCCCGGCGTCTCGTAGATTCTCTGTTTGTGAATGTTTCCTCCTGGCTGTGTAGACACCAGCGGTGCCCTCTCCCCAACCCCTTCCAGATAAAGACAGCGGACAATAGTGTGTATGTGAAGTGTATCTTTAATACTTGGCCTTCGGATATAAATATTCCTGGGGATTATAAAGTTTTATTTCAAAGCAGAAAACGGGGCCGCTAACATTTCCGTTGGGGTCGGTATCTAGTGCTGCCGTTTCATCTGTGGTGGTTCCCTATGTGAAGATGTTTCCAACAGCTACTTGTTTTGTGCACTTCCGTCCTCTAAAACTAAGTGGAATTTAATTAATATTGAAGGTGTAAACGTTGTAAGTATTCAATAAACCACTGTGTGTTTTTTTTTTTACAAAACCCCAATCTTTTAATGGTGGATACCTCAAAAGAGTTTTGAAAACAAAACTGTTATACTTGTTTTCATTATATTTAAAATATTCAGAAGTAAACTAAATTATCATGATTGCCTCTAACTTTGTTTGATAGAGTCAGTGGTTCGGACCAGTCATCAACGTGAGCTCCCGGCCTCGCAGGGCTGGCGAGGAGGCCCTTTAAAGAGAAGTGTTCTTGGGAAAATCCTGCCAAAGGGCCTGGGCGCCATCGAGTCCTGCCTCCCTTCCCTCTGCCCCTGGCCCCCAGGAGAGCACTGAGTGGGCTGTGGAAGGAGGGTCTGGCCGGAGAGAGGCCTGGGTGGTTTGCTCAGAAGGTGGAAAGGTGTCCTTCTTTTCCTGAAATCAACCAGATGCCATTGGTGATGGTGGTGGGGGCTTTTGTTTGAGGAGCCATTTTCGGTTGAAGTCGTTTTGGGGAGAAACCCACGCGTTACTGCAGCCGCAGGAACTAGTCTAGAGTTTTTAATTCAAAATATAGGGCTTTCATCCAAGAAACGGAAGAAAAGACCAGGAGAAAGGAGGTTTTGGCTGGTCGTCTCGATGGGGGGGGGGGGTAGGTGGGGAGAGGGGGGACTGGTCTGAGCAGGCCGGGGGAGGGGGAGGCCCTTCGGGGGAAAAAAGTCCGTGATTAGGTAACCAGGAATTCTACGTCAAGTAAGAAATCGCGAACGCGACCGAAGATTTAAAGGGGGAGGGAGGGTGGAGTGGGCGCTAGATTTACAAGGAGCTATAGGGAACTCAATATTAACTGTGCAGTGTCTGAAGTCCTCCCGGCCGCAGGCCAGGCCAGCCCGGGGCTCCGTCCCCAGCTCTCAGCCGCCAGGACTCCCGCCCGACCCCCGTCGGAGGTTCGGGCTCCGGGAGCCCAGGCACATCCCGGAAGGAAGTCCCCGAGGCTTCCTTTGCCTGTGGGCTTGGCCAGAGCGGAATCTCTGCTCTAAGAGTCGGAGAAGCTGGAGTGCCGGAAAGGGCTCGGCAGGCCGGGGAGGGGGAGCGGAGGGAGGGATGGGGGGGTACGGAGGGGGGAGGAAGAAGGGCGAAACTTATTAAAAAGCGGTTTGCTTCAGGAAACGCCGCGTGTACAGATCTGGGGCTAGGGAGGCTGGCCAGAGGGTTTCCACCTTGGAACCCATCCTCGGGGTGATGTTCTCACCTCGGCCTCGGGCACGGACCCTCCCCCGCCATCCCGGGGGTCCCACTCTGGCGGGTGCCGCCTCTGAGCCCACCGCCGGCAGCCGGCGAATTCGCTAGCGCCGGGCGGGAGGCGGGCGAGCGGCGCTGCGGGGTTCTGCTGCGGGCGGCCGCCGACTCGAGGGCGCGGGGTTAGAACAACTCGGCCAAAGCGATCTGAACTTTCTCCCCTCGGGTCAGCCGGCGCTGGGCCGACGTGGTGGGCGCGGGGCTGTGTTTACAGACACTTGCCTTTGTTTATAACGCTGGGGGGCGGAGGGAGGCGCGCCCTGATTTTCTGTGACTCTCGGGATCCCTGTCCGTTTGACCGAGGGGCTCCCTCCCTCTCCCGCCTCCAGCCGCCTTTTACTTTAATCCGTTCGAGAGAAAGATTCCAGATCCTAGGGGCGGAGGGATAGAGTTTACCGAGGTAGTGGCGTGCACGGTGGTGGAGGCGGTGAGGTTTTCAAAACAGGAGCCCCAGAGCAGTTATCTTCACGTGCCTGTGTTGGCTGGTGCGGGCCTGGCTTGGCTGTGGTCTTCCTCGCCACCTGGGCCTTAACGCATTGCTGCCGCTTTAACACTTTTTCTGGTTTGTTAAGCACCAGCAAAAGGGAGCCAGAAGACCCTGGCAGCACCGTCGCTACGAGGCCGCCGGCTGCTGCACATGCTTTTAAACCTGCGCTCCAGAAACGCGGGTCTGGCCTCTTTGTCTGGCCTGGGCCCTGCGCTGCTCGCCCGCTCTCCTGCCCGCCCGCCGCGCCGCTTCCTTGGGCTCCGCAGCACCCAGCCCCGACACCTCCACCACCTGGACGTTCCAACCCAGCGGCCACCTCAACGGGCCAGACATCCGGCAGACCCGACACGCCAGGGTGCCGAACCCCCTAACTGGGCGAGCGCACTACCCGGCCGAACGCTTCAGCAGCAAGACACCCCAGATTGTAGGTCACTCCCGCCGCCGCACGTCCCCACCCTCCCAGTGCGCAGTGCCACCCCACCTCCCGCCCCACGTCGTCATGTCCCACCCAGGGCACTGAGTGGTGGGCGAGGCAGGCGTTTCTTCCACGCTTCCATACTTTTCTCTTCTACACGTTTTTTCTCTTTTAACTCCCTTTCTTCTTTGCTTTAAAAAAAAAAAAAGTTTCCAAGCTCCTGTCTTGTGGGACCGGCTAAAAGGCCTCTGTTTTAATTGCTCGGATAATGCAGTTGCTGCCATTTTGTTAAAAGCAATCACTCCTGCAGCGAAATCACAAGCTCTCTAGACAGGCCGGAGCCGACAAAAATGCAGGATTTGACGTTAAAAGCTAAATGGGAAGCTGGGGCGGCGGAAGGTAAATTGATGGTGGATCTGGTTGTCAGGGCCCGGCCCCAGACCGCCGCGCGGGGCGAGAGCCTGATAACCCTGGAGCACCGGCGGGGCGAGGGCTCGCCGCCGTGTGTGTGTGTGTGTGTGTGTGTGTGTGTGTGTGTGTGTGTGTGTGTGTGTGTGTGTGTGTGTGTGTGTGTGTGTGTGTGTGTGTGTGTGTGTTCCAACAGACCCATTCTCACCTTCTTGGGAAGTAATTTGGGAAACTCGACAGAGGGAGACCCGAGCACTCCCTTCTCCCAACCCCAATTTTCCAGGACTTTTCGCCCCCCAGGCAGGACACTTACTGTGGCTTTCAGAGTTGTTTTGGGGTTTTTTTCTTTTTTTTTTTATTTCAGGTCGACGTGCCAAGGAGATGACAGCAAGATCACTTGGAGTTCTTCCTGCCTTCTAAATCCCGGGGCCACACTCTGGGGGCACGGTGGGAAGCTCCATCCTCCCAGTCGGTTAGCCAGTAGGTGCGGGCATCTAGGAAAGGTGGGCCTCTCACCTAGGCTGCCCTAGTCAGGGGCGGCAGGACCAGGCGTCCTGGTCGTCTCCACGGTAAGGTGAGTGCAGCAGTGGCGCCAGGGACGACAACCTTCGGGCCCCTTGGAAACCGAGTGTGCAAGAGTCGGGACAGGAGGGTGGCTGCATCCCTGCCCCCTCACCTGGGCCGCTGCTGGCCGCCGTCCGGGGCTGGTATCCCACACCCCGTTGTTAAGGTGGCAAGAGGAGTGAGTTGCGTGCACGCGGATTTCGCAGGAAGGGGGGCTGCGGGTGAGAGTGATCTCGAGGCAAAGCCACAGGCAGCCGGAGGAGGCCTGCGAGCTGCTTCCGAGACTAGTTTTGCAGCGAGAGCCCGAGCCGGCTGCGAGGGCCTCAGGTGTGTGTGCGGGGGGGCCGTAAACTGGGCACAGGATGCCACAACAGCCGGCACTGCATTTGTACAGCGGCTCTACAGAGCGCAGGAAACGGCTCAGCTCTTCCTGTAGCTTTAAGGAAACTGCGCGTCTCCCGCTGCGCGTGTGGCCGGCGGTTTTCTCCCCCACGGCTGCCCTGCGTGCTCCCTGCCCGCGAGTCCCACCCACGCGCCTGGATTTGGAGACCAGACTGGTGGTAGGTGCCAAGCGGAGACGATGAGGAAAGGAGGCTTGGGGCGTGTGCCCCGGGGAGGGCTGCATCTGGACCCTAGGCGCCGCCTGTCTCTTTCGGATCTGTTGACCTGAGGGGACCCTTTCGTTCGACCGGGCCTGACTCCTCGGGCCTGTGGGAGCCCGCGCATCCCTCGGAGTCAGAGACCCTGGAGCGGGCCCGAGGCTCCAGAAGCCCTCTTCCCCGGAAGCCCAGTTGTGCTGTCGGGTTTACGTCCACGGGGGGATGGGGGACCAAGTGTTGTTTAACACTTTGCCAAGAGAGGAGGGGAGAGGGGCAACTCCAGGAGAGGAGCCCATCCCACGTTTGGGGGCGGACGGCTGGAAGCAGGCGCTGCCCGCAGCGGGTCCGCGGGTGCCGCCCGGCCAGACTCAGCTCCCCGGCGGCAGCCGGTCGGCTGGTGGCGGTCCAGGGGCGCGGGGCACTGACTCACAGGCGCACTGATGAGCCTCCTCTCCTGTCCCCGCCACCCTGCCCAAGCCAGCTCCCTGCTGGAGCGCGCCCCCCGCCTCTCCCCAGAACCGACCCCCCTACACACGCATTCCCTTCCAATTCTCCCGGCAGTTGGGCCGCTTTGATGATCAGATGGTAGAGCCCTGATTACAAATTTATTCCCGGCCGCTCCGTCCGTCTTTATCTCCGCTATTAGGGCCATCTGGGAGTGATTAGCGCCGCGCCCGCGCCCGGCCGCGCTGCCTATCTCGCCGCGGCGGGGCCGGAGCCTGGCTGACGTCAGGGCAGACGGCTCGGAGCCATCCCAGCCGAGCTGGGTGTAATCGGCGACCGCGCGGCCAAGTCCTCCCGGGCCAGGCCGGCAGCTGGAACGCGCCGCCCGCCTGCGCGCGGGGACTTTCTCAATATGTATTTTTAGTCCAGAAGACGTTTTGTTTTCCTTGTTGGAGGTGAGGTGTGGCCGGGGAACGTCTCTACGGGCCCCTTCCCCACGTTAAGTTTTCCAACTCACTGCATCTGGTGAATCCGGCCTGGAAAAGGCTCCTACGTCTGGCCCTGACCAACTGCGGTCCTCTGCTATCCCTGGGCCGGGATACTGCTCTCCTACACCAACAGTTGCGGCCCCTGCAGCCATGCCCATGCTGGTCGGGCTGCCAGGAGGAGGTGGCTCTTAGGGATCCAGGGGGCTCTTAGGGCCGCTCTCCTGGTACTGGCATCCGCTTGGCCCCTACAGCCCTCGAGGCAAAATAGTGGGAGTTTCTGCCTAGCGGGGCGGCCGGGCAGACGCTGGTTATGCAACAGGATGTCCCTCCACGCCTCCGTCTTTGCACCTGCTATTACAGCCCAAAGGATCTGAGAAGCAGAGGCTCTGGACCCTCGTCTGCCTCCCCCTCCCCCTCAGGAGTTGTCCTTGACACAAACCCTGACATCCTGCAAGGGCAAGGTTGCCGGCGGCAGCTTCGTCTCCTACTATGTCTCAGTGCCCAGAGCAGAGGCTGGGTATATTTGTACAATTACTGGGTGGGAGGATGATACTCCTGACCTCCAACTCTTGTGCCCTGGGGCACTGGCCTGGTCTTTGGGATGAATCCAACTCCAGAACCGTTTAGGTTGGAGCTTCCCACACTTACCTAGTGATCCAAAATCCCCGAAGAACCTGATGAAGATATAAATTCAGCCCCCACCTCTACCAGAAATTCTGATTCAGCCAGTCAGGGGTGAGACCTGAAGTCTGCAGTTTTCAAAACTCCCCTATGGGATTCCGGAACCACTTCCTGAGGCCACACACACCCACTGCAGCCAGCCCCTCGACCTTGGCACTCTCTCAAAGGCCCATGTGGAACAATGGATGGGTCCGCATGGAGATGGCTTTCTCCGGGGAGGGTGAGGCCTGCATTATTTATAGTCTCTACTGGGAGAGAATTGGCCGTATCATGGATCAGTCCCACACCTTGATTTAACTGGGCAACGGCAAGGATTCAAAGCAAAGCCAGAAGCTGCTATTTATTTCGGCACAGGCTGCAAAGGCCGAGCTGACTGTTTACTCAGAAGCTACAGATAATTTAGCTAGAGGGAAAAGAAGTCATAGCCCATGATTTGAGCGTAGCGATAAGATCTATTTGGGCAGCCAAGAGTATCTAAAATAAACAGGGGATCCGGTCGAGAAAACGTCCCAAATGTTCACCCCTCCTCGATTCTTTGAGGCCACTCAATACGGCAACTTCCAAAGTGTCTTGTAATCTAGAAGGGAAGAGAACCATCTCCTCCTAAGTCTGTGAAAGCATCACACTGAGAGAGCTTAGCGCCCCCTATCCCCTCCCACACACCCCTATCCCCAGCAGAGGGGAGAGGAAATATGGGGGCTGGGTGGGGATAGAGAAAGAGGCTTTTAGAGACTGAATCCATAATAACTGGAGGAGGAGGGGCCTATCTGAGCTCCTAGAGGGGGGGATCGCTGCAAGAAGTAGTTTCCCACAGCGCTGGTTAGTGGCTTCTCCAGGTTCTGCCTGAATGGTGGAGACCGCTCAGGCAAATAGGCAGTTTTCTGAATCATTCAGACCGCTCACAAACAAAGACAAAACTAACAACAGCAACAACAACAAAACCACATTGCTTCTTCCCATGCAGTTGCACTTAGCATAAATGAACTTTTACTGGAATTAAATGGAATGAATCAATGTGGTCCACAGGCCCAGAGAATCCCTGTGTATATTTCTAAGCAAAGGAGGCAGGCTTGCAGGCAGCTGAATCATTTATATAAAGGATCACAGGGTACTCACCAGACCCCCCCATCCCAACTTACAACCCCGTTTTCTCAAATAATATATTTAATGCACAACTAATCCTGAACAACCAGACTCAACCTGATATTTCCCTGTGAGCAGATGGAGGGTTTCAAAATGTCATTCCTTGTAGCACCAAATCATCTTTCCGTTCAATGGTGAGCAAGGACTAAAGAGTCAGGGAGACCTGCAGATTTTTCTGTAGGACGTGGGGTCATTTGCCGCTTGCTTGTTTGCTCGCTCCCCCCGCTGAAAGGACTCAGAACAAACAGTGCACTTACTCGGGCAAAGAGAGTTTTCAACCTTCCTTAAGTACATTGCCTAGAGAAGAGGCCAAAAAAGGTATCATTCTAAATTAAGATGGCAGTAAATACCTCCTTCTGGAAAGATGGAAGCCAGTGACCACTAGGCCAGTGCATGACTGCTTCTACTTAAAGTGAGTTGTTGTTGCCTTGAGCTGACATTTTGTCTTTAGGATAAGGCAGAAACGCAGGAAACAAAAACCGTGTGTTTGTTGCTTTTAGTTTTGAAGAAGAAAACGGAGGCTAAGTCTGTAAGTAGAACTTGGCGACGAAGGAAAACTGGTGCGGTTTTACTGGGAGAAAGTGTCCGCCAAGCCGCCTGACCATCGCCCTCCCTTTGCAAATCTGGTTTTCATATTCTCCCTCAGTAATCACCCAAAGCCATAACTGTCTCTGAAATTATTCATTAAAGTCATTTTCAGGGATTCTCACAGGATGACTCTTTTACGTTTATGATCTTCTGAGAGCAATGACATCAGCCTCTGTCTATTTTCCGCTTTTAATTAATGTGCTGGGAAGACAGAGGGGTCGGGGCTCTGTCCGTGGGGAGGGGACGGGCGGGGGGAGGGGGGTGGAATTTGCCGGCCGCTCTGCTCCCGGCGCGGTCAGCTGAGCCTCGGCGCGCAGACATCCTTTGATTAAGGAGGGTATTTCGGGGAGTGCAGGCTATGCAGAAGATCACGGCTGTGCCCTGTGGTGCTGTCAGCAGTGACAGATCCCAGATGGGGCCGCTACTGTATGGCAGATTGAGTTTCTCAGCAGAAAACTCACCCTCCCTGCTAAACGTCTTCAAAAACCTTCTCCAGATACTCCAGGTCGCTTCGTGTGAAACTGAAAAAGTCCAACCCCAAAGTTGGTTTCGCGTGCGTGCCTGTAGGTTAGGCTCCCCCGCCCCTTCTTTTTTCTCTGCACTTCCTTCTCCTCTGAGCATCTTCGACCCGAAGGGCTACCCGGCTGCTAAGAGCGCAGACCTGGCGGGTCTGGTGGTTCCCGTTCGCCCGGCCCAGCGCCGCGCCGTCGACTCAGCACCAAGGGGCCCCGAAGGCAATCCGGTGGGTAGGGGCGCGGCGTCTGAAACTTGGGGGCAACTCGGAGCGCCCCAGGCAGCCGGGGTGGACGGCACGGGGAAAGCTGGGGGGTGGGGGCCGCGAGGATTGAACCTTAGGAGGAAGCGGAGAGCACCCAGCCTGGCCTCCTGCTTCCCTGGCCCGTTTTCCCCGGCGGAGAGCCGTCCCGCCAGCCCCGGCAATTTCGGGGGCCGCGCCAAGCCCTGGAAGGGGGCGGGGGCTGCCTCCGGGACCGGGAAGGGCGTGCAGGCCGCCTCGCGAGCCTCCGGTGCTCCGCGTGATCCGGTGTGGGGAGATGCGGCGGCGGAAGTTGGACTGGGGCATCTCCCAGGTGAGAGGGGGCGCAGCGCGTCCCAGCTTTCCGCGCAATCTACATCCGCCCACTTGAGAGCGGCCGGCTGCAGGTCCGGGCCCCAAGTTTCTCATTCCTGGACACACATGGGGTTGGAAACTCCGTTGCAGAAACATTTGGACTTATGTTAAACCTTTATTTAAAAATTAAACAGCCCCGTCGCTACCTCCTCGGAGACGATGGAGATTCCTAGCCCGGTGCCGGCCCCTCCCGAGGGTGCCTAGGCCTGGAGAAGGGGGTGAACGGCGGAGCGGAGCGCGCGCGGCACCCCGGTTCTGCTCGGATTTCTAGACCCCACCCATCCCTACCCCACGATCCTCTTAACTGGGGCACTCGGTGTGTTCCCACGGGCCTGGGCCGGGGGCGAAAGAGAGAAAAGGAAGGAAGAACAGAGACCTGGAGAGAGCGAGTTTTGCTTTAATTTAAAGAGACACTGCTCTCTCCATCAAAATACCCATGCAGCCGCCTCCACGTACTCCCACACCACCCCTCCCAGCTTGGAGAGCCTCAGTTTGGCTTTCAAAAGAGTCTCTATGGAACCGAGAGAGGAGCTAAAAATACCGCAGACGCGAGGCCCAAGGTGCTGGCGGTGGGGGAGAGCTGGCGGCCACCCCCAGCCCCGGCCTGCCCTGGAGGGCCCGACTCGGGCTTAGCTGGGCGCCCGCCCGGCAGCCTCTGGGCGACTTTCGCCTTGTCTTTGCGCCCTGACCCGGGCCTTCTGTAGCCAAGCCTTCGGGTCCAATCTCTGGTAAAATCAGATGCCACGCTTTTCACGCTCTCCATTCTGCCCTCTCTGCAGACTCAATCTGAGAAAGCAAAGAGGTAGGACCGCTAGATCCTATTTTATGTCAACAATAACCCGGTCTCGCAGGGTCCCGCCACACTGTGTATAATGATCCATATGGATGTATGCAGTTGTTTGCAGTCCGGGGACACGAGATGATTTGGGAGAAACCTGTGAACCCCTATTACAGCCCTCTCCCGGAAAAAAAAAATCTCTCAGTTATTTCCCCTACCGTTCCCCCTGGTTATCAGGTAAAATCACAAAACTCTTTATACAAGAGCAAAACACACACTGAATTTCAAAACTCCCGCTCGCCCCCTTCGGAAGGCAGCTTTTATTTTCACGGCCCACGCTGGATGAAAGTGGTTTATTTGGGTGTTTTTTTTTTTTCTTGTACCCACATGCCCTGTAAAAGTTTTCAGTGCACGGGCCCGCCCCCCCGCCCCCACGATGACCGCAGGGCCTTGTTTCCAGACTGCAGCCCCAGCCACTTGGTTTTTAAGTCCTCGCCTGGAGCCGAGGTGTAATTGCGACCCCGCCCGATCCGCGAGCCTCCCGGGGGGACATTTGGCCGGGCCTGCGCTGGGGCCGGGACCTCCCAAGTGGCGGACCTGGGAGCCGGGAGCCGCGCGGCCCTCTCCCTCCCGCCTCCTTCCTCCCTCCCTCTCCAGCGGACTCTGCTCCTTTACTCCGGGTCTCCATCCAGCTTGCCCGTGCCACGGGCGCACAGCATTTTCTCTTCCCCTCCACTTTTTTGGTTTTCTGTTGCCCTCTCTAGCATCTTTTTACCGCTCTCTCCATCGCCTTCACGTTGAAATCCCAGGCCCAGAGAAGCAGAGCGGGGCTTTGTCTGAATCTGGAGAAACCAACTGAGAGCCTCTGGCCCGGCGGGCGCCGCGGCGGAGGCGCAACCGGGCGCGCTTCTGCGTAACGTCAGCGCGCGGGGTAATTTACCTTCCCCGGGCGTCTGTCAATATGACTAATTTCCACAGGGGTCAAAAAGCCTTTCTCCGGCAGTCCATCTTGGAACGCTCTCTTACGCAGCAGACCGGGTTAGTTGTTTTGTTTCCAGCCCTAGAAATAAATACTCTTGGGGGCGTCCCTGCCTGGGGAGCCCGAGAGTAGCAGAGGAATATATACACGGTGTCAATTAAAGGCAGTTTTCCTTGAACTACGAACTGTGATTGGGCTTAAACGACAGCGACCTGCTAGCCTTTTAGTTCACATTACCTAACTCGTCCTTGATACCAATGCTTTCTTTAGAAACAGGAAATCAAAAAAGAGGGAAATAATTATTGCTCCAGTTTCCCTCTGTTGCGTGTAGATCCCTATTGAAACATTTTCTCCGCGTCTTGGGGTGTGATTTAAACATAGAGTATGCGCTCGTGGCTTGCTAATCTGGCCTAGACAGACGATATATATCATCCAGGTGGCATTTTACAATAATTTCAAAACTGGTACCAACTTCTAAGTGTGAGATCAGTGCTGCGGATTCAATTCTCCGGGACTCTATATAGGCGGTGAACTGATGCTGGTTGCGTGTAACTCCGACTCAGAGAAATAGGCTGAAAGAAGCCAAAGTGGCTGTCGGCGACGGGCGATTCCCGTCTGCAGAGCCCTCTCCTGTCTGGAGCAGGGCACCTAGTCGCAGTCCTTGGATGCTGGGGGGAGGTAAACCTCTCCAACCCGGTCCAGTGGGAAGTGAAAGTTGCCAGAAAACCCCTTTTCCTCCCTCCTAGGCTCTGGCCCTGAGGCCGCAACAAGTAAACTTCACCGAGTGAAAATTTTAACAAACTCTCTTGAAAAGGCACGTCATTTCCCCCACCCCTCTGTGGCCTGTGGTGAGTAAATGCTTGGACCTTGGGCACTTAGAAGATTCGGTGGACCCACCGGAAACGTAAGAACTAAGAAAGCGAAGCAGCAGAGAGGAAGCGTCTCCAACGGCTGCTTTCACTCGCGGTCCCTGACCTCCGCCCGCAGGAGTGGGTGGCACGGAGCCCCACGCCGGGACGCCGCCTCCCACCAAGACCCCGCTGATCCGCGCGCGCGCGTGCACACCTTCTGCCTCTCTCATCTGCTGGTGCATTTAAGACCTAATGAAAGTATATCCTTTAGGGAAAAGACTGTCTATAAAACGTGAAATATAAAGAACCCGTTTGGATATTCCCACTGCCGGCCAGACCTGAGATTGAAGGGTTTTTTTTTAGCACAGATACCTTGACTCCTTTTGCTGCTTCCATAATCACTCTGCTATTTTTAACTAAATGTTGAGACTTTGTTCCAAGTGACCTCGGCTCATTCCCTGTGGAAGGAGGAAAAGTCTCCAGCCTGAAGATATATCTTCATTTGGGGGAAGGCCTGCCTGGGAGGGGGGAGGGGGGAGAATTGTACTTTCTATCCCTTGTCATCTTTGGAAAACCCTGGCTCCATATATTCCAACGGCCACAAACAGAAGGGGAAACCAAGGACTCTTTCAACTCCCTCCCCTTCCTTCCTGCCCTACCGTTTCCCCCAAATACCACCTTTGGGGGGGTCTCAAAAACATTGCCCTGCTCTTTCTACTAGTCCCTCTTCAGAAATCTCTCCCATTTTTCGATATAACCGACTTCCTCCTTAGAAATTACATAGTTAACCACCTGTTTTCATGAGGAAAAGAGGGTCCGATTTTGTGTTTGGGGGAGGATTGTTTATTAACACGAGTGGGTAGAACGAAGATAACCCCCCTTGTGATTTTCCGTATACCATACCTTTACATAAAAGTTTTCTAAGTCCCTTTCATTTTGCAGTTGACCTTTGCCACAGGAATGGTTTAAGTTGTTTACTAGCGGGAGCTAATGCCACCAGAAAAACTGCAGGTGGTGTAAACTCTAGCGTGAGCTGATGGGATGGGTCCCCAGTGGGCGTGGAGTTATTTGCATATTTTAAATTTTTTTTTGAAGTATAGTTGATTTACAATGTTGTGTTAATTTCTGCTGTACAGCAAAGTGAGTCAGTTATACATATATATTCTTTTTCATATTCTTTTCCATTATGGTTTATCACAGGATACTGAATAGCATTCCCTGTGCTATACAGTAGGGGCTTGTTGTTTATTCGTATTTGCATATTTTTTAAAGAGCAAGGCAGTCTAACTTAAAGGTTTTTTTGGCATCCAGGGACCATTTAATGATCTGGAGGTGGAGTGGGTTGATTGTTCAACTCACTGCTTAGTTGATCCGTTAGTTTCTGAGTTAACATCACTAAGCGAATTTTTACTCTCTTTTTGATTTAGGCTTCCTGAGTAGAATTTGACTAACAAGAACTTTTGCAGCTGGTTAAAGTCTAGGGAAATGGGCAGATGTCCTAGGGTGAAGTGTTCAGCCCACCCTGAGAGGGGTAAGGCGGGAGTAGGCTGACAGGCAGCCATTTCTAGGGAAGGGTCTTGTCCTCCGTTACAAGAAATTGTCCATTTTCAAGCATCTATTAGGAAGCATCAATCTTTCCTCTTCAGTTGTGTTCTAGCTCAGCCTTTCCACTTAGGATTGAGGGTTTGGCCAGTCCTGCAAGTCAGTGTTTCTAGTAACCTGGCTTAACTGGAGGGGCAAATGGCTTTCAATTGGCAAATATTCCCATCTGAGAACAGGAGAGGAGTAGTGTACATTCTGCCTCACCTAAAGTTTTATACTTCTGCATTAAAACATTATTTTCTAGTCAGATTTCCAACTTATGACCCATTGAGCAAAACAGAAAGTTTTATTACATGTTTTTCAATCCCATATTCTCCGTAGATGGCCTCTAGATCCTCCTCAAGATGTGATATCATGTCTCAGTGTACTCAACACCTAATGTCTCTCATATATGCCCTGATCAGTTCACTTCTCATGAATTCGCAGTACCATTCTCATGGTTCAAAAATATACAAAATGTCTGTGTGAATAGCCTTTCTCTATCTGTCCAGTTTCTTTCTCATTGTTATTAACTTCTTGCATATTCCTCCAGAGCTTCCTAATGCATAGAAAGCAAATAGGAATAGAACTGCTATGGATCTGGAAGGCTGCAAGTTACTCCATTTGTATCTGTTCTGCTGATCAGGAGGGATTGGAGGATGGGGGCAGATCCCTGGAAGCTTTGAAGAACTTGAAGAGGCTCAAATCTGGTTAGAGTGTGAGATGCCTCCCAATTGCAATTTAAAAATATCTGGGAAAGGGAAGACAGGGCACATGCAGAACAAATGATCCCTAAGGCTCCAAACTGGATTGTCTTTTCTCTGTTGCTGAATCCGAAGAGTAAGACAAAGGGGAAGAAGGAAAGGAAGAAAAGCAAGCAGAAAGAGTGGAGTTATCAAATTTAGAACTGTAGGAATGTGGCTTCTCCCTTTTTGGTGTGTCCCCAAATGTGACACACACACACCCAGTCAAATTTAAAAGGATTAAATTGTTATGCACCAAGGAAATCACAAATAAACGTCCTCCTACTTTCAGAGAGGTTTTGCCATGTTCTAGCCTGTAGATATTTTGTATGGGTTATAAATGTAGTGGAGGGTGGCGGGGGAGTGACTGGGAAATGCACCTGTATTTTAAAACAGCTGAGATAAATCCTGCAGTGTAATAAGTTAGTATATGTAGACTTGATAGACCTCAGGCGTTTTGTCCTTTACAATTCAATGAGACAAAAATAAAGCCAGGGTTAATTGCTCCCTATACAGAGCAGATGGCACCTCCAGTTACGTCAGTTTTCTCAGGGCAGTTCTCAGAGAGGCCAAGTGGTCTTGCTGTCCAACAGTGACTGACCCTGACCATCGTCTATCTAGGAGGCAGATGCAGATGGAGAAGAAGACATGCCTTGTAGGAAAAGTGCCATGCACAGGGGCCCCTGCCAGAGATGGGGTCAGTTCTGCTATCTGGGGTGTTCTGTGACTTCTTGGTACCTGGCCAGAATTGCAGTTGCTAAATTGGCTCAAGCCCAAACTCCTCCCCACCATGCCTTCCCTTATCCTTGTCAGTGGGATTGAAAGCATCTATAGCTATTACTGTGAGTGTGTGTGTGTGTGTGTGTGTGTGTGTGTGTGTGTGGGTGTGTGTTTTCAGGGACAGGATTGCTAAGTATCCACGCCTTCCATTAATGCCAAAAACCTCTTCTTTCACTTTGGGATTCTCCCTGCCCCTCTCTCATAGTAATACTAGATGCAGTAATAACAATAAAAGCTCACTACTGATTCTCTTTTCCTCCTCTGAACAGATTCCTGCCTGTCCCTCTTAGGGACCCACTGCCAGGTTTTAGCCTTAGTTACTGTGGTTAAGCCACCTTCTGAAGGGGGGTAGCTTTCAGATCACCCACTGAGTTCAAATGATGTCCTGGTAAGACCAAAGGGCATTGGTAGGCAAAAAGGACCCCAAACCCCTGCCCTCTACAGCTCTGGAGCTGTTCATCAGACTGGAATCCTAAGGCTCACAAAACTCTAATTAATGTGTGCATATGTTGGCCAGCCTCTTGACCAGTTTTATGAGGTTTCACTGGCGGTGCTTGAATCGGCAGGTCAGATGAGGATTAAGGGTCCTAATGAGTCATGTGACCATAAGTGGTCTTGGATGGTGGCTGTGATCAGGAGACCTACCCCTGGTGTTCTCCACCCTGAGGGTCTTTTCATGCCTGCAGGGAAGGCTGGTCTGGGAGGGCCAAAGAGGGCACTGGCAGAAGTTTAAAATGTCCTACTCTTCTTGACACAGGACATTATTGGAATATGTGTGTATGCATTTTATATATATATATATATATATATATATATATAATCTTCAATCGTTCAGAAATACAGAAAAAAGTTTTGTCTTAACAGTATAGCATTTAAGAATGGAAATGGGTCTTGGGAGTTCTAACCCCTTCTTTACAGATGAGAAGACTCAGACTCAAAGATGCTGCTGGTTCCTGGCCAGCATGTGCCACTAATGAGTGAAACTGGGGGTGGTGGGTTCCTCTGCTCTCCTTAGATAGTTATTTCCAGGGATCTCTCCTTTAAGAAAGATGAAGGTATAAATAAGGAGGAGGTGGTGGTAGGAAAAGTTTTGAAGAAAAAAAAAAATGATGTAGAGGACCAGGAGGGAAGAAAGGTTGCCAGAGAAATGATAATCTGGGGGTGGGTTACTGGAGGCCTCCCTATCTTCATATTTCTTGAAAGTCTTTACTGGACTCCAAGACAGCTGTTAGATGCTGATGTTTTCACAACACAGATACTTTGTCGTGTGTGTGTGTCTGTCTGTCTGTCTGTGTCTGTGTGTCTGTGTTTAAGCCAGTCCAGGAGAAGAAATTCTTCTGTCTTGGGAAAAAAGAGGGAATGATATTTCCAAAAGCGAAGCAGCTCTCATCAAAAGCGCTGGTGGATCTGGTGACAACACGGACACGCGATTCCCTTAGAGCCTGGAAGTTGTCAGGAGGGTACCGGGTTCCGGGCGGCTGCACCCCTGGGCCGGAGAGGGGCTGTGGTCGGGCCAGGGGACTAATAACGATTCGTAGGAAATCGCAGAGGAAGGGAGGCTGGTCGATCACTGCGACAGAGAAAGGCGAGGTGGGGGAGAGGAGAGCGCGGGAGGAGAGACATGGCGCGGTCACGAAACACGAAACCGGGCTGCTGGATTCTACAGGGAAACAGTCCACCCGCACCGCCGCCAGATGCGGTCAGCTGTCCCGCCTGAAGATTCTGTTCGGGCTCCTCTCTGCGTGGCGGAACCAAGAGGTGGCTCTTGGTTCTGCCCACATTCACGCTTTTAAAAATATTCTTTCATTCTCTGGGCGTGGGTCTCGGTGGGGTCTGAGGCTGGAGGCGGTCCGGTCGGATACTGAGAGTCCTTGGGAGCCATGGACAGTCCTTCCTGAAGCCTCAGAAACAGAACCGGACAAAATGAAAAATCAGCAGAGAAACTAAACAGCGCCCACAAGCCATCCTTCCAGGGCTGGGGAGCAGTGTTCAGGCCTCAGAGCTCAGGTTCGAAATCCGAATAAATGGAGCCCGGTCTTGGATTACGCCCCGGGGACAGCATTTTAATGTCAAGGTAAAATATGCTTGTCATAGTCGCTTGTGGGCCCTGAAGCACCACTAGAATCTCCGTTTAATTAAGGGGGCAGGAGAGGAGAATTACCAGCTAATTAAATCCAAGCCTATCTGTAATTCTCCCTCCGCCGCTGCCGACTTTAACATGCGAAATTACTTTTTTAACGTGCCTGTATATGAGTTTTTAAAACACAGGTTAAAACTAAAGGAGAAACTAGGGGACCAGGGGCGGAGGAGAAAGAAGAAAAGAATGAAAAGAAAGAAAGAAGGACGGAGAGAGGCTTCCGGGCCGAGTCAGGGGCAGCGGGCGGCCTCGGCCCGCGCTCTGAGTTGGGCCACGAATGAAGCCGTTTCCTCTCTTTCCAGAAGTTTCGACTTCTCCTCTCCTCCCGGCCGACCCCCTCGTAGCTCGCTGACTTCAGCCCGAGCAGAGCTCAGGAGCTCGGAGCAGGCCCAGCGGCCCAGGCCCGCGCGCCGGCCGGGAGCGGTTCCGGGAGCCGCCGGGGAGGAAGTGAGCTCACGGGGAAGGCAGGCTCGTGGCGCGGCGCCGGCTGCCTTGGGGATACCGGGGAGGAGGCCGGGGCCGTGGGACTCGCCTCCCTCTCGGCCGCGCACTCGCCGCGGGAAGGACTCGCGAGGCTCGGGCTTCCAGGACAGAACCCGGAGGCTGGGGCCCGGCGAGCTCCGGGTTCCCAGGGTCGCGGCCCCAGCCCAGCTGCCCCACCCTCCCGTCGCGTGAGCGCGCCCCCGGCCCTCCAGTGCGCGCCCGCGTCCACCTCCCCTACGCTTGCGTCCGCGCCCCTGCCAACGCCGGGTCCTCGAGCTCGGGTTTACCCTCCGAACGTGGAGCTGTTTGCAGGAGCTGACCAGGGCGACCGCGGCCACCCCCTCGTGAATACGCTCAGTCCTCGTGCTTCAGAATAGTGAGCTGCGGGTCTGTCTCCAAACCTGTACCGTCTGCCACCGCCCGCGCCGTCACCCCGCGGCTCCACTGCAGTCCTGTCTGGGAAAGGTTGATAGAGCGAGGCTGGCTGTCTCGCCCTGCACGAGGCCCCGAAAACAGAAAACGGGAGCGAGCGGTACGAGCATTTACAAACTGACGAGGCGCCTGACGACGCAGGGGCACCTGGCCAAAGGGAGCCTTGTGCACCTCGGCCTCCCGGGCCGCGATGCTGCTCCAGCCAGACCGGTCGCGTTGCGTCGGTCCGGAACCCGGCTCGGGGCAGGGGGTGGCGTGGGGAGGGGATGTAGCTCTAGGCCCTGCGGGCAGACCCCAGCCCCGGGCTTTCTCCAGGCCTTGCTGGAGGGCCCTGCCCTCGCCCGAGGAGAAGGTGCCTGGGCGCCGACGCCGCGCGGTGGCTCGGCCCGTGGCCTGGCTCCCGGTGAGGCCGGCCCGTGGTTCGGGCGTCAGACAGTTAGGGATTGGGGAGGCCTGGGAGCTGGGAGAGTCCGAAGGCCTCTGTGGGTCGGGCGTAGGGGTTATGGTCAGATCGTGAGGACGGGTCGTTATCTGCAGGGCACCGTGTGGGAACGCTGGTCGGGTTTATGTGCTGTAGATCTGGAATCGATTGGAGAAATTTGCATCAATCAAGTAAGACCTCGCCTTTTCACCTCCATCCACCTCCTGCAGAAACCACCCGCATACCTCCTGGCATCTCTACCCGGTGGATGGATAGGTTGTCTCATAAAATCAGTAAAATCTTGTTTACTAACCTAACCTATGGTTATCTATTTTAAAACCCCAGGTCTTCCTCTGTACATTTAGGGCGGAGGTAGTGAAGCTGTCCTGTGTCAACCTGGGCGGTCACGAGTGGGTGCTTTACCCAGGTTCTCCGGGGTGCTGTCAGCTTGCCCTCCCCCGGCCCCTCCCGACGTCTCGATGCGCACCCTACGCCCTCTCCGGTCCCTCCTCCCTCCCCTCAAGTCCCCTTTGCGGTCCCTGCCCGCAGCAGTGCCTCCTGGCGCCACGTGTGGGGCAGCCGAGGCTCTGGGCCTTGCAGGCCAGGCCGCAGAGGGGCCTCGCTGCCTGCTTAGGAAACTCTCCGTTTTCCCACAGTATTTCACATTCATATTACTTTTCACACCCTGTTAGGCAGTGATAGCACTGGACCTGCTAAATACTTCCATGCACCAAGCCAGCCCTCCAAGGACCACGGCCTTCACCGGCCTTCTCTTGGTGATGGGAACGATGCCGGCTCTCTCAGCATGAGGCCTCGTTGGCTTCCTTCTTCTCTCCTCTCCTGGGATCTATCTCCAGACCCCAGGAAGGCGGTGCCGGTGGTGGCTCCTGGGTAGAGGCGCACAGGTGTGGAGGAGGTCTTAACCCTGGCCTTCAAGCAGGGTGGAGGGAGCGGTTGTGGGAACAAAAAGCCTGCGGGGGCTGTCCCGACTTTTGGTAAATCATGTGCGACTAGACGGGCGATTTTTCAATGAACAAGGCCTCGCTCCGGGCCTCCAGCAAGACAAGAAGTAGGACCTGGCCTGCATCGTAAGTCCCGCCTTCCCTTCAGGAGCACCGGACCCAAGGCGTAGCATCTGGGCACTGGGGTAGAGGAGTTAGAGCCAAGCGCCCAGGCAGGAGCGCCTCAGAGCAGAGGAGAAAGCAAGTCAGGCCGGCGTGGAAGCCACAGCTCCCCGCACCAAGAGTCGCTAGCTCTTTGGCTGTTGAGTGCACCCTGTTGAGTGGCACTCGCTCCCAGACAGAGGGCTGCAGGGGTCTCAGAGTCCAGGTACAGTGCACTGGACCCTGATTGGCGCGGTGAAGATCATGGTCCCAGCCCTCTCCTGAGCCTGCGTTCCTATAGGGTGCTGTGGAGCCGGGGGGGGGGGGGGGCCTGGTTTGCCACCTGAGCAGGACTGAGGCCAGTGGCCCTGGGGCTTCAATCTGAAAAGTTAAGGGAAGGTAAGAGTGATTCTCTGCCTCTCCTCCAGGACCCCACCTCAGTTCTTCCATCAAAGGGGGTAATGAAATCCGCCTGCCCTCTACCTAGGGAGACGGGGTGGGTGGGGTGAGGGGAGGAACTAACTTCTAAGGAGAGCCTGTTATGTGTGGAGCGTTTTGCAGGCTGCATATTGTTTAATCTTCACAAACTGTAAGAGGAGTATTTCCAAACCCTGTGTGACTGCAAGGAAGCTGAAGTGCAGAGAGGAGGGACCTGGCCAGAGCCACAAATCTGTGCCTGCAAACAAACTCCAGGTGCCCTCACTACCATTCTGTGCTTCTAGCAATATCCTGGGAGCTGATGACACACTGAGGGGTCCTGCAGCCTGGCCAGGTCTCCCGGTGACCTTGAGAGGGAGTTGAGCTGCCTTCCATGAGCCTCTAACATGCACTCCTAGAGGGTGATTGAGGCCATGGGAACTTCGGGAGCAGGGACTTGAAGCTTCGGGCACTGTACAAGCTGTAGGGCCTTTATACCTATTCCTCCAAAATACCCATGAGAGCCAAAGTTACCAGACTCCCTTACTCAGCCAGGGGAGCCCAGAGTCCACCACACATGTCCCTCAGTGTCACTTTTCTTGCCCCACCACACCGGCATTGAGAAGATTTAAACTCAAATTCACTGGACTTGTTTCTGCTTTACCACTAATATCTCAACTGAATCCAGAGCTCTCCCCTTCAGCCTGGGGAGGCCTGGGAAGGGATTAACACGGTTCCTAACTTCCAAGGGCCACCTCTGCCCTTTCTCCACTTGTCAGGGCCAGAGGTTAGAGTCTGTCCAGTGAGCAAAAGGGACCACCCACCCCTAAGCTGGGGGGAGGACTTGACCGTGGGGCTCTGGAAACCCACGTGTCAACTTTTGGCAATGAAACCCCAGGAGCTCCAGCTCCCAGACATTGTTACTTGCGTCCCTCCACCTCCCAGCACTCATTGCCTCGTGGTGTCCTGGACTCCCCTTCCATCTACAGAGAGGCGGTCTGGTGACTGCTTGAGAAAATGCCTAGAGTTTGGATTTGAGGCATTGTGCGGAAAGTAGGATGAGAGAGTGAGAGAGAAAAGGCAAAGCCAGAAGGCAAGGGAGGAGGGTGTGCGGGCCTGTGGCAGGAGGCAACTGTGGATTGGGAGTTGCTTAGGGAAGCATTTCTTTTTGTTTCCTCTTCTCCTACAAAGACAGTCCCAGCCCAGATCCTCTCCATCCTCTAGTTACTTTCTCCTTTCCCTCTTTCTTTACTCTCCTGATGCTGAGCCTGGGCAGGAAGAATCATGGAGCAGGAACCCACATCCTTCTCCTCAGGGCAGTCTGGTGCACACAGGAGCGACTCCAGGTGCACACAGGACAAATTGTTTTAAAGAGTCCCTGCAGCCATACTCAGCCCTGTTGAGCCCTCTCTTCCCTTTGGGCACGGTGGGGAAGTTCTGGGGCAGTTCCTGAACTTCTGGTTAATCTAAGAGCTCTGGACCCTCATTTCCCCTGGAGCAGTGTTCCAAGCTTGGAGGCAGCCAAATGAGTGGTCCTTATTTTTTAACCCTGCAGGGTATATTAATTCATTTTACAGTCATGGGGGGAGTGGGAGAGAGGGAGTGACTATGATGATTTCCTAAACGCCAATTAGTAAGTAACCCCTCTATCCCACCATTGCGTTTAATAAACAATGATTGATGATCTGACTCTGGTGACAAACAAGGCTGATAGACAAGTACAAACCAAGTTAGAAAGCCGCAGTGCGCTGGTGTATTTCTCCTCTATCATCCTCTGGTATAGTTTCTGCCCCTACTTGTGGCTGGTCGGCCACACTCAACTTTAGGAACCCCAAGTCCAAGAGGCTGAGCAGAGACTGAGACTAGGTTGCCAATTTGAGTTGAACTTGATCTTCCCGCCTCCAAGCAGGATGCCGCGACCCGGAAGTGATATCTCCTCGCCTGTCAGGGATTCTGGCAGTCTGGAAACTCTAAAAATCAAGAAATTCAAGAAGGAGATGAAAAGAACCAGAAACTGTAGTAAGAGAGGGAAAGCAAAAGGAAAACAATTGTGCACAAAAATCGAAGGGCTTTCGGAATTCTGCCTGCGTTTCCAACAACCCGAGTTAAAGCTTGTTTGTCTCCACTTCGCTGGGTTTCTCCACGCGGTTTCTAGCGCGCAGTTCCCTTGCTCAGTATCTCTGGGGTTCTTTGCGTGGGAAGGGCGCTTTCCAGCGCGGCTGGCCTCCTGGAGGGCTCTGCCCACGGGCGGTGGTAGGAAAGCTGGGGTCGCGGCCTGGTGGTGGGGGGAAGCCCCGGGGGGGGGGGTGCGGGCAGGTCCGGGCGAGGCCCTCACCGACCAGGTACCGGAGGGGTGCCCGCGCCGGCCGTCCCAGGGGAGCCTCTGGGCTGCTCACCGTTCCAGACAGCTGGGGCCAGAGTGATCTTATTACAGTTATTCATGGTCAGGATGATTTCTTAAGCCAAGACCAAAAATAAATGGCTCCAAGCGAGCACGCCAGTGCAGCTGCGCTCTGCGCGGTGGCTGTGAGTGAGGCTGGCACCAGCGACAACGTCCCCAGCTGCTGCTTCGGTATCACTCCGTGCCGGCGGAGAGGCGCACGACGGCGGCGGGCTGTGAGCTGCTGAGTGTGCAGTGGTGCGGGGCTGGAAGGCAGTTACGTGAAACAATTCGACCACACCGTGCTTATGGTCGGCGGAAATAGAAGACATCCCTGGCATACTTAAGAAGACTTACTACCCCCCCCCCACTTCCTCCGAGAGGCAGGTTTAAAGTAAATCTCTCCTTTGCTAAGGATGACACCGCCCCCCGCCCCCCAAAGCATTCAAGAGTTCGGACAGATCTGCGACTCTTGTAGAATCAGGAATGTAGCGACGATGCAGACTGAGCCCCTTGCCAGAGGCTGAGTGGCAAATGCCTTAACGCATTTCGGGGCCAGGTGCACCTGGGCTGGATCCTGGCTTCTGGACTTACTGGCTTTATGATCTTGAGCCAGCGTCTTGGCCTCGCCGGGGTTGTTCTCGCGTTTGAAAAATGGGGACATATGCCCAATAAGGGTTTGAAAGTTCCTACCTCCTAGCCCTGGTGATCCTCATCGCTGCGTATTTATTCATCTTCGGGGAAATCACCGTACTTTCTTCCTAGAAACGCGGGAAACGTGACGGAACTGCCATCCCCTCTTCCCACCGCGAGGTGTGGCTTCCTAAGCAACGGCCTCCCTCCCCCGACCCGCGACTCTGGGGTCTCCAGGTCCTTCCCTTGGGTCTCACAAGCGCCTTGCCCCGTAATTTACATTCTCCGACCGGCGGGCGAGGTCTGATCCTTGCTTTCTTGCGACTGCTCTCCAGCCTGTTCTATAACCCTCTCGCTGCACGTCTGGAAAGCCCACATTAGAACGCCCCGGAGGATGATCCCTCCAAGCTGGCCGGAACCTGCGCAAAAACCCGGACTCGCGATGCCCGTGGAGCAAGAGCTCCTATCCACCTGCCGGGCGGGCCAGGACCCACGTGCGTGACTAGGGGGCCTGGGAGTGGGAACGATGCGAGGGCCAGCTGGCCGCAGGGACCAAGAGGCGACAACTGCACTGGCCCTGGAAGAACCCAGGGATTTGGGCCGTAGGGAGCCGCGTGGGCCTGGGCTCCTCAGCCCCTCCTCCGCCTTCACCCACGCAGAGAAGGGTTCAGGATTGGCGGGTGCTGCGCCCCGCTAACTGAGCGCTGCTTCCCAGGGAATCCTGCATTGCGGGCCAGGATCCCTTTAAAATTTTTTCACTAAGGAGAGTTAAACACCTTGCATATATTTCCATACTGGTCACGCCCTAATTATGGAAAATCGCGTTCCTCCTGCTGATGGGGCAGGAGGGTGCCGGGGCAGTGGAAGACTCTTGGAACTATACATAAATAGAAAAAAAAATATTCAGTTTGGACCGTTTGTGGAGTGTCCGGAACCGACAGGTTGGCGGCTGGAAACGGGGGCTTCTCTGTCACCTTGCAGTTGAGAGCTGGGTAGGCAACAGGTGAGTGAGATTGGGCCTGCCCCTGTAGGAGGTCAGGACTCCTTCCTGGGCTCGTATTTGGCCAGCACCACCATTCAACTGGGACCCAGTAAAATCTCTTAAGCTTGCAGACTTGGAAAGGGAGGAAGGTAGCCAGGCAACGGAATTGCGGAAACATCCTCTGGGTCACGTGAACTTTACTGCAGATCAGGAAGTTATCTAACAGCTGCCAAAAATCTGACTCCAGAGCTCCAAATGTTGACTGTTTCTCACACCTCACCACCGGAGTCTGCTGCCTTGGGGGTTATTCACATTTCCTATTCCCTTTCTGCTTCAATCTACCCCCACCTGCCTGGTTGCATTTGGCGATGATTTCCTTTTGTCCATTCCCGATACCATGTGGTTCCCATACTTACCTGGGCTGGCTCTTTCCCCACCCACCCTCCGCAGGGGGAATTCCAAATCTCCTGCGGAGGGAAAGCCGGGTTGAGAAAGGGTCAGAAAAAGGAAGCCGAGCCTAAGGCCAGGCGTGCAATATTATATTCTTCTCCGGGTGACTTTGAGTCATTCCAGAAAAAAAGTGCAACAAAATAAGTAATCTTAATGGGCCCCCTCCCTTTCCTCCACTAACGCGCTAACTCCCAAGTCCTGAGCCAGGTTCACGGGCAGGAACCTGGCCTTCTGTGGCCTGGTATCCCCAGAAGGGGCTGGTCAAGATCTGAGCACACAGTAGGCCCTGAGACAACTGATCCTGGTTGACAGACGGATGCTCTGAAGGAAAAGGAGCAATTGTTTCAGAGCAACTGTAAGTAAAGGCGCCAGGTGTGTCCAGTTAATTTCAGGCTCACAAAGGAGATCACCTCAGGAGGATCTACTCCCACTTTCAACACATCGACCAAACACGAGGGAGCCCGCTTCAGCTGACCCACTGAACGGACAGGGCATCATTATGACTTCTGCCGACAGTGTTCATCTCCTGACCCTCGAGGCTCGAGGTGAGCTGAGCCCGCCCGACCGAATTCACACTCAGGCCAGACTCACTCCAGACAACCAGGAGCAGACACCTTCCCGGAGGCGAGAGTGCAGAAAAGCCGTGTCTTCTGCGCCCAGTGAATTTACGCTAGCTAATGGGGCGCCCGGGCCGTGCCCGAGTACTCGCTACCACGGGTGGGGGCGGGGATGCTGAGGTCGCGCCCTGATCCCCCGCTTCCTGGATTCCGCTTCTCTGGGCGGGCGGAGAGCAGACGCTGACTTGCTTGAGCACTGGAGCTTGATCGTGACTAACTGGAAGGGTCCTGCTGTCCCCCACCCGGACGTTACTGTCGGCTAAAGTTGTTACAGCTCTTTTTCGGCGCTAACCTTCCCCTACGCATTTGTAGCTACCCACAGACGCCGACTCCGTCCGCGTGGCGCGCACCCCGGAAGAGCTCGTGGAGACCCGGAAGCGGCGGGAGCTCCGACGTCGCTGCTCTCGCGGGCTAGCCCTTCCCGCCCCGCCCACTTGCGAGGCGCCGGGGTTGTCGAAGCCTCGCGTCGCGCGAGACCTGCGACCGTGTCCGCGCCGCCCTCCCGCCCGGCAGCGGGGGCTGTCCCGCTTCTGGGTGCCGGCCGTTGGCGGCTGTTGGCGGCCGTTACCTCCCCGTTCCCGGGAGGAGCCCGAGCGGATTTAGAGTCCTCGGAAGTCCGCCGTGCCGTCCGGCCACGGGTAGAGGGAGGCAAAGGGAAGGAGGACTTGACAGTGGGCCCGTGGGGGGCCATTCGGTAAACTCCAAAGAGCCGAGGGTCCTGAGGTAACTCCTAACTCTTAACCGCCGTGGGCAGGACGCCTCGGGGCCAGCCGGGCCGGTGTCCGCGACGGGAAAGCGCGGGGCCGCGGGCGTCGGGACAGCACCTCGGTCCACGTGGCCGGCCTACTGGGGGCCCGCACCCTGGCCTCGCTGTTTTCCTGTCTGTGGGGCTCAGGCGCGGTTGGAGAAAGAATAATGTCTCTACTTTCAGGAAAAACATCAAAGACCGGAGCTGCGCAATATGGAGCGCACATGGCGGTCTCCGAATGCCGGACCTGCCAGAACATGTTTCGCAGGATTTTCTTCCTTCCCTTTTTGTCCATCCCCGCTCCGCCCTCACCCCAGGCTTTTCTTGTTTTCTCCCCCAGTGGGAGGGAGCCACGGGCTCGCGAGGAGGCTGCGAGGCGATCCACGACCTTTCGGGATGTGATGCTCACCCGGGAAGGGGTTGGGGGACCGCAGAGCCGTGACTCGCCCGGGACCCAGAGCAGAAGCGCCAGGTCGCTTCTGGCATTTTACCTGCAAAAGCAGGTAAGTTTCCTGCTGGTAAGCGAGCCCTTAATGTCACGTTACACCAGCTGAGTCCTCAGGCCTCAGCGCCTTGCTCTCCTTAGGTCAGGGCTCTTCAGTAGTTAATGAATATTGAATTGAAGGGAAGGAAAAGCCTGCAAACCTGGCTTCAGTTTACTTTTTACTTCAGTCTAAACAAGATTTAGGTGCAAAGCTTCTCTTCCTCATTAACAGCTATGTTAAAATCATTATTACTGCTAAACAGTAGGAGACCGGTATCGCAGTTCTTTAAATAACCTAGCAGAGAGAGGCAAGGGACAGTTGGCTCAAAGTTCAGGCGGTTTGCTTCAGGAATTTATTTCTCAAGGTGAAATCTCAGAATGTGAGGGGTCATTAAAATGATCTAGGTTCAACTTCTGAACTTCCTGGAAGGTGAGCTGGGCCCTAACTAGGTAGTTACTAGCCCAGGGCATAGGCTAGGATGGAGCTGGGGAAGTGCTCTCTCTCCCAGGCTGATGCCTAAGAGCTCACTGCCCCTCACAGCCCTCAGTGGAAGGACAAGCTGGATCATTTCGTCTCTTCTCGCCACTTCTGTTAAATGGATTGCTGTCTCCTCTGAAAAATGATCTCAGGCTATTCTCCTTCAGCACATTTACACGTAGGGTTAGTATTAAAGGTCGGAGTAAATTCTTGGGGGCTCCCATTTAACAAAAGATCCATGCCGTCGCCAGAACATGCAGCTTTTTCTAATGCGCTACTGATGATAGTGGGGGAAGGAAACACCGCCGCACATGGAGCTGGTTAAACATGAATCTCATCAAATCTTCCAGTGTCTGGTGACTTATGTGGCTTATATACCCAGACCGGTGGGCAACTTACCTGACAAGCAGTTAGAAAATCTGGATTTTACACCTGGCTTTGCCATCAACCTGCTGCATGTCCCGACCAGTCAATTTCTCTGGATTTATTTCTCTCTCTATATACACGTTTTTAATTTTTATTATATGTGTGTATTATATATTTGTGTGTATGCATACGCATGTACTTATGTTATTAATTTTTAATCCTGGTAATCTATTGGTTCACAAACCCAATTTCTGTTTTTATATTCTCTGATGCTGTTGTATGTATCAACATACAGTGAGTCCCTTACCCCTACCAGATGAAGAAGCAACAGAGCCAACACCAACACCCTGCTTATTCCTGTATTAAGTTAATAAGTTAATCAATGAATGTTAAACCTGCATAGTTCTTTAGAGCTGCTTCTGCCCCTTCTTCTTGCAGATGAGCACACGAGCCCAGAGAGCTGATTTCCCCCGGTCGCACAGCTAGAGAGCCCCGGATGGCTTCTTGCTCAGTGCCATACTCTGTGAAAATTATTGGAGAGACGGGCCAGGTGAGCATGGGTCAAGTCTCTAGGATATTTCCTTCTACCACCCAGCCATCCACATTCCTCACCCCACTTCTCATTCAGAACAGCAATACCCAGACCAGAACATAATAGTCTTGGATTCAGGAGTACAAATTTAAGGCAAAACTCGAAGTCAGCACCGTGTCACTTGTGCTGCGCTTCTTTAAACATTCCTGCTCTATTGTGTGGACTGTGAGCCCACAAGGAGCTTTGGGCCAAGGTTACAGGTCCTCTAATGAGGATACAGCCACAAGTCTCACATGTCTTTAGAGTCTCTTTAGAGGTAGAAATCCATGATCAAACTTAATAAAGAGGCAAAACAATAATTAACAAATTTATAAAGTAAAGCCAGTGTTCAGACTAATATTTCACTGATCCTTTTCCCTCACACAACACACTCCCAAATTATCAACATTGGGTGCAGGTGGAAGAGCTAACAAAGCAATTATCCAGCATTAATAGTAAGATGGTAAAGCTACTCTTGCTTGCTTTGGGGAAGCACCTTCTTGATGTGAGATAAGGATGTGGGGAACTGTCTGCCATGTTGGAAGTTAAGTGTGGGTGCTTTCTCCTGTCTTGGTCGACCTTGATGAGCCTGTTGATGCTGCCTGGCTGGAATCCAGAGTGTTTCAGAGGAACAGTTGTAATGTGTTTCCCATGGGTGTGTAGCGCAACAGGCAGTTTCTCTGCACTGAAGCAGCCTCTTCCTCTCTCACCTGCAGGCTGGGGGACCTTGACAACTTGGAGGCTAAAAGAACCCCACATAGCACCAGGGCTGAGGGGGTCTCCCTCAGCAGGGAGCTTAGGCCTGTGGCAATGGGCCACCCAGCCCAGACAGCCACTCCAAGCTGTTGTCCTAGGTAGGACCGGAGCAAGGATACCCACCTTCCACCTTTGAATCTGGGCGATTATGTAAGGTGTTCGTTGCAACTCTAGCTGTGCAATAGAGTACAAAGAGCTCTCTGCCCATTCCTCCTAAACCTCATCCTCAGGGTCCTGTTCTGGACCATTTCTCTTCCTATATGAAAACCTCTCCCTGGGCTATAGTCAATCCAAATACTTCCTGAGATGGTTATAAGGATTAAATGAGAAAATCTACTAAACGTGCTTTTCACAGTGCTACGTATGTAGTAAGTACTAGATGCATGTTAGCAATGATTATCGTTATTACCGTTATTGTTTTTATTAGCCATTCTATGGTTTCACGTGACGTTGATGGCATATTTTTCTACAATTCAGACCTCTTCTAGGAGTGCTAGACCCAAATATCCCACCCCTTGCTGGAGGACATTTTCACGTCCTAAGTAGATGTACTTAGATTTTGAAAACTCGTCACGCTCAGAACGGAATGTGTTTTTAGTCCCTGTTGCACACTCATAGTCTGTTCTCCTAGGCTCTATGAATGGCACCACCATCAGTCAGGAGCTAGGCTGTAACCTGGCAACTCCCCCCAGGTCCTCCTATTATCTTTCAAATCCACCCTCTCTACCTCCTGCCTCAGTGATGACAGGTACTGAGTTTGCGTCATTCCATTATTGCTCCTACTGCCAGTGTGCTCTCCAGTCTGTGCTCCCAGCAGCCGGTGTCATCTTTATATAATGCAGTTTGATCATGTCGTGCCCCTACTCTAAATCTTTCATTCACTCTGCATAGACTTCAGGAAAACCCAAATGCGAGCATGTGATGCTCCTCACATAACATCTCTGTTCTCACCACTTTCCCTTCACACACGCTGAGCCCTGGCTCTGCTGAACTGTGCTGAACAGCCCAGTTTCTTTTGCCTTCATGTCTCTGCACGTGCTGTCCCTCTGCCTGCTGCACACCTTCCTCCTCATCCATAAGGTAGAAGGATGTCATTCTCCTTGTCCTTCAAGATTCCACCTGGGGGTCTGCTCTTTTTGGGCTCAGGCTGACTACAGTTTATATTCTATAGGAGTGTCATTTCTCTCTTTTCCACTAGGTGTGAGTTCCCGGAGGCAGTAGAATAGGTCTTTAATCTTTGTGGCCACAATGCTTTACTGGCATACAGTGGGTGTCCATCACGTGTTTGCTGAATATGAGAATGGCCCAGAATTAGAATGAATATCTTTGGTATTATAGCTTCTCATCATCAAGATTTGGGGCAAGTTATTTTTTTCTGAACTGCAGTTTTTTCACCTGTAAAGTGGGGATTAATGACGCCTCCTAATGTTGTGAGGGTTAAATGAAAAGTGAACGGCAAAGTCTCCAGTAAACTGTGTAGCACCGTACCTGAGTCATTATTATAATAAATGCAAACCCACATTTCCCGTGCATGTACACATTTCCATTCACGCACGTAATGTGTGCCTGTTACATGCATCCATGTGTCTGTTGGTGCACCTTCATGGTTACATGGAAAAGCAGCTTCCAAACGTACCTTTCTCTAAGATCCTCCCCCCTTTAAAAGGCCAGCTGAAATAGGTGGGTAGGTAATTACTTTAGATAACTAGTTCAGGTTAGTAGTAGTGTCCTCCATTGTCCTTCTGTGAGTTCCTCACATCCATGCACACAAACAGTGCAGATTTATAGAGCTCTGAATGGGTGTTAGAGTCCATTACCATTTTTATTACGACTGTGATTGTACTTTTCTACTAAAGCTGTAACGTCGAAAGCACCTCCCGGTGGGCTTTTGTTTTATTTTCACAAAGGTCACTTGTAGCAGTTACTGAACATGTGGTTTTCCCCATTTTGCATGTGAACAAACCCAGGCACAGGGGCTTCCTTTAACAAGCTGCCCCCTTTCCAGTGCTGCAGCTGCGTGGAGATCAGAGCCCCTTCTCCTGTCTCCTTTCTTTTCCCGCAGGTCAGTGTAGGAAGTTTGCGCAAAATAGCTGATCGGTAAAACCAGCCAGAGCCCATCAAGGCGTAAATTGACCAGTGCTGATAATGCTTTGAGTTGCCACAGTTATTTCTGCGCTTCGGGCCTGCCCTAAATGTGGAATCTGCTCTTCTAACATCAGTAGCGAGGGAAATTCCTTGGTTTTCGGTTCCCCGGAGGGTAATTGCCTGTCCTTCCGCGGTGCGCGGTTGCCAACTGCCCGGCCGCCCCAGGGCTTTGAAGGAGGGGCGCCTTCCCTCCGCAGTGCCCGTAGCACCTCGCCCACTTACTCGACCTTCCGCCTCTCCTCGAAAAAGCCAGGTGGCGCCAACCCTCAAGCCAGGCCCGAGCCCAGGGCGCAGAACCGGGAGGAAGGGTGGGCCGGGCTGGCGCTCCCTCCCTGCACCCTCCGCCCTCCCCTGCGCACCCCTGGAGGGATACGAGGTGTCCTGTGTGCTACATGCAGCTTGGGGAATGGAAGCAATTAACGCCATGAGGTTTCCTGGCTCTTTGCGGTGTTTTCGGTGGGTTTTGATTTGGGGAAGGAGGGTGCGGAGCGGGGCAAGCCTGTTCCAATCTGCCAACATCCTGTGTCTGCCTGTCTGCGCTGCAGATGACGCGCGGGCCCGCACTGCGGGGACAGGAGAGGCCCCGGTGTCGTGTGCTGGGCCTACCTGAGATGAGGGACAGAGTCGGTGCAGGTCCGAAAGAGGCAGAACTGGCCCAGCTGTGAAAGGAGGGCTTCCCAGCTGCCCTCATATGACAGCTGAGGGTCTGAATCTATTAGGAAAGGCACACGTTTCAGCTTTCAAACCCCGTTTTTTATCCTTGAAATGTTTCCAGTCTTTGAACTGCTTTTATTTAACAGGGAGAAGAGAGAAACTCGATTATGCGATTATATCCATTTACTTGATTTAAACCAAACTACATTGAACAAAAATGTTTGTTGAAACTTAGAAAATAACTGCTTATCTGGTAATGAGAGTTTAGCCATCCACACGTGCTGCTGTTTCAAATCATCACCAAATTCGAAGTTAAGATGAATCCAGTAAAAGTAATTTTTTTGTATTTGTTGGAATACTAGGAGCATAGAGTTGGAATTATGGCCTGTAGCGGTTTTAGGATTTTAATTGAAATGACAGTAACACACATACAAACACATAGAGCTCTCAGCAATGCTGGTCACAATGAGAGTGTGCTATTAATGCTGCCTTCTCTGGGGTGCCGCTGGTGAGTTTATTACAGTGTGGACTTCAGTGTTTTTCATACCACAGGTTGCCAACCATTAGTAACTCAGTAACGTGGGATTTGACTAGCATTTTTAAAGTGGAATAGAAAAGAATAGAAAATATTAGAAGGATGTTAAGGATATTCTTTCATAAGTCTTTCTTTTCGTGTATATATACGTGTGTACTGAGTCGCAGTGCAAAATGTATTTCTTATCATGGATTACAGTAAAAAGAAGTTTGAAAGCTATGGTTGTAGAAAAATCCAACAAGGTCCCCATCCATGTTACGCTCTTGAAGTTTGGGGTGCAGGGTTGGGGCTCCTGCCGCCTCCTGGTGCTCTGCAGTGAACTAGAGGGTATATGCCCCCTTGTAGACCTGACACTGAGCATGACCCTCAGGGAAATGAGATCGGGAGGTGGGTATTCAGTTTTTAAAATCTCAGCACAGTGGGTTCTTTCCTGGTTACAAAAGTAATGCTTGATAAGAGATCACATCAGGCCTCAGACCCCGGGAAAAAGATGGGCGTGGAAGAATGAGATGGAGCCCCAGGCCTCAGAGAGGAAGGTGGCAACAGGAAGATGGGAACAGAACCTCTGCAGCAAAGTCCAAAGAAGAATTCTGCTTCTTCAACCTGGGTGTGCAGGGGGAGGGGCAGCTGGAGTCAGAAGTCTTGGAACGGGGAGTCTTTGTCTTAGCTTATCTTAGCAGGGGCAGGTAGAATAGTCTTAGACCAATTTAGGAGCTCAGGGATTGACACGGGGCACGAGGAATGCTTCTGTCCCTCATCTTCCTCTCTGCCCCAGTGTCTAAGGGGAGCAGATACTACAAGACTTTGATTAAACCGTGTTTACTAGAGGGGTAGGTTTTTTGTTTTAAGAGTCGATGGCTCCCTTTGGCTTTTGCTTCTTTTTCCTGGTGTAGGAGCCTGTCCTCAGGAATGTCAGCCAGGCCTGTCATTTTTCCACTCCAGATACTGGGATTGGTTACCTGAGCCAGATCCAGATTGGGTATGGCCTCCCTTCTCTCTCTTCCCCTGCAAACACGCTGGTCATTGCTTTGACCCTGTCCCACGTGATCAACCAGAGGGAAAGGAGACGTAGATTTGGACTTTGGGGCAATGGACCTAGCCCAGGCTCCATCTTAGCCTGACCAGACCTCTGCTGAGATGTATGCCATGTTCACCCTTAGTAATCAGGTGGGCATTGTTTCCACTTTCTCTTGTTCCAGAAATGTCTAATTCCCAACTGCAGGGGTTCTCAAACTTTGGCGTGCAGCAGAATCAGCCAGAGGGCTTGTTAAGCTACAGATTGCTTGGCTCTACCACCCGCCAGCTTTGATGCACCCAGGCTGGGGTGCGTTTCTAACACATTCCCAAGTGATGCCGGTGCTGCTGGCCCAGGACCAGACCTTGAGAACCAGCGGTCTGTTTTGAGAAGGGTGTTGGGGGAGAAGGTGACTGGCAGGGCAAGAGGAGAGCCCTCCTGAGATCTTGGCCTTAATACCACCTTAATTCCATGAAGGCTGCCTGCCCCTACCCCAAGCCAGTCCCCTGACAGTCAAGGCTGCCAGGGGATCACATCTGGAGGAAGGTGACTCAGTAACAGCGGCTCTGACTGGTTAGTTTGGGGACTCTCCATCTTGAGGGGACTCAGGAGAGGAGGGGTCCAGGGCACCTTACTCTTGGCAGCCACTGAGGACTGTGGTTGCCTGTCCCTGGAGGAGAGCCATGCTCTTGCCGATGGAACTCCTTGTGCTGCAGGGCCTGGGGTACACAAGCTAGAATTCCCAGTAACTTCTGCAGCCAGAGGCAGGATGCAGGGCAGGTTCTGATAATGAAATGCAGTCACATAAGATTTGAAAGGCAGAAAAGAGGAGGACGCTGTCTTTCCTCAGCTGTGTAGGTGCCCAAGAAGGCTCTGGAAGGCATGAGTGTGGGCAGTGGCTGCATCCCATGGCCCACTGCCTGGTCCCCAGCTTAGAGGGTATGGGGGCTCTCACGGCTGCTCCTCCAGCCCTTCCATGTGATAGCTTGTATTAAATCCCTCTGAGCTTGAAAGATCTGGGGTGTTTTCCGTTTCCTGTATTGAGCCCTGACTGACATGGGGAGAGGACGGTCTGGGCATAGAGTATGGCGTAGACCCTGCAGCTGGTGAGGTGACCGTCCTGGGCGGGGGGACCTTGGGGGTGATGAGCCAGGGCCAGGAGAGCTTGCCTGCTGTCCTGAAACTTGCAGCTTGTTCTGCCTCTCTCACCACAAAGCCTCCCTTCTCCCAGCTTCCCTCTCTGGATTTTGCAGCAAAGCAGGAAAACCAGCAATTTTTTTGAGAGTGTAGGCACACGTTTTCGCTAGGGCTCCATGACTGTCTGCTCTGCCCATTTTGTTAGTTCATTGAATATTGTCCTGTCCTGTGCTCTAATTTCTGGGCATTCACTCCCAGTGAGCCTTTACCCTAGTTAAGGGAAGAGAGCGAGTTTTTGGTTTCCAGCCCGAGACTGAACAGCAAGTGACTTGAGCAAGTCAGCCTGGCTCAGTGTGAACGCAGTGCTGGATGGGCGCTGCCGATCCCGGCCACAGTGGCGGACTGTGGCTAGACTCCGGGGCCACTTCCTCCGTCTGCCTTGCTGCCTGGCCCCACCTTAACGCCTTGAACTGCAGCTCTTATTCCGGAGCTGATTCTCTGGCTCAGCAGTTCTTCCTGAGCAGAGACAAGACTGAATATCTGTCCCTTACTGATTGTTGTCCAGGAGGACTTGGTTGCTCTGGTCTCACTGCTCTCGGGCGCGGTACCCCTCCCTGCAGGAGGAGACGTCTGCTGCACTTGGGTGTGATCATGTGAACTTGCTCTGGCCAATGAAGTGGGAGTGGAAATGACTGCCCTTGGTCTGCACTTGGTCTTTAGTCCCTCTTGCTACACGCCAGCAATGATGTAGATAGAGGCAGCGCCGCAGTGATGACTGGCTGCAGGAACCCAGGAGGGACATGGTGCTAAAACTTTCAAAAAGTATTAATTCTGTATTAGTTTATTGATTTCTGTGAAGTGGTTGGGACTTTAGAGGCCTAATACATTGCACCTCTCACCCCAGCCCAGGTTTAGTCCAAAAAGGCTGGTGGTTCTTCCAAATGCACCAACGGGCTAGGTCAGGAAGGGGTGCAGGGAGTTACTCTACAGGCGGTCCTGTCCCCTGAAAACTTCGGGGGAGGGAAATAGGAGAGGTTTCTGAAGGGATTTCATCACTGTAGAATTGTATCACTCTCTGTATCTGAAAGAATTTTCTGGAAATAGAAATATTAGGAGAGGCCATAAAAACGTTAATTCTTGTCTCATTTTCATTCTTCCATGTTTGAAAGCCTAAGGAGGCCATTCAAGTGATGGATCAAGGCATTAAATAAAACTTTAAGCAACAGTAATCCTAACCGATAGAGCAGCAGCTCCATAGTAGGTGAACTGTGGCCTGAACATTAACAGGGCAGACTTTCTGCCAAGTCTGCGAGGGACTGGCTCCTCGTTAACTGATGGCCGGTGCTCCCAGCACAGTGCTCTGCTCTGGCTGCTGAGCCTGGGGAAATGGCATTGTTTTGAAACCCAGTGCTCTTAATGAAGCAGTTCCTGGCCCTGAAATGTGCGGAAAAATACTTAAAAGTGCGATGAAAAACTCGTCTGTTGAAAAGCCAATGACTTTCCAGGGTTGATTTTTAAATAATAGATTTGTTTTATTTGACACTTTGGTAAATGCTTTAATAAAACGTAACAAGGTCAAAGAAATTGTACAGTGTGTTTTATGTCCCACAGCCTGGAATATCTGAACTCTGTGCTTGCAAATGAGCATCATTAGTAGTGAAAATTTTGTTGCAAAATTTTTCATGGACTGTTTTGGAGTGTCAGACTTCAAGGCGCTATCACAGAATTGGCAAGGTTCAAGGGATTTTTACTGACTTAATAACATTTTTCTTTATTGTCTCCATAATCACCTGCTTCATGAACTGTGGCTAGAGCAGATGTTGCAACTGGTAATTTTCTTAGAATCCAAGTGCCATTATGTTTTTCCATCTTTTGATTTCCATCATTTCTGGGAATTGTTAGTAGATGGAATAAAAAGAGAATACATTATAAACAATTCAAAACACTGAAAACAAAATTCCTTGGACCTTTTACAGCTACCACACATGCAAATAAATGTGGCTTTGCATTCCAATGGCGTTTGAGTGGGGATTACATTTTCCTCATTAACCTCTTTCTTAACCAAACAGTATTGTTTTTCAAGTCTCTTTTATCGAAATCAAGTTTGACATTTTAAATTAATTCACACTCAGTTCAAGTGAAGAAGCAGAATGTCTTCTTTTGATCCCAGTCATTTGTGCAGTCCTGGCTGAACTGTGCCAAAGTAGGAAGGCCTCCTGGTTTACCATGAAATCGGGAGGTTGGTTATATTCCTTGCAAAATCAAAACATTAGGGTACTAAGTATGTTTTTTCCTGTCCTACTAAGGAAAGAGGTGGAAAAATTAATCACGGATACACACCTGAGATCTGAAGTGCTTGCCTCCCAATGGCAAACTATTTATAAAGTGAATGTACATACTTCTAATTGAAGGAACAGCCAATCTGTCTTCCATTGGTCATAACCAGTAATTCCTCTGCTAATATGTGGACCTTAATTTGAAGCAGTGGGAATCTTCTCTTTTCTCCAGGAAAGTCAATAGAGTTGTTTAGAAAGACTGTACAATTTCGGTAGGAGGAGAAATATAACTTAAGAGTTTTTAAAACTTCTGTAAACACTTATGCATGTATCTGCAGTTCTTGCCCTGTTACAGAACAAAAGTATACATCGTTTTCATTGTTGATATTTGGCAGTAGATGGTGAAATATTTGTGTGTATTTGGGTATGTCTATGTAAAATGAGAGAGATGTTAAAATAACTCTCGGTCTGAGTTACATGCACCAATTTTAGGAAACCCTGTAGCAGTTGCTTTCACTATGCTGTTAGCTCTGTCTTGTTTTGTCAAGATTTCTTTTTCATTCCACCATCTTCTCATGCATTATTTTCACCTCCTGTAATCCTAGCTCAATGTGGCATGAGTTAGAGTTGGAAAGAGAAGCAACACTAGTTTTCTTAGTGTACACAGTTTCAAAACACACCCTTTCATGTTATTTGACACCATTTTCTACATGTGCTTTCTTTAGAAAGTGGAAATATACATTGTTGAGAGTTTGTCAGATGATACCATATTGCAAAATGTTTGCAAAACTGAAATATTGACAAAATGCATGTGATTCCAAAAGGGCCTGCTTGATTGAAAGCAGTTGCAGTATTTCAGCATGAGAATATTGCTCATCCTTTCTGTTTTTAGATTCTACAGAGCATACCTCTGGACTTCTGTCCGCAGAAAGCAGTTTCTACACAGCTAACTTGGAACAGGTTAGAGCTAGACTCTACAGCTTCTATTCCTGCAGTAAGCATTCAGGAAAACTGCTCTCCCCTGGTCATCTCTAGTTCATAGGAGGCTGAATTCCCCTGCCTGCCTCTAGTGTCTAACACCACCTACTTGGCGTAATCATGCTTGTGCCATCCCAGCGTGTGCTGTGGTCGCCAAGATGCAGCTGTGCCCTCAGTAGGTCCTTTGAAAAGATGCTCCTTCAGAATTGATTTGCTGTTCACGCCTCAGCATCCCAGCTTGGCTGACCTTAGCCTACTTCTGCGAATGACACCAAAATCAGTTCTGCCACTAACTAGAAACAAGGCCGTTTCCATTGTGAAAGAGTAATAGCCTCATGAAAAGTTGCATTTGCATACTTGGTGATAATAACAATTAGAATTTTTTAAAAAAATTTTAAAGCCTAAGTATGTAATATATGTGATGTATGGTGAGAGAATTTTTCAAAAATATAATGTATTTGACATCTCAATTGCCTTTTGACTAACACAGAATTAGCATCCTGAAAATTGATCAAAGAAGGAGAAAAAAATTTTGCTTTATTTTTTCATTTGCAATACACTTCCTTTGTCAAACTACTCTCTTAACTAATAAGGAAAACCATCCACAGCAGTGTAGCTCATCTTTATTTGAATTTCAGAAAAGCTACTGTCCCCAACTATTTTCTGAACTTTTCAAAGGACTTTTTGCTGTCTAGCTTCATCTTGTTTAAAGATGTTAGAGCTGTGTTGAGATTAATATCAGCAATCAGAAAGTAATATCATAGTCTGGTTGTCATTGTCCTGTGTAGACATGCTAGAACTAGATTGCCTGTGTTAAAAATTAATGGATTAGGGAAGAGAAGCATTCGGACTCTCAATGATGGGGGCTTCAGCTATCCCGGCATCTGCCAGATGTCTCATTTTCTAAACTCAGAACCTCTGATAAATTCATGATTTACCTCAATTAGTGCTCTCAGCCCCGGCTGCACGTTAGAATAATCCCAGACTTCTTTTTAAAAAAATGGATAGGCAGGCTCCACCCATTCTACCCTGAGAGCAGAATCTCTCAGGGTAGGGCCCCAGACTTTAGTTTATTTGTTTGTTAAGTGCCCCCGCCCCCTAGTGATTCCAGCGTGCAGCCAGGTTGAGAATCGCTAACCCACATGATAATTTCATCTTTCAGAAGGGAGAGGAAGTGATGAAGAGGATTAACACCCTGCTTCTAATTCTGGCCACCTCAGAGGCTCTGCACGGGAAAATCAGAAGTGACAGGAATCCTGGAAGAGGGCCACCTGGCCATCAGAACATTCCAGAGAGATGCGGTCACTGCCAGACATACAGTCGGTTAGTTTGAGTTTTTAATTATCTCAGGAAATTATAAAAGCTTGACTTTGACCCCCTGGTCTGAGATTCCAAAAAGAAGCAGGGGAGAGTCCTCAAAATGAACTTCTGATGCTACAGTTGTAAATGGTCCAAAGCGAGGGTGGGTCGGGGTGGGGAGGAGAAGAAGAAAAAGGAAGGAGGTAGCCAAGATGATTTACTCTCTTTGTGCAGGAAGCTGTTTGTTGAGATCAGATATATTTTTAAATGGTGTATGTAAAGTGTGAATGATGATCTGGGAAAACAAGCACGGATATAAAAAAACTGCCAAGAACATGTGAGAAAAGAGTCAGAAAGACTAAATCCAGAAGGAGGCTAACATTCCCAATGATGAAGAGGGCTGTCAGAAACAAAAGCAAGTGTAGAATCCATGCATGGCTGGGATGGCGTTTCATCCATGTTATGTCAGCAGTAAAGATACAGGTGACCACTCCCTCAGACTCTATGTTACACTTTAGAAAGGATGGGACAAAGTTTGGTAAGAGGGATTGAAGAATAAGATCACTTAGGAGCAAATGCTCGCTGTCCTAAATAAGTTGAAACATTGGTCTGGAAATAACAAACCGAAATATTAATAGAATTTTCAGATGAAATTGCTTTAATCATTAAAAATATGAAGATTGTAAGATGTGCCTGAGGACTTCCACATTTTTTTTTAAGAGGGAAGTAGAAAACGTCTTTGAACTATAGACTCAATGACCTGCTGATTCTTCAGTTCAAAAATTCTAAAATTTACTTTAAAATGCAGTTTGAATGCAAGACTGCCACGTTAAATTATACCTATGACATAGTTAACAAAGAGAGCAGAGACAAGGAAGCATAACCTTTGAAATAATCTAATTCAAATTCAGAAAGTCATAACCCTTGAGAATTCGATAAAAGCTTAATACACTCTTGGAATAGTTAAATAATACAGTGTAACTGACCACTCCAGAACTTAGTGGCTTAAAGCAGCTACTATTAATTTGCTCACAATTCTGCTGTTTTCCTGGGCCCAGCTGGCTGGTTTCATCTGGGATCCCTCAGGCAGCTTCAGTCATCCTTAGCTTAACTGAGACTGGATGGTCCAGGACCTCCTCAGCCACATGCCCAATGGTTGTTGCTGGCTGCCAGCTGGGGTGCCAGGGCTTGTTTACATGGTGGGCAGCCTTCCAGGAGAACGAGGGCAGAAGCAGCAAGGTCAAGGTTTAGAAGTCACATAACATCACTTATCACTTCTGCCTCATCCTGTTGGTCAGGGCAAGTTGCAAGGCCACCACATACCCAGGGACAGGGAATCGCATAATACCTTTAGATGAGAATTGTTGCTGCTTGTGTGTCTAATCTACCACACCTCTCCTCAGAGAAAGACTCTACACTAATACACACGAAATAGTTTAATTTCAGGGGATTCATGGACCCTTTCAACCCAAGTTAAGAGTCTTTATTCTAACCATTGGCATATTTAAGCAAGGAAATTGAGGTCCAAAGACACTAAGGACTGTTTGTTGAGTATACAAGCATAGGAGAGTGGGCTCTCACATAGGTGTCACAGCTCCCAATCCTGTGCTGTTTTCATCATGCCCAATTGATAATCACCTCATTATTATCGGAAGTGGATTTTAGCAGTTTCCAAAGTCAACTTTTGACAACCAAATCTGGACAACAATTTAACTCAGATGTATACAGTAAAATATAAGTATTTTATTTGATTTGCATATTCTACACATATATCCAGATAGGAAAGTAGACTGGTTAAAATAAGCAGACTAGTTGCAGCCCCAGCTTGCTGAACTCGCCAGATGCATTTTCCCTTTGTCAATTAGCAAGTCATCAGTGGAGCCATGAAAATATCTAGTTCCCTAAAGTTAATCTTTTTTAAAAGGATAACTCACTGTGCTTTTTATTTTAATAAAGAATTATACTTGGTTTTTCAAAGCTTTCATCAAGCTGGTATATTCAGCCTAAAAGTATGAAAACAAATCAGCGTCTGCAGTCAGCCATTAGGTAATTATTCATTCTCTTGCTCCTGTCTTTGTCATTTGGGGTACTATTCTAGCTTACAGTGGTCGTGCCTACCTGGGCTAGTAAATTGGCCGTCAGTGGGTTCCCAGAGCTATGTGTTGTAGTCCCCTTATCCATTCCTTTTATGGTTACTCCATGCCCGTGTTCAGACCTGGAGCAACATAGAGTGCTGTGGACATGAATGTCATATTGTCCTGAGTAATGAAATGAGATCCAGGCAGCACCCCGTGACCAAGAAGGCGGGCATTACCGTAGGTGTGTGATGGCTGCCGGACTCTGGCCGTAAATGTATTGAGCCACACACCGGAACTGAAACGGGGGGTCCCTTGAAGTAACTTCTTTGTTTCTTTTTTTAAGAAGGTCGAAAGACATGAATGAAGACATACTAGTAACCAAGCATGGTGTATCAAGCCTAATTAGGAATAGAAAATCACTTCTAAAATCTGTGTCTGTTCATTTTCCTTACTCCATTTGTTTTTGTTTCGCCCTCATCTGTGATTCATTTGCCTTTCGTCATCTTCCACAATGGCTTCTGCAAGAATATCCGTCTGGAAACCTACAGTGTGGCTTGCACCCACTTCAAACATTGTTTAAAATCTCATTTATTATTTTGTACTGTGGTCTCACTTAAAAGCCAGGTTACTGAGACTGCAGAGCACATACCTTTAATTCCCAGGGTGAGAGGGCGAGGGAGAGGGAGCAAGCCTGAGAGTGTGCCGGGGTGGGCTGAGCTAGCCCTGTGAGACGCCCCACAGCAGACATGCCGGGAGGACAGAATTCAGAAGCCTTACAGGCAACTGAAGTCTCGAGACACAGAAAACTGGAAACTGCCCAAACCTGGGCTCCATAGAGGATCGAAATGTGATGAAGACCAGGACTGGTATTTGTTTTTTCCAACCAGAGGTTAGTTACTTAACGACCACATTCCCAGGATTACAAGGATTTGCCCGAATAGCCAAGGGAACACTTATCTGCAGTAGAATTAGTGAAATGAAGAGATGGGATTCTATGTGAGCTGCCTGTTACAGGAGACTGTATTTAGAACTTGAAATTAACACTGGGAATAATATTAAATTGATATGAGCAGATGAAAGCTATATTAATTAGGAATTATGTTTTGGTAATTATCTTAAATTTTCAGATACTAAAATCCAGGTGTTTGGGGGAGCCACTAGGGTTTAACATCATTCCTTTAAAGAAAAACAAAAGCAAGACCATGTGGGGAGCATCGCAGGCCAGGAGCTTAATCATACTCATTCAGCTCACTTCCTTGCTCCATGCCCAAATAGAAAATAGGCACCTACAGTGGAAAACTGCTTCCGGACGGGCTGTGCTGCCTTGGACAAGGGCTGGGGGTGCAGCGTTCTGTAGGCAGGGGGGTGCTCTGCTGAAGCACCTCCACCCAACACGGTGCAGAAACAATTTGTGAACAGAGGAAAAGCACAGTGATAGCGATTGAACTCACTAATGGTGGAGGTCCTCATACGAGTGGAAAATTAGGATGTTCTGCTGAAGGCCCCCAGTGGCTCCGTAACCTTTAGAGAGCTGGAGGGAGTGAGGATGGCTTTGCATGTGGGGCTGGAGGTTCAGCTGCAATAAATGTAACCTTGTGGTGCAACTATGGTTCTGTTTCAAACCCTCATTCAGTCACTTCAAGACCTTTCTCGGTTTCTGGTGTCACACGCAGATTCCGGGGAGGCTTACACAGAGCCAAGCACTGGAGGGACTCATCTGATTCTCCATAGTGTCTGTGTGCTCGAGGGACACTGAGTTGCCCATCAGCCTGGGCTGTTCATGGTCATAAATTCAATCCTATGAGGTCGCTTCAGCTCCCTCTGCCTGCCCTTAGCTCCTGTGCCTCTTTCTGCCACTTCCCCACCACTCTTGGGCACTCAGCAGTTGTTCTTCTGCTCGTACACTCACTGGGACCTGGGGATTTTGTGAGGCTAAGACCTGGGGTGGCCAAGACATGGCACAGAGCCATATTTGTCCCTCTTCCAAATTCTTGCCATTCTCAGGGCTGTACCAGGAAGCGTGGTCCAAGTTTCCCCTTCTGAGATCTGTGAAGGTTTTGACCATTCCCCAAGAACAGCGAGCAGGGCCTTTCTCAGAAACCCATCACTGCCTGCCTCTCCTGCTGGCCTCCCTTGCTGCTTCTCCCAGCCTAGGAATCTTTTTATGGGCCTCAGGGCAGAAAAGACTTGCTTTCAAGGTCTCCTCTGCCACTGAGTGAGTTTTGTTTTGTTTTAATTGTGGTAAAATACATATAACGTAAAATTTATCATTTTAACCAATTTTAAGTGGCATTAAGTACATTCCGATTGTTGTGTGACCATCACTGCTCTCCATTTCCAGAACTTTTTCATCTTCCCAAACTGAAATTCTGTCCCCGTTAAACACTAACTCCCCATTCCCCACCCCCAGGCCCTGGGAATCGGCATTCTGCTTCGTGTCGCTATGAATTTGACTAAGTACGTCATACAAGTGGAACTGTACAATATGTGTCCTTTTGTGTCTGGCTTATTTCACTCAGCATAATGTCTTCAGTGTTTATCCGTGTCGTAGCCTGTGTCAGAATGTCCTTCCTTTTTAAGGCTGAATAATATTCCATTGTATGGATGGAACACGTTTGTGCGACAATGGACATTTTGGTTGTTTCCGCCTTTTGGCTATCATGAATAATTCTGCTATGAACACTGTTGTACAAGTATCTATTTGGGTCCCTGCTTTCAATTTTTGGAGGGGTCTATACCCAGAGGTAAAATTGCTGGGTCATGTGGTAATTCTAAGTTTAATTTTTGAGGCACTGCTATATTGTTTTCCAGAGTAGCTGAATGCACAGGGTTCCAGTTTCTCCATATCCTTGCCTGTCAGTGAGTTCTAAGAGAGGTGCTCTTGGCACTTGGGGTCAGCCCTTCCTTGTCCTGCAGGATTTTCCCCGCTCTTTAGCATCCCTGGCCTCACCCACTATTTTTAGATGATGGAATAATGTCCCCGGTTGTTGTGAAAAACACCTACCCCCCAACTAGTATACAACGCCTTTCAAATATCCCCTAAGGGGTGAGAAGAAGCTGCATAGTTAGAACCCCTGGTGCGATGCCTGAAAGCTTTGTTTCTGGAAACTCAGAAACCTGGAAGAGGCTCTTTTTTCTCTGTCTTGCTGTCACATCCCTTCCTTGATTCAATTAGTAAAGAATGAGGTAATTTAATTGAAAGGAAGGGACAAGAGGAGGAGGGAGGAAAGAGAGATTACTATTTCAAAATATTGACTCACTACACAAGGATTTCTCATCTTGTTTACTTTCTTCTCTTTAATAACTACAAATGTTTGTGATCTTTATTTTCTTGTCTAATCAGTTTAGATTTTCCAAAAGGCCCTAGACTTGTCATACATGTCCTTCAAAAAAGCATGTGAACTGTATTAACGCAATGAATGCAGTGTCTCCTTACTTTAACATACTCTGTTATACTACTTCACTTTGACACCAGGCAGGTGGGTTTTCCACCCATCAAGCAATTCTGCAACACCTGCTGGGTTCCTACACTCTAACTCAATTATGATAACTGCCTAGCTGGAGAGAGCATCAGATCCCACAGGTTAAGGGTTCAGTCCTGCAAGACTGCCCCCTCCACTTCAGATGCCAATCATAAGTGCAGGTTGTCACCTGTGCTTTTGACAAACCAGCCATAAATCAGAGGTGCCCACAACCCCCTCCTTGAGTTCAATTAATTTTCTGGAGTGGCTTACAGGACTCAGAGAAGGATTTTACGTAACTAGATTTGGTAATCTAGCATAAAAGGGTATAACTCAGGAGCAGCCAGATGGAAGAGGTGAGTAGGGCAAGGCCTGGGGAGGGCGAGGAGCTTCCGTCCCTCTCAGAGTGACCCCTCTCCCAGCATGTCCACATATCCCTCAACTCAGCAGCTCTCCCAACACCCTCCTTGGGGTGTTTTGGAGGCCCCACCACATAGGCACAATTGATTAAATCACTGACCGCTGGTGATTGATTCGACCCCCAGCCCCTCTCTTATTATAAATCACAATATCCCACCGCTCTTTCCTGGGACGTGGTACTGGTCTAGTGACTCGTCTCTAGCTATAGCTTACCCACAGACGAGTGATCTGCAGACAGCTGTGACCTGTCAAGTCTGTTGACACCTCATGACCACAGGTAACTCCAGGGACTTTCAATTAAATGATCATTAAGTGGCATCCCTTAAAAACAGTGTAATTGTAGACCATGACCAGTAAATAATCATAAGAATTCACATATCATCATGTGGAGGAGCTACTAGATATTCTAAAATGTAAAGAATTTCTGACTCTTGTTCCTCTTCACTTAACCTTTATGTTTTTACCTTAAACTTTGTTTTTATTTTCCTACTTTCTAAAGGTCAAGTGACCTGCTTCCTTAAGTGGTTAAGGGCTTTGAAGTCAGAGACCTGGCTGCTTTCAAACCAAGGGATTTACTTTCTGAGTCTGCCTCCTCATCCACAAATCTGTGGATTTACGCAGTGGTTCAGTTCCTTAAAACTGGTAACTTTTTTTAATTAAAAAAAATTTTGTCCTTTATTTTTTTAATTGAGGTATAATTTATATATAGCATATTAGTTTCATATAGTGATTCAATATTTGTATATATTGCAAAATGATCACCACAATAAGTTTAGTTAACATCACCACCATACATAGTTACACATTTTTTTATATTTATAGTTTATTTACAATATTGTGTTAGTTTCAGGTGTACAGCTTCAGATTCTTTTCCATTATAGGTTATTACAAGATACTGAATATAGTTCCCTGTGCTATAGAGTAGATCCTTGTTGTTTATGTATTTTATATAGAGTAATGTGTAGAATTCTATATCTAGCAAAAATTATACCTCAAAAGGAGAAATATTTTATCAGACAAACAAAAACAGCTGACTCTGCAAGAAATGTTAAAAGAAGTTCTTCTGGGAGAAGGAATATGATAAGGTACAACTTAGATTTATATAAAGAAAGGAAGAGCATTAAATAAGGAATTACGTAAGGTAAAATCAAATACTCTTTATTTTTCTTCTCTTTTCTGTTACGGTTTGTCTGTTGAATATAGTTCCCTGTGCTATACAGTAGGACCTCGTTGTTTATCCATCCTGTATCTACTAGTTTGCATCTACCAACCCCAAACTCCCACTGCATCCCTCCATCACCCTCCCTTCCCCTTGGCAGCCACAAGTCTGTTCTCTATGTCTTTGAGTCTGTTTCTGTTTCATAGATAAGTTCATTTGTGTCATATTTTAGATTCCACATATAAGTGATATCATATGGTATTTGTCTTTCTCTTTCTGTCTAACTTAGTATAATCTCTTGGTCCATCTATGTTGCTGCAAATGGCATTATTTCATTCTTTTTTATGGTTGAGTAGTATTCCATTGTATATATGCACCACATCTTCTTTATCCATTCATCTGTTGATGGACATTTAGGTCATTTCCATGTCTTGGCTATTGTGAATAGTGCTGCTGTGAACACTAGGGTGCATGTATCTTTTTGAGTTATAGTTTTGTCCGGATATATGCCCAGGAATGGGATTGCTGGATCATATGGTAATTCTATTTTTAGCTTTCTGAGGAACCTCCATACTGTTCTCCATAGTGGCTGTATCAGCTTACATTCCCACCAACAGTGCAGGAGGGTTCCCTTTTCTCCACACCCTCTCCAGCATTTATTATTTGTAGACTTTTTAATAATGGCCATCCTGACCAGTGTGAGGTGATACCTCATTGTAGTTTTGATTTGCATTTCTCTAATAATTAGTGATGTTGAGCATCTTTTCATGTGTCTGTTGGCCATCTGAATGTAATTAAATAATGCTTAGATTAAAATAATTTTCTTCTAAGGAAAAAAGACAAAGCAAAAGATGCATTCCAGTCAAGAGGAAAAATGTTAGCTATGCCTCCCTACCTTGGGGTATTACATGAACAATTAGGCAACAGTCTAAGTGAAAATACGTAACAGTTGAGTTTATAAATTTTTTAAAATTTATAAAATAAAAAATTTTGAAGTCACTAACAATGCCAGGTGGAGTCACAGGTGACGTTAGCCCAGCCCCATTATTTTAGAGCTTCCTTACAAGAGTCCTTGCCTGCAAAGTCCCTGCACCAAAACATTCTTTAACTTGGGGGCCTTGCTCTGTATTGTTTACGAGCAGTTACTGAGAGAGGAGCCGGGCATCCCTGTCCAACTGAACCTCCATCTGGCTCCTTTGTTCTTTGCATAAACTTTCACTTCTTTATCTGTGGGATCCTCAGTTATTAAACAACGTTTCTTACTCCTGGTTTCATCTAAAATTACAGAATAAGTAGCTCCTGAGGAAGCACAGGAATCCATAGAGCCTACTCGCAGGCTATCAGGATAACCGTGGTGTCAACAGACAGGTGGCAACCGTCTGTGAAAACCCTGACTCCTGGCCGGGCTTCGGAAGAACTAGTGAGAAAATCAAAACATTTCTGCAAACGTTATTAAATGTGCTAACCTGAAATTACTGCTTATTTATTTTTGAAGGTTGAATATTTCTTGGTGATTCCCCCACTCAGAATTTCGTGTGCATGGGAATCAGATCTAAGGCTAACTTCAAAAGGCTGTTGCGAGGATTAATTGAGTCAGTGTATGTAACCTGCCTTGCCTAATGCCAGAACTAAATAACCATCCAGTAAAAAGCTCTAAAATTGTGATGGTGAAGATAATGGTGCCAATAATTCTAACACTGATGTAATTTTTTAAAAGTTGGTTCAAATCGGTAAATACTCAGAAATTCAAGTTTTAACAGACATGTTTGTTTTTCTAAATCACAAATCTAACCTAAACTATCTGCTGTGATGTCATCATTACCAGCAGGATGTGTTCAGACTCCCCAGCCCAACACACAGAAGCCTTTAGGATTCAGCTACCGTGAACGCCCCTGATTCAGTCAGGAACCCCCTGACTGCCTTCTCCAACCCTCACCCCTCCCCTGCTGCCCAGACATATCAGAATCTTCCGTGGTCCGGTGCCCCTGCTGAACCCTGCCCCTTGGCCATCACACACAGAGCGCCCTTTCCCTTTCTCTCTCTGCCCAGTAAACACTCTGCCTCATTCTCAGGATCAATCCCAGGATCTGTTGAGAGCCCTCATGTCCCTGCCTGCAGGTAGCTCAGCCTCTTCCTCATGGGCACCCCTCCTGTATCTTATAGAAACTTGTCTCTCATCTCTTCTAGCTAGGTGGCTGCAAAATTTATTGTCCAAATAAGGACACTTTTGCAAACAATAGGGAGCTTTTAATTAGTTCATTGGGACTACAGGTGTAAAGGGGTCTGCTCTACGCTAGTAGCATGTGTGGTCATCTTACCATTAACACTATTTCATGCATGCGTGTATTGAATCATTATGTTGCACACCTGAAACTAGTACAGTGTTTTAAATTTAATTTTTATTTTATATTGGAGTATAGTTGAGTTACAATGTTGTGTTAGTTTCAGGTGTACAGCAAAGTGACTCAGTTATACATATATCCATTCTTTTTCAGATTCTTATCCCATATAGGTTATTACAGAATATTGAGTAGAGTTCTCTGTGCTATACAGTAGGTCCTTGTTGATTATCTATTTTTTTTTTGATTATCTATTTTATATATAATAGTGTGTATATGTTAATCCTAAAATCCTAATTTATCCCTCCCCACCCCCAGCCTTTCCCCTTTGGTAACCATAAGTTATGAAGTTTGTGAGTCCATTTCTGTTTTGTAAATAAGCTCATTTGTATTATTTTTTTTAGATTCCATATATAAGTGATACCATATTTGTCTTTCTCTGTCTGACTTCACTTAGTATGACAATCTCTAGGTCCATGCATGTTGCTGCAAACGGCATTTATTTATTTATTTATTTATTTATTGTGGTACGCGGGCCTCTCACTGCCGCGGCCTCTCCCGTTGTGGAGCACAGGCTTCGGACGCGCAGGCCCAGCGACCATGGCTCATGGGCCCAGCTGCTCCGTGGCATGTGGGATCTTCCTGGACCGGGGCACGAACCTGCGTCCCCTGCATTGGCAGGAGGACTCTCAACCACTGTGCCACCAGGGAAGCCCTGCACATGGCATTTTTTCATTCTTTTTCTATGGCTGAGTAATATTCCATTGTATATATGTACCACATCTTCTTTATCCATTCCTTTGTTGATGGACATGTAGGTTGCTTCCATATCTTGGCTGTTGTAAATAGAGCTGCTGTGAACACTGGGGTGCATGTATCCTTTCAAATTCTAGGTTTTGCCAGCTATATGCCCAGGAGTGGGATTGCTGGATCATATGGTAGTATTTTAAGGAACCTCCATACTGTTCTCCATAGTGGTTGTACCAATTTACATTCCCACCAACAGTGCAAGACGGTTCCCTTTTCTCCACACCCTCTCCAGCATTTATTGTTTCTAGATTTTTTGATGATGGCCATTCTGACTGGTGTGAGATGATATCTGATTTGCATTTCTTTAATGGTAAGTGATGTTGAGCATCCTTTCATATGTTTGTTGGCAATCTGTATATCTTCCTTGGAGAAATGTCTATTTAGGTGTTCTGCCTATTTTTGGATTGGATTGTTTGTTTTTTTGATATTGAGCTCCATGAGCTGCTTGTATATTTTGGAGATTAATCCTTTGCCAGTTGCTTCGTTTACAAATATTTTCTGCCATTCTGAGGGTTGTCTTTTCATCTTGTTTATGGTTTCCTTTGTTGTGCAAAAGCTTTGAAGTTTCATTAGGTCCCATTTGTTTATTTTTGTTTTTATTTCCATTTCTCTAGGAGGTGTGTCAAAAAGGATCTTGCTGTGATGTATGTCATAGTGTTCTGCCTATGTTTTCCTCTAAGAGTTTGATAGTTTCTGGCCTTACATTTAGGTCTTTAATCCATTTTGAGTTTATTTTTGTGTATGGTGTTAGGAAGTGTTCTAATTTCATTCTTTTACATGTAGCTGTCCAGTTTTCCCAGCAGCACTTATTGAATTGTCTGTCTTTTCTCCATTGTATACTCTTGCCTCCTTTATCAAAGATAAGGTGATAATATGTGCATGGGTTTGTCTCTGGGCTGTCTATCCTGTTCCTTTCATGTGTATTTCTGTTTTTGTGCCAATACCATACTGTCTTGATTACTGTAGCTTTGTAGTATAGTCTGAAGTCAGGGAGCCTGATTCCTCCAGCTCTGTGTTTCTTTCTCAAGATTGCTTTGGCTATTCAGGGTCTTTTGTGCTTCCGTACAAATTATGAAATTTTTTGTTCTAGTTGTGTGAAAAATGCCAGTGGTAGTTTGATAGAGATTGCATTGAATCTGTAGATTGCTTTGGGTAGTAGAGTCATTTTCACAGTGTTGATTCTTCCAGTCCAAGAACATGGTATATCTCTCCATCTGTTTGTATCATCTTTAATTTTTTTCATCAGTGTCTTATAGTTTTCTGCATACAGGTCTTTTGTCTCCTTAGATAGGTTTATTCCTAGGTATTTTATTGTTTTTGTTGCAATGGTAAATGGGGGTGTTTCCTTAATTTCTCTTTCAGATTTTTCACCATTAGTATATATAGGAATGCCAGAGATTTCTGTACATTAATTTTGTATCCTGCTTGCTACTCTACCAAATTCATTGATTAGCTCTTGTAGTTTTCTGGTAGCATCTTTAGGATCCTCTGTGTATAGCGTCATGTCTTCTGCAAACAGTGACAGTTTTACTTCTTTTCCTACTTGGATTCCTTTTACTTCTTTTGCTTCTCTGATTGCTGTGGCTAAAACTTCAAAACTATGTTGAATCATAGTGGTGAGACTTGGTAGCCTTGTGTTGTTCCTGATCTTAGAGAAAATGGTTTCAGTTTTTCACCATTGAGAACGATGTTTGTCATATATGGCCTTACTGTGTTGAGGTAGCTTCCCTCTCTGCCTACTTTCCGGAGGATTTTTTATCATAAATGGGTGTTGAATTTTGTCGAAAGCTTTTTCTGCATCTGTTGAGATGATCATATATTTGTTCTCCTTCAGTTTGTTAATATGGTGTATCACATTGATTGATTTGCATATATTGAAGAATCCCTGCATTCCTGGGATATACCCCCACTTGATCATTGGGTATGATCCTTTTAATGTGCTGTTGGATTCTGTTTGCTACTATTTTGTTGAGGATTTTTGCATCTATGTTCATCAGTGATACTGGCCTGTAGTTTTCTTTTTTTGTGACATCTTTGTCTGGTTTTGGTATCAGGGTGATGGTGGCCTCATAGAATGAGTATGGAAGTGTTCCTCCCTCTGCTGTATTTTGGAAAAGTTTGGGAGGGATAGGTGTTCTCTAAATGCTTGATAGAATTCACCTGTGAAGCCATCTAGTCCTGGGCTTTTGTTTGTTCGAAGATTGTTTTTTTTCACTATAAGAAAATTTTTTATGATAAAGGATAATGTTCTGTATTACAAATATTTGGACATTCTTAACAATTATTGTAGGTTCCCATATATTCATAGGAAAATAAAATCTAGGTCCATTTCTTTTTGTATCCTTATCTTTATGCTGGGAAAAGGTGTGTGGCATATAAAGTTTGCCAATTATTTTTAAAAGAAGAATGAAGAAGATGTAGCAAACTTGAACATGGAATCAAAGAGATAGCTCAACTTAACACTTGAAACAATGCCCAGCCCCTTTGAGAGGCCCTGTGCAGAACACAAAAGATGTATAAAACATGGTTTCTGTTCACACTTCTAAAGTTCTATGATATAATATCCAAATATTTTAATTCTTTTTTTTTTTTTTTTTTTGGCCACACAGTACGGCATGTGGAATCTTAGTCCCCCATCCAGGGATTGAACCTATATCCTATGCATTGCTAGCATGGAGTCTTAACCACTGGACTGCCCAGGAAGTGTCCCCAAATATTTTTTTTTAACATCTTTATTGGGGTATAATTGCTTTACAACAGTGTGTTAGTTTCTGCCCCACAACAAAGTGAATCAGCTATACATACACACACGTTTCGGTATCTCTTTCCTCAAGTGTCTACCTCCCTCCCACCCTCCCTATCCCACCCCTCCAGGCGGTCACAAAGCACCGAACTGATCTCCCTGTGCTATGCGGCTGCTTCACACTAGCTATCTACCTGACGTTTGGTAGTGTATATATGTCCATGCCTCTCTCTCGCTTTGTCACAGCTCACCCTTCCCCCTCCCGACATCCTCAAGTCCATTCTCTAGTAGGTCTGTGTCTTTATTCCTGTCTTACCCCTAGGTTCTTCATGCCATTTTTTTCTTAAATTCCATATATATGTGTTAGCGTACGGTATTTGTCTTTCTCTTTCTGACTTCACTCCGTATGACAGACTCTGGGTCTATCCACCTCATTACAAATAGTTCGATTTTGTTTCTTTTTATGGCTGAGTAATATTCCGTTGTATATATGTGCCACATCTTCTTTATCCGTTCATCCAAAGATGGGCACTTAGGTTGTTTCCATCTCCGGATAATTGTAAATAGAGCTGCAATGAACATTTTGGTACATGACTCTTTTTGAATTATGGTTTTCTCAGGGTTTATGCCCGGTAGTGGGATTGCTGGGTCATATGGTAGTTCTATTTGTAGTTTTTTAGGGAACCCCCATACAGTTCTCCATAGTGGCTGTACCAATTCACATTCCCACCAGCAGTGCAAGAGTGTTCCTTTTTCTCCACACCCTCTCCAGCATTTATTGTTTCTAGATTTTTTGATGATGGCCATTCTGACTGGTGTGAGATGATATCTCATTGTAGTTTTGATTTGCATTTCTCTAATGATTAATGATGTTGAGCATTCTTTCGTGTGTTTGTTGGCAGTCTGTATATCTTCTTTGGAGAAACGTCTGTTTAAGTCTTCTGCCCATTTTTGGATTGGGTTGTTTGTTTGTTTTTTGTTATTGAGCTGCATGAGCTGCTTGTAAATTTTGGGAATTGATCCTTTGTCAGTTGCTTCATTTGCAAATATTTTCTCCCATTCTGAGGGTTGTCTTTTGGTCTTGTTTATGGTTTCCTTAGCTGTGCAAAAGCTTTGAAGTTTCATTAGGTCCCATTTGTTTATTTTTGTTTTTATTTCCATTTCTCTAGGAGGTGGGTCAAAAAGGATCTTGCTGTGATTTATGTCTGCCTATGTAGGCAGAGTGTTCTGCCTACGTTTTCCTCTAAGAGTTTGATAGTTTCTGGCCTTACATTTAGGTCTTTAATCCATTTTGAGCTTATTTTTGTGTATGGTGGTAGGGAGTGATCTAATCTCATACTTTTACATGTAGCTGTCCAGTTTTCCCAGCACCACTTATTAAAGAGGCTGTCCTCTCTCCACTGTACATTCCTGCCTCCTTTATCAAAGATAAGGTGACCATATGTGCGTGGGTTTATCTCTGGGCTTTCTATCCTGTTCCATTGATCTATCTTTCTGTTTTTGTGCCAGTACCATACTGTCTTGATTACGGTAGCTTTGTAGTATAGTCTGAAGTCAGGGAGCCTGATTCCTCCAGCTCCGTTTTTCGTTCTCAAGATTGCTTTGGCTATTCGGGGTCTTTTGTGTTTCCATACAAATCGTGAAATTTTTTGTTCTAGTTCTGTGAAAAATGCCAGTGGTAGTTTGATAGGGATTGCATTGAATCTGTAGATTGCTTTGGGTAGTAGAGTTATTTTCACAGTGTTGATTCTTCGAATCCAAGAACTTGGTATATCTCTCCATCTATTTGTATCATCTTTAATTTCTTTCATCAGTGTCTTATAATTTTCTGCATACAGGTCTTTTGTCTCCTTAGGTAGGTTTATTCCTAGATATTTTATTCTTTTTGGTGCAATGGTAAATGGGAGTGTTTTCTTGATTTCACTTTCAGATTTTTCATCATTAGTGCATAGGAATGCCAGAGATTTCTGTGCATTGATTTTGCATCCTGCTTGCTACTCTACCAAATTCATTGATTAGCTCTAGTAGTTTTCTGGTAGCATCTTTAGGATTCTCTATGTATAGTCTCATGTCATCTGCAGACAGTGACAGCTTTACTTCTTCTTTTCCGATTTGGATTCCTTTTATTTCCTTTTCTTCTCTGATCACTGTGGCTAAAACTTCCAAAACTATGTTGAATAAGAGTGGTGAGAGTGGGCAGTCTTGTCTTGTTCCTGATCTTAGTGGAAATGCTTTCAGTTTTTCACCATTGAGGATGATGCTGGCTGTGGGTTTGTCATATATGGCCTATATTACTTTGAGGGAAGTTCCCTCTATGCCTACTTTCTGCAGGGTTTTTATCATAAATGGGTGTTGAATTTTGTCGAAAGCTTTCTCTGCATCTATTGAGATGATCATATGGTTTTTCTCCTTCAGTTAATATGGTTTATCACATTGATTGATTTGCGTACATTGAAGAATCCTTGCATTCCTGGAATAAACTCCAGTTGATCATGGTGTATGATCCTTTTAATGTGCTGTTGGATTCTGTTTGCTAGTATTTTGTTGAGGATTTTTGCATCTGTGTTCATCAGTGATGTTGGCCTGTAGTCTTCTTTGTGACATCCTTGTCTGGCTTTGCTGTCAAGGTGATGGTGGTGGCCTCGTAGAATGAATTTGGGAGTGTTCCTCCCTCTGCTATATTTTGGGAGAGTTTGAGAAGGCTAGGTGTTAGGTCTTCTCTAAATGTTTGATAGAATTCGCCTGTGAAGCCATCTGGTCCTGGGCTTTTGTTTGTTGGAAGATTTTTAATCACAGTTTCAGTTTCAGTGCTTGTGATTGGTGTGTTTATATTTTTTATTTCTTCCTGGTTCAGTCCTGGAAGGTTATACTTTCCTAAGAATTTGTCCATTTCTTCCAGGTTGTCCATTTTATTGGCATATAGTTGCTTGTAGTAATCTCTCATGATCCTTTGTATTTCTGAAATGTCAGTTGTTACTTCGTTTTCATTTCTCATTCTGTTGATATGAGTCTTCTCCCTTTTCTTCTTGATGAGTCTGGGTAATGCTTATATGGATTTCGTTTATCTTCTCAAGGAACCAACTTTTAGTTTTATTGATCTTTGCTGTTGTTTCCTTCTTTTCTTTTTCATTTATTTCTGATCTGATCTTTGTAATTTCTTTCCTGATTACTTTAGGTGTAAGGTTAGGTTGTTTATTTGAGTTTTTTCTTGTTTCTTGAGGTAGGATTGTATTGCTATAAACTTGCCTCTTAGAACTGCTTTTGCCGCATCCCATAGGTTTTGGGTCGTCGTATTTTCATTGTCATTTGTTTCTAGGGGTTTTGTTTTGTTTTGTTGTTTTGTTTTTCTGTTTTTTGTTTTTGTTTTTTTGCGATACGCGGGCCTCTCACTGTTGTGGCCTCTCCCGTTACGGAGCACAGGCTCCAGACGCGCAGGCGCATGGGCCCAGCTGCTCCGCGGCATGTGGGATCTTCCTGGACTGGGGCATGAACCTGTGTCCCCTGCGTCGGCAGGCGGGCTCTCAACCACTGCGCCACCGGGGAAACCCTGTTTCTAGGTATGTTTTGATTTCCTCTTTGATTTCTTCAGTGATCTCTTGGTTATTTAGTAACGTATTGTCTAGCCTCCGTGTGTTTGTATTTTTTACAGTTTTTTTTTCCTGTAATCAGTATCTAGTCTCATAGTGTTGTGGTCGGAAAAGACACTTGATATGATTTCAGTTTTCTTAAATTTACCAAGGCTTGATTTGTGACCCAAGATACGGTCTATCCTGGAGAATGTTCTGTGAGCACTTGAGAAGAAAGTGTATTCTGTTGTTTTTGGATGGAAGGTCATATAAATATCAATTAGGCCCATCTTGTCTAATGTGTCATTTAAAGCTTGTGTTTCCGTATTTATCTTCATTTTCGATGATCTGTCCATTGGTGAAGGTGGGGAGTTAAAGTCCCCTAGTATGGTTGTGTTACTGTCGATTTCCCCTTTTATGGCAGTTAGCCTTTGCCTTATGTGTTGAGGTGCTCCTATGTTGGGGGCATAAATAGTTACAATTGTTATAGATTCTTCTTGGATCGATCCCTTGATCATTATGTAGTGTCCTTCTCTGTCTCTTGTAATAGTCTTTGTTTTAAAGTCTATTTTGTCTGATACGAGAATTGCTTTGCCAGCTTTCTTTTGATTTCCACTTGCATGGAATATCTCTTTCCATCCCCTCACTTTCCATCTGTATGTGTCCCTAGGTCGGAAGTGGGTCTCTTGTAGACAGCATGTATACGTGTCTTGTTTTTGTATCCATTCAGCCAGTCTGTGCCTTTTTCTTGGAACATTTAATCCATTTACATTTAAGGTAGTTATCGATATGTATATTCCTGTTACCATTTTCTTAATTGTCTCGGGTTTGTTTTTGTAGGTCTTTTCCTTCTCTTGTGTTTCCTGCCTAGAGAAGTTCCTTTAGCATTTGTTGTAAAGCTGGTGTGGTGTTGCTGAATTCTCTTAACTTTTTCTTGTCTGTAAAGGATTTAATTTCTCTGTCGTATCTGAATGAGATCCTTGCTGGATAGAGTAATCTTGGTTGGAGGTTTTTCCGTTTCACCACTTTAAATATGTCCTGCCAGTCCCTTCTGGCTTGCAGAGTTTCTGGTGAAAGATGAGCTGTTAGCCTTATGTTTTTGTTGATTTTACTTTGCTGCTTTTAATTTTTTTCTTTGTATTTCATTTTTGATAGTTTGTATAATACGTGTCTTGGAATGTTTCTCTTTGGGTTTATCCTTTATGGGAGTCTCTGCACTTCCTGGACTTGATTGACTATCTCCTTTCCCATGTTACGGAAGTTTTTGACTATAATCTTTTGGAATATTTTCTCAGACCCTTTCTTTTTCTCTTCTTCTTTTGGGACCCCTATAATTCGTATGTTGGTGCCTTTAATGTTGTCCCAGAGGTCTCTGAGACTCTCCTCAATTTTTTTCATTCTTTTTTCTTTATTCTGCTCTCTGACAGTTATTTGCACCATTTTTTGTTACAGATCACTTATCCATTCTTCTGCCTCAGTTCTTCTGCTGTTGATTCCTTCTAGTGTATATTTAATTTCAGTTATTGTATTTTTCATCACTGTTTGTTTGCTCTTTAGTTCTTCTAGATCCTTGTTAAATATTTCTTGTATTTTCTCCATCCTGTTTCTGATATTTTGGATCATCTTTACTGTCATTACTTTGAATTCTTTTTTAGGTAGGTTGTGTATTTCATGTACATTTATTTGGTCTTGTAGGTTTTTACCTTGCTTTTTTGTCTGTAACATATTAGTTTGTCGTTTGTTTCTTTTCTTTTTGTTTATTGATGGATGAGGCTGTATGCCTGTCTTACTGGGTGTTTGGCCTGAGGAGTTCAGCACTGGAGTTTGCAGGTAGTTGGATAGAACCAGGTCTTGGTTCTGAGATTAGGACCTTTGGGAGATCTCACTCTGATTAATATTCCCTGTGGTCTGAGGTTCTCTGTTAGCCCAGCTCTTTGGGCTTGGAGCTCCCACCACAGGAGCTCAGGCCCGACCTCTGTTCTGGGAACCAAGATCCTGCAAGCTGCATGGTGTGGCAAAAAAAATAAGAAAAAAAGGAGCAGTACAATATCAAGGAATAAAAACAAAATAAAATTAGAAAGATAAAAAATATATTAGGAAAAATAAAAATATAATTGAAACCAGTGCAACAGGGTAAAATAAAACCACAATTGAAAAAAGAAAAAAAAAGGGAGGTGTGTGTGTGGGGAACAAGCCAGACAGAGCAATAAGAAAGTATAAAGAATAAAATAAAATTAGAAAAATAAAAGGTTAGGAAAAATAAAAATATTAAAGAATGAAAGCAGTGAATCAACAGGGTAAAACAGAGCCCCAATCTAAAAGAGAAAAAAAGAAGAAAAAAAAAAGCCTTGCCTATGGGGGTGGAGTTTAGGCGGGGTTGGAACTTAGGTTCGGGGCTTAAGGTGGGACGGTACCTAGGTTGGTGGGGGGGCAGCGTTCATGCGTGTGGTGGGGCCTGTGCTTAGGACCTGCGTGCAGAAGGAGAGAGACTGCACATTGGAAGGAGGGTCTCTGGAGTGTGGCGTTCCGGAGTTTGGAGGTAGGGCCCTGGGTGAGGGTATGTTGGTGGGGTTTAGGCCCAGCGCATTGGAGGGGGTCTCAGAGGGGTCCTCCGAGTGTAGAGGTGTGGCCCTGGGTGGGGGTGTAGGGGTGGTGCTTGGGCTCTGCGCAGCAGGAGGGAGGCTCCGAGGGCAGAGGATTAGGCCTGGGGGCCCAACAAGCTCCCCGGTGCCTAAGTGGACAGGGAAGGCATTGGCCACATTCCCTTCTGTTCCTCTGTGCCCCTCCCCCATCAGCCCCAGGGTCTCCCCCATTGCTGCTGGATCTCTTAACTGTGGGTGGGTCGTGTTGGGTGTAGGAACTCTTCCCCTCCCCCAGCCACTCCCCTCAGGGGTGCCAGTCCCAGAGGTCCGATGTTTACTTTTGCTCCCCCTTCCCTTCTTCCCACTCAGTCAGGGCCTGTGTGGCTAGAGGGGGCCTTGGTGGGCAGAGGATCAGGCCCAGAATCTCAGCAGGCTTTCAGGGGCCCAAGTGGGCAAGGGAAACTTGGCCACACTCCCTTTTGATCCTCTGTCCTCCCAGTGGTCCCCCAATTTCCCACTTCGGCATGGATCCTTTCCCCTCCCACAGCCACCCCTCAGGGGCAGCAGTTCGGTCCTGCCTCCACTTCTACTCCCCTTACACTCCCCCCACACCCCACGTCCTACCCGGTCCCTGGGGGTTCCTCCTGTCCCCTTAGGTATCTGTGGTCCCCCACCGGTGCCTGGTAGGTGCCCTAGTTGTGAGGAGACGCAAATTCTGTGTCCTCCTAGTCCGCCATCTTGACTCCACTCCCTGTAGAATTTTTGATGATGGCTATTCTAACTCGTATGAGGTGATACCTCATTGTATTAGTGATGTTAAGCATCTTTTCATGTGCTTTTGGGCCATCTGTTTGTCTTCTTTGGAGAAATGTCTATTTAGATCTTCTGTCCACATTTTGATTGGGTGGTTTGTTTTTTTGACATTGAGCTGTATGAGCTGTTTGTATATTTTGGAGATTAATCCCTTGTCGGTCACTTCATTGGCAAATATTTTCTGGCAAATATTTTCTCGCATTCTGTTTGTTGACTTTTCATTTTGTTTATGGTTTCTTTTGCTGTGCAAAAGCTTGTAAGTTTAATTAGGTCCCATTTATTTTTGTTTTCATTTTCATTACTGTAGGAGGTGGACCCAAAAAGATATTGCTGCAACTTATGTCCTAGGGTGTTCTGCCTATATTTTCCTCTAAGAGTTTTATAGTATATGGTCTTACATTTAGGTCTTTAATCCATTTTGAGTTTTTTTGTGTGTGTTTATGCTGGTCAGAGAGTATTGTAATTTCATTCTTTTACATGTGGCTGTCCAGTTTTCTCAGCAGCACTTACTAAAGAGAGACTGTCTTACATCCATTGTATATTCTTGCCTCCTTTGTCATAGATTAATTGACCATGGTGCTGGGTTTATTTCTGGGCTTACTATCTTGTCCTATTGATGTATGTTTCTGTTTTGGTGCCAGTACTATACTGTTTTGATTACTGTAGCTTTGTAGTATAGTCTGAAGTCAGGGAGTCAGAGTCCTTCAGCTCCATTTTTCTCTGTCAGGATTGCTTTGGCTCTTCCGGGTCTTTTCTGTTTCCATACCAATATTAAACGTTTTTGTTCTAGTTCTGTGAAAGTTGTCATTGGTAATTTGATAGGGATTGCATTGAATCTTTAGATTGCCTTGGGTAGTATATTCATTTTGACGGCATTCTTTCAATCACACCATGTGGTATATCTTTCCATCTGTTTATGTCATCTTCAATTTCTTTCATCAGTGTCTTATAGTTTTCCGTGTACAGGTCTGTTGCCTCCTTAGGTATGTTTGTTCTAGGTATTTTTTGCTTTTTGATGCGATGGTAAATGGCATTGTTTCCTTAATTTCTCTTTCTGATCTCTTATTGTTAGTGTATAGAAATGCAAGAGATTTCTGTGTATTAATTTTCTATCCTGCAACTTCACTGAATTCATTGCTGAGCTCTAGTAGTTTTATGGTAGCGTCATTAAGATTTTTTATGTATACTATCATGTCATCTGCAAACTGACAGTTTTACTTCTTACTTTCCAGTTTGGATTCTTTTATTTCTTTTTCTTCTCTGATTGCCATGGCTAGGACTTCCAAAACTATGTTCAATAGAAGTGGTGAGAGTGGACATCCTTATCTTGTTCCTGATCTTAGAGGAAATGTTTTCAGCTTTTCATTGTTGAGTATGATGTTTGCTCTGGGTTTGTCATATATGGCCTTTATTATGTTGAGGCATTTTTATCATAAATGGTGTTGAATTTTGTCAAAAGCTTTTTCTGCATCTATTGAGATGATCATAAGTTTCTTATTCTTCATTTTGTTAGTGTGGTGTATCACACTGATTGATTTGCAGATATTGAAGAATCCTTGCATCCCTGAGATAAATCCCACTTGGTCATGGTGTATGATCCTTTTAATGTGCTGTTGGATTCTGTTTGCTAGTATTTTGTTGAGGATTTTTGCGTCTATGTTCATCAGTGATATTGGCCTGTAATTGTCTTTTTTTGTGGTTTCTTTGTCTGGTTTTGGTATCAGGGTAATGGTGGCCTCGTAGAATGAGCTTGGGAGTGTTCCTTCCTCTTCAATTTTTTGGAAGAGTCTTGGAAGGGTAGGTGTTAACTCTTCTCTAAGTGTTTGATAGAATTCGCCTGTGAAGCCATCTGGGCCTGGACTTTCATTTGTTGGGAGTTTCTAATCACAGTTTCAATTTCAGTATTTATGAATGGTCTGTTCATATATTCCACTTCTTCCTGGTTCAGTCTTAGAAGGTTGTACCTTTCTAAGAATTTGTCCATCTAGGTTGTCCATTTTATTGGAGTATAGGTACTTGTAGTACTCTCTTATGATCCTTTGTATTGCTGTAATGTCTGTTGTAACTTCTTTTTCATTTCTAATTTTACTGATTTGAGCCATCTCCCTCTTTTTCTTGATGGGTCTGGCTGAAGGTTTATGAATTTTGTTTATCTTTTCAAAGAACCAGCTTTTAGTTTCATTGATCTTTTCTATTTTGTCTCAATTTCATTTATTTCTGCTCCGATCTTTATCATTTCTTTCCTTCTACTAACTTTGGGCTTTGTTCTTTTTTCTCTGGTGGCTTTAGGTGTAAGATTAGGTTGTTTGAGATTTTTCTTGTTTCCTAAGGTAAGATTGTATTGCTATAAACTTCCCTGAACAGCTTTTGCTGCACACCATAGGTTTTAGATCATCTTTTTTTCATTTTCATTTGACTCTAGATATTGTTTGATTTCCTCTTTGATTTCTTCAGTGATCCATTTGTTGTTTAGTAACATATTGTTTAGCCTCCACGGGTTTGTGTTTTTTTACAGTTTTATTCTTGTAGTTGATTTTGAATCTCATAGTGTTGCTGTTGGAAAAGATGCTTGATATGATTTCAGTTTTCTTAAATTTACTGAGGCTTGATTTGTGGCCCAGCATGTGATCTATTCTGGAGAATGTTCTATGTGCACTTGAGAAGAACGTGTATTCTGCTGCTTTCTAATGGAATGCTCCATAATTAAGTCCATCTGGTCTAATGTGTCATTTAAGGCCCGTGTTTCCTTATTGATTTTCTGTCTGGATGATCTGTCCATTGATGTAAGTGGGCTGTTAAAGTCCCCCAGTATTATTGTGTTACTGTCAATTTCTCCTTTTATGGCTGTTAATATTTGCCTTATATATTGAGGTGCTACTATGTTGGATGCATATATATTGACAATTGTTATATCTTCTTGGATTGATCCCTTGATCATTATGAAGTGTCCTTCTTTGTCTCTTGTAATAGTCTTTATTTTAAAGTATATATTGTCTTATATGAATATTGCTATCCCAGATTTCTTTTGATTTCCATTTGCATGGAATACCTTTTCCCATCCTTTCACTTTCACTGTGTATGTATCCCTAGATCTGAAGTGGGTCTCTTGTAGACAGCATATATACATGGGTCTTGTTTTTGTATCCATTTAGCCAGTCTGTGTTTTTTAGTTGGAGCATTTAATCTGTTTACATTTAAGATAATTACCAATATGTATGTTCTTATCGCCATTCTCTTGTTTTGGATTTGTTTTGTAGGTCTCTTTTCTTCCCTTCCTCTTTTCTTCTCTTCATTTGTGATTTGATAAGTATCTTTAGTGTTTGGATCGTTTTTTCTTTTTTGTGTGGGTATCTGTTGTAGATTTTTGGTTTGCAGTTACCATGAGGTTTGATATAGCAGTCTTTATATATACAAGATTGTTTTAAGTTACTTGTCTCTTAATTTCAAATGCATTTCCAATATCCTGCGTTTGTACTGCCCTCACGATTGCTGCTTTTGAGATCATATTTGTTTGTGGATGATTTCCTACCTTTACGGTGTGTTTGCCTTTACTGGTGAGCTTTCCCATTCGTAATTTTCTTGTTTCTACTTGTAGCCTTTTCTTTTCCACCTAGAGAAGTTCCTTTAGCATTTACTGTTCCTTAGCTTTTGCTTTTCTGTAAAGCTTTTGATTTCTCCATTGAATCTGAACAAGAGCCTTGCTGAATATTCTTCATTGTAGGTTTTTCTCTTTCATCACTTTAAATACATCCTGCTACTCCCTTCTGGCCTGCAGAGTTTCTGCTGAAAAGTCAGCTGATAACCTTATGGGGATTCCCTTGTGTGTTATTTGTTGCTTTTCCCTTGTTGATTTTAATATTTTCTCTTTGTCGTTTATTTTGTTATTTTTGATTAATATGTGTGTCGGCATGTTCCTCCTTGGGTTTATCCTGTATGGGACTGTCTGTGCTTCCTGGACTTGAGTGTTTCCTTTCTCATGTTAGGGAAGTTTTTGGCTATAATCTCTTCAAATATTTTCTCATGCCCTTTCTCTCTCTTTCCTCCTTCTGGGACCCCTATAATGCAAATGTTGGTGCATTTAATTTTGTCCCAGAGGTCTCTTAGACTGTCCTCATTTCCTTTCATTCTTTTTTTTTTATTCTGTTCCACAGTAGTGATTTCCACCAATCTGTCTTACAGCTCACTTATTCATTCTTCTGCCTCATTAATTCTGCTGTTGATTCCTTCTGGTATATTTTTCATTTCAGATATCGTATTGTTCATCTCTGTTTGTTCTTTATATGTTCTTGCTCTTTGTTAAACATTTCTTGTATCTTCTTGGTCTGTGCCTCCATTCTTTTTTCAAGATCTTGGATCACCTTTACCATCATTATTCTGAATTCTTTTTCAGACAGATTGCCTATCTCCACTTCATTGTTCTTCTGGCATTTTATCTTGTTCCTTCATGTGGAACATATTTCTCTGCCATCTCCTTTTGTCTAACTTTCTGTGTTTGTGGTCTCCAGTCTGCATGTTTCAGGATTGTAGTTCCTCTTGCTTCTGGTGTATGTCCCCTGGTGGTGAGGTTTGTCCAGGGGCTTTTGTAGGCTTCCTGGTGTGAGGGGCTGATGCCTGCCCACTAGTGGGTAGAGGTAGGTCTTGTCCCTCTGGTGGGCAGGGCCGTGTCAAGGGTGTGTTTAGGGGTGGCTGTGGGCTCAGGACACGACTTTAGGCATCCTGTCTGTTGATGGGTGGGGCTGTGTCCCCCCACCCCCGTTGGTTGTTTGGCCTGAGGCATCCCAACACTGGAGCCTGCAGGCTGTTGGGTGGGGCCAGGTCTCAGTGCAAAAATGGTGACCTCCAGGAGAGCTCACGCGTATGAACATTCGCTGGGGCCTCCACCACCAGTGTCCTTCCCCCCGCAGTAAGCCACAGCTGATCCCTGCTTCCAGGACCCACAGGTAGGTCTGGCCCAGGCTCCTATGGAGTCACTGCTTTGCCCTGGATCCCAGTGCACGTGAAACCCTGTGTGCGCTCTCCAAGAGAGGAGTCTCTGTTTCCCCCAGTCCTGTGGAGCTCCTGCACTCAAGCCCTGTTGGCCTTCAAAGCCAAATGCTCTAGGGGCTCCTCCCACGCTGGGGAGCCTGACATGGGGCTCAGAACTCTCACTCCTGTGAGAGAACCTCTGCAATATAATTATTTTCCAGTTTGTGAGTTGCCCACCCAGTGGGTATGGGATTTGGTTATATCGTGAAAGTGCCCCTCCTACCATCTTGTGGCCTCTTCTTTGTCTTTAGGTGTAGAATATCTTTTGGGGTAGGTTGCAGTCTTTGTTATCACTGGTTGTGAGCAGTTAGTTGTGATTTTGGAGTTTTCATGAAAGGAGGTGAGCTCAAGTCCTTCCACTCCACTATCTTGTCTCTACCTCCAATCTGAAACTAATATAATGTTATATGTCAATTATATCTCAAAAAAAAGCATATTCAGTAACCCACTTTACTTCCTAATTTATTTGGCTGTCTCACCTACTAGACAGTAAGTTCCTGGCTGACAGGAATGGGTTTCTATCCTTTGGCATCTGAACACCCTGTGTCTGGCACAGTGCCTGGCACAAAATAATACCCAACTGAGGTCTGCTGAACACATGCATGATTGATAGATGAACTAATGAACTAATTAAATAGTGGCTAATATTTGTAGAATTGGTTTTGGTTAAACAATAGTTTCCTGGTAACACTGCAAAGGCTAACTAATTTCCCCTTAAAATGGTTCATTAAATCTTCAAATGTTCTGTCACCAAAACTTGAACTTATGATAAAAGCATAATTTTTTGCATGTAAACTTATCAGCACTCGTTTAATCGTATAGTTGAGTCTCACCTGGTGTGAAGGTTAATTTGTATGTGTTAACTTGACTGGACCAAGCGGTGCCCAGACATTTGGTCAAACATAATTCTGGGTGTGTGTCTCTGAGGGGGGTTGTGAATGAGATTCATGGGTTTGTTTTTTTTTTTAATTTATTTATTTATTTTTTTGCGGTACGTGGGCTTCTCACTGTTGTGGCCTCTCCCGTTGCGGAGCACAGGCTCCGGATGCGCAGGCTTAGCGGCCATGGCTCACGGGCCCAGCCGCTCCGCGGCATGTGGGATCTTCCTGGATCGGGGCACGAACCCGTGTCCTCTGCATCCTTCTCAAACTCTTCCAAAATATAGCAGAGGGAGGAACACTCCCAAACTCATTCTACGAGGCCATCATCACCTTGCTACCAAAACCAGACAAGGATGTCACAAAGAAAGAAAACTACAGGCCAATATCACTGATGAACATAGATGCAAAAATCCTCAACAATATACTAGCAAACAGAATCCAACAGCACATTAAAAGGATCATACACCATGATCAACTGGGGTTTATTCCAGGAATGCAAGGATTCTTCAGTATACGCAAAACAATTAATGTGATAAACCATATTACCAAATTGAAGGAGAAAAACCATATGATCATCTCAATAGATGCAGAGAAAGCTTTTGACAAAATTCAACACCCATTTATGATAAAAACCATAGAGGGAACTTTCCTCAACATAATATAGACCATATATGACAAACCCACAGCCAACATCATCCTCAATGGTGAAAAACTGAAAGCATTTCCACTAAGATCAGGAACAAGACAAGGTTGCCCACTCTCACCACTCTTATTCAACATAGTTTTGGAAGTTTTAGCCACAGCGATCAGAGAAGAAAAGGAAATAAAAGGAATCCAAATTGGAAAAGAAGAAGTATAGCTGTCACTGTTTGCAGATGACATGATGCTATACATAGAGAATCCTAAAGATGCTACCAGAAAACTACTAGAGCTAATCAATGAATTTGGTAAAGTAGCAGGATACAAAATTAATGCACAGAAATCTCTGGCATTCCTATACACTAATGATGAAAAATCTGAAAGTGAAATCAAGAAATCACTCCCATTTACCATTGCAACAAAACGAATAAAATATCTAGGAATAAACCTACCTAAGGAGACAAAAGACCTGTATGCAGAAAATTATAAGACACTGATGAAAGAAATTAAAGATGATACAAAATAGATGGAGAGATATACCAAGTTCTTGGATTGGAAGAATCAACACTGTGAAAATGACTCTACTACCCAAAGCAATCTACAGATTCAATGCAATCTCTATCAAACTACCAGTGGTATTTTTCACAGAACTAGAACAAAAAATTTCACTATTTGTATGGAGACACAGAAGACCCCGAATAGCCAAAGCAATCTTGAGAACGAAAAATGAAGCTGGAGGAATCAGGCTCCCTGACTTCAGACTATACTACAAAGCTACAGTAATCAAGACAGTATGGTACTGGCACAAAAACAGAAAGATAGGTCAATGGAACAGGATAGAAAGCCCAGAGATAAACCCACGCGCATATGGTCACCTCATCTTTGATAAAGGAGGCAGGAATGTATAGTGGAGAAAGGACAGCCTCTTCAATAAGTGGTGCTGGGAAAACTGGACAGGTACATGTAAAAGCATGAGATTAGATCACTTCCTAACACCATACACAAAAATAAGCTCAAAATGCATTAAAAATTTTTAATTGAATTAAATACTCATTTGAGTATAAAACAGTGTGTGTGGACTGTGAATGCCAAGAGGGAGAGAGGGAGTGGGTCCCACTCCTCTCTCATCTCCCTATGCCTGGCTTGGTGGAATGCTTATAAGAGATGCCCAATGCAGGCTTCTGCACCAATTAAAAGCCTTGTAACCTTCTGCTATAACAGCTTATACCACCTGGTAAACACATTACGGTGCGTACCAATGATAAACAGGTGAGAGAGAGAGAGAGAGAGAGAGAGAGAAGAAGAGATAGGAAAGGGTCAGAACTGTAGCCCTTGTTCCTAACTCTGTCTGGGTTCTCTGCCTGGGGTGGGCCAGATGTTCGGCCTCCCAGTGAAGGTAAGACCCCTGGAAAGGCTGTCATTGGTGTACTAGAGAGTCGGGCACACAGGCACAGAGCCTAGGTAGCTACAAAGCAGGATAAGCAACAACAGAGGCCTCTGACAGTCAGTGGCCTCGTGTAGACAATAAGGCGGCAGGAACAAGCCTCCCCCAATGTAGCAGGAACTCCAAAGGAGTTGAAGGTCAACTAGGAGCTGAAGGTCAACTAACTAAGGAGTTGAAGGTCAACTAACAAAGGAGTTGAAGGTCAACTAGGAGCTGAAGGTCAACTAACTGTTCCCTGTCTAAACCTGGAAGGGGGGATCCACGAGCCCAGGCCAGTTTCTTCCTCCTTCCTGCAGGCTGCTTTGTTGGTGTCTGACGCTGAGAGAGGACTCCACAGGCAAGTATTTATTATTCACTCTCATTTATACAGCGTTCTTCTTCCAGTTTGAAGAAAACTGCTGCTCACATCCAGAAATACCTAATTCCAATAGGGAGTGTATAGCATTTGCTTCCCATCAAAGCAAAATCCTCAATACATGAAATCTGAGATCTTGGCAATTTAACGGATTCCTTATAATTTTTAAATAGCATATATTAGTGCTTTACCCAGTTGGAAGGTTGCTGAGGGATAACTTGGCAGCATCTCTGTTTTCTTTTGAAAAAACAAATTCGTAAAAATGAAGTGTTCTACATTTATTTTATGTTGTTATTTTGGCAGCTTTCTTTTTATGACCGAATTCTGAGTCTGTTATAGTATCTGAATTCTAAAAAGATTTGATTGATTACAGAAAAGTTTATTTAAAAATTGGCTTTGCCATTTTTTTCTCTGGCTAACTCCTGGGTTGTTTTATACAGTACTTAGTATTTAAAGGACCTCATTTATTTTTCATGGCCCATCACCAATATCCAAGATAGCATCCAATTTCTTAATTCTGAACTCCACCTTGAGTGACTTCCAAACTAAATGAACTGAAAATACCTTGGGCAGTCTTGGTTTACACACGGTGGCAAAATTAACTTGAAGTTACATGGATCCCACACTGGGGATACTTCCGAGCTTCTGCTCTGGATGTACCCGCCAGAAGCCTTCTCCTCACTTCACTTCAAGTAAAACAAGAGTTTTTGAGCACCTACTCTGAGCAAAACAGTGCTGAAAATACAAAGGTGGATCAGGCTCAGTGCCCAATTTGATGGACACGGTTTGAATGGGGTCTTGAACTGTGCTGTCACTGCACACTCTGTCTCTGGGGACAAAAAGTTCTTGCTCTGGCTGTTTGTTAGGAGACAGAGTTTTATTCTTGTCCGATACGTCTATTAAACATTTATCTTCATATCAACATGTCTCCTAATCTTTTAAAGTCAAGACAAATGGGAGTATACAGTTTAAATTACATTGAGGAGTTTTGACCTGGAAAGTGCTGTATATTTCCAATGGGTTATTTTATGGTCTCTGTTTCCATACTTGACTAAAGATAGTGTTATGTATATAATTTTTGAGTTCACTTTAAAAAAGTTTTTTTTATTTAAGTATAGTTGACTTACAATGTTGTATTAGTTTCTGTTGTACAGCATAGTGATTCAGATATGTGTGTGCGTGTTTATATTCTTTTTCATTCTTTTCCATTATGGTTTACTACAAGATATTAAATATAGTTCCCTGTGCTATACAGTGGGACCTTGTTGTTTATCTATTTTATATATAGTAGTGTGTACCTGCTAATCCAAACCCCCTAATTTATCCCTCCCCACCCCCTTTTCCCTTTGATAATTATGTTTGTTTTCTGTGTCTGTGAGTCTATTTCTGTTTTGTAAGTTAGTTCATTTGTGTCATATTTTAGATTGTACATATAAGTGATACGGTATTTGTCTTTGTCTGGCTTACTTCACTTAGTATGACCATCTCCAGGTCCATCCATGTTGCTGCAAATGGCATTATTTCGTTCCTTTTTATGGCTGAGTAATATTCCATTGTGTATATATACCACATCTTTATCCATTTCTCTGTTGATGGACATTAGGTTGCTTCCATGTCTTGGCTTGTGTAAATAATAGTGCTGCTGTGAACATTGGGGTGCATGTATCTTTTCAAATATACATTTTCTTCTGATATATGCCCAGGAGTGGGATTGCTGGATCGTATGGTAGCTCTATTTGGAGTTTTTTAAGGAACCTCCGTACTATTTTCCATAGTGGCTGCACCAATTTACATTCCCACCAACAGTGCATGAGGGTCCCCTTTTCTTTAAGTTTACTGTGAATGGGCATACAGTACAATTCACTTTTGTGTATGTACATTTCTGTAAACTTTGAGAAATGTACAGAGTCATAGATGTACCACAATCAGGACACAGAACCAGCCACTCCCTCCCACAGAAAGCTCCCTCTGCTGCCCTTGGTAGTCAGCGCCCTTCTCCCCCACTGACCCCTGGCAACCACCTTCTGTTCTCTGCCTCTGTTGTTTTATCTGCAAAAAGTTTGTGTTTATCAGTGGGTTTCAAAACAAGGATGAGTTCACTTAAGCCATGCTTTGTGTCATTAGTGTGCTCAGCTATCCCTTGTCAGGATCTTTCTCTGATGCCTGTCAGTTGAAAAGGGTGGAGCCATGAAATACTTCTAAGGACCTTTTGAGTCACAGACTCCTCCTTTTGGCTTATGTGAGGAAATGTCAGTGGTAGAGAGACTAAGGGCATCAGGCAGCTGTCCTTGTCCGTTTGGAGCTCTGAGAATGGCTCTCCAAGCAGGGCCATCTCCCTTACACATGAGTGTTGTCTAACACCCACCCACGTGCTTGGCAGTGTTTCTCAGAGGAAACACTGAGTAAAGGTCTTCATCAGGGAATGGATAAATCGGTGGATTTTGTTAGGGAGCCACTGTTTGAGTTACCATCTAGACATCACTGTTACTGATATTTTTCAATAACTCCATTTTTGCAAAGCCTTATTTCCATTTGGGTCCAATTATCTGGGGAGAAGTCTCCTCACTCCCCACCCTCTTGTAATTAAAAAGCATGTTCTTTTTCGATGATTTCAAAATGTTCTCCTCCACCAACTTCCAAAGCTTGCTGGCTCGGCCAACTTGATGCAACTCAGCATCGCTGGGATAGAAGAACAACACATGGAGCTTTTAGAATTGAGGTGAAATGGAACGGGGAGCAGATTAAGGCAGCCTAGAGGTGCTGAACCTTGGAGGACCATTTTAACGTGAGTGTTTTCATGCTAATACTTAGCTCCAGCTGGGAGGGGTTACAGGAATTATAGGCAAATGTCCAAGTTATCATCTTTCCTAAATGTTGGCAGGGTTCTCCCAAAACAATACAAGGCAAAAAATCTGGCCTTGGGTGACTAGCAAATTTTGTCAACAAATTCGCTCTTTTCCACCCTCCCCACATTCACATGAACCCAAAAGGCAACAGCTGGCATGCCAGGGATCAACTGCTGTGCACCTGTGCTTGCTTGTCTCCTGGGTGGATTCACTGACTTTTAATCTAGTGCCTTGAGTAGTCAATTAGGTTAAATTCTAGTGATTTTTTTGTATAATATTGATATAACAATGTCTAGACTGTAGACCAATGCCAAAAACTGGATAATGTGATTCTTTAGTCCAATAGGAAAATATCTTTTGTCGGTAGACTATTTACTCACATCCAAATTAGGAAGAATAGAAGAAATTAACTTGATAAATTATAATTAAGTAAATTTTCTCTTAAAATATTGCTTCAATTCATTGTGTATTCCATGAGAAATTTTTTGTTAGCCCATGTGATCCAGAAAATTCCCAGCTTCCTCCTTTTCATGTATATATACATATGTCCTTTGTACTATTAATATCAGGCCCAAATTTGGAAGAGGGAGAGAACTCATGGCTGACAATAATTCATAAACTAGAGAAACTAGTTTATAGCCCAATTCATTTTTTTTCCTGTGGACATTCATGGTTAAGGTGGCTACATCAGGTCTGTGAGCAAATAGAATATTGGCATTTTTTATCTCAGATGAAGTAAATGAATATAATACTTCAGAATTATAAAAATTTACATTTTAAATCTGTTGTATCCCTCAAATTGATATTCATTTTTACAATTCACAGTGTACAATTTACTACGTTTTTATAGTTTTGCATATTCCATTATTCTGTCAAATATTACATAGCTGAATGCTAAAATATCATTAGGCCAACCACTTATTTCAGGTACTTGTGAAAGGAACTGAGTTAAGCATTTGTACTCTTATAAGTTTGTGCCAAACTTGTATGTACCAGGCCCACGTTATTTTTTCCACCCTCCATAAGTGAATATCTTGTACCAAACCTCTCCTTGCCTTCTGATTAGAATCTTGGTCTCTCCTGACACCAACACCGTGTTGGTTCCAAAACTGTATAATGTATGTTCCAATCCTTATTTTCTCATTTGACTATATCTCCCCAATTGGAAGATGATGGAAAAATATTGTGAACAGTAATGAAAGGACTTGGAGGTTTTCACTCTGCAGACTGAACAGTTGCTTGCTGGGAATTGTTCCCTTGGATTCCCTTCCTGGGATGGAATGTAACACATTCCAGCTGACGCTATTCAGGGCAAGAAAATAGATCATGATTAACTTGATAGATGACTCTGAACCTAGCACTGCAGCTTGGGAATTTTCCCTTCGAGCACATTGCTTAGGACAAGTTTATGTACCGAGTAAAAAGGAATTTGTTCTGTGTGACCACAAGTATAGTGTGCTGAAGTTCACACGGTTTTCTCCTCCTCCTCCTCCGGCTTCCTCTTTTTAACCTGTCTCCCTCCCCACAACCTCTGTTTTTTACTTCAGATTGGCCATTTCATCCGTAAATGTTCTTTGAACTAATCGGAAGTGGGCCTGGCTCTAAGCTACTGCCAAGTCTCCCCGTCATTGGTTTTCCTGTGTGTGTAAAGGAAGGTGTGAGGAAAAGAAAAGGACACCCCTGTCACACCTGGGAAGACGGAACACTCATACCATACAGAGGACAATGTCAGGACATTACGGGTACTGTCTGTGTACAAGCAGCACTACCACCACACACACGCACCACGTACACTACACACGGCACAAACCACGCACAGACATCACACACAAAACACACACCAAAAACACACCACACACACCATGCAAAGCACACACACACACAAAACACACACCACACAGACCACACACACACACTACACATACAACACAAACCACAGACACACACCATACACAACACAACATACCACACACAGAGACCACAAACACACATACACCACACATGCCACAAACACACCACACATACATCACACAAATACACACCACAAAGACGTACACCACCCAAATACCACAACACATTCAGACACACATACACCACACATATACCACATGCCTCACCCACACATCACACACACACCATGCACACCACACACATATAGCACATACACAGACCTCACACACACACAACACATATACCACAGACACCACAAAACCCACATACAGACTACACACACCAGATACACTACACACATACACCACATATGCCACACCTGCACATACACATATATCAGACACATACACACACCACACACATACCACACACACAACACATACATCATGGACACCACACCCCCCACACCACAGACACGTTCCCAACACAGATCAGACGCACAAACACCACACATACATATATCACACATACACCAAACACAACACACACCACACACCAGACACCACAGGCACCACACAAACCAAAGATACACATACCACACACACAGACCACACATACTTCTTATACACACAGACCACACACATACACTATGCACACCACACACCAAACACACCTGTAAACACAGCACAGAAGATAGAAACACCACATACACATATACCATACACACACATACACCAAACACATGACACACACTACACTAACCACAGACATACACCCCACACCACGGACACCACACAAATTACAGACACATATACCACACACACACTACATGGCACCCCACAGACACAGACCACACACAGATTACATGCAACACACACCACACACATACAACACACCACAGACAGCACACGCACAGACCACACACTGGAAATACCCCCCCATACACACAGACCACACACATACATATACCACGCACACTTATCACACACACCCCTCACATACCACACACACATACACCACACAAACATACCACACACACATTCTACACATAACAACATACAGCACACACACATTGTGTGCTCGATGCACAGTGAGGCCAAACAATACTGAAACATCGGAGTTTGGAGCAGAGAAATGTTTATTGCGGGGCCAGGCAAGGAGATGGGTGGCTTATGCCTTAAAAAGCTGCAACTCCTGAAAGGCTTTTGGCAAAGCCCTTTAAAAGCAAGATGAGGGAGGGGCGTGGTTAGTTGCTGCACACTTCTTTGTGTTGTATGTAGCTGTCTACCTAGGCCAGGTCAGTAAGGTCCTGATGTTCCTGTTATTCTCTGGTCAGGTCAAGGTTAGGTTATCCTGTATATTTCAGGCTATAGGCAGCATTCTTTTACAAAAGATGCAGAGCCAGCATGACTAAGCACAGGCAATAGAACACAAAGGTTAAATAAGGTTAAAGTAAAAGGAGCAGATCTAATATGGAGTCGGATTTGTTCCTCCATATTACAATTCTTCCCTTTTCTTTGATACTCCTCAATCTTGAGGAGAAGGTGTTGGACAACAAGAGGGGAACGGTGTTTTGGATAGAGAAGTTAATCATAAACTCAGCAGAGGAACTCCATTTCACAGTGATTTGGTTTCCAACTCCAATCCTGTTTCATCTTTCCCCAATTCTTTCAGGGAATGGGGTGATTACCACTCTGGCTACTTCCTCCTGAAATGGGACATAGTCCTACCTTGATTTGGGGAATGGACACAGAGCTGGAAATATTCTCGAGTTCAAAGTCCTGGATCTGAGTCTTGTATAATAAAAATCTCATTCCCTGAGGAATTCAGGAGAATAAGCCTGAAAACCAGTCGGGACCTGGCACTTTGGGGGAAACTTGTAGCTAGGTAGCCAGTTGTGTACTTTTATCTAAGTAGGTTTTAACTTCTGATGTGGAGTTAACATATATATAACAGGGGCAATTTGACCACTGCATGTCTCCTTTTTCTGCTGACATCTGACTAAAACAATTTTATTGTCTAAAAATTTAATAGTTACAAGAGATCTTGAGGTCATATAGTTGCAGCTGCCATCTGCTAGCAGACACTACTTTGAGAATGGCTGGTGGCATCCCAAGTATGACAGAGCTCAGAAAATTCAAGTTTTCAGCAATATAGGAATGTGCCTGAAATCACATGCACAATGGCCACTAGTTTTACCTTGAATGTCTGAACCACACCTACTCCAGTTTCGACTTTCAAATGTATTCCACTCCTCAATGGCCAAGGCAGATGTACAATGCATGTCCGAAAGGCCACAAAACAACAGGCTGCTCTGGTCAATAAAGTTTAAGCTTAAGTTAAATCATGTATCAGCTAGAATGACTTCCCCAGACCTCAAAATATGTACAGATTTCCCATCATCTCCCTTGTTAACTGCAAATTCTTCAACAGACCAAAACATGTCCCTTGATGCCAGGGTGATTTAGCTTCTTGCCCCAGGTCTAGATCATGTCCTTTGGTGCTAGACCTCCTTTATATTTGCCTAGATACTCATGATGGGGGAAAACTGATCAAATATTGTGAACAGGCTCAGAGGTATGTTAATGGTATACACTTTATAGGCCATACATTTTATCACTTATACCCAATTGCCACACAAGCATTGTACATGTGCTTTTAGCAGTAGACTTATAAGCACGCAGTGTTCTCCACAAACACGTAAATTAAGTCTGGTCAACTGACTACATAGGCTTTCCCAAACTGGCTGTGGTGGAACTCCTCAGGAGTCTTAGACTGAATTCCCAAAGGCCTCTCAAGGCCAGGAAATCCATGCCAAAGGCCTGCCATCAGATTCTGCCTCGGTGGCATTCTTGGTCCCCAAAATACCAAGATTCCTGTACATGCCAGGAGACAGTCTTGCCCATTCACCTGATAAGGCTGCTCAGAACCCATGGATCTCCAGTTTCTGGAGGGACCAGCCAGAGAGAAAAGAAAAATATTTCAGTTTTACTCAGTAAGGTATAATTTACCGAATTTCTGTAAGTCATGAGTAACTTGAGGGGAAGTGCTTCCCTATATCTGGAAAACACAAATCAGAATCAGTAATATTCCAGACGAAACCCATAAACATTATAACCGTATTTACCAGTTCACTTAGTAACCAATCCTTTTGTTAACGTTTTATGAAGCCATCAGGATTTCCATTAGGGTTTTAAATGTCTTTCTTACCCAGTTCAGCAGTATAATCTGAGGGACTTCCCTGGCGATCCAGTGGTTAAGACTCTGCACTTCCACTGCAGGGGGCATGGGTTCAATCCCCAGTCGGGGAATTAAGATTGCGACTTAATTTTGCCATGTCGTGCAGCAAAAAAAAAAAAAAAAAAGTATTATCTAAAATTTATTAGTCCTTCCTATGAATCTTCTTGAAGATGAAGCAAGTTTGCAAAGCATCAGCTTAACTGTCTATCAAAGACTTAAAAGGCAAGGTTAAAGATCTGATTACAGTGTGTTAACAAAAAAGCTTAGTCAAGTTGCTGCGATATACAACATTTTAAGATAACCAGAATTATGACTGATAGCATTATACCAGGACATATCTACATTTCAGAAACTTTACATAATTTCTAGAATATATTAATAACATTTATCTGTACTGTATAATCTGAGGAGGCTTATCACCCACTTGACGATGCTTCCCATGTACTTCAACATACCAAATAATACGAGTTAAATACTGCTCTCTAAGATGCATCAAGGGCCCGCTAAAGCATCCCGAAGTTAGCTGGAGGGCAAAAGAATTTTAATTAAAATTTGGTATTTGGGAAGTTCGTCAAAAAGTTTCAAAACACTTGGTCAAATAAGACCACAGGTCACTGTAAGACAACACTTGTTTCTTAACCAAAGTGAGAAGAGATCTCAGAAACAAATATAGATCACTTACAGGCAAGGAAGTTCACATAATCTGTTATCAAAAGCAGCATTCTAGGGACTTCCCTGGTGGCACAGTGGTTGGGAATCCGCCTGCCAATGCAGGGGACACGGGTTCGAGCCCTGGTCCGGAGGATCCCACATGCCATGGAGTAACTGGGCCCGTGCGCCACAACTACTGAGCCTGTGCTCTAGAGCCCAGGCTCCGCGATAAGAGAAGCCACAGCACCAAATGAAGAGTGGTCCCTGCTCACTGCAACTAGAGAAAAGCCCATGTGGAGCAATGAAGACCCAACACGGCCAAAAATAAATAATAATAAAAAATTTTTAAAAAAAGCATTCTAAGTAAACTTGTTCCCTTAGTAGAGAGGGACCAAATCGAGTCTTGTACCAGCCTATTTTTAATAACAAAATCCATTTACTTAAGTTTAACCTAATCTCAGCCCAACCATGTGTAAAACTCCCTTTTAAAAAAACATATATCCTACTTTCCTGCTGTATACTGAAATGTTTCCTTTATTATTTTAGTAGCTTTAATTACATATTTAAATTTGAATCCAAAGCTCTAAAAAACCCTTAATTTCTAGTGAAATCCAAGAAGCGATCAATTATTAACTGTCCTTTAGCATTCTGTAGGTTGGCAAACAACAACAATAATTTTTTTTTTTTGCGGTACCCGGGCCTCTCTCACTGTTGTGGCCTCTCCCGTTGCGGAGCACAGGCTCCAGACGCGCAGGCTCAGCGGCCATGGCTCACGGGCCCAGCCACTCCGCGGCATGTGGGATCTCCCCGGACCAGGGCACGAACCCGTGTCCCCTGCATCGGCAGGCGGACTCTCAACCACTGGCCACCAGGGAAGCCCAATAATAATTTTTTAAAACATCTGCTTTTTATAGAAAATAGTGTGGCACCAAACATAGTCCCAGACACCTTTAGCTTCTATATTCAGTACTTAATGTTTCAGTACCCTGCCTGGGAATGACCTAGCTATTCAGTATCCCCCATCATCCAACCCAAACTAGCACAACTCTAAAATTTAAGTTACCAAATATCTGGAGGGACCACCCTTAAGCAGACATTCCCAAATCATAGCCATTTCTAAAGAGGTCACCCAAAAGCTCTCATCCTATTTGCATCTAATTTACTTATAAGAATTTCATCATACCAAGCTATTTTTTTTTTCTGTTGACAAACTGCAACAGAAACAACATAAACCCATTCACCCTCAGTAAACCCAGGCACAATAAAAGACATGTCTGTATCGACCACACCAACAATTGCCTTCATACTTCCTTGCCAAGAAAACCCCAATACTGTTCAGTTATTAGGCCCATGATTTTCATTGGTCCCTCCTTAGCCCCAGTGGGTGAATGAGGATTAGGTTAAAGCAATCCTGGTGTAATTCCTTTTCTTCTTGGCAATATTTGATTTAATACAGGTGCAACCTTGCTTAAGAACTGTGAAGGCAAATAAGGGAACTTTTGGGTTTCCTTTGCTCTTGAAAGGGACAAAAGGTTCATACTTTCCTGAATCTGGTCATTGTTGGATGAGGACTGGTGCCGTGGAAGCTGTCTTAGGATCATGAGGGAACAAATCCAAGGACAAAACTGACATGTAAAAATGGCAGAGGAAAATATGGCAAGAACCTGGATCCTTGATGTCACTGATTCACTGACTGAATCTATGCTGGAACCATTAGGAATTAGTCGTAATTGTTTAAGATACTTTTAGTTGTGTTTTCTATTACAAGCATTTAAAAGCATCCTAAGTAAGTAATGTTAAAGGCATCTCTCACAATTTATACTTACTTTTTGGAAACTCTTACTAGAAATTTCTATTGCTGGTTATAAGGTTTATCCTAAATAGTTTGAATTTTCTAAAAGACATGTCTGTATTAGTCAAACCAACAAGCTTAAGCTAGCTTCAATACCAGATATCAATTCCATACTGAATATTTCCCAGATCATGAGGACCTGAAGTTCATTTTGGCCTGTTTTCTAAATAGTAGTAAGTATTTAATTTGTAAGCATTTACTTTTAAGTCTATTAAATAGAGCTCATTTACAAGCTAACCTCAGCAATACTATCCAAAGACAAAGACACCTAATCATAATGAAACACATACATCCAGATAGATCTCATAGCCAGCAAACTTATATGCAAGACAAATGTAAACATACACACAGAACAAAATCTAATTCCTGCAGAACAAAAACAAAAGGGTGAAGTCCAACAACTTCCTCAACTTTTTCAAACAAGGATCCTACTTTTTAACAGCAAACAACATGCAAATGTAAAGATAAGGAATCATTACCACACGTGTCATGGCAATTCACCTGGCAAATGCAAACCAAAAATAACAGTTGGAATAGGTTGAACTTACTTAGTTACCTTCAAGCTTGCTCCTCAGAATATTTTCGTTCTCTTGGGGTCAGAATTCTGAAAAAAAGGTATTTTATCAAGCCAGCTTTCTCTTAACTGCATATGCAAAAAGAACCAGTTTTGGAATTTTAAGAGAGTTTCATCTTAATTAATTTAGTCCAGAGTCTAAAGAATGTAGTGGTGGTGAAATGTTTAAAAAAAAATCTTCTTTCTCTCCCTTTCTAGGAGCATACTGAAGATCTCCCAGTTTTGCAAAATACATGCTAGGGGGACTACAAGATGGAACAGAGCTCTGATTATCCATACTTAATTATTCATGGCTGGTGTTATCTAATATTAATAAAGCAAACAAATGCAATGCAAAATGGTCTTTCAGGATCACGGTTCCCCAGTGCCAAAAAGGGAGATACCCATTCATTGCAAAAGGAAAATCCCAACCAATGCTCGACCACAGGCAAAACCCAACACAATAGGGAAGGACACCCTGGTGCCATCACACGCAAGCCCTGTTACCGAAGACGTCTCAACTGACCAGTGCATACTGATACACACACATACAAACAACAAACGAATGGTCCCACTAACAAAGGCACAAGCTGGAGTGGCTCACCCCAAAACAATACACACACAAAAAAACACAAACTACGGTCACACAGAAATCAGTGGAGGTGTAGTCTAAAATTCCATTTCTACTCCCAGATGGAGGTCTCCAAACAGACTGGCTTAGCTCTCAAAAGAGAACAGACCCAGAGTGTCTCACTTCCTACAAGGGAAGTAACCCAAATGGAGTGGAGAGAATTCCCAGCCTGTGCAAGATGGAGCGACTTACCCCCAAGTGACACCAAATGTGGACCACAGCTCTGGACGTTTCTCTGCTCCAAATGACCTTGTGCACTGGGGCAGCTGACGCCTCTCAGGGAGAGTCCCTCACAGTTCCTGGATGCAAAATGAGCTCCAGCAGCTGCTGGGAACTTGGGAAGGGGCTGTCCCTGGCCGGGGTCCACCCGCCACAGGCACAGATTCCTGGCTGGCTCACCATAATTGTTACTGAACGCAAGTCTGTGCCTAATAACACAGTGAGACCGAACAATACTGAAACATTAGAGTTTGAAGCAGAGAGGTTAATTGTGGGGCCAGGCAAGGAGACAGGTGGCTCATGCCTTAAAAAGGCCAAACTCCGAAAAGCTTTCAGCAAAGCCCTTTTTAAAGGCAAGGTGAGGGGGTGTGTGAATTGTTGTAAACTTCTTGGTGTCAGATCCTTTGTTCTTGTAGCTGTCCCTGTAGGCCAGGTTTCTGTTATTCTGTGTTCAGGTCAGGTCAAGGTCAGGCTATCCTGTATATTTCAAGCCATAGGCAACATTCTTTTACAAAAGGTGCAGAGCCAGCATGACTTAAGCAGAGGCAACAGGGCATAAAGGTTGGAGCTAAAGAAATAGATCCAATATGGAGTCAGATTTATTCTTCCCTATTACAAGACCACACACACCCCAACTTCAGATTCAAGTCCCCCATGCATGGCATCACAAGGTCCTGCGGGGGAAACTTAGTCCCTTCCTTCAGTGATCCGACGCTGGAGTTTTTCTGCAGTGTTTCTTCCAGCATGGCCATGCAGCCAAGGACTGAGCATCTCCAGTGACAGAGAGCTCGGCCCGTTCTCACAAACTCTGTTAGGAAGTACTCCCCCCACACCCCTGGGTTTTTTAGCATAAATCTGTTTTCACAGCAACCAGCCTTTACCATTGGTTTCCGCCCCCACCCTGGGAAAACCTTCCTCTCCACAACCTCCAGAGCATTCGGACAGCAAGCGTGCCCCCCCACCCCTTCTATCCATGTGAATCCTGTTCCTTTGTCCCAGCGTCGTATGGTTTGTGTCCCCTTCTGGTCTGAACGCTTCTGCCCTGCATGTGTCACGTTTGGGGCTAATGTTGCCCCTGAGGTGTGGTGCCCACAGTCAGACACAGCACACTGGGTGTGGTGATTGTCCATCAATAATTTGGCACTTCGATGGCTTTTCTTACGAGACAGATGATTGCCTTTCGCAACATGAGCCCTTGAAGGCTGACATGGGTCACTTCTGGGGACAGTGTAATGATGGGTCTGAGTAAGGCCAGAGGGTCTTGCTCCTTTGCCACGTGCAGTGGTTCCCAGACAGTGGCCACAGGACACAGGTCACCAACGGTCAGGGGACTTCCCATGCAAAGGTTGCCAACTGTGATTGTGCTTCCATGCTGGAACCTGGGTGCCCTTGATGCCCTTGAAGTGTTCTTCATCCATCTCTGGAGGGCCTGCTACACGTATACATTCCATGACCAGTGCAATGTGTTTATAAGCGGGTGCATAATAAATTACTGGAAACAGCTGAGGTTTTAATCCTCCATTAATACAGAAAGTTTGACTCCTGTCAGCCATGGTCTCTGCTTAAAATATTTAGGAGTTGGTTTCCACAGCGGTCTGCCAAAGCCTTCCATGATGGATGGCGGAAGCCGAGTCGGGGGCACTTCACTCACTGTGGAGGTGCGGGGGCCAGGGGGCGTCTGCTGCTTCTCACACCAGGTCAAGGAGCCAGGACTGTTCTGTGAGAAGAGTAGGAAGCCACTCGACGACACGTAGAATTTCCGTCTCCAGTCTGAGGGTTAAGGACAGGGATGTCCAGCATCTTCTTTGTCAGGGGCTCCTCTGCTGAAGCCATTTGCCTGTTAGTATCCGGGTTTCCCTGCAGATGTGTCCTTTACACTAGTTTTCTCACTTTCAGAGCTGCTATCATGACTGGTCACCCAGGTACGACACAGGTATTTCTATCTATCCGCCCCACACCAAAGCCCTCCCTTATCCTGGGCAGTAAGGGCCCCTGGGGTCCTTTAGAACCTGACACTGATACCTGCAGGGAAGGGCCTGATCCTAAAATACATGAGAGGATCCAGCACTGAACACCTGGGTGATGCCCTCGTGAGAAATTTAGGAAATGCCACTTGAGGTAACGGGTCTATCAATGGTGCTACCCCTTCATCCTTACAGACATGAAGTTCCCTGCAAGCTTTCCTGCCTGCTGCATAGTAAAGGAAGCGAAACAATAAATACGGGTGCGCTGCCCTGCCATGTGGGAAGCGCTCACGTACCCAGCACTTGATGCCCAGACCCGTCCCTGCCTCGCCTCCCGTCTCCTCCGCTCCGGCCATCCCCAGCCGTGTCGCTGGCGGCACCATTACCGACCCTCCTCCTCGCTGCGGGAAGTTCCTCAGGCATCCCAGGCCCTCCCGGGACGTCCAGACCCCACGGCTTTCCTATAACACTCTCCCTTCCACCAAACTGCTCTTCGGTAGGTCTACGAACGCCTTGTACCATGTCTGCGCACGTGCACAGGGGGTGGAGCCCTCTCCCCGCTCTTGGTCCAGCCTCGCCCTCCCTTCCAGGCCCCTGATTGCGCAGCCCCCAGCGCGCTCTGCTCACTCACAGGGGACGAGGGTGCTTCTGTCCTGGTGCCGCGCTTGGCGTGCGCTGTGTCATGTCGGGCGGGAGACAGTTCTCCAAGGGCCTCTCCTGTGTCTGACATCTTGCAGGCGGAGACGCTGACACCTCTGTTCTGGATGGACCGTCTTTACAAGCATGCTTACACGGTGGACAGCCTGGAACCTCGGAGATGGAGGTTCCCTCTGGAGAAGGGGTGGCAGCCGTGCTTCCCATTGTACAAGCCTTGCCTGCCTTGGGCTCCAGGTTCCTCTCCTGTAATGCCACCCGCTGCCATGCAGTCACCATGTGGCCACCTGAGTCACCCGGCAGGAACTGGGGAACTAGCACAAGAAAAGACTGGCACCCAGACTACTGATGTAATTTAAGTCCTTTATCTCTGACCCAGGGTCCTGTGTCTCCTGCCAGCACCCAGGACACTGGTGGGCTAGCTCCTCACTTACAAGTGGGGGACAATCTCAGCCCTTTCACAGCTCTTGACAGGACCTTACTCTGGGAGTCTCATCTCCCCCAAATAAGAAAGTCAAGGGTAGAGACAGGAATCCTGTATTATATTTCCTAACACCTCTGATGTTTTCCCCTACACATTCTAGTGCACAGTAAGGTTTTTTGATGATGAAATAAATGATATTGATAATAAAGGCAAATAATCATAGCAAGAAGCTCCCTAGTTTGACTCAGTTTCCACCCATAATGATCTTTTCTGTTCTGCATGGCTCTGGGTCTCTCAAGCAATAGGGTCGTTTTCTAATTGCACATGTGCAAGAGGGGATGGGCAAGGAGCAAGTGTGGGGAGCCTAGGGAATAAGATGAAGGGCATAGGTTCCATAACCAAGCTGTGGCAGAGATTCCTAATTGCCACTCAATATTCATTCTTCCTTTTTTTCCCTTGTAAAAATAATCCTAATTATTGTTTTAGCTGAGAACATCATGGCTAGCTAAAATCATACATTTCTCATTCTGCTTTATAGCCAGATCTGGCCTATCACAGAGTTCTAGCCGAGGAGACATAGTGGAAGTGGAAGAGAGCGTGCCCTCATTTTCACTCCTTTTTTCTTCCTACTGCCTGGATTGCAAATATAATTGCTGGCACTCCAGCAGCTATGTTGGCCCATGAGGTGAATTTGGAAATAGAATTCATGCATAGTGAGTAACAAGACAGGAGGAGCATGAGCCCCTGATACCATGAAGCCACCAAACCATCTGTGAACTGACTCCTGACTTCGTTCATGAGAGAAAAAGAAACTTCTATTTTCTTTAAGCCACTATTATTTTGGATCTTCTAGCAACCTAATCCTAACTACTACACAAACTCAATTTTCACTGAGTGTGGAGTATATTATAAATCACACTTCCTAAGAAAGGTGCCATCCTATGTCCTTTTGACACTCAAAACATTGAAAAGTGAGGGCTATGATCAAACCACGTACATGTCTCCATGCAACCCAACAGCAAACCCATTTTAAACAACTGAATTCAATTCTATTTTATGAAGAACTTAGTCTGACTCACACGTGTGTAGTGTGTCTTAGGAATACTTACATAAACATATTTAGGAATGGCTTGTTTCAAATATTTTCTAACAGCTTGAACGTCAAGATTTTACTACCTAAAATAAAATGTCATAGGTACTTTGAAAATGCTTCGTAACTTCGCATGCCGCCAGCACAGCCCAATTCAGGCTGGGCCTGGCTTCCAACCTTGGCATCCTTCCTCTTGTACCCTAGTGATTTTAATCCCTTGGGCCAACCCCAAGCCAAGGCAAGAGATGCCCCAGCCCTACCAGCTCCACAGCCTGGGACCTTGGCTTCTGGTGACCATTGCTACCATCGGCTGCCTTATGCAAAATGCGATCCTTAATAAACCCTTCTGTGGAATGTGGAGAGGGAACACGGCGGGGCAATGCTAAAAGCACTCATGGTCTCGATTCTCGCCCCAGCTCCGTGGTGTACCAGTTGTGCTGCCGTCAGGAATGCATGGGCGTTCAGTCTCTGTGTCCTCACCTGACAGAAAAGGAATGAAGCAGTCTTTGAGGTTTCACAGAGCAATTCATGAGAAAGAGCTCTGTAACTAGAAGGGCCCCATCACATCACAGACCATGAAGATGGGGACTTCTGACATTTAGAAATCCAATGGAAAAGGAAGGAAACCATGGACTTAGCCTACTGGGCATATATTAATTTTGGAAGGGTGTCAACCCTTATCATCTGTAACTTCTTGGATGTCTATCAACCCAAACCTATTAGGACCTTCTTTGGAGAGTTATCTCAGAGAAACTGTTTCCTTCTGCCCTCTTTCCAACATACACAGTGGAGGCTAAGGGTACTGCTTTAACTCATCAAACCAAATAAGGTTTATTAATATTGACCAGAGACTTATTAATATGTCTTTTGTTACCCAAACGTTATTGACCAGATATGTTTCAATATTGATTTACATAACAAATCACCAGCCACAGGCGTTAGATTCTGAAAAAATCCCCTGGTCAATAAATGAGTTAATTAAAAGAATTTAGATATCGGTCTCAGAACAGCAAGATTTGCCTGGTACCTTCTGAAAGACCAAGGGCAGATGGTGGCATTTCAATATTCACCATTATAGCAGTGTTACTATTCACTATTTTAAAAGATCATCAGGGATGCAGGCGAGGCTCATTCTTTAGTCAGTGGTTTCTCAAACACCATGAGGAGAACCTGCTGTCTTCCTGGTGAAGTTCTCAGTCAGGACTGTAGAGAGAAGCCCACAGTTCTGAGATGGAGCACAGAAGTCAGATGCAGGGGGCTCTCTGAGTTGGGCTAACTTGTCAACCTGCTCACCTCTGGTAGGTAGCCTACGTTTAGATCCCAGCTTTGCTATTCGCTTTCACATAATCCTGGTCCCATAACTGAACTTCAGTTTCCTCATCTATAAAATGGGAATGACAGAACATACTAGATGCTTGTTACTTTCAATCCCATTCCTCCTAGTTTCTCAAAAAACAAACAAATAAACAAAAAAACAATATCTACAGGATCAGAGACCATTGCTACATGCGCCGAAGCCTTGGGGACTCTGGGCCTCCCTCCCAGGGTCCTTAGAGGGTCAAGAAGAGATGAAAGCTGATTCAGAGATGTTCCTTGGAGAAACAACTTCAAGACTTGTGTGGGATGGAACTCTACTGGATGACCTCAAACCAAAGGGGCAGAACTGTGAAGCAGACAAAGGCTGTGCTCAGTTCCCCTGCCGCCCAATTCCAGACCCCCTCTCCCTCCCGAGAAGATGTCCATTCTTGGACACCAGTGTCCCTTAGCTGCTCATGGAGGCTCAGGTCATCTTTCCCTCCCGGGGAAGTCCAGTGCCCAGGGTTGGTCTCAGGCACCACACTCTCATCTCTCAGTCATCCTCATCACAACTTCCTTATGCACCAGACTCTTCTAGAAGAAGGTCTGATAAGGCGATTCACTCAGTGGTTAAGGAGCTCCTAAGATTCTTGGGGTTTCCCTGTTCAAGACAATTAGCAGTTCCTCCCATAGCAGATTTTAAGGCTAAGGCATCACCAAGAAGCCCTTTTATTCTCTTTCCTAAGCCCCATCTTGAACCCACGGGTCAAAAGATTTTTATTTGCCAAAGAGGCGACGTAATAAGCAGTCACGCAGTGCTGGCCATGGGCTGAGGCCACCAGCGCCACCCGGGCCTGAACTTAACTGCTGCCCCCAGCAAGATACCCGAGCAGGACGGCTTTCCGAGCCCTGTCGCTGGCTTGTGAACCCACTATTAGACTTCCAAGATGAGCCTTTAGGAATTTCTAGCCTTAAAAAAGGATTTTGAGAATAGGCTGGTGAGGTAGCATTTTTTAAGGCAACAAGCTGTGTAAGTGTCCACCTAGTCCACCGACGGAGAGGCACACCTGAGCCCAAAGCACTGCCTCTGCCTTTCCCTGTCCTAAGACAGGTGACACCGAGAAAGGGGGGAAAGTCCTTTCAGCCTCAAAGGTCTTTCCAGTTGAAAACAGTGCTGAAGTAGCAAAATAAAATCACCCATCGACAAAAGTGTTGAGGGACCCAGCCCACCTCAAAGGCCTTCTCCCCTGAGCCAGGGTGTAGGAAGGAGTCTGGCACCAGCCTACCTGCCCTGTGCGGGCAAGGGAGACAGCAAGCAAGACCCGGGGAAAGCCGCTCAAGAATGGAGACACTTGCGGGCCACTGGAGCTGAGGGGCCGAGGCCAGAGCGGCCAGGTCGCTGCAGATGGAGACAAGATGCTCTGTGACATGCCAAGCTGTGTGCTGGGAGGCCCGCACACAAACCCTAGCCAGGCTCTCACGTCCGCCCTGTCCCCCTCCACAGAAAGGCCTTATCACCTGTCACACACGGGTATTTTCAGCCACACTCGGCTGCAGGGATAAACACGGTGTCCGCAGTAGCACCCCTGACTACAAAGGACAACTGTGACAAATGTCAGGGCCCTTTGAATTTGAAGATAGCCTTGTTAACTACTGCGGAGGCCGGACTTTCTGCTGTCAACAGAGCTTCTCAAGTTATTTACACCCGCGGCGACTTGCATTAGATCACCCCGCCCCCCACTTTTAGCTGCTTCCCTGCGACATGTCAGGATGAAAGCCAGCCTGCTGTCAGCAGTCACATGTCCCACATCGCCTGGATGACCACTGAAACGGGAGTTCCCACCGTGGGCTTGAGGCGTCTCCACGTTAGCCCAACTCTAATTCCCCAGGGAACTCAATCGATGGCACAAAATGCTATCTCATCCTTCATTCTGAAACGCTGAAAGGCTTCCAACAGAATAAATCACTCTGTGAGACTCCGTAAACGCCCAGTCTCAACCATGCCTGCAAGGATTCTTGAAGAACCTGCACAAGGAGGCTATTGTACGCGTGTACAAATAGATGACACAATTCCAGGGTTTAATACTATCCGCCAAGTTAAACTACTGTGGAGCAGCTGTGCACATGTGAAATGATGCCTGGCACCACTGGAGATCCATAAATCAGCCCTGGCATACTTTCCTCCTATTAAGAGAGTCAAATAAGAAAAAAACCACAAATTAAGATGTGTCTAGGACATGGACGACATCGCCATTCCTCTCTGAATGCAAAAATAAATAAAAATTAGGCTTCATTTTGCTGGGGTTTCTTTCCGAGGGGCACAAGTTTTCCAGCATGTGAAAACCTGGCAGAAAACCTTGTTCTGAGCAGGGTCATGCTGGGCTGGTTGGTTTGCCTTTCTGTATGTCGCAGGCAAAACAGAAGTGATGAGCCAACCTGAGAGGCAGTTGTTCTTTACAAGGAGTGGACGGGGGCTTCCCTGGTGGCACAGTGGTTGAGAATCCACCTGCCAATGCCAGGGACATGGGTTCGAGCCCCAGTTGGGGAAGATCCCACATGCCGTGGAGCAACTAAGCCTGTGTGCCACAGCTACTGAAGCCTGCATGCCTGGAGTCCATGCTCCACAACAAGAGAAGCCACCGCAATGAGAAGCCCGTGCACTGCAATGATGAGTAGCCCCTGCTCACTACAGCTAAAGAAAGCCCGCACGCAGCAACGAAGTCCCAAGGCAGCCAAAAATAAACAAATAAACAAATAAATGAATGAATAAGGAGTGGACAGATACGCCAGGGACCCAATGCAGCCATAAATATATACATACATACATACATACATACATAACTAAGGAATGGATGGATAAGCCAGGAACCCAAACTCTCCCAGGAAAATTATAATCAGATTATATGTGTAGGGCCCTGTCTCTTTGCAGTTCATCCCTTTGTTCTGGCTTGTTCGTCTGCAGGACAACAACACACAGCAGAGGTCAGATGGCTGGGCCACTGGATGCTTCCATCCAGCCTTGGGTGAATGGCTTGGCTGGAGAAGCCAAGACTAAAACGAAGGGAAGTTGCATCATTATAAAGTTGGGTCACCAGTGGATAGAGTGACCAACCACCTCAGTCAGCCTGCATCTGAGGGGGTTCCTGAGACGAACGAGTTTTGGTGCTAAAATGAGAAATATCCTTGGCAAACTGGCAGAGTTTGTCACCTCAGTAAGTGACCGAGTTTTAGGCTATTTGGGAAAACTGAATCATCTATGAGTCTAAACAAGCTGACAACTCTCAGCTTCTCTTTAGCTGAGTGATGCCAGCACAGACAATCCAGCCCCGGCTAGATGACTCCGCAGAGAGTCGCAGATGCGCCAATTAACATCAATTAACTGAGCCTTTGCTTTGTGCTCAGCATGGCGCTGTGTACTGGGCAGGGATAAAAAGGCAAGTGCAAAGAATGAACTAGATCACTCCCTACCACCATACACAAAAATGGACTCAAAATGGATTAAAGACCTAAAGGTAAGGCCACACACTATCAAACTCTTAGAGGAAAACAGAGGCAGAACACTCCATGACATAAATCACAGCAAGATCCTTTTTGACCCAGCTCCTAGAGAAATGGAAATAAAACCAAAAATAAACAAATGGGACCTAATGAAACTTCACAGCTTTTGCACAGCAAAGAAAACCATAAACAAGAGGAAAAGACAACCCTCAGAATGGGAGAAAATATTTGCAAATGAAGCAACTGACAAAGGATTAATGTCCAAAATTTACAAGCAGCTCATGCAGCTCAATAACAAAAAAAACCAAACAACCCAATCCAAAAATGGGCAGAAGACCTAAATAGACATTTCTCCAAAGAAGATATACAGACTGCCAACAAACACATGAAAGAACGCTCAACATCATTAATCATTAGAGAAATGCAAATCAGAACTACAATGAGGTATCACCTCACACCAGTCAGAATGGCCATCATCAAAAAGTCTACAAACAACAAATGCTGGAGAGGGTGTGGAGAAAAGGGAACCCTCTTGCACTGTTGGTGGGAATGTAAACTGATACAGCCACTATGGAGAACAGTGTGGAGGTTCCTTAAAAAAGTAAGAATAGAACTATCATATGACCCAGCAATCCCACTACTGGGCATATACCCTGAGAAAACCATAATTCAAAACGAGTCATGTACCAAAATGTTCATTGCAGCTCTATTTACAATAGCCAGGACATGGAAGCAACCTAAGTGTCCATCGACAGATGAATGGATAAAGAAGATGTGGCATATATATACAATGGAATATTACTCAGCCATAAAAAGAAACAAAATTGAGTTATTTGTAGTGAGGTGGATGGTCCTAGAGTCATACAGAGTGAAGTAAGTCAGAAAGAGAAAAACAAATACCGTATGCTAACACATATATATGGAATCTAAAGAAAAAAAATGGTTCTGAAGAACCTAGGGGCAGGACAGGAATAAAGACACAGATGTAGAGAATGGACTTGAGGACATGGGGAGGGGTAAGCTGGCATGAAGTGAGAGAGTGACAATGACATATATACTACCAAACGTAAAATAGATAGCTAGTGGGAAGCAGCCGCATAGCACAGGGAGATCAGCTCGGTGCTTTGTGACCGCCTGGAGGGGTGGGATAGGGAGGGTGGGAGGGAGGGAGACACAAGAGGGAAGAGATATGGGGATATATGTATATGTATAGCTGATTCACTTTGTTATAAAGCAGAAACTAACACACCACTGTAAAGCAATTATACTCCATTAAAGATGTTAAAAAAATTAAAATTAAAAATAAATAAAATAAAAAGGGAAGTGCAATTAATTCCTCACTTTCTTTTAATTCACCTTTATAGGGTACAGCCAAGTAAACCTATGCTAACTCCTAAAGGATCTTGGAATCCACAAAGAGACCTGCTTTTACATGGAGACTGAGGGCGCACATGACCCCACAGCCCTTCCCAATGGCGCTGAAGGTCAGTGTCAACAAGCACACAAACCATTAGCTGAAGCTGGCTGAGGAGGGAGGAGAGAGAATGCTATGCCTTGATAGAGACAGGAGATCCATTTCTTCCGTGGCTGACTCTTCACAGACAGTTCTTCCATAGGAGCTCCAAAAAACGTCATTTGAATAAGCATATCGTCTCCTAAAGGAACTACCAGGAAGAAATACATTCATTTGATTTTGGAGTTCCTTTATTTAAAAATCTCACTGTCTTATAGTCAGGCATATTAAATCTTTATACACAACTTATAAAATGAATGATGTTCTTTTGGTGGCAGCCGCTGTCATAAGGCAAATGTGTGCTCTGTGGTCGGTACTGAAATTTTATTCTTCCCGATTACAGAAGCAAAACTTTTTTATTGTAGAAAACTTGGAAATTTTATGAAAACAAAACTTGAAATCACCTAAATTATTATTATTTTATAGTTTCATCCTATTCCTTTTCTGTGCACATATACTTTTTACATAGTTGGAGTCCCTGCGTGTCCACTTCAGTGTTCTACTTTTTACCCCCGACATTGTATTTCCCATATTTTCATGTTTCATGAAGTATACTTCCAAGTCAGTGGTCCTGGACCCCTTTACACTCTTTAAATTTATCATGTGGACCAAATATCCTTAAAATTCTCCTCAAAGAGTCTTGTGAAATGTTCCCTAAAAATTCCAGTCGATTCTGTGACCTGAGTGAGTGTTTACTATATTTCCTGCACTAAGACGTAGGAATTATGAAGATGTAAGACGAGAACTTCATGTGATACACACTCATGAGAATTTGAATCTGAAGCGACTCACTGTATTCTGTCCTAGTCATCAGTTATATGCACTGTAAAAACAACTTTCTAGAAACACGCCATGTATGTTTGACTCAACATGGCATTTTTTATCATTTTTGTAAAAAGTTGGACACTGGGCTCTTTATCAGAAATGTAGTATGAAGTATATAATTTTTCCCCAAGGAGAAGCCAGATTCGATTTACATGAATTTAACATCATTTTAAACATTTCAGGGGTAGAGCTGTATCAATTAATATGCTTTCTTGCAAACAAAAAGGCTAACTGGCTTAGCCAAGAAGGACATCAATTAAGCTGCATAGTTTGGAGACCAGAGCAGAGCGGGCTTGGGTGAGAATGTCAGGGTCTCTCTCCTCTTTGTGCTCCTCTCAGCCTTGTCCTCCTTCCAGTGTTGGGCCATCCTCAGCCGGGGAGTATGATGGCTGCTCCCAACACAGCAAGGTCCAGAGGGAAATAAGGGACGAGGTCTTAGAATCAAGGAAGTCTTTTCCAGAGGCCCGCACCAGATGTCCCCTCCTGTTTCCTGACCAGTATAAGGTCATACACACACATGCCTGCCTGGTCTGATCACTAATAAGGGAAATGGGATAACTGGCATTGACTTAGACCAGCAATCATCAAACTATTGCCAAGGACCGCTTCTGGCCCTCAGCCTGTTTTGTCAATAAAGTTTTATTGTAACACAGCCTTGCTCATTTACATATGATTGTGTCTGGCTGCTTTCTCGCAGAGCAGAGCTGTTACAACAGAGACCATGTGCTTCACAAAGCCTAAATGTGTCCTGTCTGGCTGTCTTAGTTTGTTTGGGCTGCTTTTTTTTAATTTATTTTTGGCTGCACTGGGTCTTTGTTGCTGCACGCAGGCTTTCTCTAGTTGTGGCGAGCGGGGGCTACACTTTGTTGCGGTGCGCGGGCTTCTCATTGTGGTGGTTTCTCTTGTTGTAGAGCACAGGCTCTAGGCGTGCGGGCTTCAGCAGTTGTGGCACACAGGCTCAGTAGCTGCTGCACGCGGGCTCTAGAGTGCAGGCTCAGTAGTTGTGGCGCACGGGCTTAGCTGCTCCGTGGCATGTGGGATCTTCCCAGACCAGGGATCGGACCCGTGTGCCCTGCACTGGCAGGCGGATTCTTAACCACTGTGCCATCAGGGGAGTCCCTGGGCTGTTTCAATAAGATACCATACACCGGGAGGCTTGTAAACAACAGACATCTCTTTCTCACGGTTCTAGAGGCTGCGGAGTCTGAGGTCAAGGCGCTGGCAGATTCAGTGTCTGGAGAGAGCCCATATCCTGGTTCAGAGACGGCCACCTTTTGGCTGTGTGTCACGTGGAGAAGGGGCAAGGGAGCCCTCTGAGGGGGCCCCAATGCCCCTTCTGAGGGCTCTGCCCTCATGATCCAGTCACCTCCCAGAGTTCTCATCTCCAAATACCATCACTTGGACATCAAGTTTCAACATCTGAATGTTGGGGAGACACAAACATTCAAACCAAACACACTGGCCTTTTACAGAAAATATTTGCCGACCTCTCATGCAGAGAATGCTTAAGGCGGGATAGATGGAGACAGATCACCCACAATGACTTTTGCAAGTCAGTGTGGCCCTAAAAACAAACTCTGTCCTCGAAACGCAGAGAGAAAGCTAACGGCGTATTATCACACTGCACGGATCATATAAACTATGCATGAAGATTAAAGCAGAAACAGAGACACAGACATAGAGAACAAATGTATGGACACCAAGGCGGAAGGGGAGGTGGGATGAATTAGGAGATTGGGAATGACATATATACACTACTGTGTATAAAACAGATAACTAATGAGAACCTGCTGTATAGCACAGGGAACTCAATGCTCCATGGTGACCTACATGGGAAGGAAATCTAAAAAGGAGGGGATATATGTATACATATAGCTCATTCACTTTGCTGTACAGCAGAAACTAACAACATTGTAAAGCAACTATACTCCAATAAAAATTAATTTAAAAAAAAGTAATGTGAGAATTCAGAGGAGAAAGTCATCAATAAAGGCAAGGCAAAAGCATCACCCCAGGACACGAATTCTCCCCTAGATGTCTGGAGACGAGACACAGACGCTGCTCTCTCCAGCCTCCCTGCATCTGGGGGCTCACTCTCCAAAGACAGGTGACCAGCACGTGCAGGTTGGTCTGGACGCTGGCACCACAGGCTGCAACGGGACGGTCCCCTGGCCTTCCTCATGTCTTCTCAGCCTTAATCATTCCAGGATGATTCTAGATAAAAATGTGGAATTTCATCATTGTTGTCCAACCCTGTTGATACAAGTCCTGTATCATTTCCCTCCTGTTCTGTGGTAATTCTCTCTTGTTCTCGACTATTAGGATGCCTTCAAAGGGGTCTGAAAAGCACTCATCGTAAGAGGTAATATTAGAAGCCTCACTCCAGTCAAGAGGATTTTTACACTGAAGGAGATTAGAAAATCCTCGAGCTGAACGAGAAAGGAATCTGCAGGTACTTCTCGTTAGCTTCCAAACTACCACTCTTGGTACTTTCGTAACCAGATGTGCACTGTGATGCACCAAGCATCGGGCTAAAAGGTGCATACTGAAAGGATCCAAGAATATGGAGGAACAGCCTTCAAACTCCTGTCCCATCTGCCCTCTAGGACTCCTCAGAACACGCAGTCTGAAGCTGAGGTGACGACTTCAGATTTCTCATGAGTTTCACAAGGTGAAAACTAGATGGGAAGCAGCCATTGATTAAAAAGAAGGAGAGGATGCCAAACTGTTGGTTTTGACACACATTGTGTGTGTGTGTGTGTGTGTGTGTGTGTGTGTGTGTGTGTGTTGCTCTGGGTATCTTACATAGTAAACCACTAGAAGGTTGTTATTCAAGAACAGGACTGCATGGTCTGGGAAGCTCAGGTAACATTTGCTTCTTTTCTAAAGTAAGTGGGCAGAGGGCCTACAAGTAGAAAGAAGATGGTGAGGAGAGCCGGAGTTGATGTTAACACAAAAGACAGCTGCCTTTCGTGTCTTCCTGGACTCACGGAAGGAATCCCTTATCATTTACTGAGCGATAAACGTGGGAGCAGAAGAGGGGGAGAAGAGAGCCAGCAGCAGGCTGGGACACCAACTGATCACACAGTCTTTGGAGATGCTAAGATGAGTGAGGCAGTTAAAACCAACACATGGGATGTGCCCGCTACTATATACAGAACAGATAACCAACAAGGACCTACTGCATAGCACAGGGAAGTACAGTCAGTATCTTGCAATAAGCTATAATGGAAAAGAATCTGAAAAATTATATATATGTAGTATATTTATATTATTATACATATATATGTATCACTGAACCACTTTGCTGTACACCTGAAACTAACACACAACATTGTACATTAACTACACTTCAGTTTTAAAGAAATGGTTATTAAAAGGAAAAAGACAAACAAACAAAAAACCAACACATGGCACGCTGGGGAGGAAAGTGCCAAAGAGTGATTCATGAGGAGCCAAGCCTAGGAGCAGCTCGGCCTCTGTGTGCAGCCTGTGCAGGAGGCGGTCCCGCCCGGCACCAGGTGTCCTGTGCGCCCTGGCACGCGGCCTGGTGCGCACACGCACCACTGCACAGATGCGCGCAGGGCTTCAAGAGCTCCCAGCACACACCCGCGAATATTTCATGTGCGTCTGTGGGCTGCATATAGGTTGAGAAAAAAAGAATGCATAGAGGAGGATTGTTTTGCTTCGGTGTATACGTGAACTTTGATGGAACTTAGTAAAATACAGAGCGTTTACAAGCGTGATGGATGGCTGTTGGGGGACTGGTTTCCTGCCCTCCCGGCTGGGCTGCAGCGCCGGGCTGCAGTGACAGCACTGGGTAAGGAATGGACGAACAATAGGTCCTGTGAGTTGGTGGCGCTGGGACTGCCCCGCCTGAGTGGGAGGTCCGAGCATCCATCTCCAGCGGCACACAATTCAGAGGGGAGTGAGGGATTCCTGTGGCGTGTGGAAATAGCAAGGGGGTAAAATGAGAGGGAATCATGAAAGTGCACTCGAATCACCCAACGTGCTGAGGACTGTTCATGTCGACAGATTCCACTACTGCGAAGCCACACACCTGGTGAGTTTCCGGATCACATCCAGGACCCGCTCTTCCGCTCTAAGTCCCCACCAACATCAGCCATGCTGGGCGGCACAGGTGACGGGCCAGCTCAGCTGGAAGACAAGCAGCCTCTTCATCCCTTTAAAAAATTAGCTTGTCTGAACTGTTGAAATTCTAACATACTTAAATCAGCAGGACTGGTGGCTTCAGCTGCAACCCTAGGTCAGGGCTGCCTCTCTTCTCTGCCTTCCCTTGGTCTGTGACACCCACCATGTAAAGGGCACCGCTGCACTCAACTCCCACCTTCACGTGATCCTTATTTTTCTTGATCTTAACAGACCTGGTGTCCTTTCCTCTGGCTGTGAGCAGAAAGTTCCTGACTTCCTCAATGCTGCAACAGGTGGCCAGGAGGCAGCAGGAAGAGGGGACACCCTTCTGCACTCTTTTCATAAACGGTAGGTGTTTGTTTGCTTGTTGGTTTGTTTTTCATACTGAGGCTCTCCTCTGCTCTGTATTTCATTTCAAAGTCACCAAGCAAGAAAACTGACCCGGCTACAGGTAAATGAGACTCCTTGCTGCTGACCCTGGCTATGTTCTTTCCTTTATTTCCTTTTCCAGGGACTTGATAAGGTCCTGGAAGGATCTATGGACATTTGAGGCTGTTTCTTGAAGGAGCCAGATGCCTGGTCATTCTTAGGATCCTGCAGTTGGGAAAAGCTCAGCGCTGATGGGGGAAAGGCCCAGGGATCAGGGAATCCCAGCTTCCTGACAGAGGCGGTGTTGCCATGGAAACTGAGCTGCCACAGCTGCCTGGGCTCTGACATCCGTGATTGGCTCTGGCAGGGGGTGGAGATGATCAAAAGCCCTTCAAAAGCCAGTCTCAGAGGGGAGCTCCGCTGCCTTCTGTCTCCTCTAGCTGCCCCGCCAGGATAGAGAATGTCAGCTCTGCTCCTCGCTCAGACCTTTAGTGGAAAAAATCCCAAAAGACTGAATTCTGAATCTAAGTGTTAAAAAAACAAAAATAGAAAATTTTAAATTCTATATAATAATGGATCCTAAACCTGTTGATTATCAGAACCCCTTGTTCACATGAGGTTTCAAAAAATACCAGTTCCGGGGCCCCAAACTGGGAGAGTCTGAATCCTGGTCATAGGGTCAGTTTCTGCACTCTGTATTTTTAATCCTCCCCCAGATGATTCTAATGATCATCCATATTTGAAAACTAGAACTTAGTTTAGTGTTTTTTGTTTTGTTTTGTTTTTCATTTATTTACTTTTGGCTGTGTTGGGTCTTCATTGCTGCGTGTGTGCTTTCTCTAGTTGTGGCGAGCGGGGTCTACTCTTGGTTGTGGTGTGCGGGCTTCTCATTGCGGTGGCTTCTCTTGTTGCAGAGCACAGGCTCTAGGCACGTGGGCTTCAGTAGTTGTGGCTCGTGGGCTCTAGAGCACAGGCTCAGTAGTTGTGGCGCACGGGCTTAGTTGCTCTGCGGCATGTGGGATCTTCCCGGACCAGGGACTGAACCTGTGTCCCTTGCATTGGCAGGCGGATTCTTATCCTCTGCGCCACCAGGGAAGCCCTAGTTTAGTTATTTTTAAAAACCAATTATTTAAAAATGTATCTTTGGAGGTTCCATTTGGAAGGTACTGCTTGTGTTTTACTCCCAATTCCAACCCTCTACTAAGTGTCTTCTTCCACTGTCTTGGAATGACTAATTCGCAGTTTATAGGTGTGGCAGATACAGTCGTGCAGAAAGAGACATTTCATTCCACTTTTACTAAAATTGCTGAGTAACTTAGGAGATGAGAAAGCAATTAATAATTCTATTTTAATAGCACCCCAGAATGTCTCCTACTATCTCAAGGCATGCTGTGAAATTTCCTAGATTAAATTCATTTGAGTTCACTTAAACCTGTAAGGTTTGGAAAACACTGCTTTAGATTCAAGGAAAGAATTCCAGGAGTTTCCTCCCTGCCCCCTCTATCCACTCTCCCACCCTCCTTCTGTCTCCAAAGACACTCCTCTGCAGAGGAAGCTCTCATGTGCATTCTTTTTCCATCGAGGTCCAGTCAGGAAGACAGACACCACACTAGGTATTGCAACAGAGGGGATTTGATACAGGAAGTCTGTTACAGACGTTAGAAGACGAAAAAAGCAAAACAGGACACTAGGATACAGAGACAGGTAGGAAGCAGCTTCCACTCTTGGGGAAGAGTTGGAGTCACCAGACCTGGAAGTTGACTGAGGGCCACATAGGGCTGGAACCCAAGTCTCAGGGTAGGGCCTGGCTGAGCCACTGCTGGTGGAATGCAGAGAACCCCGCAGCCCCGTCCCCACAAGTACAAACGCCCCTCATGTCCCCTGCCTCTTGTTTGTGGAAAAGCTCATCTCCCAGGCTTCCCTGAGTCACAAAAGCGTAGGCTCCAGTAGTTAATGATTAGGACAACAGAGTCACAGACTCAGTGTCTGATGGGTATTCCTGAGCTGTTTTACAGATACTGTAACAGCCACCAGAGAGCACGACACAAGCTGCTCCACCCTGAGCAGCACTGAATCTGTGGCTAGCACAGTTCCAAGCACTGGCCTCAAGAGAATGGCACTAATATTATTGCTCATAATAATCTGTACCTTTGTGGCATCAAAATAATTATAGCTTGCTCTACCCGTACATGTAAACGGGCAACTAGAATTGTCAGCAAAGAGATGCTACATACCCATGTTGACATCTTCCACTCTGAGAAGGCGCCCAATGTCAGCATGAAGCAGTTACAGAAGATGGACATTCGCCCCTAATTCCACAGAAATGGGATGATATTTAACAGTGGGGAACTGAAAGCAGCTCTTTTGCCCCTTTCCTGTTTACTCATTTCTGTCCCTCTTTAACCTTAAAGACCGAATTATAGGAATGAGGTCACTAACCAATAGAAACTACACCCTGACTTATGCTCTCCTGAATGCACACCATGATTTGCCTGACCTGTTGATTCTTTTCCTAGATAAAAAGAATGAAGAATGAAGTAGTTAAAGAATGACTAGCTGTCTAGCCGCAGTAGCCCCCTTAGCCATCCTGCTGGCAGATCACTCAGACAAGATACCATCTGAAGAGAGACTCAGCCAGTCTGCACACAATGGAGATGCAGAACCCAGCCTCCTGCCTTGATGATTCCCTGAGATTCTTCCCCCTTTTCTCCTGGAAAAACTGTCATGGCTGAGCAGAATCTTCAGAGCTGGTCTCTGGACACAAGTCCACCTTCTCCCCAGATTGCCAGCTTTTCTGATTAAAGCACCTTTCCCCTCTACTGACACTTGCCTCTCCAATGATTGGCTTCTGAGCAGTGAGCAGCTGAACCTGAGTTCAGTAACACTGGTACCTCAGGAGGTGGGAGGAGAGGCCTCTTGGATCTGGGGCTCTGACTCCCTGGGACCACTGCTACTCAGATGGATCGCAGTGAGGTTCTGGGACCATGGAGAGAGGTTGAAGACAGCAACCAGCCACTGCTGCCTGGTAAAGAGCCATTGATAGGCTGACACCCAGAAGCAGCAAACAAAAGGGAAGAAGGAAAACCCCTCTCCCTTCCGCTGCCCAGTCTCCGTCTTGGGTGCATCAGTAGGAAGCCACCTGACCAGCACAAAGGATGGTCTCCAGAGTCTTGGCCCCTGTGTCACAAAACAGAGTAGAGAAGGGAAGGTCTGGAGAGGGATGGGGGCTGGGTGGGCAGTGTCTTGGTCAAGCACAGCATCAGATGAACCTTTGGGTCAAGAGAGCAGGGATGATTGCATTGGCAGAAACAAGGTTAAAAGCTTTTGTTTCTGCGGCTGCTTTTTTTTTTTTACTTTTTTTTTGGCTGCACCCTACAGCATGTGGGCTCTTAGTGCCCTGACCAGGGATTGAACCCGCACCCCCTGCATTGGAAGCGTGGAGTCTTAACCACTAGACCACCAGGGAAGTCCCTGCGGCTGCTTTTCTGATGGTCAAATGAATTTGGGAAAACCAATGCCATTAGCATATTGAAGGATCTGAGAAGTCCTACAGTAAAGGATCCTGCTTTACTTTGTTAATTATTTCTCAAATTTATTTAGTATGAATTCCTTATTTTTTTGGATATAATATTCCTTAGAGCACGCGAACTGTGTTGTAAATGCCATTCTAAAAAATGCACTACACCTCAGCGCAAACTGCTTTTTTATCTGTTACCTTCTGGAGCTGGAAAAAAATAACATATAGAAGTGAAATAGGAAGAAAAACAGAATTCTATCTGCAAAGTATTGAGTCTAACTATTTCACTTTCATGGTTCCTCTTATCTGTAAAGGGGACATCCCCCCTGCCCTTCACCATGCTGTGAGGAAAAGAATTCCTTACTCAACCTCCAGAAGAATCACTAACCATGAGCCATAACAAAGACCACCAGCCTCGACATAATCTGAGAGAAACGGGGAAGTGTTCCATGGAACTGCACAGAGCATCACAGAGAGACCTGGGTGCCCACTGCCCTTAAACACACAGAGTAGCTTGACAATTACCCCATGGGGCGAAGGGCAGCTCCACTTTTATTCAAGGAGGTAAAAGGCAACTCCACTCTCTACCTTTCCATCACTTTTAGGACTCTGATTATTTCAACCTCCTCCATCCCTGCCTCAGGCTGGAAGAGGCATCTGATTTAACACCTGACACAGGCTGACCCGGAAACAGAGGGTGCAGGGCAGCAAAACTCTCTGTGGCAGATGCAGACATCGGGGTTGAGAGGTTGTCTGCAAAGGCAGATGCTGAGAGAAAAGGAGCAACCAGGACGGAGAGAGGGGGAGGAGACAGGGAAGACAGAGAGGGGAGGGAGGGGAAGAGGGTGGAGGGAAGGAAGAAAAAACAGCTGCTTGATGATTTTCTAGACCCCCTGGAAACTGGCTCTAAATTATCCCTGTTCAACTAGAATGTTTCCAACTCATAGACATATCCCCCACACACATCAAGTTATGCTAATCTGGCTTTTACTTTTGAGCTGGATTTCATTCATGAAGACAGCTCTTTCCTCTCTGGAAATTTCATACGCAAAAGCAGTTTGAATTGATTTTATTTATTTATTTTATTTATTTATTTAATTTATTTATTTATTTATTTTATTTATTTTATTTATTTATTTATTTATTTATTTAAATAAAATTTATTTAATGTATCCTATTTATTCCATTCTGTACCCTAAAAACAGGTACCAAAAATTCCAAACACTTAAATGTGGATGCAAGTAGCTATCACATGACTTCAGCCTATTTCTTTTTTTTTTTTTTTTGCGGTACGTGGGCCTCTCACTGCCGTGGTCTCTCCCGCTGCAGAGCACAGGCTCCGGACGCACAGGCTCAGCGGCCATGGCTCACGGGCCCAGCCGCTCTGCGGCACATGGGATCTTCCCAGACCAGGGCACAAACCTGTGTCCCCTGCATCGGCAGGCAGACTCTCAGCCACTGCGCCACCAGGGAAGCCCCAGCCTATTTCTTTTCATCATGACTTGCTATCTACAGACCTGATGTAGCACTAGATTCATATTAAAACATTCTGGCCCAATTCTAGTTCTGAGAAACATTTCTGTCCCATTCATCTGGAAGCTGATCAGTTGAGACAGAGTCTCTGGTAGCTTTGTGTCCAGCATCCACATAACAAAGGACAGAAGTTCCTGGGGCAGAGACAGGAGAAACCAAGCCCAGTTAAATATGTATAGTTCCAGGGATTAGAATCTCCTATTAACACCCTAGCAGACACAGTCTCTTTCTGAAATTAGATTTCTTTCAGCAGATCCGGCCTTACTTCACAGTCAAAACAACACTTCTGAATATCCCCCAAGCTAGTTCCCAACCACAGCCTCCTGTGAAGGTGACCTATGAAGGTTGCTTCCACTTGTATGCTTTTGACTGAAAGAACAGCACCTTGTCCACCTCCTAAATTCGCTGGCTTTTGTCTTGCTTCTTGTTCGCTTGATTCTCACTCTTTCTACCCTTTTGGAATTAATCAGTTTGCTTTCCAAACTTGACTTCAGCTGGAATACAAATTTAAATTTCCCTTTGCTCAGAGGCCCATGACTGAAGGCCAGCAGTGGCTCCCGTTCCCAAGTTTAGTTCTGCTTACTGAACCCTAGCATGTACAGGGTTCACTCTGAAAATAACAGAGTGCCCTCCTGCCCATAAGCGGAACTCTGGCCCTGAGTAAAATGACCTATGGGAGAGCCTACAAGTTAACCCCTATGTAGGCTTGAAAAACTACTCCTTGTAAATATTTCAGCGTTTGCTTTTTCTCTTTAACAATTTTAAATGTACTTAAAATATTTTTCCTGAAATTCTTAAGGTCTAATTATACAGGTTGTTATTACTGATGATTCGGGATTGTTTCTTTCATATATTTTGTAATTTAGAATTGCAAGTTCATTTTGGTGAGACTGTCTATAGGAATTCTGTGTAGGGCTGAAAATACACCTTTCTAGAGAAGGCTTTTAATAACTTTTATTGAAGACTCCAGGATTGTTATCGGCCTGAGACTGCATTTCAAACTATTTTGTTAGGGAATCTAGGCCCTCCAGACAGTCCAAATTCAAACCTTAAACCAGGGGGAGGGCAACCTGAAGCTGACCTTGCACAAATCTTCTTTACACTTTGCCTAAGAAGGTATTTTCAGTGTAAGTCTATATAGGATCAGAAGTGGTTATCAAGCAAGTTCATATTCAGAACTGACTATATACACAAAGGAATCTTGACAAAAAATAAGGAAATGTTCAAAGTATAAATACATGAAAAACAACACAGGACTTTCACTGCTAGCAATAGTGCTGATTAGATAACCTGAAAACCCTCTTACTACAGATCACTGAGATGTACTGGACAAAAATATAACAAGTATGCTTTTAAGCGCTAATAGTAAAGTAAGGGAAATACTCCAGAAACTGATATTTTGACTGTTCTGGGTTTAACAATGGGTTTGAGTTTTAATGTCTATGAAAGTACAGGAGGCAAATTTTGGGGTCCACGAGGGGCAGAAATTTGGACCTAACACCCTCAAATAAAGAACCCTTGAATTACTATACATCTGTGAAAGGGGAGAACTGAAAACATTTATCCCCTCCCAAAGTGAGACTTAAAGGAAACTCTTCTGTTTAGCCTGACCTATGGGGGAAAGAAGATGGGAAGTAAAACCCTGAGAATCTGCAAACACATGAGAGCCTCAGGCTGCATTACCCTATGCAAATCTCATATGCTGGATAGAAGATTCATAAGGCAATACGATTTTCAAATACTACTAAAATGCAATTTCTATCATAATTTTATAGACCTTCTTAGGACTGGTATTACTTAGCCCCTCTTGGGCATCTGTTTTACTGATTACCAATACAGACAGTATTTGGATCCAGCCTAAATCCTTTCTTCTGCAAAGCAAACATATTTCCTCTTCTATTCTTTTTCTTTTTTAAAAAATTAATTTATTTATTTTTGGCTGCGTTGGGTCTTTGCTGCTGCACGCGGGCTTTCTCTAGTTGTGGTAAGCAGGGGCTACTCTTCGTTGCGGTGCGTGGGTTTCTCATTGCAGTGGCTTCTCTTGTTGTAGAGCAAGGCTCTCAGGTGCACGGGCTTCAGTAGTTGTGGCTCGCAGGGTCTAGAGCGCAGGCTCAGCAGTTGTGGTGCACGGGCTTAGCTGCTCCGCAGCATGTGGGATCTTCCCGGCCCAGGGCTTGAACCCATGTCCCCTGAATTGGCAGGCGGATTCTTAACCACTGTGCCACCAGGGAAGCCCCCTCTTGTTTTATTCTTAACGGAGGCCAGACTCCTTAAATAATCACCCTTCTTCATGGTACTGAAGACCCAATCTCCCTGCCACACATTCCACTCCGTTGTCTTAGTAACCCAGCCGCACAGAGGGTATCCTGGAGGGAAATGTCCAAGATCAAACGGGGTGTCTCTCTTCACGAACTAACAAATGCAATTTTCTCCTTTCTAGTTTTATTAGCAGTGAGAATCTCTGTTCAAATAATACATTGAAATAAAAGGTGCCACAGAAAATGCACCACTTTTAAATCCCACAGAGGCTTGAAACTGTTGCTTTAGTAAACATTTTCCAAGTAATGCTGTTTGTAGAATAATTACAGTCTGACTTTTTCTGTCATCAGAATTGAGTGACTGGTTCTCTGATGACTTTTTTTTTGCTCTAAAAAACACAATGATTCTGTTTCTGGCAGATTGTATTTTTCAAGGGTAAACTTTGATTCTGTCTCTCACTGACTCTGTTTTCAAAGTGAAGTAAAATGGAGTGTTAATTCAACATGTGTCAGTCTGGACAGTTAAATCCTATCACCTCTATTCACCATCTATCTTATGTCCCTGCTCTTTCTCTCCCCTCTACCCCAAACACATACAGAAACATAAAGTCCTTTACTCTCAATATTTGATTCCTTTTTTTTTTTTTCCTGCGGTATGCGGGCCTCACTGCTGCGGCCTCTCCCGTTGCGGAGCACGGGCTCCAGACACGCAGGCTCAACAGCCATGGCTCACGGGCCCAGCCGCTCCGCAGCATGTGGGACCTTCCCGGACCGGGGCACGAACCCGTGTCCCCTGCATCGGCAGGCGGAGTCCCAACCACTGTGCCACCAGGGAAGCCCTGATTCTTTTTTTAAAATAAAGTTATTTATTTATTTTTGGCCGCGTTGGGTCTTCATTGCTGCGTGCGGGCTTTCTCTAGTCGTGGTGAGCAGGGGCTACTCTTCGTTGCGGTGCACGGGCTTCTCACTGCGGAGGTTTCTCTTGTTGCGGAGCATGGGCTCTATGTGCGTGGGCTCAGTAGTTGTGGTTCGCAGGTTCTAGAGCACAGGCTCAGTAGTTGTGGCTCACAAGCTTAGTTGCTCCATGGTATGTGGGATCTTCCCGGACCAGGGCTCGAACCTGTGTCTCCTGCATTGGCAGGCGGATTCTTAACCACTGCACTACCAGGGAAGTCCTCAATATTTGATTCTTACGTCTAAGATTTTCCAGATACTTACACATTTTCCCCACCTAGACCTTCTATATATGTGTCCGTTAATCCCAGAGAGTAACTGTGTATTCATAAGATCATTACAAAACAACAGAACACAGAACTGTTAATAATAACTATAAAAGCTGCTATTTCTTAAGTATTATAATCCAGAGTTTCCGTTAGGTGCCTCATGTAAATTACCATATTCCATTCTTTTGGCAACCTGTTATGAGTCGAATTTTGCTCCCCCAAAAAGATACACTGGAGCCCAGACTCACAGTACCTCAAAGTGGGACCTTATTTGGAGATAAAGTCTTTACAAAGGTAATTAGGTCAAGGTGATGTATCAGGGAAGACCCTCATCCACGATGACTGACATCCTTATTAAAAAAAAGGGAAATTTGGACACAGAGACACACACAGGAAGAATGCCATGTGAATATAAAGACAGCTGTCTACTATCTGAGGACACAGACCTGGAGCAAACCCTTCCCTCACAGCCTCAGGAGAAATCAGCCCTGCCAGCACCTTGATTCCAAACTTCCAGTCTCCAGACCGTGAGACAACTCATTTCTGTTGTTTAAGACACCCAGTTTGTGGTACTTTGTTACAGCAGCCCTAGAAAACTAATGCACAACCTTACAATTTAAGTCTTATTCTCTTTTTACTATAAAGGAGGACACTGCATCATAGGAGGATTAAAGCCCTTACCCAGAGTCCTACAGGCAGTAGTGGTAGGGCTGTCAGGCAACACAGATCTGTTTTATTCCAAAGCCTGTGTGCTTGTTGCTATAACATGCTGCCTCCAAACCTACGTTTGCACAGGGGCTTCCTGGACACACCTAGAATTGTACAATCAAGGAATTTTTATATTGTTTATTCCAAGGAGAGCTTTTTGAACACTCACTTCCCCATGTTTTGGGAGTGAGTTATCACAGAAAGCTCGAGAGTGAGGTAGAGCCAGTGACCTGGTTTGGGAGAAGCAAGGATATATAAACAATACATCATTTTCAAATATAAGTACCTCTCATGCAATATTTGGGACATGCTTACACTAAATTTTTTCCCATTGTTTATCTGAAATTCAAGTTTCACTGGCATTTCTGTAATTCTATTTGCTAAGTCTGGCAATTAAAAGTTCTTCCCCAGGAGAACTTTTGGTTTGGGGTCTCAGCCCCTGATGGCATGGGAGTGATGGCATAGAAGTGGCAGCAGAGGTGTCAATACCTAGGCCTGCTCTACGTGTAAAGTTCTTGAATTGTCTGGGAAATGCTTCAGAATGCTCAATAAATACTGCTTATTATTATTATAGCCATTGGGAAACACCCTCTTAGGTCCCAGGAGAAGTCACAGGGGCGGGGAGGGGAAGGCAGAAGGCAACAAGAGAAGAGATATTCTTATTATTCCACGGGTGGATTGGCACTGGAGGGCTTACACAGTAAGATAAAAGATTGGTGAGAGGTTTTTCCGGGAAGATGGCATAAGAGTAAGACGCGGAGATCACCTTTCTCCTCACAGATACACCAGAAATACATCTACATGTGGAAAAACTCCTACAGAACACCTACTGAACGCTGGCAGAAGACCTCAGACCTCCCAAAAGGCAAGAAACTCCCCACGTACCTGGGTAGGGCAAAAGAAACAAGAATAAACAGAGACAAAAGAATAGGGACGGGACCTGCACCAGTGGGAGGGAGCTATGAAGGAGTAAAGGTTTCCACACACTAGGAAGCCCCTTCGCGGGCGGAGACTGCGGGTGGCGGAGGGGGAAAGCTTCGGAGCCACGGAGGAGAGCACAGCAACAGGGGTGCGGGGGGCAAAGCAGAGAGATTGCCGAACAGAGGATCGGTGCCGACCGGCACTCACCAGCCCGAGGCTTGTCTGCTCACCCGCCGGGGCGGGCGGGGCTGGGAGCTGAGGCTCGGGCTTCGGTCGGAGCGCAGGGAGAGGACTGGGGTTGGCAAAGTGAACACAGCCTGAAGGGGTTAGTGTGCCACGGCTAGCCGGGAGGGAGTCCGGGGAAAAGTCTGGACCTGCCGAAGAGGCAAGAGACTTTTTCTTCCCTCTTTGTTTCCTGGTGCGCGAGGAGAGGGGATTAACAGCTCCGCTTCAAGGAGCTCCAGAGACGGGCGCGAGCCGCGGCTAATAGCGCGGACCCCAGAGACGGGCATGAGACGCTAAGGCTGCTGCTGCCACCACCAAGAAGCCTGTGTGCGAGCACAGGTCACTATCCACACCCCCCTCCCATGAGCCTGTGAAGCCCGCCACTGCCAGGGTCCCAGGATCCAGGGACAACTCCCCCGGGAGAACGCACGGCGCGCCTCAGGCTGGTGCAACGTCATGCTGGCCTCTGCCGCCGCAGGCCCGCCCCGCACTCCGTGCCCCTCCCTCCCCCCGGCCTGAGTGAGCCAGAGCCCCTGAATCAGCGGCTCCTTTAACGCCACCCTGTCTGAGCGAAGAACAGACGCCCTCCGGCGACCTACACATAGAGGCGGGGCCAAATCCAAAGCTGAACCCCTGGGAGCTGTGAGAACAAAGAAGAGAAAGGGAAATCTCTCCCAGCAGCCTCAGAAACAACGGATTAAAGCTCCACAATCAACTTGATGTACCCTGCATCTGTGGAATACATGAATAGACAACCAATCACTCCAACTTAAGGAGGTGGACTCTGAGAGCAAGATATATGATTTTTTCCCCTTTTCCTTTTTTTGTGTGTATGTGTATGCTTCTGTGTGAGATTTTGTCTGTATAGCTTTGCTTCCACCATTTGTCCTAGGGTTCTATCTGTCCGTTTTTCTGGGGTTTTTTTTGTTTTTAATTTTTTTTCTTAATAATTACTTTTTATTTTAATAACTTTATTTTATTTTACTTTATCTTCGTTCTTTCTTTCCTTCCTTCCCTCCTTTAGACAATGAATCATCCCAAATTGAGGAGGTGGACTTTGAGAGCAAGATTTATGATATTTTCCCCTTTTCCTCTTTTTGTGAGTGTGTAGGCATATGCTTCTGTGTGAGATTTTTTCTGTATAGCTTTGCTTCCACCATTTGTCCTAGGGCTCTATCCGTCCGTTTTTTTTTCCTCTCTTAATAATAATTTTTTATTTTAATAACTTTATTATATTTTATCTTACTTTATTTTATCTTCTTTCTTTTTTCCTTCCTTCCCTCCTTCCTTCCTTCCTTCCTCCCTCCCTCATTTCCTCCCTCCTTTCTTTCTTTCTTTGTTTCTACTTCTACTACTTCTTTCTTTCTACTTTTTCTCCCTTTTATTCTGAGCCATGTGGATGAAAGGCTCTTGGTGCTGCAGCCAGGAGTCAGTGCTGTGCCTCTGAGGTGGGAGAGCCAACTTCAGGACACTGGTCCACAAGAGACCTCCCAGCTCCACATAATATCAAATGGCGAAAATCCCGCAGAGATCTCCATCTCAACTCCAGCACCGAGCTTCACTCAACGACCAGCAAGCTACAGTACTGAACATCCAATGCCAAACAACTAGCAAGACAGGAACACACCCCCACCCATTAGCAGAGAGGCTGCCTAAAATCATAAAAAGTCCACAGACACCCCAAAACACACCACCAGACGTGGACCTGCCCACCAGAAAGACAAGATCCAGCCTCATCCACCAGAACACAGGCACTAGTCCCATCCACCAGGAAGCCTACACAACCCACTGAACCAACCTTAGCCACTGGGGACAGACATCAAAAACAACGGGAACTACGAACCTGCAGCCTGCAAAAAGGAGACCCCAAACACAGTAAGATAAGCAAAATGAGAAGACAGAAAAACACACAGCAGATGAAGGAGCAAGATAAAAACCCACCAGACCTAACAAATGAAGAGGAAATAGTCTACCTGAAAAAGAATTCAGAATAATGATAGTAAAGATGATTCCAAATCTTGGAAATAGAATAGACAAAAAGAAAGAAACATTTAACAAGGACCTAGAAGAACTAAAGATGAAACAAACAATGATGAACAAAACAATAAATGAAATGAAAAATACTGTAGATGGGATCAATAGCAGAATAACTAAGGCAGAAGAACGGATAAGTGACCTGGAAGATAAAATAGTGGAAATAACTACTGCAGAGCAGAATAAAGAAAATAGAATGTAAAGAACTGAGGACAGTCTCAGAGACCTCTGGGACAACATCCAATGCACCAACATTCGAATTATAGGGGTTCCAGAAGAAGAAGAGACAAAGAAAGGGACTGAGAAAATATTTGAAGAGATTATAGTTGAAAACTTCCCTAATATGGGAAAGGAAATAGTTAATCAAGTCCAGGAAGCACAGAGAGTCCCATACAGGATATATCCAAGGAGAAATACACCAAGACACATATTAATCAAACTGTCAAAAATAAAATACAAAGAAAATATATTAAAAGCAGCAAGGGAAAAACAACAAATAACACACAAGGGAATCCCCATAAGGTTAAGAGCTGATCTTTCGGCAGAAACTCTGCAAGCCAGAAGGGACTGGCAGGATATATTTAAAGTGATGAAGGAGAAAAACCTGCAACCAAGATTACTCTACCCAGCAAGGATCTCATTCAGATTTGATGGAGAAATTAAAACCTTTACAGACAAGCCAAAGCTGGGAGAGTTCAGCACTACAAAACCAGCTCTACAACAACTGCTAAAGGAGCTTCTCTAGGCAAGAAGCACAAGAGAAGGAAAAGACCTACAATAACGAACCCAAAACAATTAAGAAAATGGGAATAGGAACATACATAACGATAATTACCTTAAATGTAAATGGACTAAATGCTCCCACCAATGGACACAGATTGGCTGAATGGATACAAAAACAAGACCCATATATATGCTGTCTACAAGAGACCCACTTCACACCTAGAGACACATAGAGACTGAAAGTAAGGGGGTGGAAAAAGACATTTCATGCAAATGGAAACCAAAAGAAAGCTGGAGTAGCAATTCTCATATCAGATAAAATAGACTTCAAAATAAAGACTATTAGAAGAGACAAAGAAGGACACTACGTAATGATCAAGTGATCGATCCAAGAAGAAGATATAACAATTGTAAATATTTATGCACCCAACATAGGAGCACCTCAATACACAAGGCAAATACTAACAGCCATAAAAGGGGAAATCGACAGTAACACATTCATAGTAGGGGACTTTAACACCCCACTTTCACCAATGGACAGATCATCCAAAATGAAAATAAATAAGGAAACACAAGCTTTAAATGATACATTAAACAAGATGCACTTAATTGATATTTATAGGACATTCCATCCAAAAACAACAGAATACACATTTTTCTCTAGTGCTCATGGAACATTCTCCAGGATAGATCATATCTTGGGTCACAAATCAAGCCTTGGTAAATTTAAGAAAATCAAAATTGTATCAAGTTTGTTTTCTGACCACAACACTATGAGATTAGATATCAATTACAGGAAAAGATCTGTAAAAAATACAAACACATGGAGGCTAAACAATACACTACTTAATAATGAAGTGATCACTGAAGAAATCAAAGAGGAAATTAAAAAATACCTAGAAACAAATGACAATGGAGACACGACAATCCAAAATCTATGGGATGCAGCAAAAGCAGTTCTAAGAGGGAAGTTTATAGCAATACAATCCTACCCTAGGAAACAGGAAACATCTCGAATAAACAACCTAACCTTGCACCTAAAGCAATTGGAGAAAGAAGAACAAAAAACCCCCAAAGTTAGCAGAAGAAAAGAAATCATAAAATCATAAAAATCATAAAAATCAGATCAGAAAAATCAGATCAGAAATAAATGAAAAAGAAATGAAGGAAACGATAGCAAAGATCTATAAAACTAAATGCTGGTTTTTTGAGAAGATAAACAAAATTGATAAACCATTAGCCAGACTCATCAAGTAAAAAAGGGAGAAGACTCAAATCAATAGAATTAGAAATGAAAAAGGAGAAGTAACAACTGACACTGTAGAAATACACAAGATCATGAGAGATTACTACAAGCAACTCTATGCCAATAAAAAGGACAACCTGGAAGAAATGGAAAAATTCTTAGAAATGCACAACCTGCCAAGACTGAATCAAGAAGAAAAAGAAAATATGAACAGGCCAATCACAAGCACTGAAATTGAAACTGTGATTAAAAATCTTCCAACAAACAAAAGCCCAGGACCAGATGGCTTCACAGGTAAATTCTATCAAACATTTAGAGAAGAGCTAACACCCATCCTTCTCAAACTCTTCCAAAATATAGCAGAGGGAGGAACATTCTCAAACTCATTCTACGAGGCCACCATCACCCTGATACCAAAACCAGACAAGGATGTCACAAAGAAAGAAAACTACAGGCCAATATCACTGATGAACATAGATGCAAAAATCCTCAACAAAATACTAGCAAACAGAATCCAACAACACATTAAACGGATCATACACCATGATCAAGTGGGGTTTATTTCAGGAATGCAAGGATTCTTCAATATACGCAAATCAATCAACGTGATACACCATATTAACAAATTGAAGGAGAAAAACCATATGATCAACTCAATAGATGCAGAGAAAGCTTTCGACGAAATTCAACACCCATTTATGATAAAAATCCTGCAGAAAGTAGGCAAAGGGGGAACTTTCCTCAATATAATAAAGGCCATATATGACAAACCCACAGCCAACATCATCCTCAATGGTGAAAAACTGAAAGCATTTCCACTAAGATCAGGAACAAGACAAGGTTGCCCACTCTCACCACTCTTATTCAACATAGTTTTGGAAGTTTTAGCCACAGCAATCAGAGAAGAAAACGAAATAAAAGGAATCCAAATTGGAAAAGACGTAAAGCTGTCACTGTTTGCAGATGAGATGATAGTATACATAGAGAATCCTAAAGATGCTACCAGAAAACTACTAGAGCTAATCAATGAATTTGGTAAAGTAGCAGGATACAAAATTAATGCACAGAAATCTCTGGCATTCCTATACACTAATGACGAAAAATCTGAAAGTGAAATCAAGAAAACACTCCCATTTACCATTGCACCAAAAAGAATAAAATATCTAGGAATAAACCTACCTAAGGAGACAAAAGACCTGTATGCAGAAAATTATAAGACACTGATGAAAGAAATTAAAGATGATACAAATAGATGGAGAGATATAGCATGTTCTTGAATTGGAAGAATCAACATTGTGAAAATGACTCTACTACCCAAAGCAATCTACAGATTCAATGCAATCCCTATCAAACTACCACCGGCATTTTTCACAGAACTAGAACAAAAAATTTCACAATTTGTATGGAAACACAAAAGACCCCGAATAGCCAAAGCAATCTTGAGAACGAAAAACGGAGCTGGAGGAATCAGGCTCCCTGACTTCAGACTATACTACAAAGCTACAGTAATCAAGGCAGTATGATACTGGCACAAAAACAGAAAGACAGATCAATGGAACAGGATAGAAAGCCCAGAGATAAACCCATGCACATATGGTCACCTTATCTTTGATAAAGGAGGTAGGAATGTACAGTGGAGAAAGGACAGCCTCTTCAACAAGTGGTGCTGGGAAAACTGGACAGGTACATGTAAAAGTATGAAATTAGATCACTCCCTGACACCATACACACAAAAAAGCTCAAAATGGATTAAAGACCTAAATGTAAGGCCACACACTATCAAACTCTTAGAGGAAAACATAGGCAGGACACTCTATGACATAAATCACAGCAAGATACTTTTTGACCCACCTCCTAGAGAAATGGAAATAAAACCAAAAATAAACAAATGGGACCTAATGAAACTTCAGAGCTTTTGCACAGCAGAGGAAACCATAAACAAGACCAAAAGACAACCCTCAGAATGGGAGAAAGTATTTGCAAATGAAGCAACTGATAAAAGACTAATCTGCAAAATATATAAACAGCTCATGCAGCTCAATAAGAAAAAAACAAACAACCCAATCCAAAAATGGGCAGAAGACCTAAATAGACATTTCTCCAAAGAAGATATACAGACTGCCAACAAACACATGAAAGAACACTCAACATCACTAATCATTAGAGAAATGCAAATCAAAACTACAATGAGATATCATCTCACACCAGTCAGAATGGCCATCATCAAAATATCCAGAAACAATAAATGCTGGAGAGGGTGTGGAGAAAAGGGAACCCTCTTGCACTGTTGGTGGGAATGTAAATTGATACAGCCACTGTGGAGAACAGTATGGAGGTTCCTTAAAAAACTATAAATAGAACTACCATATGACCCAGCAATCCCACTAGTGGGCATATACACTGAGAAAACCATAATTCAAAAAGAGTCATGTACCAAAATGTTCATTGCAGCTCTATTTACAACAGCCAGGACATGGAAACAACCTAAGTGTCCATCATCAGATGAATGGATAAAGAAGATGTGGCACATATATACAATGGAATATTACTCAGCCATAAAAAGAAACGAAATTGAGCTATTTGTAATGAGGTGCATAGACCTAGAGTCTGTCATACAGAGTGAAGTAAGTCAGAAAGAGAGAGACAAATACCGTATGCTAACACATATATATGGAATTTAAGAAAAAAAATGTCATGAAGAGCCCAGGGGTAAGACAGGAATAAAGACACAGACCTACTAGAGAATGGACTTGAGGATATGGGGAGGGGGAAGGGTAAGCTGTGACAAAGCGAGAGAGAGGCATGGACATATATACACTATCAAACGTAAGGTAGATAGCTAGTGGGAAGCAGCCGCATAGCACAGGGAGATTAGCTCGGTGCTTTGTGATCGCCTGGAGGGGTGGGATACGGAGGGTGGGAGGGAAGGAGATGCAAGAGGGAAGAGATATGGGAATATATGTATATATATAACTGATTCATTTTGTTGTAAAGCAGAAACTAACACACCATTGTAAAGCAATTATACTCCAATAAAGATGTTAAAAAAAAGAAGCTACATTATATTACCAAATAAAATTAAAAAAAAAAAGATTGGTGAGACCTATTGGTTTAAGGAATGAATGCCGCAAATCTAGCCTTTTTTCGCATCTCATCGGTCTTGGGCCAATGGAATGAAAGAGCACAGAGAGCTAATAACACAAAGGACTAAGGTCTGGAGACACAGTGGCCACCATACTTACTCATTAGGGGAAGTAGGAGAGATTCAGTAGATGTGTGAGAGACACAGAAATGGATGTCTTTTAAATTAAGTGGAGTGAAGTAGTATGACTGCATTGGAAAACTACTGGGAAGCCAGCTACCAATTAAAACAACCAGAAAATTCCTTGCTGCTGAATGAAACTCAAGAAAAACATACTGTGATCTTTTTGAACAGCTTATGCCTTCTGAGATTCTGGCTAAACCCTCCTAATGAGTAATGAGAAATGTTTTGGAAAATGGAAAGAATGCCCCAGGACCAAAAAAGTTAAGTCAAAGTGGTGGTCATGAAATTGGCAACTCACTGATAACTGCTTTTTTTTTTTCTTTAAAATATACTTCCACTTCTGGGTTTACTCATTGTTACAGAACCATGCAAGTATTTCAAGAGCAGCAAATTTTTGTCAGTTCAGGAGTCATAAAGTGTATATGTAATTTTCTTTCTGATGACTGCCACAGGAATGTGGAAAATGGGCAGAAACAGATGATGACTGACAATTTCTACAGCAGCTTGTCTGCTTTGTGAAATCAAAGTGAGGAGCTGCACACATTTCTTAGGCTCAGTGTGTATAGAAAATGACCTTGGGTATGATGGTCCAGAAGCCTGGTTCCATACCAGCTGCTCTTTAGGGCGCTCTGTGCCCATCGTGTACATCCTGATCTCCTGACATATCCCAAGTTTATGTTACTTAAGGAGGCGACTGTGGGTTAGTAGAAGAAGCAGCTAAGAATATTTGTCATTTTTCAGATACATGTTGACACAAAATGGAGATACATATTTGTAGCAGAGTGAAGTGTTACCCTGTAAACTCTTTATATCACTGTTTTGCCTTCCTGAGGAAAAGATACAATTTTTATCTTGTTAAGAAATGAGACATACAACCAAATAGCTAAATGATTACAGTATGAAACACCACCAAGCACAGCTAAATAAGCCGTTCATGGTGTCCTCCGATTCCTAAAGTTTTGGTGATCTGCTCAATTTACCCTAAAGCCTCCCCTAATTTGAACTAATTGTGTGTGAAGTTCCCATCAGCGTGATTATAGCCACAGCAGAATATTATAAGGCAAATATTACCAAACGAGAAATAAAGAGAATTACACTATGTGAAAGCATTTATTCACATTAAAGGGGAAAACGAATATAAGGTTTTCTTGTTAATAATTTGAATTAAATTTCAAATTTATAAAATTTCCCCAGATTGCCTAAAATTTAAGTTTTTCAGCAAAATTTTTTTCATCAACTATACAAGTTAATGTGCTAAATTGATCAGGGAACTGAAACGGTTAAGCAACGCTTCTTGGGAACTTTATTTCATTTCAATTAAAAAAGTATGCATGGGTTCAACTGAATTACCGATCTCCAAGAAAATGATGATTTGGACATCTAGACCATATAGGAACTTAGATTTGCAAATTCTGGATCAAGTCTTATCTTTGTATTACATCTTCATAGGACTTTTACCAGGCAACAATGTTGAGTAAATCAAGTTTGTGACTATCAAGTATATTATTAAAATAGTTAAAATTAATGAAATCAACTTTAAAGTACACAATTAGTACTTTAATAACTCAGATGATATTTTCTTTCCAACCAACCTAATGTCATGAGGTTCATGGTAGTTTCCCCTTAATTTTTTGTGAAGTAAACCATGATCACTCAGGGCTTCTTGAAGGTAGCTAAAACCAACACCGGCACAAAGGTGAAATGTGATCCTTTGAGCCTGCTCTTTATAGAACAGGATAAATTCTGACCCTACACAGATAATCTGGACTTCAGATAATCTCTGACAGGTAATTTTTAATTGATTGTACAGAGTTGTAATTGTGATAAGTGGATTTAACTTTCAAAATAGAAAATGAAAAGCCAAGATATTGATAATGATCTGTGTCATATACGGTGATATTTATGATGAAACCTTATCAATTCGAGTCATTAGGTAAAGCAAAATGTCAATTTTCTTGTCACTTTTCAAATAGTTTTCAACATCAGATACTTTGAACCATAATACAGAACCCTCCTATATAGAAGTCAACTGTTTAACAATTTAGAATTGCTGTTTTCCTCCCTTATCCCTACGACAATTCTCCTTCCTTTTGACCTTTTTATTTCTAAAGATGTGTCCTTTGATGGTGATAAATGGAATGGGATGAAATTCAAATGAACACTTATACTCATGGCAATTCTGGCAAAAGTATGGACGGGGAGGGGTGGGAAGTGATTCGATACAATTAGCACCAAGTATATGTCCCTGAACAGAGATTTCTCTCAATGAATCCTTAATTAATTAATTAATGAGGGACTCAATCAATTTCTGCCTTCTGGCCATTATCACATATAATCATAACTTGACTGTAACTATAAAACCATGTGAAACTACCAGTAACCGCAAATTATATTTTAAAAAATTAATGGGAGCGTAAATGCCCACTCTAAACGCACATGTGCTTTATTTTTCCAGTCTCACAAAGTATTTGAAAACCACAGCTGTTGATAATGCTTTAGATTTGCCAGATCCTGTAACAGTGCACTTGCTTTGCCTTGAACATGGCATTTATACCGCATTAAAGTTTGGCAAGCTTAATCTTTGCTAACCACGGGCAAATGGG